>NC_140182.1:76406522-77006522 GCF_963971535.1 Notolepis coatsorum
TACGTGTGTGGTGTTGTGTGTGTATGTGTCTATACGTGTGTGGTGTTGTGTATGTGTGTGTGTGTGTGTACATGTGTTTGATGGTGTGTGTGTCTATACGTGTGGGGTGTTGTGTGTGTGTGTGTGTGTGTGTGTGTGTGTGTGTCTGTGTGTGTGTACATGTGTTTTATGGTGTGTGTGTCTATACGTGTGTGGTGTTGTGTGTGTATGTATGTGTGTGTGTTTGTGTGTACATGTGGTGTTGTGGGGCAAGTACCTTCGGCCCCACTCTGTCTGTCCAGATGGTGTATCTCTCCAGTCATCATCTCTCTATATCTCTCTCCCTCTACCTCCATCTATCTCCCTCCATCTCTCTCTACCTCTATCTCTCTCTCTACCTCCATCTCTCTCTACCTCCACCTCTCTCTCTACCTCCACTTCTCTCTCTACCTCCATCTTTCTCTCTACCTCCATCTTTCTCTCTACCTCTATCTCTCTCTACCTCCATCTCTCTCTACCTCTGCCTCTCCCTCTACCTCCATCTCCATCTCTCTACCTCCATCTCCATTTCTCTACATCCACCTCTCTCTCTCTACTCTCCATCTTTCTCTCTACCTCCATATCTCTCTACCACCATCTCTCTACCTCCATCTGCATCTCTCTATCTCCATCTCTCTACCTCCACCTCTCTCTCTACCTCCATCTCTCTATCTCCATCTCTCTACTCTCCATCTCTCTCTCTACCTCCATCTCTCTCTACCTCCATCTCTCTCTACCTCCATCTCTCTCTACCTCTCTCCCTCTACCTCCATCTCCATCTCTCTACCTCCATCTCCATTTCTCTACATCCATCTCTCTCTACCACCATCTCTATACCTCCATCTCCATCTCTCTATCTCCATCTCTCTCTACTCTCCATCTCTCTCTCTACCTCCATCTCTCTACCTCCATCTCTCTACCTCCATCTCCATCTCTCTACCTCCATCTCCATCTCTCTATATCTCTCTCCCCCTACTCTCCATCTCTCTTCCTGCATCTCTCTCTCTACCTCCATCCCTCTACCTCCATCTCTCTACCTCCATCTCTCTCTACATCCATCTCTCTCTACCTCCATCTCTCTCTCTCCCTACCTCCATCTCTCTATCTCCATCTCTCTCTACCTCCATCTCTCTCTCCCTACCTCCATATCTCTACCTCCATATCTCTACCTCCATCTCGCTACCTCCATCTTTCTACCTCCATCTCTCTCTACCTCCATCTCTCTCTCCCTACCTCCATCTCTCTACCTCCATCTCTCTCTACCTCCATCTCTCTCTCTCCCTGCCTCCATCTCTCTACCCGCATCTCTCTCTACCTCCATCCCTCTACCCCCATCTCTCTACCTCCATCTCTCTACCTCCATCTCCATTTCTCTACATCCACCTCTCTCTCTCTACTCTCCATCTTTTTCTCTACCTCCATCTCTCTCTACCACCATCTCTCTACCTCCATCTGCATCTCTCTACCTCCATCTCTCTCTACCTCCATCTTTCTCTCTCCCTACCTCCATCTCTCTACCTCCATCTCTCTCTACCTCCATCTCTCTCTCCCTACCTCCATATCTCTACCTCCATCTCTCTCTACCTCCATCTTTCTCTCTACCTACATCTCTCTCTACCTCTGCCTCTCTCTACCTCTACCTCTCTCCCTCTACCTCCATCTCTTTACCTCCATCTCCATCTCTCTACCTCCATCTCCATCCCTCTACCTCCATCTCCATCTCTCTACCTCCATCTCCATCTCTCTACCTCCATCTCCATCTCTCTACCTCCACCTCTCTCTCTACTCTCCATCTCTCTACCTCCATCTCTCTCTACCTCCATCTCTCTCTCTCCCTGCCTCCATCTCTCTACCCGCATCTCTCTCTACCTCCATCCCTCTACCCCCATCTCTCTACCTCCATCTCTCTACCTCCATCTCCATTTCTCTACATCCACCTCTCTCTCTCTACTCTCCATCTTTTTCTCTACCTCCATCTCTCTCTACCACCATCTCTCTACCTCCATCTGCATCTCTCTACCTCCATCTCTCTCTACCTCCATCTTTCTCTCTCCCTACCTCCATCTCTCTACCTCCATCTCTCTCTACCTCCATCTCTCTCTCCCTACCTCCATATCTCTACCTCCATCTCTCTCTACCTCCATCTTTCTCTCTACCTACATCTCTCTCTACCTCTGCCTCTCTCTACCTCTCTCCCTCTACCTCCATCTCTTTACCTCCATCTCCATCTCTCTACCTCCATCTCCATCCCTCTACCTCCATCTCCATCTCTCTACCTCCATCTCCATCTCTCTACCTCCATCTCCATCTCTCTACCTCCACCTCTCTCTCTACTCTCCATCTCTCTACCTCCATCTCTCTCTACCACCATCTCTCTACCTCCATCTGCATCTCTCTATCTCCATCTCTCTACCTCCACCTCTCTCTCTACTCTCCATCTCTCTCTACCTCCATCTCTCTCTCTACCACCATCTCTCTACCTCAATCTGCATCGCTCTATCTCCATCTCTCTACCTCCACCTCTCTCTCTACCTCCATCTCTCTCTACCTCCATATCTCCTCCTACTCTCCATCTCTCTCTACTCTCCATCTCTCCTATACTCTCCATCTCTCTCTCTGCCTCCATTTCTCTCTCTACCTCCACCTTTCTTTCTACCTATATCTCTCTCCCTCTACCTCCATCTCGTCCCCTACTCTCCACCTCTCTCTCTACTCTCCATATCTCCTCCTACTCTCCACCTCTCTCTCTCTATTCTCCATATCTCCTCCTACTCTCCATATCTCTCTACTCTCCATATCTCCTCCTACTCTCCATATCTCTCTACTCTCCATATCTCTCTACTCTCCATATCTCCTCCTACTCTCCATATCTCTCTACTCTCCATATCTCTCTACTCTCCATATCTCTCTACTCTCCATATCTTTCTACTCGCCATATCTCTCTACTCTCCATATCTCTCTACTCTCCATATCTCCTCCTACTCTCCATATCTCTCTACTCTCCATATCTCCTCATACTCTCCATATCTCCTCCTACTCTCCATATCTCTCTACTCTCCATATCTCCTCCTACTCTCCATATCTCTCTACTCTCCATATCTCCTCATACTCTCCATATCTCCTCCTACTCTCCATATCTCTCTACTCTCCATATCTCTCTACTCTCCATATCTCTCTACTCTCCATATTTCTCTACTCTCCATATCTCCTCCTACTCTCCATATCTCTCTACTGTCCATATTTCTCTACTCTCCATATCTCTCTACTGTCCATATTTCTCTACTCTCCATATCTCTCTACTCTCCATATCTCCTCCTACTCTCCATATCTCTCTACTCTCCATATCTCCTCATACTCTCCATATCTCCTCCTACTCTCCATATCTCCTCATACTCTCCATATCTCCTCCTACTCTCCATATTTCTCTACTCTCCATATCTCCTCCTACTCTCCATATCTCTCTACTGTCCATATTTCTCTACTCTCCATATCTCTCTACTCTCCATATCTCTCTACTCTCCATATCTCCTCCTACTCTCCATATCTCTCTACTCTCCATATCTCTCTACTCTCCATATCTCTCTACTCTCCATATCTCTCTACTCTCCATATCTCTCTACTCTCCATATCTCCTCCTACTCTCCATATCTCTCTACTCTCCATATCTCCATCTACTCTCCACCTCTCTCTCTACTCTCCATATCTCCCCCTACTCTCCATATATATATCTCTCTACCTCCATCTATCTCTACCTCCATCTCTCCACTTACTCTCTCCATATATATATATATATCTACTCTCCATATCTCCCCCTACTCTCCATCTCTCTCTCTACTCTCCATATATCCTCCTACTATCCATATCTCCTCATACTCTCCATCTCTCTCTATACTCTCCATATCTCACCCTACTCAATTCAATTCAAAGGGGCTTTATTGACATGGGAAACATATGTTTACATTGCCAAAGCCAGTGTTAAAACAAACAAAACAAAGCAAAACAGTCAAACAGAGAAATGAGAAGAAATCAGTACAGTACAGAAGGAATCTTTTTGTGTGATTGACAGTCTTTATGGTGGTTGTATTCTGTTGGATGTCCTTTTCTTGTCACAGCAGCTCACAAATCTTGCTGCTGTGTTTGCACATTGTTGTATTTCTCCCGTATGGGAGTTTTGAGTTATTTGCCATGTTTACAATTTGTGGGAAGTATTATGTCTCTGATGTCTTGGTATAGTGGGCAGGTTGTTAAGAAGTGTAGCTCGGTTTCCACCTCTTCTTGTGTGCAGTGGGTGCACAGTCTGTCTTCTCTTGGGAGCCAGGTCTGCCTATGGTGGCGGCCTTTTCTCGATGGCTAGGCTGTGCTCGCTGAGTCTGTACCTAGTCAAGGATCTTCTTAGTTTTGGATAAGTCACAGTGCTCAGGTATTCTGCCACTGTGTACTCTCTATTTGGGGCAAAATAGGATTCCAATTTGCTCTGGTTTTGGGTTGATTCTGTCAAATATTTTTGTCTCTTCTTCTCTTCTTTTACTCTCCATATCTCCCCCTACTCTCCATCTCTCTCTCTCTCTCTCTCTCTCTCTCTCTCTCTCTCTCTACTTCCATCTCTCCCGCTACTCTCCATCTCTCCTCCTACTCTCTCTATCTCTCTCCCTCTCTCTCTATCTCTCTCCTCCTACTCTCTCCATCAGTACAGTACAGAAGGAATCTTTTTGTGTGATTGACAGTCTTTATGGTGGTTGTATTCTGTTGGATGTCCATTTCTTGTCACAGCAGCTCACAAATCTTGCTGCTGTGTTTGCACATTGTTGTATTTCTCCCGTATGGGAGTTTTGAGTTATTTGCCATGTTTACAATTTGTGGGAAGTATTATGTCTCTGATGTCTTGGTATAGTGGGCAGGTTGTTAAGAAGTGTAGCTCAGTTTCCACCTCTTCTTGTGTGCAGTGGGTGCACAGTCTGTCTTCTCTTGGGAGCCAGGTCTGCCTATGGTGGCGGCCTTTTCTCGATGGCTAGGCTGTGCTCGCTGAGTCTGTACCTAGTCAAGGATCTTCTTAGTTTTGGATCAGTCACAGTGCTCAGGTATTCTGCCACTGTGTACTCTCTATTTGGGGCAAAATAGGATTCCAATTTGCTCTGGTTTTGGGTTGATTCTGTCAAATATTTTTGTCTCTTCTTCTCTTCTTTTACTCTCCATATCTCCCCCTACTCTCCATCTCTCTCTCTCTCTCTACTTCCATCTCTCCCGCTACTCTCCATCTCTCCTCCTACTCTCTCTATCTCTCTCCCTCTCTCTCTATCTCTCTCCTCCTACTCTCTCCATCTCTCTCTCACACAGTCCCATGTCACCATACACAGTGCCACATCAATTACTCTCCCCGGGGACGACACACTCCCCCACCAGCCAGATTTGCGTGTGTCACGTCAACAAAGGAGAATTTTGAACTTCACTCAGCAAATTTCCTTGCCCTGGCCTGAACACCAACAAGACCCCTGACCTTTGACCTGGCTCTGTGATCTCTGAACCCTGAACCGCCCTCTGGCCCCCGCAAGTCATAAATCACGTCCCTCAGACACGGGCCAAGCCTCAAACGGTTGGCTCTGATTCCTTCTGTTCAAACTCAAAGTTGCCTTTTTACGAAATGCACCAGAGGAGACAAACATTATGAGGTCCATTACCCGTCTATTGGCCGTTGTTCCAGGGAGTCAAAACAACAGGCCAAAAAGGTCTGATCTAGATGTCAGTCTTTAGACTAATTTACCAAATTCAATTAGTTCCTGTTCCCACTGAGTGGAAAGGAATCCCAACCTGAGCATGACATAAGAGCAAAATGGCCACGTGTGAAACACTGTATTGAGATGAGATGATTTGAAATGCACCCTACGTTTTAAGCAGAATTGCAAGATGTTCAGTGACAAAAATTATCATGCTCCCCAGTACGCAAAATATCCCATGTAGGCATTGTGAGGAAAACACTCCTAATCGCATTTTCATCATTTCTGGGGGAATATTCCTGTCAGAATTTATATTTGGGTTGAATGAAATTCTCAGGTTGGCTCGATGCTTGCTGGGTAGGGCTTGATACTAGCTGGGTAGGGCTTGATGCTAGCTGGGTAGGGCTTGATGCTTGCTGGGTAGGGCTTGATGCTAGCTGGGTAGGGCTTGATGCTTGCTGGGTAGGGCTTGATGCTTGCTGGGTAGGGCTTGATGCTTGCTGGGTAGGGCTTGATGCTTGCTGGGTAGGGTACATCTGACCATTTTCGCCACAGTGTTTTAAAGGTAGAATCTGTAATGCCGTCAAACAGCGTCTAAGCAAAAGGGCCCCGGTTGGTATTGTGCTTCGACTTTTTTGTTTTGGTCTGATGTGTAGATTGGAGTTATTTTTTTGGCATTTTACTGCTTTATTTCAGACAGGCCCGACAGAGAGGAAGGTTGGGAGAAGACTTGGGGGAAGACATGCAGCAAAGGTCTCCGGGTCCGGGAGTCGAACCCGGGACGTCCGCGTTGCACTGGAGCGCAGCTACGTGGTGTACCACCCTGCCGCCCCGACTCCAGACCTCTCTTGATAGAGCCTGAGGTCTGGCCAGCAGTAGCAACCCCTCCCCTGTACCCACTGAAATCCAACCCACACATCAGACAAAAACAAAGCGCAGTACCAAGAGAGACTCTTTTGCCTAGAGGTTGCTGTTTGACAACATTACATATTCTACCTTTAAGGAAGAGTTTTGAAATTCAAGTTTAGGGAAAGAAAGAGAGAGAGATCTAAAAAGGTAGATGGAGGTGTGGAGGATGATATAGAAAGAATGGTTTCAAAATGCAATCTGTAAACCTGCAAAACAAAAACCTAATGACCTAATATAAAGCAAGTAATATCAGTGTGTATCGACTTTTGGACTGGCTGAGATTCTCCCTTGTACCGACCCTTTTCTGGATGACGAAACCTGAGTATTGATAATCCCTTTTCTGGCAACTAACCCCCTTTGTGTTACCGACCCCCGGACTGTCTGACCAATCTAATTGCTTGTCGTGCGCTTGTGGTGAGTGGGATATTGGGAAGCACAGTCTGCTGGTGTATGATTTGTTTTGCTATTATTTGTGGATTAACACTATGGTTGCCGAAAACGTAGAACTACGTTTCTGTCGCCCAATCGTTGAGTGCCGGAAACGTAGATCTACATTTTTCTCGCGGTATTTCTTTTAATCGCTATTGCCATTCATAATTCAGCGGGGCACCTTGTGCATACTGTTCTGAGTGTGTCTGAGCTAGCAGACGGTCTTATACCGCCCTCTAATGCCTTCACTTTGCCTCCAAAATCCATAGAATATGAAGCTCAACCAGACAATTTATTCCAACGTTTCATTATAAATATTTCAATGCAATGAGATGCTTGTTTTTCCCGGCTCCTCAACCGTAGTGGATTTGTAGACATAATACACAACGATCTATACAAACTATACAATACAAGGTATATGTATTTTCTTTTTTCAAGGTATACATATATATATAAAAAAAAAAAGGAATAATTCTACAGTGTAAGTAGCAGCAGTGTGTGTGTCTAATAAGTGTGCTTGTGTGGCGTGGTGTGTAAGTCACAAGAATGATGTTTGTGTTCAAAATCACACAATGAAAACGCATTTCCAGCCCAACATGTCCAAGTAATCAAACAAGTAATCACCTGTTTTCCCAAAGTACAGGTAATCTGATTACTGTTATTTCTGACAGTAACTATAACTGATTACAGTTACCATTCTTTCATAATCACATTATCGTAATCCAGTTACATGTAATCGTGCAGTGGAAACAAATGATATACAACGTTATCATATAACACTCCATCATTTATCTCCAGGAGAGTCGGCCTCAGATCCTACTAATTTACCGATACGCATCTTTCATGTACAGCTTGTCTCTGGTAATGCTAGTTGTCCTGATCACCCGGACTGTCAGCCTTTGACAGATATGACAGAATGATATATGACTGCAGTTCCTCTCTCACGCTCATCCACGCCGTCATGGCGTCTGGCACGCTGGGGAGAGCGACCGGCATCGTCAGGTGCCAGTTTCGACTTGTCACTGAACATCTTGCAACTCTGCTTATAACCTCGCTGGTGACGTTGTTGCTTTCGCCTTATTGAGATGAAGCGCACTGAAAAAAAAAAAGATCCTACGCTGGAAAGGAGATGTTGGCACCGTACTCTAACCAGATGAATTGGCTGATCTAATGCCGGATACACACAGACAATCAGACAGACAGACAGACAGACAGACAGACAGACAGACAGACAGACAGACAGACAGACAGACAGACAGACAGACAGACAGACAGACAGACAGACAGACAGACAGACAGACAGACAGACAGACAGACAGACAGACACACACACACACACACACACACACACACACACACACACACACACACACCATTGATTGATTGATTGAAAACTTTATTAACAGATTGCAGAATGGGTACAGTACAGTACAGCTCAATACATACAATTGTTAAGGGGATGCAGACCAGTGAAAGACTTTCATCTTGTTTACATCAGGGTCCCCCATTTTCAATTCATCATAACATATATGACACACACGACTGTACACTGTACATTGGAATATTGACAAAGCCATACTTGGTCATTTTCTGTACATTGGAGGGGGTTTGGTTAGGACATTTGCAGGGGCCAGTTTCGAATTGCAGTCTCCCGTAGGTGTTCTTTGAGAGTGGTTTTGAAAGTGGGTAGTGATTCACATTCCTTTACAGCTGTAGGTAGGGCGTTCCACATTGATGTGGCATAATTGCGAAACATGTTTAGTCCCTTGTTTGAGCCAAATCTGGGTTTAACATGATTTGTGGAGCTCCCTCTGATGTTGTGATCGTGGTATTCACTGACCTTTGACCACACAAATAATACACACCAGACAAATGTATATACACACACACACACACACACACACACACACACACACACACACACACACACACACACACACACACACACACACACACACACACACACACACACACACACACACACACACACACACACACACACACACACACACACACACACACACACACACACACACACACACACACACACACACACACACACAGATACACGCACACGGACACACGCACACACATTACCTGGGGGGTCTCAGCTCCCCCTCTACAGGCCTTCACCTCACACGTTCATCTCAATTAATCACCCAACAAACCAGATGTCATGAACAAAGGAAAGATCTCCAGACCCACGGGGGAAAGAGAGAGGGGGGGGGGGGGGTGAAGTGCGGAAGGAGAAATGAGAGGAAGGGGTAAGGGGATGTGGGAAAGAGGGGGGGGGTAGGCTAGCCAAGCTACGGAGGAGGATAGGGAGGGGCGTTAAGGCCCACTCTGCACAATCCACATGTAAACTAGGCAAGAGTAAAGATGTCATCCCCTGTGAATGATGCAGTCACCCGTTGGGCCAATCAGTGATGAACACCCTGTGCTTGTACCGAGTGACAAGGTATAGTATAGTGTAGGGCTGTCCCCGACTAAGGATTTGGATGGTCGACTAGGATTGGCCAACATTTGCCGTTAGTCGACTATTGGTCGACTTAAATAAAATAAAAAAAATAAATAAATAAAGTATAATATTTTACATTTTTTGTTTTAATTTTAAAATATTTTTTATCATTCCATTTGGGCTGTGGGGGGTGCTTAATGTCTGAAGGAGTCGACTGAAGGCTTCTTGTCCTCTGCAAAAGCATGCAATTGGTCCACTGATGGATACATCTTGATATTTGTCTAGTATAGTGTGTTCATTAGATGGGTGAAATCCTCTTTCAGTGCCTCTGTGCCTGTTTTCGTAGGCAGTTAGCCTCTGGTATGCGTGCCATTAGCGTTAGCCACGCTTCTATGCCTCTTTTCTTTTGAAAAAAATTATAAAAAAAAATTTGATTAAAAAAATTAATATATATATATATTTTTTTATTATATTCGACTAAGAGGTTGGCCAGTCGACTACGGCCCCTTTCGACCGATTAGTCGACTAATCGATTAATAGGGGTCAGCCCTAGTATAGTGTAGTGGTCCATTTCAGTCTTCTCAGGCTTGTTGGTGTTGATGGGTCAAAGAATGACATTTCCTTTGAGGGGACTTTTTTCAAATTCATCAGGAATCTATGTCGATATACCTTTGATTTATATGAATCAATGTCATTATGTCTTCAATTCCTATAAACCTATGTCAATATACTGTGGCAAACGTCGCCATTTGCCAATGAAAGGAAGAGGTTGTGGCTCAGGAATCTGGCTCTGCGTCATCCACAGCACGGGGAATCCCGGAAGTGACAGCGAGTGCCGCTCGCACCGCGTCACTCGCTGTCAAGGAATTCCTGGATGGCGGGACAATGCTGTCGCGTCACGCCTCAAAGCGAGCTGGCCGGAATACGGCGAACGAGGGAAGGCATGTTGGCCGATTGGTGCGTGGAGCGAGGAACGGGATTGTTTATAATAACGTGTCCTTATTTCCTCGTTCCACGCACATGTCCGTAGCGGACAGAGGGGTAGTGTTTTGATAGAGGTTTATTTACTGATGGAATACACACTGCCCAGCACATAGGCAGACACACTCCAAAGGCACACATACATGACATACCCATTAGTTGATTAGAACGGATAGGTTACACCTGCGCATAATTAGAGACACACATACTGTATCAAATCA
Source organism: Notolepis coatsorum (assembly GCF_963971535.1). Lineage (NCBI taxonomy): Eukaryota > Metazoa > Chordata > Actinopteri > Aulopiformes > Paralepididae > Notolepis > Notolepis coatsorum. The sequence goes on from NC_140182.1 coordinate 76,417,250, forward strand.
AAATCAAATCAAATTTATTTGTAAGGCCCGACAACACACGTTAATGTCCCCATGGGCCGGACACGTCTTCTTTAAACAAGTCAAGAAGAAACATCACAATAAATCAAGAACAAAACAAAACACCATAAAGTCAAAAAAAATCAAATAAATGCATGTAAAATAAATAAATGCAACACTCCCAGACATACCCCACGCGAAGGTAAGGAAAAACTCACTAAAACCTAGCAAGAGGAAAGAATGCACCACAGGCAATGTGGAGGAGAGAAACCTTAGAAGGGCCATTCAAGGGGGGATCTCCCTTCTTAGATGTCGGTGATAGTAGTGTTGCAATAAAACAGGCGAACAGTTGGTAAAGCATGCACTCATATGTGTAATGAAACACAGATAAGTGCATGCGATAGCAACTGAACATTTTGAAAGATATAAAATAGAGCTGATGACGGATCTATTTGAGACAAGGGGGCAGCACAGAGAGGGTCGCATCCTCCCGGTCATCATCACGGGACATCCAACACTCCGGTCATCACTCCGAGACAGCCACTCACAGGGAGACGGGACAGGTGTTAGACAGTTTGCATGATTGTGATGGGCGGACATAGCAATAGATATAAGTGGTAAGCATATAATGTGAATAGAATAGATATATGTAGTAAGCATATTATGTGAATAGAATAGAAGTACTTAACCCAGCAATGAACTCCACGTCTAAACCACGTTGACAGACCACGGACAGAAGACGGTAAGAAGCTGATCCATGGCCTCGTGGTGCACATAGAACAATCACTGCAAGACCCCGAGACATCCACCACCTTGGTCAGCACTACGAGACAACCACTCAGAGAGATGGGGGGGGGTTAGAGAGTTCCCATGTTTGTAGTGGGCGGAGATGGAGCAATGAATACATGTAGTGAGCATATGCATACATGGTGACAGTAGAATCATAGTATATAAGAAAATTGTGAAATTGAGTATTAGATAGAACTACTGCAAGCGTATGGATACAGGATGAGATACAAGACAATAGCTCAGGGCCGTATGCCCCGGGGGGCAGGAGAAACCACTCAGGTAAGGTTCAGCACTGCAGGCCAGACAGAAGGCGATATGAAGCTGTTCCATGGGACCGGTTGAGACAGAGACAGAGGTTAAAAAGGTTCTCCCATGTCTGCAGAAAAGCATACATGGGAGCAAATAGACATCCTAACTAAACTAGACAGATTAATCTAAGGGTCAGTCCCCGACCAGGTGAGATCAGGGTACTGTAGGTTGAAGGAGAGAGAGAAAAGATGGGTCTTAAGCAGGGATTTAAAAGCTTCGACAGAGCAGGCGCCCCTGACGACGGCAGGTAATTTGCTCCACAGGTAGGGAGCGAAGTAGACAAAGGCTCTGTGGCCGGCGGATTTCTTTTTAACCCTAGGAATCGATAGAAGCCCAGCATTTTGTGAGTGCAGAGCATGAGCAGGCGAGTATCGAGAGATGAGATCGGATAGATAGAGCGGTGCAAGCCCATTTACAATTTTGTAGGTGAGGAGTAGCACTTTAAAGTCAGATCTGGCTTGAATAGGAAGCCAGTGTAAGGCGGACAAAACTGGTGTGATGTGATCTAGTTTTAGTTAGTATCCATGCAGCCGCATTTTGCACAAGTTGAAGATTTTTGATGCTTGAATTAGAAAAAAGTGCATTACAGTAGTCTAGACGTGATGAGACAAAAGCATGAATTAGGGTTTCAGCATCAGCCAGAGTTAAAATGGGGCGAATTTTTTTGATATTACAAAGATGGAAGATGTGAGGTTCGCCTGTTCCCTGGACCTTTTATTCCCTGTCTTCCCACCCACTCGCTCCGTTCCTCTAAGGTACTTTGTTGATTTATTGCATTCCCTGCCTCGCTCCGTTCCTTTAAAGTGGAAATGAAGCAGTGCGATAAATACATATTCATAGCATCACATTAGTATTTAGATAAGCCACAGAAGAAGTCACGTTATAAAAATAAGCAGTTTCTAAGAAAAAACGATTTGTTGTGTACATTTCTGAAGCATTTAGCATTATGGGCGCGGCCATTTTGTTGCTGACGTCATACCGGGGGTTGGGTGTATACACTCTGGTTAGCTGCCTATATTGAATGGGTCAGTCAGCAAATAAAATGTTGCCTACAAAACAACGGGACCGCGGTGGTTCTGTTTGTATTGCTCCTGGCTGTTCAAACTAATTTTACCATGTGAGAGAGAGGAAAGTTGGTTAATTTCCACAAACTACCAGTGAAAAAAACAGTGTTGTTGACATGTTGGCTCGGGCTGGCTGCACTCAGGCGGCGCGACCAGCCTGTTGGACAGGGAAGGAGGATCTGCAGAGAACACTTCATTGCCTCGGATTATGTTGTTGGGGTGGGATGTTTGTCCAGAAGACCACTAATCAGCTGAAGCCGGACGGAGCGATCGCTAGCTAGTTGGCACCAGCCGGGGCCCGGCGTTAGCTCTCGCTAGCTAGCGTTAGCAACCGGAGCGTCGCGGAGCATTCAGCCTGCTGGCTACACAGCTTGTGTAGCCAGCGTTAGCTCTCGCTAGCTAGCGTTAGCAACCGGAGCGTCGCGGAGCATTCAGCCTGCTGGCTACACAGCTTGTGTAGCCAGCAGGCTGAATGCTCCGCGACGCTGGTTGAAGTGGGTCTAGGTAGCCAGCAGGCTGAATGCTCCGCGACGCTCCGGTTGCTAACGCTAACTAGCTAGCGAGAGCTAACGCCGGGCCCCGGCTGGTGCCAACTAGCTAGCGATCGCTCCCGAGAGCTAACGCCGGTCTGTCTGTCGAAGACCGAGGGAACCGCGTCCGGCTTCAGCTGATTCTCCGAGCCGACGCGCTCCACTCCAGACGTCTAGCCTGCGCGCTCCCACTCCATCCCTGTAAGCAGCTCTGGTCCTCGCCCTGTCCAAGGCCTTAACCCTGTTTTCTCTGTCCCTGTCTCCAGCCCGCCTCCCCGGGCCTCTGTCCCTGTTCCCCACTCCAGTGCCCCTGTTCCTGCCCTGTCCTTTGCCCTGGCCCTGTCCTTTAGCCTTAGCCCCTTAGCCTGCTCGCCTCTTAAAGGCACAGTGCCTTTTTTCCCTAATTCTTGTTTCCAGTACTTTGTGTTCTCCCTTAAAGGGACAGTGCCGCTTTTTGTTTGTATTCAATAAATGCCCTGTTCTTGGCTTACTCTCATACCTGTCTTGTGTTGTGCGATTGGGGTCGGTTACAAACCATAACAGTACGACCCGACCAGTCGACGACCCCAGCCAGCACAGACAGTGTATGTTGAGTTTGTCCTTTGTTAGCTCCCCTGTTAGCCTGTTAGTCTCCCCTGTTGGCTTCTTTGTTAGCTCCCCTGTTAGCTTCCCTGTTAGCTCCCCTGTTAGCCTGTTAGTCTCCCCTGTTAGCTTCCCTGTTAGCTCCCCTGTTAGCCTGTTAGCTCCCCTGTTAGCCTTTGTTAGTTCCCCTGTTAGTTCCCCTGTTGACTCCCCTGTTAGCTTCCCTGTTAGCTCCCCTGTTTAGCCTGTTAGTCTCCCCTGTTAGCTTCCCTGTTAGCCTCGTTAGCTCCCCTGCAGCTTGCCAGGCCTCTACTACCGGCATGGTCCCAGTCTGCTAGCTTAGCCCCGGCTGCTAGCACAGCCTCTATGTTAATGCAGCCCTTGCAGCTAGCATAGGCCCTGTAGCTAGCCATGCCCAGGCAGCTAACCCGGTCCCTCTGCATGGCCTCCACTTTTTGTGTAGCCTTTCCCCACTGCTAGGACTGCCCCTTCAGCTAGTATGGTCAGTTTCTCCCACTGCTAGGACTGCCCCTTCAGCTAGCAAGGTCAGTTTCCCCACTGCTAGGACTGCCCCTTCAGCTAGCAAGGTCAGTTTTCCCCACTGCTAGGACTGCCCCTTCAGCTAGCAAGGTCAGTTTCCCCGCTGCTAGGACTGCCCTTTCAGCTAGCAAGGTCAGTCTTCCCCACTGCTAGGACTGCCCTTTCAGCTAGCAAGGTCAGTTTTCCCCACTGCTAGGACTGCCCCTTCAGCTAGCAAGGTCAGTTTTCCCACTGCTAGGACTGCCCCTTCAGCTAGCAAGGTCAGTTTTCTCCCACTGCTAGGACTGCCCCTTCAGCTAGCAAGGTCAGTTTCCCCACAGCTAGGACTGTCCTTCCAGCTAGCTTGTTCTCTCATGCTGGTCCAGCCCTGTCTGCTAGCCTAGCTCCGGCAGCTAGCGCAGCCTCTATGTTAATGTAGCAGTACAGCTAGCATAGGCCCTGTAGCTAGCAGTGCCCTGGCAGCTACCCTGTCCCTCTGCTAGTCCCACTTTTGGTGTAGCTTCCCCGCTAGCATGGCCCAATTTTTTGTTTGTTGCCTTGTTTATGTCCCCTGCCCCTCTGTCTGTATTTTTGGGTCGCCCGGTGGCTCCCGTGGAGGGGGGGGGTACTGTGAGGTTCGCCTGTTCCCTGGACCTTTTATTCCCTGTCTTCCCACCCACTCGCTCCGTTCCTCTAAGGTACTTTGTTGATTTATTGCATTCCCTGCCTCGCTCCGTTCCTTTAAGGTACTGTGAGGATTCTGTGTTGATTGGTCCGTGCCGAACACACACTTCTAAGTCAAGTATCAATTACCATCACGCACCTGATGTGTGTTCTAATTAGCGCCCCAAAGGGCTTTAAATACCTGGACCTCCCCTCCAGTCCTCGTCGGGTCGTTCTGTAAGCTCCTACGGGAGATTCCGTATCTTATCTGTATCTGTATGCTGGTTCTTCTCCGGCGTGAGACGAGGTGCCAGCCATCGCCACCTGTCGCCGTTTGCCTGGAGTGGGACACAGCCGGTGCGCTCTCTAATTCTCTACAGGAGGTTTTCCAGTGTCCCACCCCAGACGTCTAGCCGGCGCGCTACTACTCCAGACGCACATCGCTCCCTATCCTACGGGGGGTTGCGCGCTCTTCAAGCCGACGCGCCCCACTCCAGACGTCTAGCCGGCGCGCTACTACTCCAGACGCACATCGCTCCCTATCCTACGGGGGGATGCGCGCTCTTCAAGCCGACGCGCCCCACTCCAGACGTCTAGCCGGCGCGCTACTACTCCAGACGCACATCGCTCCCTATCCTACGGGGGGATGCGCGCTCTTCAAGCCGACGCGCCCCACTCCAGACACGCTACTACTCCAGACGCGCTACTACTCCAGACGCGCTACTACTCCAGACGCGCTCCACTCCAGACCCCCGAGCCGGCGCGCTCTTCTAGCTGGCGCGCTACTACTCCAGACGCGCTACTACTCCAGACTCGCTACTACTCCAGACGCGCTACTACTCCAGACGCGCTCCACTCCAGACCCCCGAGCCGGCGCGCTCTTCTAGCCGGCGCGCTACTAGCCGGCGCGCTACTAGTCCAGACGCGCTCCTACTCCAGACGCGTTCCTACTCCAGACGCGCATCGCTTCCTAATTCTCTACGGGAGGATGCGTCTCTCCGAGCCGGCGCGCTCTCCGAGCCGGCGCGCTCTTCAAGCCGACGCGCCCTACTCCAGACGTCTAGCCGGCGCGCTACTACTCCAGACGCGCATCGCTTCCTAATTCTCTACGGGAGGATGCGTCTCTCCGAGCCGGCGCGCTCTCCGAGCCGGCGCGCTCTTCAAGCCGACGCGCTCCACTCCAGACCCCGAGCCGGCGCGCTCTTCAAGCCGACGCGCATCGCTTCCTAATCCTCTACGGGAGGATGCGTCTCTCCGAGCCGACGCGCTCCACTCTAGACGTCGAGCCTGCGCGCTCCCACTCCATCCCTGTAAGCAGCTCTGGTCCTCGCCCTGTCCAAGGCCTTAACCCTGTTTTCTCTGTCCCTGTCTCCAGCCCGCCTCCCCGGGCCTCTGTCCCTGTTCCCCACTCCAGTGCCCCTGTTCCTGCCCTGTCCTTTGCCCTGGCCCTGTCCTTTAGCCTTAGCCCCTTAGCCTGCTCGCCTCTTAAAGGCACAGTGCCTTTTTTCCCTAATTCTTGTTTCCAGTATTTTGTGTTCTCCCTTAAAGGGACAGTGCCGCTTTTTGTTTGTATTCAATAAATGCCCTGTTCTTGGCTTACTCTCATACCTGTCTTGTGTTGTGCGATTGGGGTCGGTTACAAACCATAACAGAAGAAGGCAATTTTGGTGACATTTTTTATATGTGCATTAAATGAGAGGGAGGAATAAAAAATTACTCAGAGGTTTTTTATGGTGGAGCTCTGAGATACATGACAAGTATCAAAGTTGAGGGAGATATCCTCAAACAGGCATCTGTGGTTTGGGGGGCCAACAATTAACATCTTAGTTTTATCTGCATTAAGGAGTAGAACGTTTTGCGACATCCACTTTTTAACGGCAAGCAGGCAAGCCTCAACATTTTGTAATTGGGAGGAATCGTTTGGCTTAATAGGTATATATAATTGGGTGTCATCAGCGTAAAAATGTAAGTTTATGCCAAATTTGCGTATGATATTGTCGAGGGGTAGCATGTAAATCGAAAATAGCAAAGGGCCCAGAACAGAGCCTTGTGGGACACCACATTGCACTGGGAGGGTCTCAGATGTTAAATCATTATAGACCACGCAGTGTGTTCTATCAGTTAAATAAGATTTAAACCAAGCAAGTGCGTGACCCCGAATGCCAACATGATTCTCGAGCCGACCTAGAAGAATCGAATGATCGATAGTGTCAAAGGCTGCACTGAGATCAAGCCATACACAGAAGTTAGGTTTGAGACAAGAGAGAGCAGTAAGTCATTTGTGACTTTGGTAACCACCGTTTCGGTGGAGTGTAAGGCTCTAAAGCCAGATTGAAAATATTCATTAAGATTATTTTTTGATAGATGGTCATTAAGTTGCGTTGCGACAATCCGTTCTAATATTTTGGATAGGAATGGAAGATTGGAGATGGGTCTGTAATTTTTCAAGATTAGAGGGTCGAGGTTCGGTTTTTTAAGTAGCGGTTTAATGACGGCTGATTTAAATACCAGGGGCACCACGCCAGTAGACAAGGAGGTGTTGAAGATATTGAGTAGGGCACATCCCACGTGCACACATGGCACCACATCCATTCATAAAACACTAGGGTAGAGAGGGTTAGTTTGAACGTGTTGGAGGTGGTTGTGTTGTTCTAGAGAAAGAGATTTTGTATTCAGAGTGTTCGTGACAGTGAGTGGTGGAGAGAAGGAGAGAGGAAAGCAGTGAGGAGATTATGTGTGTATCGACTTTTGGACTGGCTGAGATTCTCCCTTGTACCGACCCTTTTCTGGATGACGAAACCTGAGTATTGATAATCCCTTTTCTGGCAACTAACCCCCTTTGTGTTACCGACCCCCGGACTGTCTGACCAATCTAATTGCTTGTTGTGCGCTTGTGGTGAGTGGGATATTGGGAAGCACAGTCTGCTGGTGTATGATTTGTTTTGCTATTATTTGTGGATTAACACTATGGTTGCCGAAAACGTAGAACTACGTTTCTGTCGCCCAATCGTTGAGTGCCGGAAACGTAGATCTACTCTACTTTTTTCTCGCTGTATTTCTTTTAATCGCTATTGCCATTCATAATTCAGCGGGGCACCTTGTGCATACTGTTCTGAGTGTGTCTGAGCTAGCAGACGGTCTTATACCGCCCTCTAATGCCTTCTGTGATTATTGCACCCCATTAGAAACGGGTTAGTTTCTTTTCTCTACCGAGCTGTGGCGTGGGGGCGGGTCCTAAACACTCCGGCAAAACACACGCTTGTAGGGATGGTTTGGACAATTGACCCCGCCCGCCCGTTGATGTGCAATGCCCAACAACGTCGGAGACAGGATCGCTATGGATAACTGGAATGGCGATCAGATAATTGGATTATTTTTTTTGTATTACATCAGATACCAGGTAAGGACACTATATATGAAAGCTTGCATTGATCTGATATTTTTTTCTACCGCGATTGAAGCTATCTGTGTTTTATGTATGTGGCTGTTTGCCTTTGGGTGCGGGGGGGGGGGGGCGCCGGTCTAAACCACATTGCATGCTTGCACGAGGAAGGATAATAATGATGATCTAGCGTTGATTTCAGGAAGATTCGATAATCAGGCGAAAAATGACAATGTGTTTATTGAATTATACAAAAACGCTGTTTTCGCGTCTTTTCCCTGGAATTACTCAGAAGCACCCAAACTATATTCATATTCAAAACGGTATAAAATGGAAATGTACGGATGAAAAAATTATCTGTTTTTTGCACGTTGACTGGAAGCAACTCACTGACACTCGACGGCGTTATTAGACCCATAGCTATACTATAAAATAGGTTTAGCTCTACAAACTACAACTACGTTTACATGGGGTTAATGGACGGCAAGGCCAGGTCACTTCCCGGAAGGGGCGTGGCACTCAATGTGTTAAATAAAGGAAACAAAAGAGACTTTTTTACAAGTTCTTGTGGGTTTTTGGACTGTGGCGAGCCTGCTTTACACGCGGTTCGTTACAATACCTTCGATTTATATGAATCAATGTCCATATGTCTTCAATTCCTATAAACCTATGTCAATATACTGTGACAGATCTCCTCCCCCCTCCCATGGATATGTGAAGGATGGGACATACTTCTGCCACGGAAGGAATAGAGTCAATTAGGTAGCTGATTAGTACTGATAGAACACACCTGCGCATCATTAGTCCACCCTAGGGTGACCAGGTCAAAATGGTTCAGTCGCAGGACAGCAGCACTGCTTTTGCGGGACAATGCGGGACACGTACAGTAGGAAAAAAAAATTTAAAATTTAAATATTTACATTTTTTCTTTTTTTATTGCTAATTAAAATGAAAGAAATGTATTTATTATTTAAATGCCTTTATTTCATATTCGACGCAGACGGTAGGCTATATATAGCACATTTAGTTATTAATCTTATTAAACTGTATAGATGCTTCACCAATCACCTTCTCAGCCGCTACTGTCTATGTCACCAACATCTTTATTTAATCACACTTTCATCATTAAGCAGGTAACCATCAATCTTGGTATCCAAGCTGATAAAATCACTCCATTAATAGAAAGAGCAGGAGCTAAGTCTTTTCAGCCATCTTTTCCTGAGCATTATTAGCAGTGAAGTGTAGAAGAGAGGAGACGGAATGCGATGGTTGATCTTCACAATATAATAATGTTTTTATTGTGAATAGCGGATCACTCAGTTGCTCATATAACAAAAAGGGTGAGACCCAAAGTCTCCACAAACCCTATATATGACAGCACAGTCTCCGCAATATGTGTCTGGTGAACCCACAACATGTTTTAAACAATGCAGAGTCCAGTTTGCTGCTGATATTAAGAGCTTCAGCTGCTTTGCGAAGCTCTTGGAAGCTGAATGCTCTCTTCTTGAGAGCCAAGCATGACACCTGTTTCAGGTAATTCTGATCAGAGAAATCAAACCATTTGTCTAGGTAAGCGAGCGCTCTCTGATAGAAAATTTTAAAGTCCTGTTCGATCGCAGCAGCCTGTGCGGCCGGTAGGAAACCTCTGCATGAGAGCACTGGTCTCGAATCCAAAATAACGGTCCTTTGATCGTTGTTCAAGTTTCAGTCTTAGATTGGTCATGAGCTGGTCATCCCCCTCAACTTCAAGCACTGCGTCGTAAAAAAGCTTTAGGCTATTCTGCAGAAACATCAGGTATGACTGACGTCACACACACTGCAGCTGCCTCGGACTGTCTGACAAGTGACAGGCAGCGCGACTCGTGAGACTCGAGTCGAGCTGCTCCGCTCGGCTGCGCATTGGTTTGACGTCGCCCGATTTTTTTATTTTAAATATAAGAGGGTATTGGAACGAGGCATTAAATTAACAACATTTAAAACAGTTTTTAAATAATAATCTTTGAATAATAAAAAAATATATATATATATATTTTATTAAATTTTTTTATCTTTGAATTGCGGGACATTGTTTTGTTGTAGCGGGACAAACGTCCCAATATCGAGATTGTAGTATTTGGAGTTGTGAAGGTGAGAGGTAGTGAGAGGAGAGGTGAAGGCGAGTATGTGTTCTTTGTGTACTGGACCCTGGACTGGCTGAGCCTTGTGTACTGACCCTGAACCGGACGACTACCCTGAGTATTGAACAATCCCTTTTTCTGTCGGCGAGCCTGTTTTGTGTTTTTGACCATTCTCTTGCATATCAAACTGGATTTTTGCCTTAATTCAATTGAATTTGTTTGTATTTGAACCGTGGCGAGGCTGGTCTCCACCAGGCTCGTCACAATACGTTCAGTTTATTTGAAGCAATGTCCATATGTCTTCAATTCCTATAAACCTACAGTATGTCAATATACCTTCAGTTTATACTGCATGAATCTATGTCAATATACCTTCAGTTTATATGAATCTATGTCAATAATTATACCTTCAGTTTATATGAATCTATGTCAATATACTTCAGTTTATATGAATCTGTGTCAATATATCTTCAGTTTATATGAATCTATGTCAATATACTTCAGTTTATATGAATCTATGTCAATATATCTTCAGTTTATATGAATATATGTCAATATACTTCAGTGTATATGAGTCAATAATTATACCTTCAGTTGACTGTATTTGGCCAATCGATTCCGGATCCGGGCTTTCAAGCCTCGAGGCTGTTGTCTCTAAAAGCCTTTGATGAACTGTCCTGTTCAGTCAACATGCTGCTATGTGGTTCCTGTACAAAGAGACAGAAAGAAACAGAAAGAGAGAGAGAGAGAGAGAGAGAGAGAGAGAGAGAGAGAGAGAGAGAGAGAGAGAGAGAGAGAGAGAGAGAGAGAGACAGAGAGACAGACAGACAGACAGACAGACAGACAGACAGACAGACAGACAGACAGACAGACAGACAGACAGACAGACAGACAGACAGACAGACAGACAGACAGACAGTGAGACAGGGAGACAGGGAGACAGAGAAAATAGGGTTGAGAGTGAATAACAATGCCTTGAAGATGAAAGACGGTCCCCCAAAATAACGGGCACAAAACACTGCTCCTTATTGCGCAGAAACGGAGTGAAGATTGAAAACCTGTCGAGGAGTCAAGACAAAGCGTCGCTTTTGAACTGTCGCCGCGATAGTGTCAGAAAACAAATGGCAAATCTTGACAGCCTTCAGCTGCTCTGGAAGAGAGCATCATATCTAATTCACAAATGCTAATTTCATTGCTTTTGAAACAAAGATCTTAACCTGTTGTTAAAACGCTGAATTATAGAGAATCCTCTGCTAAATTATTGACGTCTACATAATCTACAGACGGGATGGGGGGGGGGGGGGGGGGGGGCTGTGGTGAAAGAAGAGGAATTAGGAAGGGGGGATGGGGGGAGGAGCAGACAGAGAAGAGGAATAGCCAGAAGGCATTGGATAAGGATAGGGTGAGGGAAATACATTCATGTTTTTTGAAGGATGGCAGGCAGTTCACGCTCTCCAGTACTCCCCTCCCCCCCCCCCCCCATATTGGATTTTCTTTCCATTTTGCTCTTCCTGCTCTTCGTAGGCTGTGGGGCATATAGGGACCAATGTCTTCCATGATGTGATTCAGAAAGTTGCTAGGCCACACCATGTGACCGCCACACCCAATAAAATCTTGCGAAAACACTGCAAACAAGGAAACTATAAAGGAAGGAAGGGTCGTTGTATAGCGCGTGAATGCACATTGGTGCTCAGCGAAGAGTGAATATTAACTGTATAAAAACTAGGCTATTGAATAACATATCAATTATGAATCATTTGAACAAATGTTCAGAGACAGCGTGGTCTCACTCTACCACCCAGGGCCATTTATTACCAGAGTTTGGACAGCGAGGTTCCAAAAAGAGTGTCAGTGGCTTTCCAACCTGGCCAAACTCTGGTAAAAAATGGCTCTGCTAGCACAAACCTCACCAACCCGTTCTCATGCCCCCTGTGTCAGATTGTCACGCTGCTCCCACAACCTCTGCGTCTGTTCTTCACGCTCAGACACCCTTAAGCAAATAAAATCAAATAACATTTATTTGTAAGGCCCGACAACACACATTAATGTCCCCATGGGCCGGACACGTCTTCTTTAAACAAGTCAAGAAGAAACATCACAATAAGTCAAGAACAAAACAAGAACACCATAAAGTCCAAACAAATTTAAATAAATGCTAAATAAATTAATGCAACACTCCCAGACATACCCCACGCGAAGGTAAGGAAAAACTCACTAAAACCTAGCAATAGGAAAAAATGCACCACAGGCAATGTGGAGGAGAGAAACCTTAGAAGGGCCATTCAAGGGGGGATCTCCCTTCTTAGATGTCGGTGATAGTAGTGTTGCAATAAAACAGGTGAACAAGCATGTCGTTCACACACTGTGTTTGGCCCTCAGTACTATCCATAGTGTCTGTGGTCCACCAGGAGAAGAACTTGGGGCCCTACATTAGTAGATGAATGTGTAGACCTCTACACTACCGTCAGAGACACACTTTTACAGGACAACCTCCCCAAAACCCTAACCTTAACCACACCAAAGTTACATTAAACTAACCATAACTGTTAATCAAACCTAAAACGAACCTTAACCCTAAACATAAGCATTAATCTAACCCTAATTAAAAATGTAACTTCATACCATACCCATAACTCCCTGCTGGTAGTGCACCTTAACTGCACCTTCATATCTGTGTGTGACCACTATCTTCTGGCCGCCTCAGACCCACTCCCTCAGACCCACTCATCAAAGCGAAGCAGGCTATTCTCGGTTCTCGCTCCACAATGGTGGAACGGACACAAGGATGCGGCAAGGGGGGGTGCGGCGGGGGCTGCAGCACCCCCTGCTGGCGGGGAGTGTAACTGCAACTGCAAGGTTGTTTTGGCCTTTATTCCATTGTAATACCGAGGCTACTCAATGTCACTGAGCGAGCGGCACTGCAGATTTACACTATCTTGGAATTCATTGCCATATCCTCATAGGGGCGCTGTCTCGATAATGCAGTGTTATTAAAGAAGCCGCAAGCGTGTAGCCGACGCATGAACCAGTTGGGATTCGAATAGACACGGCCTGGAAGCGTCAACGCGGAACTGGAAATCCGTTGGTAAAAAAAATAGTTTTTGGGACAATTCGCAGTAAAGGAATATATCTGTCGGCGATGTTGTATGCGGGAACGAATTGCAGAGAGGGAGGACTGACTGAAGTGGAGAGTGTGTTTACTTGTGTCTCAGAAAAGAAATGTCTCTAAAACGAATATCTGATTTCTTTAATAATAATAACCTGGACTTGCTGCATATCAGGATATTCTGGACTCACTGGACATTCATGTTGTCATGAAGGAGTTTATTTCCACCACTCCTGAACGCAAGACCACCTTCGGTGTTCTACCGTCTTCGGAATAGGTAATGTGTGTTTATTATCGCTCCTGCGGGGATTGTTGTTGTGACAGTCAGTGACACACACACACACACACACACTGCTGCATTTTGTGTGTGAACTGTCCACATGTTGGTGTTCAAGTTTGTCTGTTGTAGTGTATAATATTGATCTTTCAAATGAATGGAAAATCACGAATGATGCGCTTCGCGCATGCATTTAATATGACATTATTATTATTATTTATCTCTGACTCCGACCGGCGCACCCCCAAGTCTGACTCACTTCCCGCGTGCCTGAATGGACATCCCATCACAGTCAGGACAGCCTAAACCGCCCCGTTTTCCGCCGTCGACTAAAAACACACTTCTTTAATCAATATCTGAAATGAAATAAAAAAAATACTAACCTTCATACTGTCTTTTACTATCATGCACAATTTTCTGCTAACTAAGTGTAGCATCCTGAATATTCTGTGCTGACTTAACCTGTTACTTCCCCTGTGTGCACAAAGATGTGATAAACAGTGTTCCTTTTTTATATCTCGCCCGGACTAATGATGTGAGGTGCTCTTCTTCCTCCGGCTTCGATATGGACCATTAACGTGACATTGAAGCATCTTTCTTCCTGCCTTGAGTGTCCTATAGTGGGACCAGTTTGCGGTCGCCAGCAGGGGGCAGTGGTGGCAGGCGGAGCGGAGGAGAAAGGAGCAGCGAGTGAGAGATGATTACCTGGAGGGCGGAACAGAAGGAAGTCCTCTTCGACAGTGAACTCGGACGTGAGCGGACGTGAACGGGTGTGTGCTCTCGACGAGCCCCGTTGAAGAGTCCAGTTGAAGAGTCCCGTTGAAGAGCGACGGGAGATAACGAGTACTCTGCTATAACACAGGTTATCCTAGAAGTACAAGTGATAGAGAAGTGTGTGAGTAAGCGATACGGAAAGAAGAACCAACGTCAGTAAATAACGTGTTATCCTAGAAGTGTAAGCGGTATATTAGCTTGCTGCTAACGGCTATAGTGACTCTGAGTATACCACAAGGCGAGCGTCGCTGAAGACCGGTGGTGCATACAGCCACGTTGCGTTAGCAGTACAGGCGATAGCAGGAGGGTTCACTAAGACCCACAGTTTAGCTGTGTTTAAGGTAGCCAACAGTTTAGAGCGCGCCAGCCCAGTCAGCAGCCCCGCAGTGGACGTCTCGTCGACGCAGCCGAGGACACCTCTTCTTCCAGCAGAGGTCACCACAACACAGCACGCTCCTCCAGTTCAGCCACTGCCCCTGCTGCCTACCCCAGCCCGCTGGCTGTGCTCGCGGGATCGCCCGACGGCCATCTTGTCAACCGGACGAGGGGTGGTGAGAGTGGACCCGCCATCTTGGTTAAGTACAGCGGTACTTCGTGTGCCAAAACAGTATTCATTTGAAGTGAACGCTAACGACCAGCGTCTTGGTAACGTGGGCCCACATGTAACTTATTTTTGTATTGTGATAACTGTGTGACATTCTTGAATTCCCATTGAACTCCTTGACATGTGCCTGGGTCTTCCCCTAATCCAAGCGGGGCTTTTGAAGTAATGTATTGAGCACTAGGTGCCTATGTTGGGAAAAGCGTTCCCCTATAATGTGAGTGAGAGCACCCGGTTCCTAATGTGATTATATGCCATATGAACCACATAAAGTATAAACTGTAATTGCTAACTGACCAGGCTTTATATAAAGGAGACGTAGATGGGAGCACGGTGTGTGTGTCTATTTCTGAGCCTGTATTCTAACCCTTGTTGACTGGGTAAATATATGACTGTAGTATTATTATTTAACCCTTCCACCCTATTCGCAGCATATGGTTAAAGGTCTCTACAGGTGGTCAAGGAAGGGTACTGCTTTGAGGGGAGCGCAATATCTTTATTCAACTAACAGTCACCGGGGCCCTCATTCATCAATGTGTGCGTAGAACTTGACCTATTTCCACACGTAAGCACGGAATGTAGAACTAGTGTACGCACAGGGAAGTCGGGATTCATCACACGGTGCGTACGCAGGCTCTATGCTCCTCCGTGTTGATGAATACCACTTTGTTCTACCGTCAATGCTCGTGCATGATTATCCATATATGGTCATGAAAATGAGGAAACACCCCCCATGGGATGTGTTGGGGAAAATGTGTATACGAGGGTGGAGGTAGGAAAGGGGTTAGTCTTGACTAGTTTAATATAGGTCAACTAGCAGGGCTCAAAGACACTAGGGCGACAGTCTGGCTGATCTTAAATCTTCAATCTTCAATCTTAAAACAGCCTCAAGATAGCAGATGGACATTTCAGTACATCATATCGTGTGTTCTAATCTTGTGTCTTTTCTCTCTTACACACATACACAGCACACACACAGACACAGCACACACACAGACACAGCACACACACACAGACACACACAGTCGCACAGACATACACACCGACACACACACACATTCCCTGTGTCACAATACACACATACAATACACACACGTCTGTACACAGACGCACACACACACAGACACACACACACATACACACACACACACACAAACACACATATCTCACTCTCTCTTCATGTTCTTAATGTTTTACATCATATCGTGTGTGGATATCATATCTTGCTTATCTCTCCTCATGTTCTCTCTCTCTCCAATGTTAAATCTACGTATCATCTTAATGTACGTCATGTCAGATCTGACATGATGTGACACGTCATCATATCTGTCATGGGGGCAGGACTGAGAGGGGATTTAGGGACAGGCAAAGGGTTCCAGGACAGAGTGTTTTTGTTCAAGCTGTGGCGATCATCTTTGACCCATAGCTCTTGCTGTTAACGAACTTCTTTTCTTAAATAAATTACCTATTTGTTACAATTGGAAATATCGTCTCCTGCTGTGTCAAACAACCTTTCCACAACATTTGGTGACCCTTGACCTGTAGACCGCCCTGCCGGGCCCCCTCACACGGCCAGCTCCGGACCTCTCCCGTAGAAATTCTGACGGTTGTCGACAAAAAAAGGTAAGCGTTGAGCTTGTTATATAAATATCCGTCAGAGTTTTTGCGGGAGGGAAAAGTTGAGCGGACTGTGTTGACGAGGTCTGGGAAGGACGGCTAAAACGAACACGGTGAGGTGTGTTACACTGGGGCGACTCCTTTTTTAACAGTAGCGGCCACTAATCGATTTTAATTGCATGTTTTTCGACCTCTGGTCACATTTTTCTCTCCATCTCCCTTTTTCCTGATTTCTTTACACGACACTCTCCACATATACACATAACTGTGCCTTTCTGTCCTCTGTAGATAAGACTCTCAAGTTTTCAAAACAAAAACTGCTAAAGATAGCTAATTCTGGGCGTTCGGCCAAGAGAGATAGCTCTCTCTCTCTCTCTCTCTCTCTCTCTCTCTCTCTCTCTCTCTCTCTCTCTCTCTCTCTCTCTCTCTCTCTCTCTCTCTCTCTCTCTCTCTCAATTCAATTCAGTTCAATTCGGGTAGGCTTTGTTGGCATGAAATATCAACATACTTGTTGCCAGGTCAGGTCCAATATACAAGCGGTGGCATATATATTATTAAGCAGTAAAACATACCATAATATTAGCGATAAGTAAAACAATCAACAGAAACATATTAAATTGCAGGGTGGTCATTCGATCGGGTAGTCGTTTTGCAGATGTGGCCACCCAGATACGTATATTTACAGGGCTTGTTCTCTTGTTGTGTGGCGGCCGTCTGCATGTTTTGCAGCTGGTGCTGGGCACTGACTTTTCTCCCCGCATATGTGTAGCAGCTTTTGGTTATCGGGGAGATGGATGAGCTGTGGATCAATTTTGTTTATTTTGTAGAAGAAAACTTCTCTTAGATCCTTGTATTTCTCACAGTATAGTAGGAAGTGAGGTTTTGTCTCAACATCCCCCTGATGACAAAGTGAACACAGCCTGGCCTCTCTGGGCAGCCAGTTCTGCCTGTGACGGCCTGTTTTTATGGCTAGACTATGTCCACTCAGTCTGTACCGTGTCAATGTCTTTCTTAATTTTATATCATTCACAGTGATCAGGTATTCTGCCACCGTGTATTCTCTGTTTAGTGTCAAATAGAATTCTAATTTACTTTGAGATTTGGTTGATTTGTTCCACTATTCTATACAGTTTTCTTTTTGTTTTGAGGTTATTTGGTTGGGCCAGATTTTTTGGTATCTGTCCTGAGACATTTGTGGGCAGAGATTTCTGACTAGCTGGCAGAGGGGACTCTTATCTGGGTTCATCTCTTGGCTCTGAAGGGTTTTGTAGTGGTAGGAGTGGGGGTCACTTGATTGGAGGTGTGTGTAAAATTTTATGGCTCGCTTTTGGAATTTGAATGATTAGGGGGTATTGGCCGAGTTCTGCCCTGCATGCATTATTGGCAGTGTGTCTGTGGACCTTAAGTAGGTTTTTGCACAATTCTGCATGCAGTACTTCTAATGGGTGTTTTTCCCATTTTGGGAAATCTTGGTTAGTTAATGGACCCCACACTTCACTGCCATATAATATTATTTGATTTATTACGGAATTTAGCCAGGTCCTAATTAGGATGTCAATTGGAATTTTCCTTTTGATGGCATAAAAAGCCCTTCTTCCCTTCTCCTTCAATTCATTCACAGCCATATCTCTATCTCTCTATCTCTCTATCTCTCTATCTCTCTATCTCTCTATCTCTCTCTCTCTCTCTCTCTCTCTCTCTCTCTCTCTCTCTCTCTCTCTCTCTCTCTCTCTCTCTCTCTCTCTCTCTCTCTCTCTCTCTCTCTCTCTCTCTCTCTCTCCTGACACACACACACAAACACACACACATACAATACACACACACACACACACAATCACACACAAACACACACACACAATCACACATACAATATACACACACACACACACACACACACACACACACACACAAACACAATCACACATACAATATACACACACACACACACACATTCCTGTGTCCCGGTGGACAGCGGGTTGTGTCACACACACACACATACACACACAAACACAATCACACATACAATACACACACACACACACACACACACACACACACACACACACAAACACACACACACACCGACACACACACACACACACACACACACACACACACACACACACACACACACACACACACACAACACACACACACACCGACACACACACAGACTCACACACACACAGTCACACACATACACACACACTGAGTTGTAGTAGCGTTGTAGAGAGAGTAGATCTAGGTTAACCGTTGTTCCTGGAGTGTAGTTGTAGAGAGAGTAGAGTAGATCTAGGTTAACCGTTGTTCCTGGAGTGTAGTTGTAGAGAGAGTAGATCTAGGTTAACCGTTGTTCCTGGAGTATAGTTGTAGAGAGAGTAGATCTAGGTTAACCGTTGTTCCTGGAGTGTAGTTGTAGAGAGAGTAGATCTAGGTTAACCGTTGTTCCTGGAGTATAGTTGTAGAGAGAGTAGATCTAGGTTAACCGTTGTTCCTGGAGTGTAGTTGTAGAGAGAGTAGATCTAGGTTAACCGTTGTTCCTGGAGTGTAGTTGTAGAGAGAGTAGATCTAGGTTAACCGTTGTTCCTGGAGTGTAGTTGTAGAGAGAGTAGATCTAGGTTAACCGTTGTTCCTGGAGTGTAGTTGTAGAGAGAGTAGATCTAGGTTAACTGTTGTTCCTGGAGTGTAGTTGTAGAGTAGTAGTAGCTGAAGTACAACCACACACACACACACACAACACAATAAACACATATACACACTAAACAACGATGCATACAGCAGAGGACATACTGATGGACACCAACCCGTTGATAAAGAACCTAATTCTCAAGGTTGGTCTCCGTTGGCAGAGGCGTACAAAGGCCGGGGACACAAAATGGCCTTCCGGAGGTACTTTTGATCTCGACATATGCGAAGAGATGAATGTAATGATTCGTAACCACAAGCCAGGCGACAGCAGCAAAAAGAGGTTGAAAAAGAGGACAGAAGAGTTGGGGGTAATGAAGCTCTACGCCCAGAAGGGGAGAGCATACAGGCAGGAAGCTTTAGCGCTAAATCAGAGAGAGACGGATATAGGGAAACCAACATCCCCACCTTATGTCACGCAATTGCCGGTGAACATGTGCTATGTGAACAAAATACTGAAGGAGTGGAGAGGTGAGCTAGGACACAACCCAGAAATTGACCCGTTGCAGAGAGCGATGTTTAGAGAAAGTGTGATGAGAGGGCTTCCAGAGGTGGTTAAGAATAGACTGGAAGACGTGGTGGGGTTAATGGACATGACTTATCCTTTGTTCTGTGCACATGTAACACATAGTGTGGAGAAGCAAAGGGCTCAGGAGCAGAAAGTCAGGGATCAGGATAGAAATGACTCAAGGAAGTTAACTCAGCAACAACTGCAGCCCCAAAGGAGGTTGCAGGCAGTAATGGTGTCATCTGCTACCTCTCCACCCATGCAGGACCAGGGACCCCCGCCTGCACCTCAGGTAGTGAGAAGCTATGGCTATAGTTCACAGAACCAGGCGTCCAGGCGGCAGGCAGGGAATGGGCAATCAGGCCCACGGTTTACACAGGGACCGGGGAACGAACAACAGTTTCCCCGTTTCCACTGTTGGAACTGCGGCATGCAGGGACACAGGGAAATGAGATGTAGGCAACCATACCGTCCCGGCTCGGAGTATGGAAGACCCGTGCGCCAGGGGGAGTCACGAGGGCCCCACGACCAGGGGGAGACAGGAGGGCCCCGAAACCAGGGGGGTAATCACTAGGGGTGCCCAGAGAATGCGACGGGGGGAAATCAAATGATTGTGGCAACGGCCATGACAATGGGATATGACATTTGCATTTGGACACATCACAAATTGGCAAACTTGATTGAAAGAGGCAAATTTGTTCTGACCAGCCAACGGCAACAGGCTTACATGAGGCTCCTGCAGTACAGTGACGTTACGATAAAAACATGCCACGGCAATAACCCGGCGGATCTGGTACCACTCCCGAGCGAGGGTCAACCGCATGAGTGTGAGGTGGAGGTACAGGCTTTCGTGAAACTCCGTCCTGATTTGGGAGTCGACCCGCTCGCGATAGCAGAACTCTCACTTTTGGTGGATGGGTCCTGCTATCGGGAGGGGGAAAATTTAAGGTCAGGATACGCCGTCGTACAGTGCAAACCTAACGGAGAAACACTAACAAGAAAGGCCGAACAATGCATGCAACCATGTTCGGTCCAGCTTGCAGAACTAATAGCACTAACAGAAGCATGCATAATAGCTAAAGATCGCACGGTTAACATCTTTACAGACTCTGCGTATGCGCATGGCGTATGCCACCTATTCGCGGCCATTTGGAAGGCAAGAGGCTTTAAGAAATCGGACGGCTCACCGATCCTTCACCACAAGCAGGTTGTGGCGCTTATTCAGGCTGTAAAGTTGCCCAAAAGCATTGCTATCGTAAAGTGCCAGGCACACAGAAAAGACCTGTCCTTTGTGACGACGGGAAACAACGCGGCGGACGAGGCCGCGAAGGCGGCGGCTGCGGTGCCGTCCACGGCTGTTCTGATGTTTGCGGCCGAACTGACGACTGAGGTAACTGAGGATAATTTGAGTGATCTTCAGGACTCAGCCACGCAGGCCGAGAAACAGTCGTGGACGGAGAGGGGGGCTGTAAGGGGGGCAGATGGTCTGTGGAGGAGTCATAACGGTTTGATAGTCGCCTCCATCGATCTTCTGTCCTTAGTGATACCTGAGGCTCATGGTGTTGATCACTGTGGAAGCAGAGACCCTGAAACGAATCACGAAAATGGGATTTTGGTCCCCAAAGCTTCAGGCACAAATTGACGTTACACTAGCCAGGTGTTTAACATGCTTACAGGGCAATGTGCGCAAAGGAGTACCGACAGTGGCGGCTTACACACCCCTCCCTGAGGGACCATTCAGACATCTGATTATGGACTATACAGACATGATAACGCCAGTGCAGGGCAAACGATACCTCCTGGTAGTAGAGGACTGCTTTAGTCGCTGGATTGAGGCCATTCCATCTAAACACAAGAACGCGGACACAGTGATCAAGTTCCTGTGTCGCGAGGTCATTCCGAGATTTGGAATTCCCACGATATTACAAAGCGATAATGGCCGCGAGTTCATCGACAAGGTGGTTAAAGGGCTGATGCAGAAATTAGGTATAAGACAGCGCCTTTCCTGTGTCTATAGTCCCGGGTCGCAGGGGAAGGTGGAAAGGGCCAATCTGGTCATTAAAAACAAACGGTTGAAAATCTGTATGCAAACTAAGCTTAACTGGAGTGATGCTTTGCCACTTGCTCTGATGGCTATTAGAAGCAGCGTAAACCGCCAAACACAGCTAACACCGCATGAAATGCTTACAGGCCGCAGCATGCCAGCACCGCCATTTAGACACCTGGCTAGGGGCCCGGCATTAGATATTTTTGAGCAAGATCTGAAAAATATCTTCAGCAAGTGACTAAAATACATGAAGCTGTGTTTCGATAGGAGCAGAGAAAGGAGAGAAAGGGGGAGAAGGAGGCGGAGAAGGAAGCCACCAAACCGAGACTGATCCCTGGGGACTTGGTCTTCGTAAAGGTCCACAAGAGAAAGTGGTCATCACCCCGGAGAGAGGGCCCGTACGAGGTGATCCGATCGACTGGAACGGCAGTCCAAGTCAAGGGATCAGCGACCTGGTTCCACTTCAATCACTGCATAAAGGCCAGCGGCGATCTCTTGGGGGATACAATCGATCGCAGTTATGCAGAACCCGACATGGAGGGTCCGAGACGGCAACTGGAAGGTGCAGTGCCTGCTGATGCTCCCGCAGATGTTGGCAGCAGTGTGCGGACGGTCGGCCGGGCACAATGACGTCATTAAGAACCGTCACGGTCGACCCGTCCTTGAGGATGACGGGTTTGAGTGGGTAGGAGTCCCACGGGGTCCCGCTCAGGCTCAAGTACCAGCAGACTTTCATGACCAGGCTCAGAATCAGGCGCCCCCTTTTCCCTCCATCGAGGAAGGGGGGGAGAAGATAAGACTACAACCAAGCGGGGTGTTTCCCGTAGGACCGCAAGGGCATGTTTTTGATTTTGACCATTCCCCCGTTACAGGCGGGGATACTTACCATTATACTAACGAGCATCGGGTAGTGGGGGTAGATAGGAGAGTTGAGCCTGTCCCGAACCAATCACAGGGGACAGGGGTGAGGGGAAAAAGGGAGGTCAAGGACACTGAGTCGGAAGAGGTGGGGGGACAGGATATGTTCCAGAGGACAGCCGGAACGTTGAGGGACTCAGTGGGCTCACTCTGGGCCAGGTTGAGGGGTTTGCTTCCTTCCGGGGAACAAGATGGGGGCGACTATGACTATGACGAGGAAGACCCGGAGGCTGACCCGATGTATAGGGCGGCTTTAGGGAATGAGTGGTTTAAGTGGGTCCAGTACACGAGCGCGCAGAATCAGATAGAGGATTGTTATGTCTGCTCCAAGGCACGTCCGGATAGGCTGCTGGTGAAGGGCACGAAGTTCAGTTGGGCTCAGTGTGACAGGGACGCAGAGGCATGGGAGGGGCCCCATAATAGTCGCCCTTGGTGCGAGGCAGAGTGTTTGGGGTTTCTCGGCTCTAGTCGTTTTAAGGCGGCAGGAAACGTCACGGATTTCAAGGATGTCACTATGCGGGAACGGTGTAGGAAATTGGATGTACGTGTGCAGGGGGTAGCGACGGGGTTGCCAATACCCAGAGGTGTCAAACTATGGCTGACCAAGGATTTCGAGTGCTTGCAAAAGGAGGGGACCCGGGATGTAGGGGAGGTGGCAGAGGGGCGGTGCACTACTATTTGGAGCATCACGACTAACTGTACGAAAGAAGGAAAGTGTGGACACGGGGTCGTGTTAAAGGGAGTGGATACCAACCCACGGCCTGTAGCTTGCCCTTTTCATGTCCAGGATATGGCACTGGCGGACCAATACTGGCTCTGCGGCGGTAGGAGGTTGAGGAATACACTTCCTTTAGATTGGTCAGGTAGATGTGCCCGGGTTCAGGCGATCATGCCAATGGTGGTCCTACCATTATCAGTGACGGAAGGACCTTCTGAGTCTCCTATCTCTCGAACGAAGCGTAGCTACAAGGCAGACCCAAGGGTGTATCTGGACAGCATAGGACAGCCAAGGGGCATTCCA
This sequence comes from Notolepis coatsorum, assembly GCF_963971535.1. Taxonomy (NCBI): domain Eukaryota; kingdom Metazoa; phylum Chordata; class Actinopteri; order Aulopiformes; family Paralepididae; genus Notolepis; species Notolepis coatsorum. The sequence goes on from NC_140182.1 coordinate 76,440,756, forward strand.
GCCGAGTTCATGGCTAAGAATGAGATTGCGGCAGGGTTTGAGTCTATTCTGCCATGGATATCGGTCAATAAGAACACCGGGTGGATCAACTATTTGTTTTACAATCAGCAGCGGTATCTCAATTACACCGAGGAGGCGTTGGATGCAATGGGGGACCAGATGCACGCGACCAGTACGGTGGCGTGGCAGAATAGACAGGCTCTGAACTGGTTAATGGCGGAGAAGGGTGGAGTCTGTTCCATGTTTGGACAGTACTGCTGCACATTCATTCCGACGAATGTGGGGCCAGGGGGAAAGTTCTCCGAGGCCATGGCTAAGCTGAAGGATTTGAGGGAGGAATTGAGGGGGAATTCTGGCCGGAATGAAGAATGGTGGGGGAGTGGGGTGTTGGAAAGATTGGGACAGTGGGGAAGCATAGTGATGCAGACGGGGATATCCATCGGGGTGGCAGGGTTGATATTGGTTCTCCTTTTCTGTTGTGGTATGCCTCTCTTGGGTAGGCTGGTAACTTCACACGTAACGAGCCAAATGCTGATGGTGGGACAGAAAGAGATTGAGCCACAAATCGGGCCATATCCTCAGCTTTATGCTGCCTTAGAGGGAGACGAGGGGATAGAGGATTAGGGGTATGGTGAGGTAGGGACATTTTCTTTTTGTTGGTTCTTTCCTTTAAGAGTGACGGGGGATGGTCTGAGCGCAGTTTTGTTGGTTTATTCCTTTAACTAGGAATTTTAGTCTGATTTTCTAATGATCCTTCGGCATAGAGATTGCAACCATTGAAAATCATTGCATTGTTTTTTATTTTTTTATTATTTTTTGTTTATTTTACTTGTGGTCCTGGTCAAACCGGAATGGGAAGGGGCATCGGCAGAGTGTCGGTTCTGAGCCTGAGGAAGCATTGAGAAGAAGTGGTCGGGGGATCGGTTCTGGGGACTGGAGGGACAAAAGGGGGGGGCTAACGCAGTGGGCAAGATGGGCACCTCCCGTCGAAGATGGGGGGACACGTGGTGAGGTCGGTACCAGCGCCTCCCGTCCAGGCATGGGGACATGCTTCTACGAGGACTGGAGGTGTGGCGTGGTGGTTGCTGTATTGGCAAAATGTGACTTTTGGCAATACGGTGAGGAGACTATGGCGTGGGCATGGAAGGGGGGCTGAGCGATGGACACTGGGACTCAATGTTATGGAAGAGACAATGTCATTTTTTTTGGGAGGGATGTTCTATGTTTAGTTCTGACGGTCAACTTCTCCTTTCCCTGATGAGAGTCGCGGTTTCCGGCCGGAACTGTGGCTCATTTGGTAAGCGGTGGAGGTTGGGGGGATTTGTCTGTCAGGTTAGGATTATAAATTGGGGTATTTTTTTTTGATGTTTTATTATTACTCTTGTTTTGAGCGGTTTTGTGTTTATTGTGAGAACGGTAGTCAGCCTTTGTTGGTCCGTTAGGGGTCCAGTGAATGAAGTAAGGTTTCTTGTTTAGTTAGACGTTCACATTTTCTTGGTTATATGATTTGGGTGGGACTAGGGATAGCCCCAAATGGGGGAATGTTGGGGAAAATGTGTATACGAGGGTGGAGGTAGGAAAGGGGTTAGTCTTGACTAGTTTAATATAGGTCAACTAGCAGGGCTCAAAGACACTAGGGCGACAGTCTGGCTGATCTTAAATCTTCAATCTTCAATCTTAAAACAGCCTCAAGATAGCAGATGGACATTTCAGTACATCATATCGTGTGTTCTAATCTTGTGTCTTTTCTCTCTTACACACATACACAGCACACACACAGACACAGCACACACACAGACACAGCACACACACACAGACACACACAGTCGCACAGACATACACACCGACACACACACACATTCCCTGTGTCACAATACACACATACAATACACACACGTCTGTACACAGACGCACACACACACAGACACACACACACATACACACACACACACACAAACACACATATCTCACTCTCTCTTCATGTTCTTAATGTTTTACATCATATCGTGTGTGGATATCATATCTTGCTTATCTCTCCTCATGTTCTCTCTCTCTCCAATGTTAAATCTACGTATCATCTTAATGTACGTCATGTCAGATCTGACATGATGTGACACGTCATCATATCTGTCATGGGGGCAGGACTGAGAGGGGATTTAGGGACAGGCAAAGGGTTCCAGGACAGAGTGTTTTTGTTCAAGCTGTGGCGATCATCTTTGACCCATAGCTCTTGCTGTTAACGAACTTCTTTTCTTAAATAAATTACCTATTTGTTACAATTGGAAATATCGTCTCCTGCTGTGTCAAACAACCTTTCCACAACAGATGTGAAATAATGGACGGACCCGAGCGGAACTCTGAGAAACTCCACGAAGATTGTTCACTGCTGTCGAACCAAGAAGACACTATCGCGTATTATGGGATAAATAAAAGGCGGACTTGTAAACGGTGATGTCAGATATCAACGGCTCCCTAAGACCATTGCTGCAATTCTGCCTGGACAGCTCAAAATACTAATAAAGACCGTTCGTTGACCACTGTTTGGCGTTGGTTGTGTGTCATTATAACCGTGCTGTAATATGAATGCCTTTATTAGTTGTGTTCGATTGGCTATATGATTTTTAGAGGCATCTATTTTGTTGTCGGCTAATAAAGACCGCGCTGGAATATGACTGCCTTTTCCCGTGTTGTTTGATTAATACCCAGGGATTAAAGTTCTCCTCAATTTTATTCCAGCTTACAGCTTCGAAATTCCACTTGTTTCGTTTAACGTAAAGCCTTTTAAATATAATCAAGACGCTCCCGTGTTTCTGCGGTCTGCGCAAAATAATAACGAGTTGAGCTTTATGATTTATGATGAATTGAAAATGGGGGACCCTGATGTAAACAAGACGAAAGTTGGTCTGCATCCCCAATTAACAATTGTATGTACTGAGCTGTACTGTACTGTACCCATTCTGCAATCTGTTAATAAACTTTCCAATCAATCAATCAATCAAGCTACGCGGAGCGCAGTCAGTCAGTAGCCTACACCCCGTATATTCCGATAACGCTATATAAACCATGCTGCATTCATTCTGAGAGAAAGATCTATTATTCCAAATGCTATTTATAGGGTTTTGACCATAATTACACTACTGTTGCTATTTTACAATGAACTATAATGAACTACGGTTCGTACAGAACATGCCAGTGTTATTATGCACAGAAGCTCATTTCCTTGTTGTAATAATATATTCTACCACTGGGCGCCAGGTACGCCTGGTCTGACCTGTGCGTAGATGTAAGCACGGAGTCAAGTTCAAATCGAAATTGATGAATCCCACTCTTTGCTTAGAAATGATCGTACGCACAGGGTAAGCACAGATCTGTGCGTAGAACACGTTGATGAATGAGGGCCCAGGTGTGGGAGGGCTAACGGAGGTACTGGGGGAAGTGAGAGTGTGTGGGGAGCTACTGCTGACCGCCCTGGAAGGCGAGGAGGACCAGAGTACCACCCCCCAGGTTAGTAAATCCTGGGCCCCATCCGCTCCTGCTGCCCGCCCTCCAGTTCGACGTTCCGGGCCCAAAGACGGGGGTTCAGATAGATTAAAATCTACTGCATCCCGCTACCAGGTGGCCGTGTACAACCACTCCCATAAAGCAGGGATAATCCACCCTGCTACATAAGGAATCTACCTTGCATATATTACTGCCTACTATGCTAATATGTCTCTACTACTATGCACTTAAGACTGTGGCACCCAAGTTCAACACTGTTTGACGAACAAGTTCAAGTTCAAGTTTCAAGTTTCTTTATTAGTTGTCATACAGAAATACAGAATACTTTGCATGAAATGCTTCTTTCTGTTTTGCTCCTGAGAGTGTGCTAGATAATAACAAGATAGTATAAAATAAGTATAATATAAGTATAAAGTCAAGAAAGTCAAGTACGTAAACAAGTGTAAACAACTAAAATGTTCAGTATACCTATATACAGTATGTACAGTATATACAGTGCAGGTACAGTACAGTGTAGAAAAGGTGAGGTATAGCTTAGCTTGTGGTGCCACCTTGTGGTGGTGAGGTGCAATGAGGTGCAATAAGGAATGAGATTGATGTGCAATTTCCTTACCAATAATATAAATAAAAAGTGTAAAGTGTGTTAGTGTCTAAAGTGGTAAAGTGGGTGCTACAGTGTGTTGTTTATTTGAGTGTGTGCGTGTGGATGTGTGTGCTGTGGGTGTATTGATGGTTTGTTATTGTTCATTGTTCATCGAGCATCCTGATGGCCTGGGGATAGAAGCTCCTTCTGAGTCTCTCTGAGCTTGCATGAGACTCCGGTATCGCTTGCCTGACCGCAGCAGTTCAAAGAGGCAGTTGTTTGGGTGGCTGGAGTCTTTGATTATTCTCTTAGCCTTACCCATGCACCGCTTGTTGTAAATGTCTTGGAGAGTGGGAAGCCCACCTCCAATTGTGCGTTCGGCTGAACGGGCCACTCTCTGTAGTCTGCTACGGTCTTGTGCAGTGCTATTCCCAAACCAGGAGGCGATATTGCCAGTCAGGATGCTCTCTATTGTGCATGAGTAGAAGTTCTTGAGGATCTTCTGACTCACGTTGAACTTCCTTAAGCGCCTAAGGAAGTAGAGGCGTTGCCGTGCCTTCTTGATAACACTGGCAATGTGTGTGGTCCATGTCAAGTCCTCAGATATGTGGACTCAGAGGTACTTAAACGGTTCACTCTCTCAACCGGTGCCCCGTCGATGCTGAGGGGGCTGTAGTACCTGACTCCCGACCTCCTAAAGTCCACAATCATCTATTTTATTTTGCTGACGTTCAGGGAGAGGCTGTCTCTTGACACCATCCCGCTAGAACCTTTACCTCTTCCAGGTAGGCCCTCTCGTCGTTTGCAGAGATCAGGCCCACCACTACTGTGTCGTCAGCAAATTTGATGATTGTGTTGTTGTTCCGCTGTGCCACACAGTCATGTGTGTACAGGGGGTAGTGGAGGGGACTCAGAACACAGCCCTGGGGGGCCCCTATGTTGAGAGTGATGGATGAGGAGGTGCAGTTGCCTGCTCTCACCACCTGGGGTCTGCCCGTCAGGAAGTCCAAGACCCACTGGCAGAGGTCATAGTTCAAGCCCAGGTCCCTGAGCTTGGCTATGAGTTTGGAGGGGACTATGGTATTGAATGCTGAGCTGTAGTCGATGAATAGCATTCTCACATAGTTCCCCTGCCTCTTGTCCAGGTGTGATGCTGCTGTGTGCAGCACATGGGCTATGGCGTCCTCTGTGGACTTGTTGGGGCGATATGCAAATTGCAGGGGGTCCAGGTTGATGGGGAGGGAGGAACAGATGTAGCCCTTCACTAGCTTCTCAAAGCACTTCATGGCTATGGAGGTAAGAGGGGTCCTACTAATCACCCCAAAGTACCAGAAAATACCCTAAAATACCCCAAAATACCCCAAAGTATACCCCAAATGCTTACTATGGCGCGACCCCGGTCAGTTGCCTTTGGTTTAGCTCCACGACGATTGTGCACATTTTTAGCTATTATGTTTGTTTTTTCTACTTTTTTTATTAAAACATCACGGCGGGATTGTCATACGACCGCCAGACACTTATGGACCTAAACTCCGGACTCAAAGAGGAGTTTGGAGACACTTTATGCCCAGAATGGCTAACAGAAATCAAGCGGGAGAACGGCAACAAAGGAAACGGCAGAAAGAGGCATAGAGGAAGACGAGGAGGTATCAGGCTTAGATTAAAAAGATCTGCTTACCGTCCAGCAATTCCATCCATCTTTCTGGCGAATGCACGTTTGTTGGAGGGAAGGATGGACGACTTGAGAGCGAGGGTCCGATTCCAACGGGAGATGAGAGACGTTAACATCATGTGTTTCACGGAGACATGGCTCAAGCCAGCGACGCCGGACAACAGCGTCTCTCCATCGGACAACTTCACCGTCCTGAGAGCAGATCGCACGGCAGCCTCTGGGAAGAGCATCGGAGGTGGGGTCTGCATCCTCACGAACAATCTCTGGGTTAATCCCAAAGAAGTACTCTAAGTTCATGCTCCCCAGATATGGAACATCTCTCAATCCTGTGCCGTCCGTTCCACCTACCCCGTGAGTTTACCGCGGTCATTATGTCCGTCGTATATATACCCCCACAGGCAAATACTGGCAAAGCGCTGGTGGAATTACACGACTACCTCAACAGACAACAGATCAAGCACCCGGACGCCGCGATGATAGTGGTTGGTGATTTCAACCAGGCGAATCTGAAGAAAGTGATGCCGTCCTTTTTTCAGCACATCGCCTGCTCCACGAGGGGGAGGAACACACTCGACCATTGTTACACCCCGTTCAGAGCCAGCTACAAAGCTGTAGCGGCTCCGCCATTGATGGGTGCTGCAAGCGCGAGCGATCACGACTCCATTTTTTTAATCCCTGCATACAAACAAAGATCACGTGACGCCGTTGTGTCACGTGAGACAAAAAAGGCCACGCTACAGGAGGCGCTCGCAGACACAGACTGGGACATGTTTCAAGGAAGCGCCAGTGACGTCAGCGAGTACGCTGATACCGTTGTGAGCTACATAACAACAGTAGCTGACAGTATTGTCCTCACGAAAATGGTGCGGGTGTTCCCAAACCAGAAACCCTGGGTGGACAGTACTATCAGAGCAGCTCTGAACTCTCGCACCACGGCTTATAACCTGGGCAGAGAGTCAGGAAATATGGAAGAGTACAAGGCTTCAGTCTACACTCTGCGCAAGGCTGTTAAACTTGCTAAGAGGACATATGCTGATAAACTGGAGACACAAATGGCACAAAACGACACAAGAGGCTTGTGGCGGGGACTGAAGACAATAACTGACTACAAAGTCAGCGCCCCCTCAATGGGGAGCGACGACGCCTCTCTCACGGACAAACTCAACTCCTTCTACGCTCGGTTCGGTGTAGACAGTGTCGCCGCTAGCCCTCTGGCTAGTGACGTCACTGGCGCGCCGGCTGTTGTGGAGGGGGGGGGGGGGGCAACCGCGGGGGGGCGGGGGCGCTCTCTCGTTGTCGGAACACAGTGTGAGAAGAGCATTTATGCAGGTGAACACCAGGAAGGCTGCTGGCCCAGATGGTATAACAGGACGCATACTTAAGTCCTGTGCCAACCAGCTTGCCCCGGTGTTCACCGCCATATTTAATCAATCACTGGCGGAGTCAGTGGTCCCTGCCTGCTTCAACTCCATCATCCCTGTACCGAAGAAACCCTCCCCAACATGTCCAAATGACTACAGACCGGTGGCACTCACCTCTGTGGTCATGAAATGTTTCGAGAGGCTGGTCAAAGACCACATTTGTGCCTCCCTCCCCAGTGATATGGACCCTATGCAATTTGCATACAGGACAAACAGGTCCACTGACGACGCGGTCTCCCAGGTACTGCACAGCACTCTCTCCCACCTTGACCGTCAGAAGGGGGGCTATGTGAGACTGTTGTTCATTGACTACAGCTCAGCGTTCAACACCATAGTCCCCACCAGACTGGTGGACAAGCTGATCGAGCTGGGTCTGAGCTCCGCCCTGAGCGCCTGGGTACTGGACTTTCTGAGTGAAAGACCCCAGGCGGTCAGGGTGGGGGGTCAGACCTCCAAGCGGAGATTGTGCTCGTCACCAATGCAAGAGGCTGCGGTCTCGACTCCCGGAGTCAGCATTGCCTTGGCTTGGGCTGATCGCTATAGTAACTCGTTTGGTTGGGTTAGGGGGAGGGAAGCCGTGGGTGGGAAACTGGCGTTGTGGACAGTGACGCCTACAGGTCAGGTCTGGGCGCTTGCTTAGTGGAGGCAGGACTTGAGGAAGGCAGCGTGACCTCCCACGCGTTACACTTCACCAATGAGAGCCCTCGCTGCCAGGTGAGAAGAGAGCCACTGGCTGTCGCCGCACGTGTCCGAGGAAGCGTGGGATACTTCAGGGTTCCCTTGTACCGACCAGTAGGAGAACATGCGCACAACAACCAGGTAGGGGAGGGGGGGGGAATTGGCACAACGACTGAACAGAGAAAAATCGGAGAAAGAGAGATACAAAAAAAAGAAAAAAAAATATGTCAGTGAATACCGGGGCTAGTTGGTCGGCACAGACTTTTAGGACGCGGCCGGGGATACCGTCCGGTCCTGCTGCCTTCCTGATATTCACTTTCTTAAAGGTCCTCCTCACCTCATGTTCTGTTATCCTGAACACTGAGTCTCCATCAGCAGTGCCCCCCCCCCCCCCTCCATTGCAGGGGTTTGTAGGCTGGGGTTGTTATTCACAGCCTCAAACTTCGCATAGAAGGTATTGAGATCATTTGCCAATTGGATGTCACTGTTCAGCTTGAGGGAGGTGCCTTTGTAATCTGTCATCGTTCTGAGGCACTGCCACATACCTCTAGAGTCAGCCTGTTCATATTGAAGTTCAATTTTATCCCTGTAACGCCATTTTGCCTCTATTACTGCCCTCCTTACGTTGTATCTCGCCACCTTGTGGTCATTCATGTTGCCTGTCACAAGTCCATCGTTGTATGCTGAGGTGCGCGCTTTCAGAGCCTCACGGACGGATTTGTCCACCCAGGGCTTTTGGTTTGGGTAAACTCTAATTGTGGTAGAGGGGATTGTTTCTTCTACCAAAGTACAGACAAAGTCCAGCACTGTTTCCGTGTAGTCATTAATATTGTCAGTGTTGTCGCGGAACACACTCCACTCTGTACATTCAAGTGCAGCCTGGAGCGTCTCCACCGACTCCACAGTCCAGCGATTAACCTCTTGCGATACTACAGGGGCACGCTTGAGACTTTGTCTGTACTCCGATCGAAGAAAGATGGCGTCATGGTCTGATTTGCCGAAAGGACTAGCAGCTTGAGACTTGTACCCGCTCTTAAATTGCAAGTAGCAATGGTCTAAAATATTCCCGCCTCTGGTGGAACAAGTCACATGCTGATAGAAATTTGGCAACACTTTTCTCAGATTAGCCCTATTAAAATCACAATAGCAACGTCAACATTGGCTGTTTGGAGTTTGTTTACCTCGTCGTGAAGAACTGAAAGTGCCGCTCCCGTGTTTGTGTGGGGGGGAATATACACTCCAATCAAGATGACCGACATTAATTCTCTCAGGAGAAAGAATGGTCTGCACTTTATGGCTATGTACTCCAGGTTTGGGGAGCAGTGGTTCGAAAGCTCTTTCACGTTTCCTGGGTCACACCAGTTGTTGTTAATCATGAAGGCTATTTCACCCCCTCTTTTTTTCCAGGATTCTTCTGTGCGATCCTTTCGGTGAATGAAAAAGTGGTTGGCCGGTTGAATGGCGTGGTTTGGGACATCCGGCATCAACCACATCTCGGTGAAGCAGAGAACAATTATCTCTAATGTCTCTTGGGGGTTATGTTACTGACCCTGACCCTTAGCTGCCAGAGTTGTACCCTTCCTGCTGATTTGTGGTACAAAACTTGTAAGTGGCTTTGGATAAAAGCGTCAGTTAAATGACTAAATGTAAACATAAATGTGAGTGCTTTTCCCACACCATAATTGTTTATCGTGACACTGAGTCTGACAAGCGGTTCTGTAGTGGGCTGGTGTGTGTGTTTCACACATGGGCATCGACCTCACACACTGAGAGAGCAGTCGTCCTCCTCTCCGCAAACCCCCTCTAGATCGTCCAGTTTGACTCCCACTACAGAGCTAGCCTTCCTCACCAGCCAGTTTGCTCTGTCAAATGTCAATACATATCAGGAAGTTGTGTGGGGCAACACAAGGCTTCACTATATGCAAAGTGCGCTCAATTGGACGACCAAACACCCTCAACCACAGTGGTTCAGACCAATCAGAGTCCTATGAAGAACCACTGGCTGCTACATACATGGGTTAGGTGTGACATTTACATTTAACATTTTACATTAGTCATTTAGCTTTTGTTTTTATACCTCTCTTCTGGCAGCTATGGGTAATAGTAGTATAGACATATTAGCATGATAAGTAGTAGCTGAAGATAAGATACGCTTTTTAAAGGTTTTGTACCTCATTGTCTGCATTTTGTACCTCATTGTTAGCATTTTTACTTCATTGTACTTTCATTGTACTTAGGTTGTACTTTAGTTTGTATATTGTATACTGTATATTTGTAGTGTTGGGACTTATTCCTCTTTTAGTTACTTTTTTTACTGTATGAAGCACATTCTCAGGGGCTCATACAGAACCAAGCATTTCACTGTAATGTACATGTACTTTATACGTGACAAATAAAAGCAAACTTGAACTTGAAACTTGAACTTGAAACTTGTAAGTATAGTAGCATAGTAGTAGGGTACATAGTAGTAAAAAGTGAGTAAGAAGGTTAGGTTTCTTTTTCGTATTTTTTTTCCAGATATTGTTTGATTGTGGAACGAATTAATATTTGCTTCTTTGAATCAAATACTTTTTTAGTATTCGTATTCCTTACAAAACCAGCAAGAATGATCTACCGACATGTTAACTACCTAGCTAGCTACATAGCTAGCTTCCTCTTCAGCACTCACCTACTACACCATATGGTTTGTTCATCTGATTGGGTGATAGATGATAGACAGATGGTTCACACAATCACCTGCTCTTTTTCAAACTGTTTCCAAGGATGACTTGTCAAATGGTTCTGTGTAACAAACCGTCTGATGTATCAGGTTAGTTCTCTGCAGGATATTATGTGTAATGTGGTCACCTAGGCCCCACCCGATGGGCAGTATTTCAAACCTTTATTTAAGCTCGAAAGGCAACTGAGGTAATTTCCCTAATTTCCTGTGACATCATGAGTGTACATACAGAAATAAGCAACAACAAAAGGCATATAAAACCACACAGCATATAAAATCATACAAAGGTTGGAGATCAAGGTTTTAAACTCTGCAACAGAGGGGAGAATCTCACGTTTTAAGGACTGTTGGAGTTCATTCCATGAACTAGGGGGCATCATAGCAAAATGCAGATTTACCCTGTTCTGAGCAAACTCTGGGGACTTAAGGACCAGCCAGTCACTAGAACAGGTTCCTAGTGGGGACTGGCAACATCACCTCCTGGTTTGGGAATAGCACTGCACAAGACCGTAGCAGACTACAAAGAGTGACACGTTCAGCCGAACGCACAATTGGAGGGGGGCTTCCCACCCTCCAGAACATTTACAACAAGCGGTGCAGGGGGAAGGCTAAGAGAATCATCAAGGACTCCAGCCACCCGAACAACTGCCTCTTTGAACTGCTGCGGTCAGGCAAGCGATACCGGAGTCTTAAGGCGAGCACAGAAAGACTCAGAAGAAGCTTCTATCCCCAGGCCATCAGGCTGCTAAACGAACAATAAACACTATGCAACAACCATCAAATGCACACAGCACACACACCCACACGCACACACTCACTTAAACAAACAACACACTGCAGCACCCACTCTCCACACTTTAGATCACACAAACACACTTTATATTTATCGATAAAGGATTTGCACTACAACTCGTACACCTACTGTAAATTGTACCTAAATTGCACCTCATCCCATTTCTGCCTTGCACTATATAGTATTGTATATTAGTACACTGCATAGTATATTGTATATTATATGGTAACTCAGTTACGTCTATTCTGCATCGAACATTGTACATATGTCTATACTGAACACTGTGACCTCATTTTTTACTTCTAATTTACATGCTATACTATGTTATTTTATTTCATACTTATCTTGTCTTGCACAGTCTCTGGAGCGTAACAGTAAGAAGCATTTTGTATAAAAGTATTCTGTACTTCTGTATGACAACTATTAAAGAAACTTGAAACTTGAATACTTTCGGCAACCAACATGCCCTTCCGCGTTGCTCTGATTGGCCAGCGATAATGCGCATGCGCGCGTTACCGGCGTAGGGGGAAAACGAGCGTAGAGGGCTGGCCGATCGCTGGCCAATCAGAGCAACGCGAAAGGCATGTTGTGGTACCAGAAAAGTCACGTGAAACACTGCAGACCACTGATTGGTCAGAAGAGAGACACGTCACTCGTTGGAGGCTCTCCACAAAAACAGAAAGCCGCCATCTTTAATGTCTCGCATAGGATTTCATTTGCAGCAGGAACAAGTGCAATAAACAAAAAAGGATACAGTCACTGTGTATTCTGCCTCATTTATTGATGAAACAAAACCGACATCAACACAATTTGCCACCAAGCGGAGAGTTTAGTCTCACAAAAAGATCGCTGACTTGTTAAGCTTGTTGTTAGGTTAGGTGCTAATGTTGTGCTAGCGTTTTATCATGGCTATCGTACATAGTGTGATCAATATAACTCGCTATTGATTGTTTGTACTAGTAACTAATGGTTAATGCTAGTAGAATAGACACAACGTGAGGTAATCACCATCTATTTTAAACCGGTTATTACCTAATGCTAACGTTAGCAGATAGACGCGAGACTGGTGCCGTTACAGCTTGTTAGCCTAATGCTAATGCTAACGTTAACGTTAGCAGATAGACACGAGGGCCTAGGTAACGTTAAAGCAATGAGAGGTAGCGTTAGCAGAATAGACACAACGAGTCTCGTTAATGTTATTATTGATTGATTGAAAACTGTGTTTTACTCTGGCTTGTGCCTAGCTCGCGGACATAGCTATGCTGGAGCTCTCAGCTGTACACCAGCGGCCCCCGCCTCCCCACAGGGAGACAAGTATGAAATGCGCATGCGCGCGTTACTGGCGTAGGGGGAAAACGAGCGTAGAGGGCTGGCCGATCGCTGGCCAATCAGAGCAACGCGGAAGGGCATGTTGGTTGCCGAAAGTATTCACGCAGTGGGGACAGTAATAACAATAAATAATAAATATTTAAAACACACATTAATAAAGGGGACATGGATTGCTATTCCTAGCACTATTTGGGCAACTTTACACAATTCCTGTGAGTCTATTGAACACATCTGTAAGCTTTTATTAAAAAAAAATGCATTGTTTTATATTTCTAATCAAGTATTCAAAAGCCACATTTTTCTCACTTTGGATTTCAGGCTGTGCTGGCCTGGCTCCGCCCATAAGCACTTTGAGTGACAGTCATCCACACAGTCTGCGACAGGCACAGAGAGAGATAGAGGATAGAGAGAGACTGAGCAATCCGCCAATATGGTATTTAGAGACACAGACCCATTGATACTAACCCCTATTACTATAAAATAATGCTAGACACTGAAAAAAGCCATTTATAACAAACAATCAAATAAAATTACAAGGTATGTAATACATGAAGCAGAACAGTCAACAGCCCTTAACAATAATGAGGGGGATACATTTTTCCATTTTCAAATTCCCTATTCAGTCACACTCCGTAAAATAAGTTATGCACTTCAAAAGTGATTGATATTGATACACATAAATATGAAATTATAAGTTCATCAAGTGTGACCACTACGTTACTATTGGCATACCATGCAGGACACCACACACGTTCACACTGTGTCTGTGTCTGTGTCAGTCCTCCCTCATCCATCTCCCGAGTTTAGATCAAGTGCTGCCAAAAGGCTGAACAATACTGAGAAAAGTCATCCATCCACTGGCATTATCTCTCCATCCTTCCTTACCTCCCTTTCTCTCCATCCATCCATCCTTCCCTGGCAGGAGTTCTCTCTCTCCCCCCCCCCCCCCCCTCTCCTCTCCCCCCCTCCCTCTCTCTCTCCCCCCCCCCCCTCTCTCTCTCTCTCTCTCTCTCTCTCTCTCTCTCTCTCTCTCTCTCTCTCTCTCTCTCTCTCTCTCTCTCTCTCTCTCTCTCTCTCTCTCTCTGTCTCTGTCTCTGTCTGTGGAGCATGGAGAGACAGAGTTACAGCTCACATCAATAACGGGCAGATAACAGCCCAGTCCTCTGTCTTCAAGCTCCCCTTAAATCACATCAGGCCTGAAAGGGACCAAATGAAACAGAGAGGAGAGTGAGAAAGAGAGAGAGAGAGAGAGAGAGAGAGAGAGAGAGAGAGAGAGAGAGAGAGAGAGAGAGAGAGAGAGAGAGAGAGAGAGAGAGAGGGAAAGGGAAAGAGAGAGGGTGAGAAAGACAGGGTCAACTGCATGAGGATTGTGCACATATAGCTACTTGCTCACGAAGACTTTCATACGTGTCAGGGACACAAATAGAATATGGGTAATATAAGCACTGACCTATATATTTCAAATGCATAGAATAGAAAACATTGAGAATATATTTTAAGATACTAAATGTATATACTAAATAGATCAATAGACTTGGACACTGGAACAGACAGACAAACAAACAGAGTGATAGATACAGTAGATAGATAGATAGATAGATAGATAGATAGATAGATAGATAGATAGATAGATAGATAGATAGATAGATAGATAGATAGATAGATAGATAGATAGATAGATAGATAGATAGATAGATAGATAGATAGATAGATAGATAGATAGATAGATAGATAGATAGATAGATAGATAGATCCATAAAACAGGGACACATCCGGGCAGCTAAGTGGCACAGTGGGCAAGGCGCTCGCCACTAGTGCAGGAGATGCTGGGTTCGAGCCCAGCTCTCGGCATTGCTACCAGCTTGGCTGGTCGTTCATACTAACACATGGGTGGGAAAGCTGGTGGGTGGGTCCTGGTCGTTGTAAACAGTGACTCCTACAGTTCGGTCGGGGCGCCTGCTCAGCGAGGAAAGGATCTAAGGGGGGTATTGTGATCCTTCCACACATTACACCCTCTCAGTGAGAGTCCGCGCTGCCAGGTGAAAAGAAGCGGTTGATTGGCTACACATGTGTCGGAGGAAGCATGTTATAGCCTCCACTCTCCCAGACCGATCGTAGGGGGTAGGTGCGCAGTGACCAGGAAGGGGATTGGGAATTGGCATAACGACTAACATTGGGATGGGAGAAAAACGGAGGAAAAAGGAGGGGGGGGGGGGAAGATTAAAAAATCTAAATAAAAAAACAGGGACACGTCCCCAAAGACTTCAAAATTGCAAGAGTGAGCCTCCTGCACAAAAAAGGCAGCAAATTAGACCCAGGCAACTACCGCCCTGTTTCTATTCTTACCTCCATCTCGAAAGTCAAGGAAAAGAATTTCTACGAACGGGTCGAAAAGTACCTTGCGGAAAAATATCTAATCTACGAATTCCAATCTGGCTTCAGAACATCCCACTCCACACATGCCTTCTCTATTTGAACGACCACATCAAACAAGAGGTGGATGCAGGCAAATACTGCGGCATGGTCATGCTGGATGTTACGGATGGTGTCCTTATGTATATAGAGGGAGTAGTGTATGATAATATGTTGTGTATATATAGGCATGTGTTGTTTGTTGTGTTCTTTTGTCTCCCTCTTGTGTCTACATATCCCCATTCTCAGGTGTCTCAGTTCCAGCAACAACAACAGCAGCAGCAGGAGCAGCAGCTGAGGCTCGTCAAGCAATCAAGCTCCACACTCCTTCATATACCCCATTTGTGTGCAGTGTTAGTTAGCTCCCTGGTTCGTTTGGTTGTGGTAACTATACTTGGTCTGTGTGGGAGCTCATCTTTGTGTGTTCTGGTAATAGAGCTGGTGAAGGCTCTGGCACTTGGTGCTGTTAGTTAGTTTAGGAGTTTAGTTTAGTTCTGTGCTCTTTGTGTGTTCTGTAGAGCTGTGGCCTTTTTGGCATTAGTTTGGTATAGGGCTGGTAGCTGAAGCTCTGGTTCATTGTGTTGTGTTTAAGTCATTATAGTTTGTTGCACATTTCTGTTAACCCGTGTATTTTGTTCTCTTGTGTCACCCAGCCTATGGTGATTGCTTTTCTTTTGTATTAATCTTTTGTTTCGCACACAGGGACATTGAGGACAGGAAGATACCCTGGGTCTACATTTTGCATCACGTAGGTGACCTACTGTTAAAGACATCAGCCTTAGAAGTGAGCACCGCCACCTGTACTTTTGGGCGTCCGCGCCTGTAAGGGTGGTGGGCTTTAATTTCCGTTTGATATTTCATTTGGTGCCACTGGTAGGTCCTCCTTGCTCTCTGTGTTGCTGATTTGTGTTTTGTGAAATAAATATTATTATTTTGCAAATTGTCTCTTGGATTTTGTGTCACTGCACCCTCACCTACCCTGTCTGTGGCCTTGTGTTGCGTCTCCCTACTGGGGTACGTAACACTGGACCTCCAAAAGGCTTTCGACACTGTCAATCACTCCATTCTGATTGACAAGCTAAAAGCAATTGGTTTTGATAGTTTATCAGTGAGCTGGATGCAATCCTACCTGGAGGGGAGAGAACAGATGGTGGAGGTAAACGGTACCAACCCCCCCCCCCCCCTCCCAGTGAGCTGTGGTGTTCCACAAGGAAGCATACTAGGACCGTTACTGTTCCTAATTTATGCAAATGACATGTCATCAGCTTGTGACTGCAACTTGTTCCTGTTCGCGGACGACTCAGCCCTGCTGGTCTCTGACAAGAACAAGTTTGAACAAACCCTCAGCTCAGAACTCGGTAGAATCTGCACCTGGCTCGCTGATAACAAACTATCATTACACCTGGGTAAAACAGAGTCTATTCTCTTCGGATCAAATAACAAACTCAGCAAAACCACCAGCTTCTCTGTTACAGTGGGTGACAATATTGTCACAAGGAAAGATGAAATTACATACCTGGGTTCCATCCTAGAGGCAAATCTTTCCTGTGACAAGATGGCATCCAATGTAATCAAAAAAGTCAACCAACGAACAAGATTCTTGTACCGGATCTCCTCTCTGGTAAATAAGAATACCCTAAAGACTCTAACAGGAGCACTCATTCAAGGGTACTACGACTATGCTTGCACCTCATGGTACCAAAACACCTCAAAGGCGCTAAAAACATCACAAAACAAACTGGTCAGACTACTGCTTGACCTTACTCCTAGAACCCATCTCACCCCTGCCCATTTTGACAACCTAGGATGGCTTAGAGTAGACAACAGAGTACAGCAACTTGCAATGGGCCTGATCTACAAGATACACTACACCACTAAGGTACCCATGTACATGTCGAAATACTTCCCAAAGGTCAGTGAATACCACGACCACAACATCAGAGGGAGTTCCACAAATCATGTTCAACCCAGATTCGGCTCAAACAAGGGACTAAACACATTTCACAATTATGCCACATCAATGTGGAACGGCCTACCCACAGCCGTAAAAAAAATGTAATCCCTACCCACCTTCAAAACCGCTCTCAAAGAGCACCTACACCCCCCTCCCTATGCTTGCACCTTGCACCACCCCTGAAAATGGGGGACCTTGATGTAAACAAGACGAAAGTCTTTCTCTGGTCTGCATCCCCTTAACAATTGTGTGCATTGAGCTGTACTGTATTGTACCCATTCTGCAATCTGTTCATAACATTTTCAATCAATCAATCAAAGCGTTGGCTCCCAATAACGAGTAAACTCGTTGTTGGCGGGGAATGAGTTAAGTGGACAAACTGGCCATAAAGACCAGAGCCAGAAGGTATCACAGGGATTGGTCAAATTTGCAAGCTGTCACAAATATTTTTACATTTGGTTGAATAAGATAAGATAAGATATTCTTTTATTGATCCCCTTGGGGATCTTGCGTCATAGCAGCATGGGGGAGGGGAGGTACAGGTATGGGCACGGTAATAGTAGAAAGACATAAATATAGGCAATACAATTTTATCTGAATATAAAAATATGCTGGTAAAGAAAACAGTGTAAACAATATAGATAACTATGAATATAAAAATATGAGAAAAATACAAAATTGCATTACATTAAATTTGCTATTACCTAACAGCGTTTAACTGGGGATGGTGCACAACAGAGCACAGAAGGGCTCAAATACAAGCGTGTATCACCGGCGCGTTCTGTAAAACAATAAGGACACACAACAATTCAAACAGCACACAGACGAGGCTCTGTGTTTGAACTGAGAGTGTGACAAGATCTCACACAGAGCAGCGCTGAGGGAGGAGGGGAAAAGGACAATCATGAGGTAAAATGTGAGCGCACGTGTTTGTGGCCATGTAAGTATGTGTGTGCTTGTGCACACACACACACACACGTGTGGGTGTGTATATGTCTGTGTGTGTGTGTAAGTGTGTGGACACACGTGTGCCTGTTTGTGTGTATGTGTGTATTTGACAGAAACACATTATGAAGGGACAGTACATGGAAAAGCACTTAATGGAGCTCTGCATTCTGCTGGCATACATTGATCTAGAGGACACTGAGGAACACTGACCTTAGCTGCCTGTGTTGAACTCAGATACACACTCATGTCATTCACACACACGCACGCGCACACGCACACACATAACCTTCATCTTTCCACAGCTCAGGATGTAATTGATAACAGAAGAGAACAAGCCTCCTCTCCTTCATCTTTACATCTTCATCTTCTCCCTCCTCCGTCACTCATGTACATCTCATATCTCACATCTCACACACATCATATATCACATATATCATATATCACACATATCATATCACACATATCATACATCATATATCACACATCACACATATCATATATCACATATATCATATATCACACATATCATATATCATACATATCATATATCACACACATCATATCACTAGCTATATGAAGCTAGTGACGTAACAATTTGATTCATAGGGCCATTGATTTGATATTAAGTTACAACTATAATAATAATAATGCAGGACCTGTTCAGAGGTCTTTAATTGGCATGCAACTATCCTCAATGTTTTTAGCGGTTAGCACACACGGTTACACACACACCAGCTAGATGAATAAAAAATGTACATGTGTATTTGAGACGTCTGAGAGGCTGAAGACATCTAAATGCAATGTAACTGGGGTGACTGAAGAAATCATCTAGTAAATTATAATATAAACAAAAGCACAAAAGCTCTCTCACAACAGACTCACCAGGGAGAACCCCCACACAGACCAAAACCATTTGGGTTTTGGTGTGAACAGGAAGGTAACCTGATTAACACAGACACACACACACACACAACCTCAGGGACACACTTAAGTACACACACACACACAAAGACACACACACAAACACACACACACTCTCACTCTACACATCACACATTGTCGTGGCAATATTATCATGTCATTATAGATCTGTGTTGAAATATCATACATATTTGACTGTTCCTTTAAGGACCCTGAGGTGTGGAGAGAGAGGATGACTTTTGACCTAATCTTTTCCTTTTCTAGCAAGGTTGTTTAGCATTCCAGTTAGGGACATGGCGAACAACACCGCCTAGCCAAGGCTGGTTCTCCTTTGGGCAGACTTTGTTTACTTTTCAGTCATATCTGAATGTCTAGTGTTACGTCTTTCAATTGTGTATTAATGTACGTCTGACCAGAGCTCTTTGTCACTTTGCTGGTCAGACATTTGTGTGTGAACATGAAGTCTCTGATTGTAAACTGATAACTTTTCCTGTGGCCATAGTGAAATAAACTATGTTTCTGTTTTTAATAACTCGACTCAGAATGATTACACAACGGCTCATCCTTTGTCCTTAATAATTTCCATAACAACATATAGACACATTCACATATTCATAACTACTAGCGGTGTAACGATGCATCGATGCATGGAAATGCATCAATCCTAATGTGACGATTCAACTGCATCGATTTGAAAATGTTAGAATATATTAGAATCGATTATAATAGAAATATTTTTTTTGGTGTATTGTTTTTATTGACCTATAGTCCATTCATGCTGAGTGAATAATTTCCCCCAGCCACATTTGTGTATTCAAATTTTTTTGGGGAATTAATTGATGAAATGATGAAAATTTATCAAATCGAATCGTGGTCAAATGAAGAGATTTCATGATGCATTGAATCGTTGCCTGAAGAATCGTAATCGAATCTAATTGTTGTGAGGTCGAATCGTTACACCCCTAATAACTACACATTTTCATATACACACACGCAAGGACACACACACACACACACGGAGACACACACACAGGGACACACAGACACACCCACACTGAGACACTGCCAGGAGGTGACACACCCACGCACCAGCTCTAATGTAATTAACATTTGAGTGACAGAAACTCCACACCCCAAAGATGAATGAACTTTAAACATAATCAGATGGTTCCTTTGTGTTATGTTGTACGTACGTAGTATTTTGTATGTAGGTAGAGGTGTAGTAATAAGACTCAGGAAGCAGGTTACTCGTTAGCCTTTTAGTCAAGCACGTTAGGTTACAGCATGGTACAGCAGGGTATCATCATACAGCATCGTGTACTCTTCTTCTGCACTTCCTGTAGGCATAACATCATTCTATTAACTACGCCCCATGTGGAGACTCTTGGGAGTACAGCTTCAACATGTAATGTTAGAGGACAAAACATCTCCCTTCTCTGTGAAAGAATGTTACTTGCTACTCAGCATTATGCAAATTTAGAACTTTTGCTTTTTCACTTTCTTAAGTAAACTGAACCAACAGTCAGTATCATAAAACGGGTTACTCAAGGTAATCATTAAACAAAGGGAGCACAGGTTATTCAATCATTATCAAGATATAATTATATATGCTCAACCAATATTACTCTTAGTTCTCACTCAGTGTGCAACAAAGTCCTGATGCCAACTAGGCTTGTTTCTTGCCCGCGACTGTGCTGGAGTGTGACCGCTGAGAGGTGTCAGGGCAGGGCGGATCCCTAAGTCCTGCTCCTCTGGAGTGTTAGAAGTGTGAGCCAGACAGGATGCGTTCCATTTCTTTCCATCACTGAGCAGAAAGGTGCTTTTGCCAATCTTCTTTTTCACTGTCATTGGTGCACTGTATCTCGGGTGTGCTTTGGGGACGTGATGTGGTGTTCTAATGACTCTCTCTCCCTCCCGAAAAACAGGTGCACGAGCGCCACGCTTAGCATCTGTGTAGCGCTTCATTTTGGCTTTCTTGTTTTGGACCGTTTCTCTCACAGTCTCGTCCTGTGAACTCACAGTAGGCTGCAAAGGCAGTACGTCCAGTTTGGTGCGCATTTTACGACCGTAAAGCAGTTCATGTGGTGAAACGCCAGTGGTGGCGTGGGGAGTGGCTCTGTATATTTGCAGACAACCCAACACAGCCTCTTTCCACGGTTGAGACTGCTGGATCGCTGTCTGAATGCAACTCCTCAGAACACGATTGAAGCGTTCGACAGCACCATTAGCCGCCGAATAGTAAACTGAAATCCGATTGTGAGCAATAGGGATGCACCGATATGAAAATTGGCCACCGATACCGATACCGATTGTTCAAGTAACACAATCGGCCGATACCGATACCGATATTTGTGTATTATTTGTATAGTATTTGTAATTAAAAAAAAATAAAAATTAATATTTTTTTTTGTAATATATATTTTTTTTAATGAAACTACTGTATATTTGTATGTGTATGTTTGTATTTGTAGGCCTCTTTACTTACTTAAAAAAAAGGAAACATCAAGAAATATGTTTATGGTATTAATTCCACCAGGCCAATTACGCCACACCGCTAGCACCCACCTCCTGCTGTTCTTACCACCAATCGGCAAGCGTTTATTCATTTTCTACTTTCGGGCATGCCGCCATTGTTCTGTTTGCGAGAGCACAACAAACTTAACGTAGCTACGTTAGCTGCCCGCCGACCATCGCTCCACAGCATGACCAAATGAGACATAATGATTTTACTGCAACAAATGTTATAATAAAACAAAGCCTTTCTATACATTTGTCTGGTTGAAAACTTTATTAACAGATTGCAGAATGGGTAGTTGGGTACGGAATGAGCAACGGAATGGAACTGAGCTTTGAACGGAGTAATATCTATTTTCTATCTTCGGGTAAATAATATGCTGATGTTATTGAACGTGTAACACTAACTATATAACGTTAATGCCACAAAACAAATGTTTGTGTCATTTTAACAGCAGATACTTTCTTAAATGCCATCTTCCCGAGAGAGGGTGTTGACGGGGAGTTGTGTTATTAATAGCATTGAACAGCTAACCGAAAGCTAGCGTTAACTATTGTTAAAGGTTTAGCCATAACGTTACCTTGGCTAAAGTTGGGGCTATTCATAATCCAGCAATAATGGCTGCAGACCTGCAAGCAAAGTACAGCAAGTTGGCAAAGGAGTATTCCAACGTAAATCACATTTTCACCAGTAACGTAAAAGTCTTGCATCTCCCGGTAGCTAATGCTAGCTAACCTAGCTCATGTTAGCGTCGTCACTGAGCGACCACCTCGCGTACACAATTAATGACATGTTGCGGACAGCCATATCGGTGACAATGTTTAGCTTTTAGTGCCAAATGATAAGAGTCTGAAGCGGAGTCTCAAAAGAGAATGTTGAATATTTAGTAGTAACTTTGATGCAGTAGCTTGTGTGTGTGGGGGACTGGGGCGGGGCCGGCGTTGTGCAGGATGCGACTGAATTTATCGGCTACTGCCATCGGCACATTCGAGCTTATCGGCCAATAGGCCGATTGTAGTCAACAAGGCACTTATCGGCCGATACCGATACCCGACCGATACATCGGTGCACCCCTAGTGAGCAATGTCTCTTTCCTTGAGGTACTCTGCGAAGGCTGCTGATGTGAATTGAGGTCCATTGTCTGTGACGACGCTCTCTGGGTTACCATGGCGACCGAACACAGAGCTTAGGAACTTGGTTACATCCGTAGTTGTAGCGTTGTGAGAAAAGGCTACCTCTGGCCACTTAGAATAGTAGTCCTTCAGTGTGATCGCGTAATGGCAGGCTGGGACAGCTGACTCGAAGGGCCCGACTATGTCGAGGCCTAGCTTCTTCCACGGGCCGTCTGGCAGTGGAACTGGCTGTAGAGGTGCAAAATAAATCTGTGACAAGAGACACATTTGGATATGTCGGCCTGAATCTGAGAGTCCATCTTCGGCCACCAATAGAGATCCCGCAGACGCTGCTTAGTGCGTACAACCCCCTGGTGGCTCTTGTGTGCCAGTGTGAGCAATGTATGGCATAAGGACACTGGTGCGATGAGGAGGTTGCCTCTGAGGACGTAATTGTCCTTGACTGACAGTTCCTCTCTGATCTTGAAGTATGCGATCAGATTTTGGCTCACTGATTTCGCTGAGTGAGGCCAACCCCTGTTAATCTGACCATGCAGTGCAGTCACTTCAGAGCAGGTAGAGCAAGCAGCCCCAAACTCAGTCACCGACAGGGCACTGAGTGTAGCAGCGATGTGTGCTACTATCTCGGGCTCCACATCCATAGCAGAGTCAGTAAAAGCAGTAATAGTAGCAGCAGTAGTATTAGCAGCAGTAGTAGTAGCAGCAGCAGTAGTAGAAGTAGTAGTAGTAGTATCCGCAGCATCAGTAGTAGCAGTAGTAGTAGTAGTAGTAGTAGTAGTAGTAGTAGTAGTAGTAGTAGTAGTAGTAGTAGTAGTAGTAGTAGTAGTAGTAGTAGTAGTAGTAGACCGCAAAAGGCAAGCGGCGTAACTTCTGGTGGACTGGCTTAACAGTAGGGTACATTTTTACACAATGCACAAAGCCTTTTGCACAGCCAAATGCCGTAGGAGCTGTGACAGTAGTAGCCATCACAGGGGCAGGTGTAGACGGCATAGGAGCGGAGGAGGGGAGGACAGTAGTTCCACTAATGCAGAGGTGGAGTGCAGTCAACAGGTCCATTCCCAGCAGGGGAGTTCCTTTATCCACGACGTAAAATGTAGCAGGGACCGTGACATTGTCTCTCCTCACCTGTGCCTGTAGGCAGGTGTGGTAATATTGCCTTGGAATTTCATAATTAATATGTGTGAATAAATTAGAGAACCATACTGCAAAAAGGAATGTGTGCCCTTTCAACAGTAGAGGGTGTTTTAAGTGATACTGGTGTTACAGAAATAGTCAATAAACCCCCACTAACAAATGTACTCAGAACAAAGAGACAAAAGTCACACCTACTGTGACCAGATTACCGCAGAAGACAGCTGGTCTAACCAGAGACCTCATACTGGCTCTGACATTATAAGACAGGACAATCTATTAATCAACTGTTTAGTATCAAAAGGTCTCATATGATGTCTGGTATCAGTCTAAGAAAGCACTGACTGTACTTGGATGATATTAGACATCTATAGCCATATAGAAGGAATGTTAAAGTTATATATTATTCATTTAAGAGGAGATTTCTGTTGGGACAGACCCATCAGGAAGACAATGACGGGGGCCACTAGCGGCCCCTCTGGGTATTGAGTCAAGATCCACACAGGAGATCAAAGCCCCAACAGGAAGAAAACACCAACCCCCCACAGAAGGCGCCCACAGGAGAGGCATGATTGGATCAACTGTAATAGGGCTATTTTGGCTAGACATGATAGGATATAAGGAAGAGACAAATTGTAATTCGGGAGCTCTCAGACCGGGACCACCACAGGGGGTCTGGGGGCTCCACCGCTTCGTCCACCCAGAGACTACTGTGAGCTGATGCATTTTATGTGAGTAAATCATGGGAAAACACCATTTGTTGTTTAAAGTTTAGTGTAAATCCTTAATATCTGAAACCAGATTTACTCATGTATAAATGTGTACAGCATAGTCAATGTATGTTCAAATTATGTTAACCAAGTGACTGTTTGATGTGCAGTATTGAGGTTTGAGATGCAAACCTGTTTGTTGATTCCTGTACACAGCAGCCATGTTAAGGTTTTCTGATCATCTCTTGTATGTAAAAGTCAACCTTTTATTCACCCTTGGCCCTGACTCAAATAAATCAGTTGAGATGAAATACAGTTCTGGTTTGTCTGGCCTACACGTTTTATTCCTCATCTGCTAAGTCAGAATGAGGAGACCAACAATTCTATCAGTATGAATCTTTCCTCCTCCTTCCAGATAGTCAATCTCATTGTATTGTGCTACAATAACCTCAGATTATTGTAGAAAGTCTGTGGGAATTTACTACACAGGGGTGTAGCTCCAGATTCTGGGCCCCATGAAAGAATGTATTTGTAGGCCCCCAGTGAATGCGAGCGCGCAAGCATTTTGGCCATTTTTTTATTGATGAAAACGCATAATCTGGTTTTTACCTATACATTCGGATCAGCAGTTCAGCACCTGCACTGTTGGTGAGTGAGCCTAGTAAAGGATGTCACATTGCGTTCATCTTCAATGAATGGACCAATGCAATAGTCTACCAAAGCCCCCCCTCTCTCTCTATATATCTCACACACACACACACACACACACACACACACACACACACACACACACACACACACACACACACACACACACACACACACACACACACACACACACACACACACACACACACACACTTCAGAAACAAACATAGTATCAATGAGAGCATCAATAATACACCTGAGTGATGTCTAGTAAATTTTTTTTTTTATTTTTTTTTTGGGCCCCCCCCCCCCCCCCCCAGTGCTGGGCCCTTGGAATCATCCTAAGCTACCCCCCCCCCCCCCCAGCTACGCCCCTGCCTGTAGGCACCCCATGACAGGTATGCTAGCCTTGGTGTACGACACCAGCCGAACAGTAGGTGCAGATTCTAGTTTCACTGAAGTATTTCTCATAAGTAGACAGTGGCATTATGGATACTGTTGAGCCTGTGTCCACAACCAGTCTCAATTCTTGAGCCTGGGTAGTAGGTGTGTGTACATGCACATTGCACACAATCATTTTTGTAATGTCAGAAGCTCCCAAGCATAGCACTGTAGTTTCAGGAATTTCCACTGTACTCACCGACTGTTTTAGCACGGCAGACACGACCAAAATGTCCTGTTTTCTGGCATAATTTGCAAGTCACTTTCACTGTTGGACATTGTGAAGAGTTCGCCAGGTGGTTCCCCGAGCCACATCGGTAGCAAGAGCGAGTAGAAGCAGAATCAGTAGCAGCAGCAGGTTTAGCTGGACGGAAGTGTTACGTCTGGTACTCTAGCGAGTGCCAGTGTCGTATATTTGCTAAATAAAACATAATTAATTCCCAAGGTCTACAATACTGGGAACTGGTTCAATTCTAAGTTAGTAAAGCAACAGTCAACAGAGTATATTGATCTTGCAAAAGCACATAGGAAACAGTGGAAAACCAACTATGTCCTGTTAATATTTAATATATCTCAGAGAACCTAACCAATCACTATAATTGAGTCATCCTGTCTGGAGACAGGTCGGGACAGAGTAAATAAGCTTAATTAAAATACAGTCTTGAGTTGAATAGGTTTCTCCCTCTCCCCCACTCTGGTCAGCAGTACAACAATAAAAACTGAGCCAAAGCTGGCTAAAGTTAGCATTTCAATAGAGGGGTTTGTTTACTAAGCTGAGCAGAACAAAAGGGGGTAAGATATGCTACTCAACAGTCCGCTGTAAAAGATAAGACTGTGGGGAAAAACCTTGCCCTCAGCCATTTGGAAGTCTACTTCAAAGAGCCATCTGGTGTCATAGTGGAGACAGAATCTATTCTTAAAGTTCCTCCTGTTGCCTGTAACGGAGGAACAACCATTTGTCTAAAGTTGTGAAAAACAGCAACCAAAAACTAATAGTAATTCTGGATGGAAAATAGCCTCAATAGAATAAAATTGATCAAATCAAGACTAAGCCAGACCCTTATTAACCATTGTTAAGTTTAATTAAACAAGTAATATAGGTTAAAATAGAAGATTAACTTAGCAAAACATGTGTAACTTACTTACAAGACTAAACTAACTTCAAAGACAATATTATAGAATATATAAAATGCAATAGCTTGTCTAAAGATCAATAATAGGTTTAAATAGGTATTTAGAAGGCCACATAATTCAGGAAAAGACTTGAATTAACGGTCTAAACCAAGTAATAACTAATCTCTAATTATTAAGATAGTAAAATCAGATACTGTATACATTTAAACGCTAAACTCCAGAACGGTAACTAGTACTCAAAATAGAAATGACCTGCCCCTTTAAGATAAAAAATGGCAGACGACCCCTATTCAAAATGGTCGTCGCCTAGCATAGCCAATTAGAAAGAAGTAACGCCCCTAGCGATCGTCACATGACGCCTCGCGGAGGGGTGGGACTTCGGGCTCTTAAGGCAAGAAACCCACAGAGATGGGAGCCAGAATGAAAACAAGCGCACCCCAGCGCTGCCCCAGACGATTGACGAGACCAGTGTTGCCGTGGCAACCAGCCAGCACAACAACAAAGACGACGCCAGACCAAAGGAAGAAGAGCTTCCTGTTCCAGCGAACTTATTATAGAGATAATTCAAAAAGATGTTATACTGTCAAATAGATCTGTTTCTTTATTGAATAAACAGATCTTCTTTGGGAACTTCGTCTGGCTCCATTTACTCCATTCAACTACAATTGGGTGACGGAGATAGGTGACACAACGCAGAAGAAGAACACTATACAACTTAGAAGTAACACGGTAATAAATAGTCGTGGATACGACAATTGGCGCCGTGACACCGGGCTGAATTCGAACATAACCGATTGGAGGGTTTCCAGCTGGTTGCAATCCTCGCAAAAGACGCCGCGAAACTACTTCTCAAGTTGTGAAAAACAGCAACCAAAAACGAATAGTAATTCTGGATGGAAAATAGCCTCAATAGAATAAAATTGATCAAATCAAGACTAAGCCAGACCCTTATTAACCATTGTTAAGTTTAATTAAACAAGTAATATAGGTTAAAATAGAAGATTAACTTAGCAAAACATGTGTAACTTACTTACAAGACTAAACTAACTTCAAAGACAATATTATAGAATATATAAAATGCAATAGCTTGTCTAAAGATCAATAATAGGTTTAAATAGGTATTTAGAAGGCCACATAATTCAGGAAAAGACTTGAATTAACGGTCTAAACCAAGTAATAACTAATCTCTAATTATTAAGATAGTAAAATCAGATACTGTATACATTTAAACGCTAAACTCCAGAACGGTAACTAGTACTCAAAATAGAAATGACCTGCCCCTTTAAGATAAAAAATGGCAGACGACCCCTATTCAAAATGGTCGTCGCCTAGCATAGCCAATTAGAAAGAAGTAACGCCCCTAGCGATCGTCACATGACGCCTCGCGGAGGGGTGGGACTTCGGGCTCTTAAGGCAAGAAACCCACAGAGATGGGAGCCAGAAGGAAAACAAGCGCACCCCAGCAATGCCCCAGACGATTGACGAGACCAGTGTTGCCGTGGCAACCAGCCAGCACAACTACAAAGACGACGCCAGACCAAAGGAAGAAGAACTTATTATAGAGATAATTCAAAAAGATGTTATACTGTCAAATAGATCTGTTTCTTTATTGAATAAACAGATCTTCTTTGGGAACTTCGTCTGGCTCCATTTACTCCATTCAACTACAATTGGGTGACGGAGATAGGTGACACAATGCAGAAGAAGAACACTATACAACTTAGAAGTAACACGGTAATAAATAGTCGTGGATACGACAATTGGCGCCGTGACACCGGGCTGAATTCGAACATAACCGATTGGAGGGTTTCCAGCTGGTTGCAATCCTCGCAAAAGACGCCGCGAAACTACTTCTCAAGTTGTGAAAAACAGCAACCAAAAACTAATAGTAATTCTGGATGGAAAATAGCCTCAATAGAATAAAATTGATCAAATCAAGACTAAGCCAGACCCTTATTAACCATTGTTAAGTTTAATTAAACAAGTAATATAGGTTAAAATAGAAGATTAACTTAGCAAAACATGTGTAACTTACTTACAAGACTAAACTAACTTCAAAGACAATATTATAGAATATATAAAATGCAATAGCTTGTCTAAAGATCAATAATAGGTTTAAATAGGTATTTAGAAGGCCACATAATTCAGGAAAAGACTTGAATTAACGGTCTAAACCAAGTAATAACTAATCTCTAATTATTAAGATAGTAAAATCAGATACTGTATACATTTAAACGCTAAACTCCAGAACGGTAACTAGTACTCAAAATAGAAATGACCTGCCCCTTTAAGATAAAAAATGGCAGACGACCCCTATTCAAAATGGTCGTCGCCTAGCATAGCCAATTAGAAAGAAGTAACGCCCCTAGCGATCGTCACATGACGCCTCGCGGAGGGGTGGGACTTCGGGCTCTTAAGGCAAGAAACCCACAGAGATGGGAGCCAGAAGGAAAACAAGCGCACCCCAGCAATGCCCCAGACGATTGACGAGACCAGTGTTGCCGTGGCAACCAGCCAGCACAACTACAAAGACGACGCCAGACCAAAGGAAGAAGAACTTATTATAGAGATAATTCAAAAAGATGTTATACTGTCAAATAGATCTGTTTCTTTATTGAATAAACAGATCTTCTTTGGGAACTTCGTCTGGCTCCATTTACTCCATTCAACTACAATTGGGTGACGGAGATAGGTGACACAATGCAGAAGAAGAACACTATACAACTTAGAAGTAACACGGTAATAAATAGTCGTGGATACGACAATTGGCGCCGTGACACCGGGCTGAATTCGAACATAACCGATTGGAGGGTTTCCAGCTGGTTGCAATCCTCGCAAAAGACGCCGCGAAACTACTTCTCAAGGACCAAGTCTCTCTCTCGTCGACGCCTCTACAACTGTTCTTCAACACTCAGCCAGAGGACGACGAATTTGGAAATAAGTGAGGAGATGTGGCGTCTAAATCGGTATAGGACGACCAGTCCCGTCTGGGGTTTGCTGTAAGAAAAAAAAAGTGCTTCCATAATGATATATCGTGTTGGCAGAGGCCAGTAGCCAATTTCACAATGTTGGTTCTGGTCTCGACGCGCAAATAATGTCTGAGAGGCACAGATTTGGGTTAGGGAAATAAGGTGCGTTCGATTAAAGAAATCCAGTATTGGTATGACAGGTACAGTGTGAATCGAGCAAGGATCACGCAGGATGAATTATTTTATGTCGCTATCAGATCTGCGTCTGGATCAGAGTTTGTAGCGACGTAAATAGGATGAGAAAAGCCTGTTCAAACTACTGCCGTGTAAGGGTGAGAAGTGAATAGGACAGAAATGGTGTAGAAGACGTGCTATACTGGATTAATACTTCTAATACTGGGCGGTGGATTCTGACGTGTAAGATGAGCTGTTTTTTTTCCCCCTCCATTTTCCTCAGATTTTCTCCCATCCCAATGTTAGTCGTTATGCCAATTCCCAATCCCCTTCCTGGTCGCTGCGCACTTACCCCCCACAGTCGGTCTGGGAGAGTGGAGGCTATCACGTGCTTCCTCCGACACACGTCCAGCCAATCAACCGCTTCTTTTCACCTGGCAGCGCGGATTCTCATTGAGAGGGCGTAGCGTGTGGAAGGATCACACTATCCCACTCAAGTCCTATCCGCGCTTAGCAGGCGCCCCGACCGAACTGTAGGAGTCGCTGTTTACAACGACCCGGACCCACCCCGCCAGCTTCTCCCACCCTCTAATACTGCCAATTGTATTAGTGTGAACGGCCAGCCAAGCTGGTGACAACCCCGGAGCTGTGAGCTGGATTCGAACAGGCGAATCTAGCCGCTCCGGGGTTTGGTGACGAACGCAATCTCCGTTACGCCACCTGACCGCCCAAGATGAGCTGTTTTAAATTGATGCTCGCGACATCGAATTTGGCTGTGTGCGTGTACATCAAAACAATTTGACCCTGATTTGCAAATTGTGATCAAATCGGGGGAAAGGATTATCGTAATTGGGGAATGGCGCTGGGATTTCGAAGCTTGTGGCCAGTTACGGGTGTCGAATAGGGACAAAGGGAAACCGTCTTGATTTACAGTCATGATTCTCCTGCGTTAAAGTCTCCGTACGAGAATCCTGCAAAATTGGAGCAGTTTCATCTACAGGGTTGGACCATTGATCCGAAGGCCTGGTTTGTGTATGAATAATTAATAGTACTTAAACAGCTGGCCAGCTAAATAAGAGCGCTTTACCACTCGAAAAAACGGGACAATGGGCCGTTTAGGTGACGTTGTTAGGGTGATGTGGCTGATGCTAAGCTAAGCTAACTGGCTACGCTAGGCTAACGAACG
Organism: Notolepis coatsorum; assembly: GCF_963971535.1. Taxonomy (NCBI): domain Eukaryota; kingdom Metazoa; phylum Chordata; class Actinopteri; order Aulopiformes; family Paralepididae; genus Notolepis; species Notolepis coatsorum. The sequence goes on from NC_140182.1 coordinate 76,471,728, forward strand.
ATAATATGGCCAGGCTAAACTAATTGAGCTAGCGATGCTGAGCTAACTGTGCTAATACTGCTAAGCTAATGAAACTAATAAGCTAAGCTACCTGTGCTAACAATGTAGCATTGTGCAACTCTCGCGTCCACAAGAGCGGTAAACTCGCGATGTGCTAGTAAAACAACTTCCGGAATTGACAGGAAGCGCCGAAACGGCCATTTTAGTTGTAGTTTTTTATCGTTTTTTTTGTTGCATAATGGCGGATGAAAAGCGAATGTATGTACATATCTGGTTATCAATCTATGTCTGTTGTTTGTCCAGTATGATGGCAGTTGTGGGAAAACGGGACGGGTGGAGTGTGTGTTTGGTTGTGACTTTACAGAATGTTTTAAAGGGGCTATGTATTGCTATTCCTAGCACTATTTGGGCAACTTTACACCATTCCTGTGAGTCTATGTAACACATCTGTAAGGTTTATTCCAAAAATAATCATTGTTTTATATTTCTAATCAAGTACTCAAAACCAGCATTTTTCTGTTTTAGGATTTCAAGCTGTTATTGGCTTGGCTCCACCCATACTAGCAGAATGCTTTGAGTGACAGCCAACCACCAAATAGCTCCGCCCATCTCCCCGTCCTTCCCTCTCAGGTGAAGGGTTTTTATTTCGACACGCAAAACATATACCGATTTTACTAACTAATACAACATGGCTGTACATTATGTTTGGGATCCAGAGAGCGACCCACAGTATGATTCAGAAGAAGAAGTCGAGTTGCAACAGCGAGGCTTGCAAATAGTTTCCGATTGGTAAGTTTATTACAACGTTAGTATAATGGCTTGCCGAAAAGAGCGAGTAACATTACTTACTTGACCAGCCAGCTTTTGCTTCGATAGCTTGCTATAAGTAACGTTACCTTGTTTACCTCTGACTAGTTGTGTTTGTATTGAGCAGTTTTTAATTATGACTAGCTTGCTTCAATAGTTTGCTATAACGTTACTTTATAAAGAGCAGCAGTTATATACAGTGTACTTCTGTCGCGTCCCAAATAGTAGGTACAACTCATTTGTTTACCCCACCGTCGAACACACACACACTAACGTTAGATTGTACTCACCCCCCAAACAATGGTTCCCCCTTCTGTCGGGTCCCGAATAGTAGGTACAACTCCACTGTATGTCAATTGTAATAATGAATTTCTATAGTTTGCTATAATGTTACTTTATAAAGAGCAGCTACCGTTTTATACAGTGTCCCCCACCCACCCCTCCTACCCAACCCCCCCCCCCCCCCCCCCCCCCCCACTCCTATGTACAGTTTCTACGGCAAATGTATATACTTTTTTTTCGGGGCTCTTTGTATCACAAACAGTACTGTATTTACAAATATGGTATGTCATAAATATATATATGTAGCAGTACTGTCTATCTGTATGTCATATATGTTACGATGAATTGAAAATGGGGGACCCTGATGTAAACAAGACGAAAGTCTTTCTCTGGTCTCCATCATAGCATCCTATAGCAGTTGTGTTGGTATTGAGCAGTACTGTATTGTAGCCATTTTGATCATTGATTGATAGATTTCCTTCACCCTCAAATCAATCTACTAGGTGCACGTGTGGAAATTGTGAACGGATGCCAACAGAGGTGGAGAATGTGTGCTGCATGGAAGTTCCTCAGGTACAGTAGTAACACAACCTAACCTTGCATCTTGGTAGCACTGAAAACCATGCATATGGCTAACGATTTAATTTTCTATATATATAGGTCAGGAGGAGAATAAATCAGGAACCCGATGGACTTCTGTGCATGGTTGTTCATCCGGGATTGCATCCAGTCTGCTTCAACCCCTATACCATCCAAATGGCAACCAATATTTACAAGGCAGATTTTGGCCGGATACCAGCCCGCGGAATCAATAAGTAAATAATATTTATTACAGATTTATATATTTTTTTACAGGTGTTTCTCCATCTTGCATCTCTCAGACTATACTAATCTTTCTTGCAAACACGATCTAATCCTTATTGCACATCCCATATAATCAATGCTTGCTACTGTCCAATGACATGACATGACAAATGGTTATTTCACAGCGTTTGTTTATTTTTTTAATTTGTGCATAAATATAATACTTCTTCCATCTTTTTCTTTAGCCATTTCAGATATATCGCGTACCGGTGTTTTGTGGCCTGGTGTTGGGGGTTCTTAGGACGCAGAGTGAGGGTAGTAATCCCTTCCTGTGTAGTGGTTCGAATCCGCACCGAATTTCCGGATGCTGATGGTGTCTACACTGGCTTCAGGCCAGTACAAGATTGAAGCGTGACACATAGGCGGCAACCGCTTCTTCCATGGAAGGCCTGTGGAACTGTGCGCACAGATGTTCTGGGATGGGAATCTGCTCAACCACCTGGAGATATGGTTGGGGGTCACGAATGACGGAGTCAAACAGGAGCTCCATAAGCTGGTTCACATAGTCTGTAAATGAGAAATTGTTATTTGTTTTGTCATGTTAAAAAGGTTATTATTTATTCAATTTATTGTTATTAATGCTGTTCCACTGTAAGTGGAAATATTTTTCTATTTATATAGGTCATGTGTGTGCAATAATAAATGTTGATATTTTGACTTACTGACTGTGGGAGCGATTTTCCTTGGTTTTATAGTGTGTCCACCCTTTTTGGCCTTGGTTTGGAGACATCTTTGATGATCCTTGTGTTTAGCAGAACCTTCTCGAGCTGGTGGGCCGGTTTTGAGTCTAAAGTAAAAAAGAAATTGCATTCAGATATTTCATTAGAGTATATTACAGTAGATTAGAATTATTCAAGCAAGTATACATTTGTAAATCACACCAATCTAGAATGAGAACATAAATAAATATGTTGAGTATATAATCATGATGAAAGACAGACAGACATACCAGGTTTAACCCACTTGCTACTATCTCTCGACAAACGGTCAGCATGAAGACAACGTGGATAGAGTGGTTCTTCGTCGTGTTCATGTACATTCATCATGTGATTGAGACATGACTTCCACTTAGCCACCCTCTCAGCGGGCATCTTCGATGTGGCAGCTGTCCAGTAGAGGTGGTTAGATATGTGTGGGCGCCATTTTTTTATCACCTTGCAGTCTTTAGCTTGTGCCACCTTTTCCAGCTTCTTAGACAGGCCTTGAATTTGAATTAAGCAGAACATAACAGTCGTCAATCTAAACAGAACAGGATAACAACATCCTAAGGGATTGAATGTGGGATGCCTTTCGACATAAGTGTCATACCTTTGGCCACGTGCCACACATCATAGAAGTGTTTGATGCCCAGATCTCTCAGGTACTTTTGAATCTGCGGGTGACGATCTGTGACAATACAGTCCAAGGTCACATCTCGGTCCTTCAGAAGAGCGAGGCTTCTCCTCAAGCCTTCCTTCTCCATATGGTAGCTGCCCCCTACCTCATTGCTCTGTTGAGGTACAAGCAAGGGAAGAGCAATGAAATAGCCTTTTCAAAATAGTCACCAGTGTCAAAAACACTACATTCCCCCATCCCACAATTTCCATTTCCTAACCCCCGCCCACACACACAGCCAGACCACTTCACACCTACAGCGATTCAAGATTCAAGAGCGAGAGCTTTGTGAGATGTGTTTGTTTGAGCACAATGAAGGGTGCGGTGTCTTCAGACTTGTTAATTACCTGAATTAGTTGGACGTCTATGACATGATTGGTGGCGAGTTCCATCACAGAGTAACTACCGTACTTAGCACTGTGGCCTGTTGAAAATAATAATAACAATTTCAATCAATGTAGTGCAATATTAAAAATGTATTCATAAAGTAGAAATTTGACATTGGGGAGCTGTTTTCTAACCTGGAGAGTCTGCGCGCATGTCACCTCCTATTATGACCATCTCCTCCTGGCTTAATCTGGCGAGGGTAACGTCTTGCTCGGTATTCCACATACTCATAACAGCCGGTTCCAAGAACATCTTGGTGTGTTTCCGAAACGCTCTGTACTTGATTGTCGAGACGTGTAACGCATTGAGAACCTAAAAGAATAAATGAATAACGCTTTGTTAATATGCATGTGTGAATCACAAACAAAAACATAATGTATATCTGACTTGTCAATCAAATCAATCAAATCAAATACCTTCTCCATTTGGGTGAAAGATTAGCCAGTGAAATAAACAGCTGCCGACAGCTGGATATTTCCGGCTGGTGTGCTCCCTATGATTGGTTGACTGGCCCACTTTCGGCTATATTTACAACTCGGGCAGAGCTGGCAGACAGACAAGAAGGTCCCTCGCGTAGTCTTCTTGATATGACATCCAGCATCGCACACCGGACACTGTTGGAATAATTCTAGTAGACTGTCTTCGTAAACGATGTATTTCTGGACCTCATAGATTGGTTTTGACGGTTACCTGCTCGCTCAAGGGAGAAAAACACAAATAAATAACACGGCACAACTCTACAGCTTTTCTATTTACCGGCCATGGAGATTTTTGTAACAACTTACGCTACAATCGAGGGCTCGCTCATCAATGAGTCAATGTTGAAAGTGGAATCATGAGGCTCTGGAACGTCTATCGAGCTGTAGGTCACTTCATCGTCATCAGACTCCAGTCGTGGTCTTTTACTGGGTCTAAACGCCTTCACAGGTGTTGACGTGGAGGGTCCCTGTTGACTAGACCAGTAGCCAGTAGTTGAGGTCCCCACCCCAACAGATACAGACACGACTTTCGCCTGAACACCTATTTACAAAACATAGTTTAGTCAAACAAGGGAGTCAAACAAGGGAGACTATAGTTCAAACTGTACATATTGCTATAGATACAAGATTGTTTATTGTCATGTGCAGTTAAACAGGCTGCAGTTAAAAATGTGCTTTAGTGATTGGTTGCGGGGGGAAGGGTGTTGTCTGATCAGAGTCTGATCAGGCACAAAACTGGGTGGGGGGGGGGGGGGGGGTTATATGTAAAGGCTATTATATATAGCTGCCAAAACTATGTGTGTTGGAATACATTAATTGCTAATTGATCAGAAATGTTACAAACCTCGACTCTTCACATGTGACCGTAGAGTTTTCAAAGACAGCTGTGTACCAACAGAACTCATATTTGGGTTGTGGGTCTGGCAACTGATGTCCCTCGAAGCTGGAGGCAGGCGTACATAGGTCATGTCCCTGGAAGCTGGAGGCAGGCGTACATGGGCGCTGGAGCTTGTGGCCTAAGAATGGCCAAATAGTAAAACAATTACATTATATAATCCAAGCCACAAATATAAATAAACTCACCCACCGTCGAACACACACACTAACGTTAGATTGTACTCACCCCCCAAACAGCGAGGCTTGCAAATAGTTTCCGATTGGTAAGTTTATTACAACGTTAGTATAATGGCTTGCCGAAAAGAGCGAGTAACGTTACTTACTTGACCAGCCAGCTTTTGCTTCGATAGCTTGCTATAAGTAACGTTACCTTGTTTACCTCTGACTAGTTGTGTTTGTATTGAGCAGTTTTTAATTATGACTAGCTTGCTTCAATAGTTTGCTATAACGTTACTTTATAAAGAGCAGCAGTTATATACAGTGTACTTCTGTTGCGTCCCAAATAGTAGGTACAACTCATTTGTTTACCCCACCGTCGAACACACACACACACACGTGAACGACATATCTACTTACTACTTCTGTCGGGTCCCGAATAGTAGGCACAACACCTTTCTTTAGAAGAATCCAGGATGTCACCCCAGCATAAAAAAGACCTTGATTGACAACGTCTTCGGCGGAAAAATGTGCAGTACAAACCCGAGTATGAGACGTTGCGACAGAACTAGGAGGGTCCCCAAAAACGAACTTTGTCCATTGCTGGCGAAGTTCGGCATCCACGGGAAAAGTGTGCAAAGACGTATTAGTAGTACTAGCTTTACAGCCAGGAACAGAACATGTCCTGTAAGGCCTGTGGGGTTTGCTGGGTTTGCTCATCGTGGAAGATATGAAGATGCAAGTGACCGCACTCCGTTTTCTCTGTACCTCTGTATTCTCGGTAGAATGGGGGCGGGCGTTAGGGGGCGGGCATTAGCTCCAACCACAGAGCCAATCGCATCACTGTGCGCTACCCAGCGGCTGTATGACGCGTATTGGCCGTTCAAAAAAAATATGACCTGATTTACTAGACGAGGAAAGGGGCTGGGCTGAATCTGAGCAATCCGCCAATATGGTATTTAGACCCTAAAACACATTGATACGAACTCCTATTACTATAATACAATGCTAGAGACTGAAAAATGACATTTATAATACATAGCCCCTTTAACCAATAGTAAGCAGTGTGAAGGGTGGCGGTTGTGTTTAAGAACGTATGGACGGTATGTGTCGGTGTGCGCATGCGCGCCGCAGTGTTGTCGGGACAGGGGGAGTATGGGTAGTGGAGTTGAGCAATTGATAAGATATGAACAGTAGAATACGACAGGGAGCGGTGTTGACCAAGATAGTGATGCGGACAGCGACATGGTAGTCTGCTGTGGAGGAAGGCTGCCCCCCCCTCCCTTGTTTTTCTCTCCCTTTTTTCTCTCTCTCTCTCTCTTTCTCTTTCTCTGTCCCTACTCTCTCTCTCTTTCTCTCTCTCTCTTTATATCAAAGTGGCTTTAGATACAAGGTATGAATAGTGTTAAGTTCAGACTAAGTTAAGTATAGTAGGGTTAGGGATATTATATTAACTTTTAGGAGTCCCTCGAATGCGTTCGGTGATTGTTTATTACTCTTGGTATCACACGTTCTCTTTGAGCTGGGGTAAGTCTGAAATGGCTCTTTTCACACTCTCTCTCTCTCTTTTTTCTTTTCTCTCTTCCCTCCTGTTAGAATAGACCTGAGGCAGTGCATTGTTGTTTACAGTTCCTTTGATAAATGCCTCTACATTAGACTAGTTGGGATGAGATAAGTTGTGTATATTTTCTTCGTGGGTATGTAATGCCCTTCTTAACCCCTTCCCCCTTCCTCCCATCTCCTTCCCTCCCTTCTATCCTAGTTCTTTAAACTCAATCCCTACCTGACTGCGCTCCCTTCCTCCCATCTCGTTCCTGTATTCCCTCCCTCTCTGCCCTACACGCCGTTCCTGGTTGAATGTGCCCCCCTTCTTCCCATCTCCTTCCAAAGCCTTGTTGATAGATGCCTTTGCATTAGGGCCTAGGTGTATAGTGTGAACTTTTAGAAACTCCATGCGGGAACCTGCTTCCCTACTCCCCCCCTCCTGTTATGAGTTGTAATTCCCTTTTCAGTGCCCCCCCTTCCAAGTCCCTCACAGCCCCCTCCCGTGGAACACTAAGGGAGGATAACAATTTTTATTTTCAGCTTGTGTTTAAGTTGCGAGCTGTGGCGTGCGGTCACACGGGACTGTGTGGATACCATGTGTGAAGTGTAATTTCACATCCCCCTCCTCCTCATCCCCCTCCTCCTCTCCCTCCTCCTCCTCCACCTCCTCCTCCATCTCCTCCTCCTCCTCCTCCCCCTCCTCTCTTTGTGAAGTCAGGATTTCTGTTTAAGACAGGGCACCATTCATCTGGTCTCCACCTCCTCCTCCCCCTCCTCCTCTCCCACCTCCTCCTCCTCCTCCTCCCCCTCCTCTGTTTGTGAAGTCAGGATTTCTGTTTAAGACAGGGCACCATTCATCTGGCCTGATAAGGTTTGTCAAGGTCGCCTGTTAGAAGCCCTTTTGGAGCCTCCCAGAGTTCTAAGAAATGCATCGAAGAAGGCGTCTCTATTCCACTGTGTTAAAACTAGAGCTGGGCATAGATTACATTTTTTAATCTAGATTAATCTACCTGCAATCCTGGAATTAATCTAGATTAATCTAGATTAAAATGGCTCAAAAAAAAAAGTGTCTGCCAAATGCATTCAAAATGTGTGTTCTACCCAAATAATGACCGGAGGAGGAGATTTATCCTCTCCTCTTCATCTGAGGAGTCACTAGCTGTTCTATCTCCTTGTTCAACAGCATGAACAGGTCTCTTCTTTTTGTAATTTCCAGTGTTTCTTTTAAAACCAGATTTATCGTAATTGTCTGTGCCCTTCCTTTGATGCCATTAACATTGTTACACTGATATTGACAGCTCTCTCCAGTGTCAAATCACTCTCTGTCAGTAGTTTCTTCTGTGCACCTTCATTTCTTAATCCACACACAAACCTGTCTCTCAATGTGTCTTTTAGTGAATCTCTGAATTCACAATGCTGCTGACTGGTTGCTCACACACAGACTGCTGCAGAAGCAGGTTTCTCAACAAATTCAGTGCAAGCTCAGTGTAACGGTTCCATGAATGAAGAGAACACTGAACAGCTACTACAGTCTCAGGTCCACATCCAAGAGAACACTGAACAGCTACTACAGTCTCAGGTCCACCTCCAAGAGAACAATGAACAGCTACTACAGTCTCAGGTCCACCTCCAAGAGAACACTGAACAGCTACTACAGTCTCAGGTCCACATCCAAGAGAACACCGAACAGCTACTACAGTCTCAGGTCCACATCCAAGAGAACACCGAACAGCTACTACAGTCTCAGGTCCACATCCAAGAGAACACTGAACAGCTACAGTCTCAGGTCCACATCCAAGAGAACACTGAACAGCTACTACAGTCTCAGGTCCACCTCCAAGAGAACACTGAACAGCTACTGTCTCAGGTCCACATCCAAGAGAACACTGAACAGCTACTACAGTCTCAGGCCCACCTCCAAGAGAACACTGAACAGCTACTACAGTCGGAGTACAGCTCAATACACACAATTGTTAAGGAGATGCAGACCAGAGAAAGACGTTTGTCTTGTTTACATCAGGGTCTCCCATTTTCATTTCATTCATATTGCTCCACATTGTCATCAAACGGTCCAATATTTCCAATAACCCAAGCCATTTCTGTTGTAAACACTCACGATAGTCCAGTCGATCCTTCCTTTAGTGTGTAAAGTGGATTTCCTCCTCTTGTAGATGTTTTCAAGTGCCGCCCGAGTCACGTGAGCTAACATGCTAACATCAGGGTCTCCCATTTTCATTTCATATTGCTCCAGATTGTCATCAAACGGTCCAATATTTCCAATAACCCAAGCCATTTCTGTTGTAAACACTCACGATAGTCCAGTCGATCCTTCCTTTAGTGTGTAAAGTGGATTTCCTCCTCTTGTAGATGTTTCCCAGTGCCACCCGAGTAACGTGAGCTAACATGCTAACTCGCGTCGTTAATAATGTAAACAAAGCTTGCAACGGACTTCTTTTTTCTTGCATTGTGCAGATTCAGACGTCCTCATCGCCGAATTGTGTTATATCCTGAGGACTTCTTAACCTCACCTGTATAACAATGATTACCGGACCACTACTTTAGTTTAACACATTATTCTGACTACAGCTCCGGTAGTGCAATCACTTCCTGGTACCACAGCTGGGAACTACGGCAAGTATTTAAGGACAATACAGACCCAACGTTGTGAAAAAGATTAACGGCGTCAATTATATTATCGCGCGATACTAGTCTCGCGATAACGCAGCACGTTAACGCCGTTAACGGCCCAGCTCTAGTTAAAACACATGACACTTTTGCTTTTTGTCACTTTTACTCTGACAAACCTGTGATATGCACTCTGACAGACTAGAAGTCTGTCCGTACGGGCGTACTGTATATTTTTTCTTCTCTAATAAACCTGTGTTCATTTAACGTGAGTATTCCGGCTGTCTTTCTGCTCCCTGTTTCTTTATTTCAGAATACCTGATTCGCAGTGTTGCGCTGTTTTAGACTGCCCGTGGAGAACCTGTCGTGGTTTGCATGCTCATAAGGCCAATCATCCCTGGAGACGTCAAAATCCACGACACATGTTAATAGGAGAAATTATTCAGGTATCTTCGTATATCGTTGTGCATTGTGTTTGTATGTTTGTACATTATTTAGGTAAGGTAGAAGTGGTTGTTATGGAAGTGAATTTGGGTGCCGGGTGGGCGTACAGACCTGTCTAGGTGTGGAGATGATTGAAAGTTGTGTGGATCTTGATATTCCTTGAAAGGGTCGAAGTGGTCTTCTTTCAGGTTCGAAACTGAGAGGAGGTGCTTTAGACTGAGGGATGGCGGCCTTTGATGAAGTCAAGGGTCTGTAGGGATTTCGATAAGGTGAACGTGCTGGCGTCTGTGATTTATGACACAGGTAGCTGGGCAAGGCATGAAGAACAGGGTGTTTAGGGGTATGAAACCTCTAAAGATTTTTTTTCTCTCTGTTAGAAGCGGACGGAAGTGTTGAACACCAAGTTTGGTGTTAAAAGGGTGGAATGATGGGATTTTATTAATTATGAAAATTATGTTGTATGTTGTATGTAATAAAATGTTAAAATGTGAATATTGACGGGCGGTTAGGTGGCCGAGCGGAGATTGCGTTCGTCACCAGCCCCGGAGCTGTGAGCTGGATTCGCCTGTTTGAATCCAGCTCACAGCTCCGGGGTTGTCACCAGCTTGGCTGGCCGTCTGCACTAATACAATTGGCTGTATTAGAGGGTGGGAGAAGCTGGCGGGGTGGGTCCGGGTCGTTGTAAACAGCGACTCCTACAGTTCGGTCGGGGCGCCTGCTAAGCGCGGATAGGACTCGAGGGGGATAGTGTGGTCCTCCCACACGCTACGCCCTCTCGATGAGAATCCGCGCTGCCAGGTGAAAAGAAGCGGTGATTGGCTGGACGTGTGTCGGAGGAAGCACGTGGTAGCCTCCACTCTCCCAGATGATCTGACTGTGGGGGGTAAGTGCGCAGCGACCAGGAAGGGACTGGGAATTGGCATACGACTAACATTGGGATGGGAGAAAATCGGAGGAAAATGGAGGGGGAAAAAGACCAAAAAAAAAAAAAAAAATGTGAATATTGATTGTGAGGGATAGGGAGGGGGTAGGCTCCCCGAACCTTATCCCTCAACAGGCAGCAGTGGAATCGGAAGATTCCGTGGGCACGTTAAACACATCATATAGTGCTGGGGAGGGACTGAAAGGCCCCCGTGTCTAGAAGGTGACCAACATCTTACTGTGATACCGTCTAGTCGGCCCAGGAAACGTTGCATGTAAGGAAATGTGGGCACTGGGTGGTACATGGATGACAATCCACACCTAGTAGCGGGGCAGTGCGCCGGAGGGGGTAAAGCACCTGCTGTGAACAGGCTAGGCTGGTGAAAACGGTCAAAGTTTCCATACCCATAGCTAAGTGGGATGGGGATCAGACCGTCGGTTTCAAAACTGAGTGGCTGATAGGTACTACGGACAGTCAGCCGCTTGGGGTCCTGACTTGATGACGGACTGTGAGATCGCTATCGACTTCGTCCCCAGCCGGTCAGAAAGCATTATGGCAAGTTGTTCATAAATGCATCTGGCTCAATGTACAGTGAGGCCACAATAAGCCGAAACCGAATGCGTTATTAGGCGAGTTGTGCTTCTGTGATCAGCAGGTTTGAAAAGAGCCACTGGGAAGCAGAGGGTTAAGGTGTGTCAATTCAGGCGAATCTGGATTGTATCGCCTAAGGATGGAAAGGGACCTAGCCTAACACTGCGCCCGAAGGTAAAATAAGGGGACTTCTTCCGTTCATGAGAGGAGACCTTACCGCCGGAAGTGGAGGCCTGTATCCCTGTTGGGGGAAAGGGGGTCAGGGTTCAAGGCGGCCCTGAAGAGCCGGTTGTCCCACGTTTGCGCCTCCTCAACTCATTTGGGGAAAGGTGCATCTAAGAGGGGAAGGAGTGCATCCGAACGGGAGAAGGGTACTCTTAACTGGAAGGAGGTTGAAAGGGTCAAAGCGAATGACAAACATCCACCAGAATGTTAGAAAATGATAGGCTGTTGTGATACTAATTCTGATTGTTCTAAGGAGGACCAACAGCTTACCGGAACTGACGGCGAAATTAAGGCGAATTGGTGTTCCTCTGAAATTCGTGTGGGGGTTACACGACAAGTGATTGGAACATCCAGAGGTTTCCAACTGGACAAACGGAGAGAACGAAGCTAAGGCCGTGTCGTTATGTTCAAATAAATTGCACCAAATCTCTCTACGTTTTATTAGTATAGAAAAGCCTGACATTCCATAAGTAAAATATTGATGGAAAAAAGAGGGAAGTGGCGCTGAAAATTAAGTGCAGGTGGTGTTCTTTTGTCTTGACAGGTACTGGGCGAGGACAGATGCAGTTCTGACGATTCCAACACCAACTGGGGAAAAGTGGCTACTGAAAGCCTTGGGGGTATTGTATGAAAGATAAGAAGATTTTCAATTCCTGTCTGCACCGATAAAATCTAAAAGTGTGAGGGAATTTACCTCAAGTTGATAGATAGGGTAGACACAGAGAAACTTGTTTTTTCAAACGGTAATATTGCAGGAGTGATTGATTGTCGAGTGTGAGGAAAGTTCACCTTGGTGAAACTTTGTTAGAAGTAACTGAAAGTGTAGATGAGATAACAAGTGTTGACAATCTGTCTATTTCAATAACCAGTAATATAACATTAGAAGTGGAAAAGAAGCGGCCAAAAATATTCAGGCCTTTGCAAAAACTTAAATTGAAAAACAAAAACAAAAAGGCCGAAACAGGGCCTATAGGGGGGGAGAGCCGACAACCTTTGCAGACACTTCCCAGATAGGATTTACCAGTGACGTTGACCAATTGATTTGGATATGGCCGACTCCCCTCATGTGACGAGCGTGGTAAAGAGACTTGAAGTGATGACTTTGACTCCAACACAGGGGGTCATTGAGGAGAGACAAACAGAGACAACTGTTCTAATCCATCCAGTATCCGTCGAACCAGAGTCGACGGTGCCATTCCAGACTGTAGAAGCCACTTCAGGTAGCTACAAAAAGACAAAGAAACAGAGGAAAGCTGCATTTTTACAGCAGTCAGAGGGGGCCCACCCTGGCCTTGCGGCTGGAACAGAGACTGGACAGGGGTTGGGGTTGCAGATGGAGTGGCCAATACTAAGCGATCCAGAGCCACGGGGACATGGGACTGACGACAGGTATGGGAATTTACATGAACAGTTTTCTCAGCCCACAAGTTCCCCTTGTCCAGAATTTCCCCAACACCAGAGCCAGAACGAGAGGAGAGGCCCAGTGACAGGGAGCCAGACAGCCAGCGCCAGGGTGGAGGAAGAGAGGCTAACGTGCCTCTCTCCAGAACGACAGAGTGTTCGTGGAAGTGTTCGAACGACGTGAGACAGTCCGTAGAGACCTGGTGGTGAAGCAATTGGCTATCGACCAAGCCGCGCACAGGATGGAAGTACTAAAGCAAGAACTGGCTAAACAGAATGAACTGATGAGTGATGTGATTTTGGAAATAATGTTTCGAGCTGCAGAACGAGGGCTCAGTGATCAAAATATGCCACATGCTCCGTTACCTGAATGGGGAGCTGAGCAGCGAGGGCATGGTGATGGATACCACAGGAGGGGTGAGTTTCCAGGTCCCTCCCAGAGACAGGCCAGAGGGGGAGAAAGACGTACCGTGGACTTTGTAGGCCGCCCAGCAATGAGAGGCCAGGCCGCAGGTGGAGCGGCAGAGAAGGACAGGTATGTGGGTCTCCCCTCACAACAACAGGACCTAGCCTGGGAAACGCCCAGGGGGGACCGGGGAGGTGTGAGAGAATGCTGGATTTTGTGGGGTACAGGGACATTTGGCCAGGTCTTGTGGAAAAGGGTGGCGAGCCCGGAGAGCCAACAACGGGGGTTGAGGAAATAACCGAGGTGGAGGTCGTGGAGGAGATGGCCGAGAGCGAGGACAGAACCTGGGCCCAGGAAACCTGTTAAGGGGGCCGGAGCAGTCATTCTGACGGGGTCCAAAAAGAAAATCAAATTGGGAGGTGTCAGCTGTCGAAGTGGGTGTCAATAGTGGGATAATATCAAAAGAATTGTGTAAAAGAGGTTGTGTCTGTAGAGGCCACAGGCAAATAGATCTAGAAAAATGAATAAGGAAGGAGGAAATTAAAAGGAAATAAAAAAGGGAAGATGTATATATGGAATTGGGAGGATTAGGTTATGTATGCAAGTTACTAAGAGGCTGTGAAAGACTAACATTGGAAGGTGGAGTAACTAGCAATGCATGTCTAACAACACTAATGAATTTGGGGGGTTAAAGCAAGAAAATGGAACATTATAAAATTAGACAGTGTAATAAAATGGGACTACTTCAGTAGTGATTAGTAGTAATTATCCATATTTGATCAATGATTAGAGTAGTCAAAGGTGGACGGAACTTAAAAAAAAAAAAAAAAAAACTCATGAAATGAAAATAGATATATATTGTTTTGTTTTTAGTTTTTTTCTTTCCTAGGTTTTTAGAAGGGGTATTTATACCTCCAGATGGACGTTTGAGTTTGTTTTATGAGGAATGCTGTGAGTTGTGTCGCCATATTGACACTTGCATGTTGATTTTTGTTTTAACATCCTTTTCTTTTTGGTTCTTTTTCTATTTTCTTTCTTTTTCTTAGATCCTGGCGGGCTGAGAGACGTACTCTCGTCGGTCAGGGTACAGGTTGGTGGAGTGACACAGCGGGACTGGTAGAAGTGTCTATATGATGAGCTGGAAACGGGAGGGGTGGATGAGAGCTAATTCATATTTCTGTTTTCCGCTCATTAAGAGTCCAGATGTAGAATCTGGGAGGTTGTGTCACAAATTGGGGTGTGAAGAGAGTTGGGGAAACAAATTTCTCTGTACATAGATAAGCTCTGTAGATTTTGGTCGCCATTGGCCAAATAGTGTTAATGTAGGGTGCGGATATGTGTAATTGATAATTGTCTTATGGGGGACTCTGTAGCGGCTGTAAGAGGCTGGCGGAGTGTGTGAAAGATGTAAGATGTAAGATGTAATTGAATAATAACATATAAGAAGCCATGTAAAAGTAAAATAGATAAATAATTTGGGAACATTTATTGTCAATGCAGAACAGTAGAAGAATGTATCTGAGGGGGAAAATGTGATCTTCCAATCAATTGTATGTTGTAATAACAAATCCAAAAGCAATAAAAGGACAGAGGGGAACATGGTTTCCCTTCTGTGGATCTCAGGGCAGTACCAAAGCTGCACACAACTGAGGAACATCGACTAGCGCAAATCCAACGGAGCGACCAAGACCACAACGAGTTATCAATAGACCTCAGAAGTGTCAGTGAGGGATAACTGACAGGGTTGAAGCTAAGGATAATTTAGACCTTAAGAGGTCGGTAGGGGGGAAATTGTATATAATTTAGGTTTTGCCCCCCTTTTTCTTAGAATGTTAATCTTTTTTAGAGTGGTGTATTAATCTTTTTCTTTCAGAGTCAATTACACAAAACAGACACATTAAGCTAAGAACACACGATAAATATAGTCCTAAACAAAAAAGCTGATAATGAAAGCACGATTCTTTGTATAGAATTACTTTCATAGTCTTGGTGACTTCATAATAACTGATGGTGTGTGTGACTGGGGAAAAGTCTAACGAGGGAGGGAAGGGGGAGAGTGAATGAAATGACTTTGTGTAATAGATAAGGAAATTGTGCTATATATAAAGAAAATGTATTTTTTCAATTTTTTAAGTGAAGGTACGGGGTAGGAAATGGATTTTTATTGGGTATACAAGCTAAAGTAATGGTGAGGGGTTGTTAAGGTTAAGTCTGTACTGTTTATATAAGGAAACAGATATGTTTAATTTAGAATATACTGTCTATATGTGGGTGTGAACCCCCAAAACGGGGGACTGTCGTATATTTGCTAAATAAAACATAATTAATTCCCAAGGTCTACAATACTGGGAACTGGTTCAATTGTAAGTTGGTAAAGCAACAGTCAACAGAGTATATTAATCTTGCAAAAGTACATAGGAAACAGTGGAAAACCAACTATGTTCTGTTAATATTTAATATATCTCAGAGAACCTAACCAATCACTATAATTGAGTCATCCTGTCTGGAGACAGGTCTGGACAGAGTAAATAAGCTTAATTAAAATACAGTCTTGAGTTGAATAGGTTTTTCCCTCTCCCCCACTCTGGTCAGCAGTACAACAATAAAAACTGAGCCAAAGCTGGCTAAAGTTAGCATTTCAATAGAGGGGTTTGTTTACTAAGCTGAGCAGAACAAAAGGGGGTAAGATATGCTACTCAACAGTCGGCTGTAAAAGATAAGACTGTGGGGGAAAACCTTGCCCTCAGCCATTTGGAAGTCTACTTCAAAGAGCCATCTGGTGTCATAGTGGAGACAGAATCTATTCTTAAAGTTCCTCCTGTTGCCTGTAACAGAGGAACAACCATTTGTCTAAAGTTGTGAAAAACAGCAACCAAAAACTAATAGTAATTCCGGATGGAAAATAGCCTCAATAGTTATAAAATTGATCAAATCAAGACTAAGCCAGACCCTTATTAACCATTGTTAAGTTTAATTAAACAAGTAATATAGGTTAAAATAGAAGATTAACTTAGCAAAACACGTGTAACTTACTTACAAGACTAAACTAACTTCAAAGACAATATTATAGAATATATTAAATGCAATAGCTTGTCTAAAGATCAATAATAGGTTTAAATAGGTATTTAGAAGGCCACAGAATTCAGGAAAAGACTTGAATTAACGGTCTGAACCAAGTAATAACTCATCTCTAATTATTAAGATAGTAAAATTAGATACTGTATACATTTAAATGCTAAACTCCAGAACGGTAACTAGTACTCAAAATAGAAATGACCTGCCCCTTTAAGATTCAAAATGGCAGACGACCCCTATTCAAAATGGTCGTCGCCTAGCATAGCCAATTAGAAAGAAGTAACGCCCCTCGCGGAGGGGTGGGACTTCGGGCTCTTAAGGCAAGAAACCCACAGAGATGGGAGCCAGAAGGAAAACAAGCGCACCCCAGCGCTGCCCCAGACGATTGATGAGACCAGTGTTGCCGTGGCAACCAGCCAGCACAACAACAAAGACGACGCCAGACCAAAGGAAGAAGAGCTTCCTGTTCCAGCGAACTTATTATAGAGATAATTCAAAAAGATGTTATACTGTCAAATAGATCTGTTTCTTTATTGAATAAACAGATCTTCTTTGGGAACTTCGTCTGGCTCCATTTACTCCATTCAACTACAATTGGGTGACGGAGATAGGTGACACAACGCAGAAGAAGAACACTATACAACACGGTAATAAATAGCCGTGGATACGACACCAGCACTTTAACTAGTGTTCTAACTATTGCGACAGTGTCGGTTATTCTGTTGAGTTTCACGTTACGGCATATGGCTGTACGTGACGTAGACGTTGATGTTCTGACTTACGTTACAATGCATGTGTCTTGAGTTCAGTAAACACCGACATGCTGAAACTACGTGTTGTCTGATTCTTCCAACATAACATTGGCGACGAGAGATGGCTGAATTTTCTATCCCACCCCCTCCACCCTTCCTACCACTGCCCGGTGAGCCGCCCGTCCCGTGGGCGCGTTGGATTTCCTCGTTCGAGACGTATATCCTGGCTACCGGTTTGGAATTGTCCGCGGTGAGAAAAGGGACAGCGTGTGTGTCGCGGACCTACGGGGCTTGGCTAGCTCATGCAAATTCGGGGCATTACAGGATGAAATGGTGAGAGACCAACTCATATTGAACACTGACAGTGATAAAATCAGGGAAAGACTACTGTTGGAAAATGACGAGCTGACATTAGCAGTAGCTATTAGACTAGCAGTGCAGGTGGAATCTGCTATGAACTGTGCAGCTAGTTTGTCTACCTCCCCCAGCCCCAACACACACGTGCCAGTAGAGGCTGCAAGCACGCTCAGCTCAAGGGTGTCCCTCCTCAATGTGAGTGCAGACGACGGCGGGGACAATATACTGTTAGCCTCCCAGTCACGTGACCGCTCACGCCAGCCGTGCAGGAATTGTGGCTCCCTTTCACACAACTCCAGAGCCCAGACCTGCCCTGCCCGTGGCAAAGCCTGCTCCAACTGCGGGAGGCTAAACCACTTCCACAAGGTCTGCAGGTCAGCCCCAGCTAGCGCTTCCAAGCCACCGACCACTATCATCCATAATGTCAGCTCAGGACGAGTGCCATTCAAAACATGCTTATTGGTGGTTGGTGACATCACACTGCCCCTCCTCCTCGACACTGGAGCCACAGTGTCTCTATTGAATTGGGCGACATACTCTCAATTCTTCTCCCACAAACCACTGGGCCCGCCCACCACCACCCTGCGAGGCTACGCCGACTCCAAGATTGACATCGTTGGCTCCCTCCAGCTGCCGGTGAGGTACGGTGAAAAGACACTGCCTGCCTTAAATTTCAACATTGCACGCCGAGGGACCAACCTCCTCGGCCTCGACCTCTTCAGTGGCCTCGGTTTCTCTCTGTTGGACACCACAGGCTCAGAGATCCACACCGTCACCGCTGTCTCCTGGCAGCAACAGTGGCCAGCACTGTTCAACGGCATGGGCTGCCTCCAGGTCTTTGCTCACCAGCCCCTGCTAGACCAAAAAGTTACTCCGGTCATCCAGCCCCTTCGCCGCTCCCCCCTGGCTCTCCGTGAGGGCATCGCCACCGAGTTACAGAAGATGCTGGACGACGACATCATCGAACAGGTGAACGCGTCACCCTGGATCTCCAACTTGGTGGTAGCAAAGAAGAAGTCAGGGGAGCTGCAACTCTGCGTAGACATGAGAGCGGTAAACAAGGCCATCGTCCCTGATAAATACCCCCTGCCAACCACAGAGGAGCTCCCCGCCCAGTTCCACGGGTCCAAGGTGTTCTCTAAGCTGGACCTTCGTCAGGGGTACCTCCAGGTGCCACTACACCCAGAGAGCCGCAACCTCACCGCGTTCATCACCCACAGGGGGGTCTTCCATTACAAACGCATGGCTTTTGGCTTAAGCTCCGCCCCCAGCTGCTTCCAAAAGATCATGGCCTCCGTCTTCGCCGGGATCCCCGGGTTGGCCATCTACCTCGATGACATCGTGGTGCACGGGGCCAACGCCGAGAGTCACAACGCTAGCCTCCACAGTGTCTTAAGTGCGATGGCGAAGCACCACCTCACACTCAACGGCGAGAAGTGTGTCTTTGCCACCACGACCATTGACTTTGTTGGGTTCCGCCTCTCGGCTGACGGCATGTACCCGCTCCAGTCAAACACAGAGGCCATACACAGTGTCCCAGAGCCCACCTCAGCGGCCCAGGTGGCCTCTTTCCTGGGCATGACGGCGTACTACCTCCGCTTCCTGCCACACTACTCCGACACAACTGCACCGCTGCGGAAGCTGTTGAAGCAGGACGAGCCCTGGCTCTGGACGCCTGCCTGTTCGAATGCTGTGCGCCTCCTCAAGTCCCAGCTCACCTCATCAACAGTCCTGGCGTTTTTCGACCTAGACAGCACCACCCTCGTCACGTGTGATGCCTCCGCCGCAGCCGTTGGCGCGGTACTGTCACAGCTTCACGGGCCCTTAGCCCCACAGAACAGAGGTACTCAGTGGGGGAGCGAGAGGCCCTGGCCTGCATCTGGGCATGTGAGCGCTGGCATATGTACCTCTACGGCCGCTCATTCACGCTTAGGACGGACCACCAGGCTCTCACTACCCTCCTCGCCACGTCAGGCACTGGCCACAAACCGCTCCGCCTCCACCGCTGGGCTGACCGCCTGCAGCAGTACAACTTCGGTTTGCAGTTCACGCCGGGCCGGGACAACGTAGTAGCTGACCTACTGTCACGCGCCATCCACAGTCCCCCCACGACCCCGCCCTCGACTCCCGATCGGGATCAGGCTGAGCATGACCTGGTCCAGCTCCTCCACACTCCCCTCCAAGAGATGCCTCGTCTGCTGACCCTGTCCTCTCTGCGCTCTCAACCTACATCAGGCAGGGTTGGCCGGCGAGGACACCTGACGAGCTGCTTCCCTATAGCAGACTCCGGGACGAGTTGTCATGCTGGAACGACTCCTGCGTCGCTCGTGGGCTCTGTACTGTGGTCCCGAGTGTCCTTCGGGCGCGTGTCCTTGCTATGGCGCACGAGGGCCACTTGGGCATAGTCAGGCTCAAACAGCGGTGTCGTGACTTGGTGTGGTGGCCAGGCATCGACAGGGAAATCGAGACCCTGGTCAAGGACTGTACTGCCTGTCTTCTGAGTGGGAAGACCAGGGCCCCAGCCCCGCCCCCACCCATGCAGCCATTGGACTGGCCGTCCCAACCCTGGGAGCACCTGCAGCTCGACGTCTGTGGTGAACTGCACGGGGTACCGCATCACCAGCGTTTCCTCATTGTGGTCTAAGACCTCCACTTCAAGTGGCCTGAGGTGGCGCCCATGGGCTCGGTCACAGCCGGGGTGCTGATTGAGATTCTCGAGTCCCTGTTCACATGCTGGGGCCTGCCCAAGAGGATCACGACAGACAATGGCCCCCAAATGATCTCCCACAAACTGGCCTCCTACCTGGGGGGTAAGGGGATACGTCATATCCGCACGTCGTTCTACAACCCGGCTGCGAACGGGGGGGTGGAACGGCTGAACCAATCCCTGAAAAATGGCATCAGGGCCCACCTGGCACAAGGGTGCACATTCATCAACGGTCTCCAACAGATGAACCTGCACTACAGGGCTACTCAACACGCCACCACAGGCGTCTCCCCATCCTCCCTCATGCTAGGACGCGAGTTTCAGCTGCCCCTGGACAGGCTGCGCCCTACTCCGGCTCAGGCTCCAGCCCACCCGCTTCAAGCCACAGTCAACACACGCCAGCGCCGGATGAAGGACCGTTTCGACAGGACCCGACATGCGAGACCACCTACCATCACCGTCTCAGACTGGGTCAGGATTCGGCGACCCCACCGGGACAACAAGCTCCGGTCATTCTGGTCTGACCCGGTCCAGGTCAGACAGCAGCTTGGCCTGGCCTCATTCAGGCTGGCTGATGGCACGCGTTGGCATGCTGGCCGACTGCGCAGGGTGCAGGCTCCCGCTGCCCCGGGACAGGCTGTGCCCGCGGCTATAGCTCTGCAGGACAGACGATTCAATGATGTTGCAGCCCCAGCACCCGCGGCTATAGCTCTGCAGGACAGACAATTTGATGATGTTGCAGCCCCAGCACCCGCGGCTCAGCCTGAGGCTGCGGGACCTCCGCCGTTGGCTGTTGCAGTGCCCGGGCCCCGCCCACTCCGAGCGCGCAACAGGCCTGCACACCTGAATGATTTTGAGACTGAGTACCACTCCTAGGTTGAGTGAAGGGGGGGGAAATGTTACGTCTGGTACTCTAGCGAGTGCCAGCACTTTAACTAGTGTTCTAACTATTGCGACAGTGTCGTGTTATTCTGTTGAGTTTCACGTTACGGCATATGGCCGTACGTGACGTAG
Source organism: Notolepis coatsorum (assembly GCF_963971535.1). NCBI lineage: Eukaryota > Metazoa > Chordata > Actinopteri > Aulopiformes > Paralepididae > Notolepis > Notolepis coatsorum. The sequence goes on from NC_140182.1 coordinate 76,493,038, forward strand.
ACGTTGATGTTCTGACTTACATTACAATGCATGTGTCTTGAGTTCAGTAAACACCGACATGCTGAAACTACGTGTTGTCTGATTCTTCCAACATAACAGGAAGCGCTGCCAGTCCCGTTTCTTGAAAGTACTCTGAGACCGCGGCGTCACGGCATGTACTGTACTGGAGCAGCACGCTCGGTACTTATAGCTTTAGCATGCAGTGCAGCCGCTTCAAACTGCGTAGCTAGATTGATAGCCTTGTCCAGCGTCAAACCTGGTTCAAGCAGCAGACGTTCCCTTATCTGTGGGCTAGCTACATGTTCAATCAACTGATCCCGGAGATTTTCCTCATTTTTATTATCAAAGTCACATCTGGTAGCTAGGTCACGCAAAGCAACAACGTATTGTGCAATGCTTTCATGCGGTGCTTGTGCACGCTTTCTGAACGTGTGTCGCTCGACTACTACGTTGATTCTTGGAGTAAAATGTGCATCCAACGCTGCCACCGCGGCAGCCACAGAATCACCTGTATCTGGCAATGTGTAGAAAATCCGCTGACCCTCGGTACCCAGGCAATGTAGAAGGGTAGCTCTCTTCCGAGCTTCGGACCAGCCATTTCCAGTCGCATTTATTACCAGCATGTAATTCGTGAACATCTGGTGCCAAGTCTTGAACGGCATAGTAGGTTCTCCGGGGGAGGGTAAAAACGCCGTCGGAGAAGGCACATGTAAATTTCTCCTGCAGTAAAAACGTCGTTAAAAAATTCCCCGGTTCAACTTCACTCGTCGCCAATTGTTATGTTGTACGTACGTAGTATTTTGTATGTAGGTAGAGGTGTAGTAATAAGACTCAGGAAGCAGGTTACTCGTTAGCCTTTTAGTCAAGCACGTTAGGTTACAGCATGGTACAGCAGGGTATCATCATACAGCATCGTGTACTCTTCTTCTGCACTTCCTGTAGGCATAACATCATTCTATTAACTACGCCCCATGTGGAGACTCTTGGGAGTACAGCTTCAACATGTAATGTTAGAGGACACAACACTTTGTATTTCTTTGTATGTGGACCAGCCCATCTTGATGAGAACGGGGGTCAAAGAATCAGATATAAGAGACTGTATTATCATTGATGAAGGACAGAACAGAATGTAGCTGTCATGAGGGGACCGTGTAACTCAGCTTTTGCTGTGAACCTGCTTTGCTGCTGAATAAACCATCCTCTGCTACCAGGAGCCATAGCTCTGACAAATCGTCAGTAGTCCCAGTCTGAATTCTTCCTCGGAACCAGCGCTCTTTACCTGAAATCTACAGAAGCAGTTCTCTGAATCAAGAGTATACTTCACTAGCCTTGCAGCCATTAGCAAACTTATATCAGCATCGGCTGTTACGATTTGGTTGGTGTGTCGGACCCAGGTGCAGTGCAGAACGGATAGACGAGAGGCAGGTGTTGATTCTCAAACAAAAGGCTTCTTATTTATTGTTTGAACATAAAAACAAAATGGGAGAATCCTTCGTCTCCAAAAGAGGGAAAGTAAAGGGGAGAAATCAAGTCTCCAAAACACCTTATTGCACATAAACTGAACTATATAGAAAAATGGGGAAAGCAAAGAAGAGAAAACGCTCTCTCCAAAACATATCACAAAACGAAACACGTCGGGCGACGGTGCTACATAAGCACACAAAACAGGTTATACAATCGATAATGCAAGGCACGGCAAATACTATAAATATCAAACAGGAGCGATAAATAAACAGTGTACTCACGGGTAGGTTCAGTGATCGACTGACAGTCTCAATAGTAACCAGAAAGAGCATATAAAGCCAACCTAACTAGACACACCAGATGCCAATGAATGCAATCAGGGCAGATAGACAGGCTAATTACCATCAGGTAACGCTAGCACTTTGCTCCCTGAGGAGAGCAAAACCCCAAACGTTACAATCGGCGGCAGCAACAGAAAGACAATTTGCTAAACACTTCATGACATTCTTCCTAAACGTGTAGCCCATAGAGCTAACCTAGCGAAACCCGGAAAGGATCGGGGACCAAGACCCTTTATTGTGAGGCTCCATAGATTGCAGACGAAAGAGCTAATCGTCCGAGCAGCCTGCTCCAGAAGGGGAGATCTACGTTTTGGAGAACACAAAGTTGCCATTTTTGAGGATTACACCCCTGAAGTGTTGGCGCAGAGAGGGGAATATCGAGACACCATGTCCAGGCTATGGAAGGCAATGTTGCTTTCGGACATTTTGGTTGCTTGCCAAGGCTGAAGAATATCTGAAGAAAGAGAGGGTTAACCTGCAGAATGGCAGAGAGTGATTGCTAACAGCGTGGGTATGGAACTGGCTATGAATCAAGAATCAAAAGGTTTATTTGTCACATACATACCAGGGCATACAGTGAAATGCGGGTGGTCTTGCCCGCATTGATTGTGCAAAATACAATAATAAAATAGAATAAAATAGGGGTCCTACTAATCACCCCAAAGTACCAGAAAATACCCCAAAGTACCCCAAAGTACCCCAAAATACCCCAAAGTATACCCCAAAATACCCCAAAGTATACCCCAAAATACCCCAAAGTACCCTAAAATACCCCAAACTACCCCAAAATACGCCGAAGTATACCCCAAAGTACCCCAAAATACCCCAAAGTATACCCCAAAATACCCCAAAGTATACCCCAAAGTACCCCAAAATACTCCAAAGTATACCCCAAAGTACCCCAAAATACCCCCAAAGTACCCCAAAATACCCCAAATGCTCGATATTGGCTTTTTTACCGATACCGATATTCCAATATTGTCCAACTCTTAATTTCCGATACCGATATCAACCGATACCGATATATGCAGGGTTCCCCCCCCCCCCCCCCCCCCAAAAAACTGAATAATTTCAGGTAACTAATAATTTCACTGGATATATATATAACAAATAATGTTATTGTTTTTTTCTTTTTTTAAACCGATACCGATATTTTCCGATATCACATTTTACTGCCGATATCGGCCAATAATATCGGTCGGCCGATAATATCGGATATCCCTAGAAAATACCCAAAAGTACCCCAAAATACCCAAAAGTACCCCAAAAATACCCCAAAGTACCCCAAAATACCCCAAAGTATACCCCAAAATACCCCCAAAGTACCAGAAAATACCCCAAAATACCCCAAAGTACCCTAAAATACCCCAAAATACCCCAAAGTACCCCAAAATACCCCAAAGTACCCAAAAATACCCCCAAAGTACCAGAAAATACCCCAAAATACCCCCAAATATGTGGTACTTTGGGAATGGGAAATGGACTGCACATATATAGCGCTTTCCTACCTGCACAAATAGCTTTATAATTGCCTCTCCTTCACCAATTCACACATGCACTCACAGCAGCCAGACTCATTGGGAGCCATTTGGGGTTCAGTGTCTTGCCCAAGGACACTTCGGCATGTGAACAGAAGGAGCTGGGATTCAAACCAATGACCAAACCATTGACCATATGATCATTAGTTGACCTGCTCTACCTCTGAGCCAGTATTTTGTGGTACATTGAGGTATACTTTGGGGAACTTTGAGGTTCTTTGGGGTATTTCGTGATACTTTTGGTATTTTAGGGTATACTTTGGGGTACTTTGGGTGTATTTTGGGGTACTTTGGGGTATTTTCTGGTACTTTGGGGTATTTTGGGGTATACTTTGGGGTACTTTGGGGTATTTTCTGGTACTTTGGGGTATTTTGGGGTATACTTTGGGGTATTCTGGGGTACTTTGGGGTATTTGGGGGTATTTGAGGGTACTTTGGGGTATTTTGGGGTACTTTTGGTTATTTTCTGGTACTTTGGGGTATTTTGGGATATACTTTGGGGGTATTTTGGGGTATTTTCTGGTACTTTGGGGTATTTTGGGGTATTTTGGGGTACTTTGGGGTATTTTCTGGTACTTTGGGATATTTTGGGGTATACTTTGGGGTATTTTGGGGTATTTTCTGGTACTTTGGGGTATTTTAGGGTACTTTGGTGTATTTGGGGGTATTTTCTGGTACTTTGGGGGTATTTTGGGGTATACTTTGGGGTATTTTGGGGTATTTGGGGGTATTTTAGGGTACTTTGGGGTATTTTGGGGTATTTTCTGGTACTTTGGGGTATTTTGGGGTATACTTTGGGGTAATTTGGGTGTACTTTGGGGTATTTTGGGGTATTTTGGGGTATTCTAGGGTACTTTGGGGTATTTTGGGGTACTTTGGGGTATTTTTTGGTACTTTGGGGTATACTTTGGGGTATTTTCTGGTACTTTGGGGTATTTTGGGGTATACTTTGGGGTATTTTGGGGTACTTTAGGGTATTTTGGGGTACTTTGGGGTATTTTGGGGTATTTTAGGGTACTTTGGGGTATTTTGGGATATTTTGGGGTACTTTGGGGTATTTTGGGGTACTTTGGGATATTTTGGGGTATTTTCTGGTACTTTGGGGTATTTTGGGGTATACTTTGGGGTATTTTAGGGTACTTTGGGGTATTTTGGGGTATACTTTGGGGTATTTTGGGGTACTTTGGGGTATACTTTGGGGTATTTTGGGGTACTTTAGGGTATTTTCTGGTACTTTGGGGTGATTAGTAGGACCCTTTTGGGTAATCGAAAAAATGAAATAGATAAGACACAAGATATGCATGGTAAAGAAAAGACATGCTAGGTTCCTGAGAAACTGGTTCTTATATACACTACTATGCAATATACAATTTACAATGTTAACTCTTACTTTATCTAAACTATACAGTACCTCCTTCTTTTAAAGTGTTTCTAAGATTAAATTTTTTAAAGTGACATTTTGTTTAAAGTGATTTATTTAAAAAAAAATAATAATAATTGCGGTTGCCGCATGAGTGGTGTGTGTGTGTGTCTGTGTGTGCTCATGTGTATTTGTGAGTGGAGAGTTCAGTGTTCAGTGTTCTGATGGCCTGGGGGAAGAAGCTGAGTCGGAGTCTCTCTGTTCTTGCAGCGTGACCGTAGGCGCTTGCCTGACTTAAACAGGCTGTTGTTGGGGTGATGAGGGTCTTTCATAATTCTGCAGGCTCTGGATATGCACCTTCTGTTATATAAGTCCTGCAGGGGTGGTAGTGCAATACCCATAGTACGCTCAGCTGAGCGCACCACTCTCTGGAGTGCCTTCCTGTCCTGTGCCGTGCTGTTTCCAAACCAGGCAGTGATGTTTCCAGTCAGAATGCTCTCTACAGCCCCGGAGTAGAAGGAGTGGAGTATCTTTCCCGATACTCTGAACTTCCTTAACTGTCTCAGGTGATAGAGGCGCTGTTTCGCCTTTTTCACCACAGAATCTATGTGTGTATACCATGTCAGGTCCTCTGTGATGTGGAGTCCCAGGTACTTCAAACTGCTCACCCTGTCCACAATAGCCCTGTTTATCCACAACGGTGCGTGTGTCCCCTGCTGTATTCTCCTAAAATCCACGTCCAGCTCTTTGGTTTTACCAATGTTCAGGAGTAGGCTGTTGTCCCGACACCAGCGTGCCAGTTCATCAACCTCCTCCCGATAGGCCTTCTCGTCATTGTTAGAGATCAGCCCCACCACCACTGTGTCGTCCGCAAACTTCACTATGGAGTTGGAGCTAAACCTGGCCACACAGTCATGTGTGTACAGTGAGTACAACAGGGGGCTCAGAACGCAGCCCTGGGGGGACCCGATACTCAGGGTGATTTTGCTGGAGGTATGACCCCCCACCCTGACCACTTAGAAAGTCCAGGATCCAGGCGCTCATGGCGGAGCTCAGACCCAGATCGATCAGCTTGTCAACCAGTCTGGTGGGGACTATGGTGTTGAAAGCTGAACTATAGTCAATGAACAGCAATCTCACATAGCCCCCCTTCTGACTGTCAACGTGAGATAGTGTGTTGTGCAGTACTCGTCAGTGGACCTGTTTGCCCTGTATGCAAACTGCAGTGGGTCCATGTTAATAGGGAGGGAGGCACAGATGTAATCCTTGACCAGCCTCTCAAAGCATTTCATGACCACAGAGGTGAGTGCCACCGGTCTGTAGTCATTAAGGCTTGTTGGAGTAGAGTTTTTTGGCACAGGGATTATGGTTGACATTTTGAAGCAGGCAGGGACCACGGATTCAGCCAGGGATATATTGAATATGGATGTAAATACTGGGGCCAGCTGATTTGCACAGGACTTAAGTATTCGTCCTGTTATCCCATCTGGGCCAGCCATTAAACATTAATCTCACGCTGTGTTCCGTCAATGAGAGAGTGCCCCCCCCCCCGTGGATGAGCCCCCCCTTCCTGCGGCAGCCGGCGCGTCAGTGACGTCATTAGCCGGTGAGCTAACGTCGCCACTGCTCGCTCCAAACCTGGCGTAAAAGGAGTTTAGTTCATCCGCGAGAGAGGCATCGGCACTCACTATTGAGGGGGTGCTGACTTTATAATCAGTTATCATTCGTACTCCCCGCCATAAGCCTCTTGTGTCGTTCTGTGCCATCTGTGTCTCCATCTTGGTCGCATATTGCCGTTTAGCAGCCCGCACCTCCTTGCGTAGCATATAGGCTGCTACCTTATACTCTTCCATATTTCCCGATGCTCGGCCCGAGTTGTAAGCAGCGGTACGAGCATTCAGGGCCACTCAGATGGAATTGTCCACCCACGGTTTCTGGTTTGGGAAAACCTGCACCTTCTTTGTGGGGACAATACCGTCAGCTAATGTTGCTATAAAGCTAACAACAACATCAGCATAATCACTGACGTCACTGGAGCTCGACTGTATCATCCCCCAGTCTACGCCCCCCAGTGCGTCCTGTAGCGTGGCCTCTGAGCTCTCGGACCACTGCTTCACCTCTCGCGACACAACAGCCTCTCGGGCTCGTTGTTTGTAGCTTGGTAAAAGAAATATGGCGTTGTGATCTGATTTACCTAGCGGAGGCGCTAGTACTGCCTTATAGCCCTGTTTGAAAGGGGTGTAGCAGTGATTCAACGTGTTCCCCCCCCTAGTTGTGCATTTGATATGTTGGAAAAAGTTTAGCATAACTTTTTTCAAGTTAGCCTTGTTGTAGTCACCGGCTACTATCATAGCCACGTCCGGATGTTTGTTTTGGTGTTGATTCAAATGGTCCTGTAGGTCGGCCAGAGCTCTGGCAGTGTCGGCTTGCGGTGGAATGTAAACTGCAGTTGTTATGATGGCTGTGAATTCCCGGGGGAGATAGAACGGGCGACAAAGGATGGACAAATGTTCAAGGTCCGGCGAGCAGGAGCGGGAAAGAATCTTCACCTCCTTGGGACTGCACCAGCCATTGTTAGTGAGGAAGCAAACCCCTCCACCAATGGACTTTCCTGACTCTTCAGTTCGGTCAGCTCGGAAGACAGAGAAGGAATCCGATGGGATGATGTTTTGATCCGGTGTTGCTGGCTTCAACCATGTCTCCGTAAAGCATAGGATGTTGCAGTCCCTCGCATCTCGTTGGAATCGAATCCTTGCATGGAGATCGTCCATCTTATTCTCCAGCGAACGTACATTTGCCAACAGAATCGATGGGATCGCCGACCGGTAAGCAGAACTTTTTAGCCTTATTCTGATTCCACTTCTCCGTCCTGTGCTTCCTCTTGATCCTGCCACCTTTTCTATTGTCGTCTTTGTCTTTTGTCCTTGTCCCGTCTGATCTCTGATGGCCAATCTTGGCAAAAAGAGTCGTTAAACTCTTCTTCCAGTCCGGAGTTTAAGTCCATGAGTGCCTGGCGGTCGTACGACGTCCATGCCAGCGTGGTTTTTATAAAAAAAAGTATTAACAATAAACATAATAACTAAAAGTGATGGCCGTGCTGAATGGAGCTAGGTTGGCTAACAAACCTTGAACTTCTGTCATGCTAGGCTATACAGGCTAACCTCGTGCTCATTTAAGCTAGCCGGACATGTGCTTGAATTGACACACTGTATTGCATCTGGCTCACTCTCACTCCTTAGCTAGCGTTATGTAGCCTAACATACCTGCTACAATGGCTATATTGACCAATAATGTTTAGTTTTATAAATTTTTTATTTTACTTCCTAATACAATATCTTTCTACAATATTTTAACTATACGGTTAGCTCATGCTTAAACTAATATTTGTTTGGGATAGATGATATGCGGGCTACGGGGACCGGCGTGGTCTGATTTCATGTGAGCTAACGGGCTATAGAAACCGGAGGCCTTATTTACATTTTCAATTCATTAATTTCATTTATTTTTATATATATATATATATATATATATATATATATATATATATATATATATATATATATATATATATATATATATATATATATATATATATATATATATTATATATTATATATATATATATTATATATATATATAATATAATTGTATTGGACACTGCTTGCCGCCAGGCTCATCAATGCCTCAGGATGCCGGATGCCGGAGGATCTTATCCACTATCTGCTGAGGGGCTATGCAGTTGGCTCAAGGAAGGGCCATTGTTTATGTTCATGTTTATGCTTATGCTTAGGTAATATTACTGTTGCTCTCAAACCAATTTGCCTGGTCATGAGATCAGGAGCCTAAATTACATTGCCATACTGTTTTGTTTATCTTTTTATAGTATAATTGAATTGGACACCGCTAGCGGTTTTGTTATCTCAGGATGGCGCAATGATTGTGAAATATCGGGAACGTTTTGGCATTAAGCCCTATGTTCATGGTTACTGAACTGTTAATTAGGAGTAGTTAGTTACAGTGATGGGGTTGATGTTTAATTGTAAACAACGTAATCGAGATGCCCGGCTGGTTGGCTCAGCGTAGGGCCAACGTTTATATTTATGCTCATGTAGTTTTATTGTTATTGCCAAACCAAAGTACCTGGTCATATGGACTGTGAAAATACTTGAATCTGTTAGGGTGGCGTCTAGTTCTGAACCCAAGAGCAGAACACAAGGCAGAGGAGAATGAGGCGGTTTAGGATGTTTAATTGGGTACCCTGCTTGACAGGGTTAGAATTGACTGAAATGTACTACAGAGGAAGAGGAAGGTCTCCCCATGAGATTCCCAGGGAGCGTCCAGGCTGGTGATGTCTCGGGCGAGGCATAGACCGGGGGTGTGCAATCCTACACACAGAAACACAAGGTTAGGGCAGATACAGAGGCAGAGGAAGCAACAGGTTAGAGTCCTAGTACCAAGGCAGGTGAAGTAACACTCGGACGAGGAGTGGCAGGAACGCAGGTCTCATATCCAGGTCTGGTGATCTGAGGAGTCTCATGTGTGTGGGTTGATCCTGGGAGACAGCGTGTTGAAGCAGGGACAGGAAGCTGCCCATATAAGGGCGTGGAAGCCTGCTGCCAGGCAGGTGAGAGAGAGGTCCTGGCTGTGATTGTAACAGGACCCCCCCCTCTATGGGCGCCTCCTGGTGACCCTCCAGGCTTGCCAGGGTTGACTCTGTGGAAGTCCCGGATGAGGGCAGGATCCAGGATCAGCTGGCGGGAGACCCAGCTGCGCTCCTCCGGACCATAGCCCTCCCAGTCCACCAGGTACTGGAATCCACGGCCGCGACGACGTGCATCCAGCAGCCGCCGGACGGTGTAGGCGGAATGGTCGTCGATGATCCAAGGAGGAGGAGGTTCCGGGGCTGGAGGGGACAGAGGGCTGGAGACCACCGGCTTTAACTGCGACACATGGAATGAAGGGTGAATTCTCATATGAGATGGAAGCTTGAGTCTGACGACTGAGGGATTAATGACCGACAGGATCTCATACGGACCAACAAAACGGGGTGAGAGTTTCCGGGAGACGGATTTGAGAGGAAGGTCTCGAGACGAGAGCCAAACCATCTGACCTGGTTGGTAGTCGGGGGCTGGGGTCCTGTGGCGGCCTGCAAAGCGACGATTCCGGTCAGCGGAGCGGAGAAGTGCGGCCCTGGTGTCCTTCCATATCCTCCTGCAGCAGCGGAGGTGGGCCTGAACCGAGGGAACAGCAATCTCCTCTTCTTGTGTTGGGAACAGTGGGGGTTGATAGTCGAGAGAGGGCTCGAAGGGGGACTGACCTGTGGCTGTGGAGGACAGGGAGTTGTGGGCGTACTCAATCCACGACAGGTGGTCACTCCAGGCGGAGGGGTTCCGGGCTGTGACACAGCGAAGGGCTGCCCCCAGGTCTTGATTGGCCCGCTCAGAAGGAGAGACTAACAGAGGCCCCTAGGGCTAGACCTGGGAGATGAACTGAGGGCCTCTGTCAGAGACGATGTCCACCAGGATCCCGTGAAGGCGGAAAACATGGAGCACCATCAGATCCGCTGTCTCTGAAGCAGAGGGAAGTTTGGGGAGAGCAACGAAATGGACTGCCTTAGAGAATCGGTCTACAATGGTTAGTATGACTCATTCTCCACCTCATTCTCCTCTGCCTTGTGTTCTGTTCTTGGGTTCAAAACTAGATGCCACCCTAACAGATTCAAGTGTGAGGGGGGAAGGCCGGTGACGAAGTCCAGAGCGACGTGTGACCATGGTCATCCAGGGACTGGTAGCGGGCGGAGTAGCCCGGCAGGAGGTCGGTGGGAGGACTTCCCACAAGCACAGACAGTGCAGGCTAGGACGAAGGCACGGGTATCCTCCCTCATGGTGGACCACCAGAAATGCCACTTCAGCAGAGACATAGTGTGTGTGTGTGTGTGTGTGTGTGTGTGTGTGTGTGTGTGTGTGTGTGTGTGTGTGCGTGCGTGCGTGCGTGCGTGCGTGCGTGCGTGCGTGCGTGCGTGCGTGCGTGCGTGCGTGCATGTGTGTGTGTGTGTGTATGCGCGTGTGTGTGTGTGTGTCGGTGGCTGTTCATTTCCTAGTGCTGAAATGTGTGCGTTTGACTCCATCCAAATCTGTGTGCTGTAGCTGTACTGTAGTTGCCTAATCAATGCTATTGGGTATGTGCCTGCTGTATAACCACTCTGATTGATCTGGTGATACGTTCTTGACTTGTATTGTGTCTTGGGAGTAAAGCTGTGAGTGTCTCTCCCGTCCTCCCCAATTTTTTACTCACCAGCCACCACTGACACACACATTGGGGGATGTTTTTAAAATATAATTTAATATAATATAATATAATAATTTGTGCTTCACCAAAACATTTGGTCAGCAGCCGCCACTGCCATGTACATGTCAAAATACTTCCCAAAGGTCAGTGAATACCACGACCACAACACCAGAGGGAGCTCCACAAATCATGTTAAACCCAGATTCGGCTCAAACAAGGATCTAAACACGTTTTGCAATTATGCCACATCAATGTGATCGATTTCGTCATAATCAGCCAGTATCATTTCGTCACCTGTGGTTCCGTGAAATGTCTGTGTTGTGTTTATCTCTTACTCCGAAGTCGACCTTCCCCGTACTGACTGTACAACTGTTTCAACCCCGTTAATGCAATCCGACTCAAAATAATTCGACACTGGCAACGTGATCTACTTCCTTAGATTGTGATGTTTATTCACATAAACATAGACTCGTACAAGATGGAAACAGCTCTGAAATGTCCTTGAAAAGTCTTTGAAGAAACTAAATTCATTATTCTAATGATCTCTCCTGTGGCCCGCCCGGTGATTGTTGCAGCCTAGCTGTTATCCAATCCCTGTTAGCCAAAGCTAGCGATGTCGTGGCATTTCCCCTCCCCCACCCTCCCGTGGCGAGGGTGAGGAGGGATCTCTGCGGTCAGCTGCGTTTCAAAGTTAGCTTGTCTCAGCCTCGTGTCCTAGTCTAACTTACACCGCACAAAACTCACAGCTATAAACTATAGTCCTTAGCAACGGCTGACCGCCCATAGCAACCGCTACGTCTCCTGACCTACGACCCAGATTTCAACCATGACATGACAACGGCGATGTTGATATTAAAACACCACTCAGGCTCTTACCCAACTCAAACGCACTTCTCTGCTGCGGTGGTAATGACCTTGGCAGCTGATAAAGGCCCTTGTCTGCACAGTCTGACTGGAGACACACATACATACATACATACATACATACATACATACATACATACATACATACATACATACATACATACATACATACATACATACATACATACATACATACATACATATACATACATACATACATACATACATACATACATACATACATACATACATACATACATACATACATACATACATACATACATACATACATACATACATACATACATACATACATACATACATACATACATACATACATACACACACATACATACATACATACATACATACATACATACATACATACATACATACATACATACATACATACATACATACATACATACATACATACATACATACATACATACATACATACATACATACATACATACATACATACATACATACATACATCTGTTTAACCTAATATCTCTATAGATCTGTCAGAGTAGATGTCTGCTCCTATCTACATTAGGTACACATTGAAAAACAACCAGATCTCACAAATGTGGAACGCCCTACCCACAGCTGTAAAGGAATGTGAATCACTACCCACTTTCAAAACCACTCTCAAAGAGCACCTACGGGAGACTGCAATTCAAAACTGGCCCCTGTAAATGTCCAAACCCAACCCCCTCCAATGTACAGTTTTTGTTTGTAGTTTAGTTAAGTTTATGCTTAAAGTAAATCTCCTTTGATCCACTACCCGCCGTGTCTTGTCTGTTACTTCACCAACACTTCCACCATGTCAAACCATGACAACCATAGTGTCTTTATACCTGTATCACTGCTGTACATATTAATACTACAACTCTGTACATAAATCTGATAAGCACTATTACTCAGTAGTACTAATTTATATATTTTATACCCAGTTTAATCACCTGTACATTGTATATTACTATTGCACTTTAGATTACATTAGATTCAAATGTATTGTCATTATACAGTACAGTTTAAATAGTAACAGTAATAGTCATATGTATATACTACATATATGTATATAGTAAAGTGCAATAGTAATGTACAATGTACAAGTGATTAAACTGGGTATAAAATATATAAATTATTACTACTGGGTGTAGTGCTAATCAGTTGTATGTACAGAGGTCCTTTGGCAGCATTTACTGTTACACTTACACTCTGGTTGGATGCCAAACTTATTTTCGTTGTACTGTACTTGTGCTGTATAATAACAATACTTTTTTTTGTAATCTAATCTAATCTAAAAAATGTACACAAGATCACCGGCATGACCAGCTCTGTGTGGTGCTTCTTTGAGTGGAGCGACCGGGCTGCGGCCGACTGTATAGGTGGCACCTCAAAGGAATCGACCTCTAGTATTATTTAGGAGAGCGATGGATGTAGGAAGGAAGGAGTAGCGGTTGCTCTTATATCTGCTTGCTCTGAACCGTCTCCCTGAGGGAAGAACTTCATATTTGGGATAAAGAATATGAGAAGGGTCCTGTAAGATTCTCTGTGCCTGGCTGACCACTACTTTCTCGAAGATAGATTGGCGTGACGGATACTTGGTGTTTCCGGTCACCTTCATCGCTGCTTTCACTAGCCTTTCAAGCTTCGAGTTGCACTGTACTGTGAGTGTACCAAACCACGCTGCCATCCCATATCTCATCAGGCTTTCTAGGACAGCTTTATAAAATGTGGTCATGATCGCTGTGCTCACACCAAACAGTCGAGTCTATGGAGGAAGTGCAGTCGTTGGGCTAGTTTAAAACACAGAACATCAACATGTACATCCCATTTCAGTCAATTATCCATGTGGATTCTTAGGTATTTATATGATGCAACCACAAGGTCATTTTATTATTATCCTAAAGTAAGTTAATGTAGTTGACTCAAAAGTATAATTGCCTGTATTAAAGAAAAACGTCACAAAAGAAACAAACAGGTGCTTGTTACTCTGTTTGACAGAATGCGCACCCCTCCCTTCATTCATTGCATGATGGTTCAGTCCATGCACAGCAGCGTGCCAGCAGCTTGCAGCTTGAACAGTCAGACTGACAGGAAAATGTCCTCTCTACAGCTCATGAATCAGGAGCTCAGAAACTAAAGAAAAAACGTCAGCATTGCAAGAGGAAAATAATAAAAGAGGTCGACAGCTAGTCACCAAGTATTTTCACAAGAAAGGTATTTATTCACAGAACTTGTTTTGAAGCCCATAACAGCTTGGCCAACATTTTGTGGCTGACGTTAGCTACCTGTTGCTATCAAAAATTAGATGAGTGTAGATGAGCCCAGTGAATTTGTATCCAGCAGCTATGCCCTGTTGCTATGGCTAGCTAACCTAACCTGTATAATGTTAAGCTAATCACATCTGCTCTAATGCACAGATGCGGCTTCAGGATCAGTACCCCTTCCCTCAGGCCAGCTCCCAGTTGAAGGAGAGGGAGGTAAGCAGCAGGGCCTGGGGTTAACACACAGATTTTAAATATGCTTACCATGCATTGAATACAACTTTAGGTAATATTCACATTTAGTTACTCTAGTTCTTCCAGTAATTGCAATACCATTGACCACTGGCACATTACATTGAGGTTGTTACAGTAGCTATAGCTAGATTTGAGCAATTGGAAAATATCTACACATTTTTTTTTATTCTTTTTAATATATTTTTTTTATTTTTATTTTTTAAACAAACATAAACATAAACATAACAACATAAAATGAGATATACAAGCATTAATTAACAGTGCACATCCAATGAAATTACCATTTAAATAAATTTAATATACAAGGTATACACCTAATACTTGCTATCTAATACCCTATACACATATGCTCTCGCTCGCTCCCCCCCCCCCCGGGCCCCCCCCTTGGATAATCCATCCATCATCATTCGCTCCTAACCAGGCACTACCATTCAAATGCTAGTTTTTATTCTCTCCACCACTTCTAACCACCTTGTAATTTTGGATTCACTGAGACCCAAAATTCTTGCTGTAGATATTTCTAGATAAATCACTTCGAGATATTTTTTCCGGTTGAAACCATCGTGATGCTATCAGCTTTTTAGCCACTGTGATACCAGATAAAACCAATCTCTTTAACTGTATAGGGACTGCAAACTCGAAAACATCATTCAACAGTAATACAGAGGGGTGTACAGGTATATTCAGAGTTAAGAGATTTGATAATTGCTGGGTCACTTCTTTCCAGAATATCTTAACTGGTGGGCAATCCCAGTACATGTGCATAAATGTACCCTCATCCCCATTTGTACATAAGGAGCATCTGGAGTCTTGTTTAAGACCCATTCTGTTCAGTCTTATAGGAGTCAGGTATGTCCTATGAATATAGTTAAGATTGATTTGTTGATGGTCCGGGTTACGTGACGCAAGTCGAACATTTGCCCAGGCTTCTTGCCAATCAAAATTTATTTCCAGGTCTGGTATATCCCTCCTCCAGACTGAGTCTAGGTGGAGGATTTCATACGAGGACGTTAGTAATTGATGATAAAAATCTGATACAAAACCTCTCGATGTCTCTCTTTCATAGAAGAATTTGTGGTATCTGTGGTGTTCAATTGGTATCCATAATGGGACACCATGAGCCTTCAAACATAACAATAACTGTGCGTAAAAATAATATGTGGAACTGGTGAGATTAAATTTTTTGTGTATTTCCTCATAACTACAAAAACCCTGTTTGTTGTGTGTATGCCCTGCTTTCCCCATCTAGGGAATCTTATAGGTCGTTTTACAATAAGGAGTGCATTGTTATTGAATAAGGGAGTATGATTATGCCATTTATGTGGGTTAGAATATTTTTTTTGTGTTTCACGCCATATCCGGATCGCATGAGTAATAATGGGGCCAAATTCCAGTTTGCATTGCTTAATTGATAATTTGGTGTATACTATGTCCTGCAGTCTATGTGGTGCTACTATATTTACTTCTAAATTTCTCCAGGATACTGATGCTTGGGGATCAAACCAGGTTGTCAGTGGTCTTAAAGTGTATGCCTTAAAATAGTGGAAAAAATCTGGAAATGCCATACCTCCGTCGGCTTTGTTTCTCTGTGCGGTGGATCTTTTTATACGTGGTGGTTTGTTATTCCAAATAAATTTGTATGCAGAAGAGTGTAATTTTTTCCAGTAACCATCTGGAGGGGGTAACGGTAGCATTGAGCTGATGAAGTTGATTCTAGGTAAGATATCCATCTTAACTATTGAAACCTGTGCCTGTACTGAGTTTTTAAGTTTTGACCACCTGTCAAAGTCGTATTTGATTTTATTTTGGATTTCTATGTAATTTATTGTAATTGTAATATTTTTTGCAGGGGCGTTAAGTGGAAGGAAAGCCGACTTTGGCCAATTTATCTTAAATCCTGATAGATCGCCAAAGTCATCAATCAACTTGAGAAGATGAGGCATTGCGGTGTTAGGGTTTTGCATGAACAGTATTACGTCGTCTGCATATAAACAAATTTTGTGTTGTGTGCCCTTGATTACGTTTGGTTCTATGAATTGGGATTGTCTTATATATTGTGCTGCCGATGGGTCTTTGTATAATACTTTAATCATATCAATGAATCCTTTTCCTAACCCCATCCTTTCTAATACTGCCCATAGATACGACCATTCCAACCTATCAAAATCTTTCATCGCATCCAGGGACAGCATCGCCTTAGGTGTGGTGTCGTCCTTGCTGGCATCTAGTACGTGTAGTAATCGTCTTATGTTATCCGTGATCAAGCGGCCTCTTATGAAGCCAGTCTGATCCGGATGAACCAAAGACGTCATATGCTTTTGAAGTCTGATGGCTAATACCTTAGAGTACAGTTTGATATCGGTTCCGAGGAGGCTTACGGGTCTATAACTACCGCACTCGGTGGGGTCTTTGTCTTTTTTAAGGAGGACTGTTATGATTGCAATATTGTCGTTCTTATGGAAGTTCCCCTCCTTGATTGAGTATAAAATCATATTAAGTAATAGGGGTCCAATTACGTCCCAACATGAGAGGTACATTTCTGGTGGGATACCGTCTCTTCCTGGAGCCCTACCACTTTTCATTTCAGATATGGCCTCCCTGAGTTTATCTAGTGTGATGGGTGTTTCTAACTGTTTAGCGTCATCCTCTGATAGTTTAGGGAGTTTAATTTGATTAAGATATTTGTCCATTTTGTTTTGATCGAAGGTCGTTTCTGATTTATACAAGTTGGAGTAGAACTCTTTGAATGTCTTGTTGATTTTTTTAGTGTCTGTAACAAGTCCTTGTTGTGCTTTAATTGTAGTTATATCTGCAAATTTTGCGTTGACTCTTAATCGCATAGCTAGTAAGTGACTTGGTTTAGAACCTTGAGAATAATTTTGTTGTCTTGTGCTACGTATTTGTACTTCAGATTGTTGTTTATAAATAGCATTAATCTCTTTTTTTACCACATTAATTTGATTTTCCAGTCGAACCGAGTAGTTATATTGTAAGGAAGAAAATAACGTAGAGTAAAGCGTTTCCAGCCCTGCCAGTTTTGAGCAACGATTTTTGAGTATTTTGGAAGAAAAGCACCCGGTAAAATCCTTGATCAATCCCTTTACCGACATCCATAATATTCTGGGGTCCGGCACCGATTTCGCATTCTCTAGTAGGAATACTGAAAGAGCTTTTTTGAGTTGTGTAATGAATTCCTTGTTATTCAGCAGTATCGTGTTAAATCGCCATCTTGGGGCTCGGGATGACAGTATACCAAATGATCCTTTTAGGAGTAAATAACAGTGATCTGATAATGCATTGGGTACCATTTCCACTTCATAGTTATCAAATAGTCTCGGGGTTGCAAAAACATAATCTATTCTGGAAAGTGTGTTATGTCTTGCAGATCGACAAGAGTACTTCCGGGTCGTGGGGTTGAGTGATCGCCATAGATCATTTACACCTGTATTCTTCTACCAATCCTTTAACGCATTAGATGAATTTTTTTGTTCGTTGGAAAAGGTGGGATAAGATTTATCCAACCCAGGATCCCAAATGGCATTAAAATCTGCACCAATTATAAATGAGTATTCTGGAAGGTCTAACATTGTTCTGGTAAGTGTAGTGTAGAAATTAGCTTCGTATAGATTTGGGGCATATACCGCTATCAGCGCTATTTTCCTATTCCTGTGTACAATCTTAGCTATGGTTATCCGACCCTCTGCATCAGACCATACTCCCTTTAATTCAATATTCAACTTCCGTTTCACGACTATAGCAACTCCACAGGTTCTCGTTCCAAAGGAAGAGTGACTAATGTTAGGGTATATGTCCGCTAACGTAGCTTTGTCTTTCAATAAAATGTGCATTTCGCTTAAAAGAGCCACATCAACCTGTTTGTTTTTCATCTATGTGAGCACGCTTTTGCGTTTATGTTGATTATTTATTCCCCCAGTATTCCAGATCATTATATTCAAACTAGCCATAATCTATACATATTGTTTTGTATTTGTTGGTAATACTTCTGGAGTGCGAATTCACAATGGATTTACATCCTACTATTGAGGTCCCGTTGAGAGCCGAGCATAAAAACATACATATATACAAATAAACCCCTGATCCCCCCTCCCTTACAGAGCCATACAAGGTACCTATTTGATACCTCCTTCGCATACAACTTCTTCCTATCCTGCACCTCCGGTCAGCCCAGAATGAACAATTTATCCTAAACTTTCCTATGTATACCATAGAATCTATACTTTTAATTCTAATTTAATAGAATGTCACCTGTGGCCAAGCCACTCTCCCGTTAATGTAATTAAACAAAATGAAAAATATACCTCAATTAGTATACTCATTTAAACCTTTTTTCTTTTTTTTAAACCTTCTACTAACATGTATTGGTTAGAACATTTCAGAATAAAGAAATAAAGAATAAGAAATAATGATGTTTAGAATTAGCTATCGAAACCCATAAAGTCAGGGAATAACTACTTAAAATTTCCCTTTTTTTAAATAACTTTGCATGTTTACACATCTAAATGACAAGGAGATTTTTAAATACTTGTATGCAGATCGTCCCCAGTCAAGAGTGATCATTAATCTGTTATGGTGGTCGTTGTTCTTCACATCTATTTCATGACCAAGTCTCATATCGTTGTTATTTTCCGGGGCCATCATTGAAAAAGGCATTGTATTCTAGAATGCTGTCAGCCGCTCATGACTTGCAGATTGTTGTTGTAATGTTCCAGTACATTCCTCGTGTCATAGAACAATAATAATCCAGTGTATTCCAGTATATTCCATTATGACTCATAGCCTTCAAGTAAAAAATAGAAAATAGAAAATTCTAGAATGTTCCAAAATAGTTGGTATCAAATCATGACCTGCATATTACCATGAATCTATATATATATGGTGTTTAGCGTTTTATATTAAATTACTTATCCCTTAATGTTGTCAAAAGCTTGTATGATGCCGTTTTTGATGTCCATGCGATTGTAAAGTTATCCAGAAAAGATGAATCTTGTCATCCACTTTTTATATTCTTCATGTAATCTTCTGCCGCCTCAAGCGAACGTAGCACGAATCTCTTTCCATCTCCCTCCACAATGGAAAGAATAGCTGGATACCGTAGGACGGGGTGTCTACCTTTCTCATAGAGCTGATGTACTACATCCTTGTAGCGGGCCCGTAGAGTTATGGCTTCCTTGCACATGTCCTCATAGAACCACACTTTTTTCCCTTTGTATATCAGTTTTCCCCATTTCTTGCGTGATTCCCTGATGATCGTTTCTCTTGTTCCAGTTTCCCGTAGGCTAGCAATGATCACTCTTTCCTTGTTGTTGTTGTAGTTTACGGTGCCTATTCTGTAGCGTTTGTCCACTATCGGTTCTGTAGGTAGGATTTCAGAACCTAGAATTTTGACTAGCACTGCAGCAAACGTGGCATCTGTGCATTTGACTGATTCAGCCAAACCCACTATACGGAGGTTAAATCTGCGGGCGTGACGTTCTATTTCGAGCAATCTGACCGTGTTTTCCTCTTTGTTGTCCTGGATCATCTGCATAATCATTATTATGATTATGCATAATCATTATTATGATTATTATAACAATTAAGAGATAGCTCGAGCTGTACTGTGTTATTACTATTATAGGGCATTTGATAAATTATGTACACTATGGATACTCTAGAGCCAGGGCCCTCGAGCAAGGCAGCCAACGAGTAGAGCAGAGGTGAAGAGGCAGAAGTACCAGTACAAGAAGAAGTTGAGGACCATGAAAGCAGCACAGATGAGGAGGAAGCAGCTATGGACAGTCAATGTCAGGGACAACGTGAGGCTCCGACACAGGATTCCACAGATACTGAGCCACCTGTAGTGGTGTCTGAGCCTGAGGTAGAAGATCTGCTATTGAATTGAATTGAAAACCTTTATTTATTCCAGAGGGGAGATTCAGATGTCCATTACAGCATAACAGACATTTTAAAACAGTTAGTGGAAACAGTTAATACATAACATACACTTATTAGTATGTATTAAAAACAAGATGGACAAATACATAGGGATAAAAAGAGCTAAAATAGGGCTAAAATAGAGCTAAAATTGGTGAAAAGAGTCCAATCATGATGTTAAATAATTAAATTAATTGGTTACAGTCCACAACCCAGCTCCTCCAGTCCACGGCAGTTGGCCCGTCCTGGCCCTGCCTGGTTGTGGAGCCTGATTGCCACCGGCACAAAGGACTGCCCGAATCGCTTTGTGGTATGTCGAGGGGGGAAAAGTCTGTGGCTAAACGTGAACCGCATTGCGGTCAGCTCATCATGGAGGGGGTGGCAGGGGTTCTCAAGGATAGCATACAGCTTCCTCCTCGTCCTCCCCTCTGCCACCTCCAGACTGTCCAGGTCCGCTCCCACCACAGAGCTTGCTTTTTTGACCAGTTTGTTTATTTTGTCTGTGTTGGTGTTGCGCCCCCAGCATACCACAGCGAAGAAGACGGCACCAGCAACCACAGACTGGTAGAACATCTGCAGCAGTTTGCTGCAGACATTAAAAGACCTGAGCCCTCTCAGGAAGAACAGTCTGCTCTGTCCCTTCCTGTAGAGGGCCTCGGTGTTGTCCGTTCAGTCCAGTTTACTATCACTTGACCCAGAGTTGTTCCCAGCCTAGTGCGACTCAAGGTTCTTTGGTAGACTATTGCATTGGTCCATTCATTGAAGATGAACGCAATGCCACATCCTTTACTAGGCTCACCCACCAACAGTTCAGGTGCTGAACTGCTGATCCAAATGTATAGGTAAAAACCATATTATGCGTTTTCATCAATAAATAAATGGCCAAAAATGGATTGGGGGCTCACAAATACAATCTTTCATGGGGCCCAGAATCTACAGCCACACACACACACACGCGTGCACGCACGCACGCACACACACACACACCACACTGTGACGACCCTTCCCCACATTCTGTTTGCTTGCTCTGCTCTGTGTCCCTGCTTCACAGGATTGGTGGGTGGAGCTGGCAGATCAGAGCTGGGGGAGGGTCATCAGGCTAATTGGGGCACACCTGGGTCGGTGTGTCCCAGTCGGATATAGAGAGAGGCTGCCTCTGGTTCTCTGGCGATCTCTCCACCTGTTTGGTTTCTTTTGTTTGTTTTATGCTGGGACAATGAAGCGTGAATACCATTAAAAAACAAACAGTCTGATCAAATGAAACCTCCCCCCCTGACTAGCTACAGGGCCTAACTAACTAACTAACTACCTCAAAAGCTCAATCTTCGTGCCACTACATGCAGGGGGTACTAATGCACTGAAACTCTCTGGGCAGAAAAAGTACCTGTTATACAGCCACTCCTCTGAGCCAGAGATGTGCTCCCGAGAGGACACAAGCGCCAATGCCAGTGCCTGTCTCTACCCGCGTTTGTAGCCACCTAAAAAAGAAAACACCAAGACAAGCCCCCCTATTGGGAACCCGCCTTCTTTGCCTAACTGGGGATTTATGGTTCCTAAAATACACAGACTGTCAGGTATCAAACTCCAAAGCCTCAACACAAGCAATAACAAACAAACAAAACAAAGTAACAAATCCCTACCACAAGAAATCTGCACAAACAAACTGCTACTTTCCCCCAAATCCCAAACAACAAACACCCCCAAGAACAAATCACGTGCTAACTCCCCAACACTGGCATACAAATAATTAGGCTACAAACAAATACTAGCCAACAGGCTACAAATACTAGCTGCAAACCTCAGGTCACAGACACTAGTCCAAAGAAGCCGCCTAATCACTTTTCCTAATTAGCCCTTCTATACTAAGACAGAGCTCAAACAAATTGTCCCAACAGGAACTCTACCACAAATGCCAGCCAAATACAAATTCCAAATGCCAGAAAAATATCAAGCACACACCAATTTAACCACACTAGGCCAAATACAAACAAAACAAATGTCTAAGTGCTACAAAAGGTCCTCCAAACGGCTTGAGCCCCCATATATGGTGAACCAGAAGAGGTTTGTCATATAAAGGAAGTCAACACATGAGAGTTCAATTTAACAAAGATGATTTATTTAATCCTATCTAAAAACAATAATTGATTAAACAAAAGCATAATGACATAAACAAATAGGTATGTATCAGAATGGATAAGGATCCCAAGATGGTTCACTTGGTGGCTGATACAACCTGTGGTGTCTGAAGTGGGAAAGCAGATGGGAGAAGCAGACAGATGGGTTAGACAAGGGAAACATATATACTGTGTGTGCAGGCAGCTCTCTGCACTGCACAGGTGAGGGTAATTGGGTTAACGACCTACCCACTCCACCATGCTCTTTGAGTCAGAAGACTCCCCATTTGCAGGTAGAGTGGGGGTCGTCACAGATGTCTATAAGCCAATCACTGTTCTAACATCATCTAAAGTGGACTGCATTAGAGCCACACCCTTCTTTCAGCAAGCATGGACGATCGTGATCCTAGGAGAAAGCGTAAGGAACATTTTAATCAATTAATCATGTGTTAACATGTTACTGTGCAGGTTAAGAGGTTAAGCTGTTACTGTGCAGGTTAAGAGGTTATTCAACTTGAACGTAAACACACAGGTGATTTTTCCATCAGCAATGTTAGTGATTATTATTTTTAGTTTTTTTTTGTTTCAGGTACTGTGGTGAGAGAGACGAGTAGAGTAGATTTAGATCTGGAGTAGCTGAATCAATTTGCATCAGAATGGAGAGCCATACACAGAGATTCTATGAAACAGTGTATCATACACCAGGACACATCAAAAGAAGATGATGACCATTTAGTTAGTCCTCAAGACTATACATCCTGGGAAACATTACTTGAAGCAGCCAAAGTGAGAAAGTATGCACCTATTTTAGATGTTGCGCAAGAACTTGGAGAAAAAGACCCAAGAATCTACTATCACGGAAAATGCTGAAGCCTATTCACCATGAAGAGAGACTTAGAGACTCTGAAAAGGAAATTCAAAGAAAGCATTACTGATGAAGCTGGTGAGACATCAAAAAGGCCAAGGAGGAGATCTTCATCAGAAGCAAGAGTGTATGATAAAATCTGCATTTTTTGTGATAAGATGAAGAAGGTTCTAAAGGGCTCCCAGGTGCGTGAAAAGCTTACACAAGCTGTACAACTCAGAGCTGACCAAACACTACGAGAATGTGCAACCCAAAATGGAGATGAAAAGATTCTAGCAGTAACAAGCAGAGACATAGTAGCTGCAGAGGCACGCTATCATCGTTCATGCTATAAGGATTACACCAGAATAAAGAAAAAGGCACCTGAGTGCAAAGAGAATGATGAAGAAACAGATGGTGATGAACTGTATAAAAGGATTGAAAGGGAAGCCTATAAAGACCTTTTCAATTATATCAGAACTGATATCATACCCGACAAGATGATTGTACAAGTCACTTCTTTGGTCACGAAACTTGAATCTTTCATGCTATCTGGTGGAGTTACACTCAGGCAAGATTCTACAAGGAATTACATTTGTAGGAAACTTGAATCTGAGCTGGGCAATTCAGTAGATATATTTCCAGATGACAAAGGAAAATTGTTGATGGTTCCTAAAAGTGTATCCTTAAGGGACATTGTCTTGGAAAATCAAACTCTACAGAGGGAGCTCAAAGTTTGGAGGGCCAAGTCAACCAATCTCAACAAGATCATAGATCAAACTTCATCATATATCAGATCAATCATTAGACAGGAGATGACTGTGACTCCCTGGCCCTTCCACCCATCTGATGTGAAAGATAGATATGCTCATATGTCCATACCAGAACAACTAGAACGGCTTCTTGTTGGACTGCTCACTGGAAATCCTGACACCAAAACTCAAACACAGAGAGTCAATGCTCTGGTTCAGTCATTTAGTCAGGACATAATATATGCTGTGACATGTGGTCAACACAAACCACCAAAGCACCTTCTTCTTCCTTATGCAGTAAAAACATTGACAGGTAACACTGAGCTCATCCAAACACTGAACAGGCTTGGGCATGGAGTCTCTTACTCCCAACTTGAAGAGAATGACACTGCTCTGTGTCTCCAAAAGCTACAGTAGCAACAGCCTCAAACCAGAGAGTTGTACTTCCAGCATCCATCAAGCCTCATGTCTTTACCAATCTTGCATAGGACAATATCGATAGACTTGAGGAAACTCTCACTGGAAAGGGCACATCACATAGAGTCAATGGCATAGTTGTACAGGCCAATGTCTATGGACCACAACTGCCAAGAGCTGAGCTTCCACACATTGAGAAACTGAAGCAGAGATCGGTCACCATTGAGGACCAAAAACTGGGAGTATATGTAGCAGGTGCGTGTGTGGGCCCACAGCCTCTCCCAACCAGGGAACACTGTGTCCAGGAAACCAAGGAAGCTGCTCTTCTTGCCTGCAAGAAGAACCTGGTGTGGGCACTTGCAAGGAAAAACAGATACAGAGAATCAGACAATCCCAAGCTGGACTGGTTTTAATATCAGCACCAGGGACCAAGAACCAATCTCACAAGATATAGTTGGGAATCTGCCAACCATCAATTCACCAGCCACACAGTTGACCACAGTGTTTGAAATCCTGAATCAATCAGAGATAATCAGGAAGGAACTGCATCTAGAAACAATTGTGGTAGTCATGGATCAAGCACTCTAGGCGAAAGCCACTGAAATAGCCTGGAAGCACAAATAGTGCTTCTCCAACATTCTTCTCAGAATGGGGACATTCCATACCATATGTAATGCCTTAGCCATCCTAGGAAAGCGATTTCGGGATGCTGGTCTAAAAGACATATATGCATAGAGGCTGGAATTGTCGCAGAGGGTTCGGTCAATGGAGTCCTTGATGGTAAACACTATAACCTGTCAGGGTCCACAAGTACATCTATGAAGCACTGATGAGACTCGCATGGGCAGAGTTCACACCGTGGGTTGAGGACAGCATTCCAGAGAAGAGTGGGATGATCAAATCACTCTTGGACAATGTGAAAGACATGGCCAGTGACTTGAACCAACAGACGGCGAACAATCTGCTGCAAAGTCCTCTCTTAGCTGAGCTGATAACCCTGTGGACAGACTTTCTGGAACACCTCCGTCACAACAATGGAGAGCTTTCTGCATTCTGGATGTCATACATTGACATGGTAGAGGACGTAATACTTGGCCTTCTGCGTGCCTCTCGGGAGGGGGACTGGGAGTTGCACCTCCATGCTATAAGAAGCATGATCCCATGTTGCTTTGCCTATGATAAGATAAATTATGCCAGGTACCTGTCCCCTTACTTTGCTCAGATGACAAACCTCCCAGAGAAGCATCCTTCTGTGTATGAGGCCTTCAAGTCAGGCCAATTCTCAGTGCAGCTGTCAAGTAACAACCCCTTTGGACAGATCCCTGTGGACCAGGCTACTGAAGTCACAGTTAACAAAGACACACAGACTCCTGGAGGCACAACACGGTTCAGCCTGAATGCCGGGGCTGTCAAGCGCCACTACATAACAGCTGAGCACTGCAGTGAATTCCTGGGACAGTTAACGGAGATGGTGCAAGGTAACAAATCAGAGGTTTGTCATGCGGAGCTACAGCGGCCAAGAATACATAAAGATGAGGAAGCAGTTTCAGCAGTGGTTAGCCTCATACAGGAATGGGTCAACCCATTTGCAGAGAAGCGGGACTTCATTAGCATCTCTACAGCAAAGACAGCCCCCAAGGAGATTGCCTCCGACCTGATGAATGCATAATATGCATATTATGAGATGGTGAGCAATGCTATGCAATCTTCAAGGATGAGAGACTGGAGAAAGACCCACCAGCAAAGAAATTCCATGACCCAATGAAAATGAACAGGCTGAAAACATTCAGTGATATGTGTAAGAAGAAAGAAGTTAAATCAAGTGGGAGGGCAATCATCTTAAAAGCAGACAGGTCTTTGTTTGGACGCATCATAGTGATGGCACAAGGGCGCAGTCTACAGAGGATATCCTTTCTCATCCCATTGGGCCATTGCCCTGGGCCCTGTCCACACCAGACGGATTGCTGAGAAAGACCAATAAAGCAACTTTGGCCACGACCTTGCAGCAAAATGTAGCAGTAGCAGAGCAACTCACAGGGAACTCTGCTACAGTGGTTGATGGAATGAACTTGGTCCAAAGAATGAAAGGTGATCAAGTTACTTTCAGAGATATTGCCACAACAGTTCTGGGTATGGCTCTGAGGGAAGGCAGTCAGAGTAGCAGAATAGATGTTGTGTTTGACACATACAAGGAGAACTCTATCAAGAACAGTGAAAGATCTCTACGGGGTGAAGATACTGGTCATGAGTTGCAAGGTATCACAGGCACACAGATGGTGAGGCAGTGAAGGAGCTTCCTGACCAAAGTCAGTAACAAAACTAGTCTCATTAGCTTTATAGTCGATGAATGGAAGAAGGCAGAGTACAGAGCAAAGCTACAAGACAAGATTCTGTATGCAACTGTGAATGACAAATGTTACAGAATCACATCTCAGGACAGTGAGGATGTGTCAGCTCTTCAAAGCCAACAAGAAGAAGCAGATGGCCGCCTACTTCTCCATACTGCCCATGCCACAAGAGAGGGATACCCATCAGTGCATGTGAGCGGCGCGGCGCGTGAGCGGCGCAGGGAGTGGAGCGGGTGGTTTTGACGTGAGCGGCGGAGTGGGTTTTAAAATGGGTCGGCGCGACGTCCGGAGCGAGAGTTCTCCTCCGCTCCAATCCGCTCCGGGCCGCTCACAGTGGTTTAACACTGATGTAATATACATGTAGTACAATGCCAAAGCAACAGATGGCGATGTACAAACATGAAGGCCATTTTCAACCAATGAGAAGGGTGAACCGTCACTCACATCCTGTTAGACAAAAGTATATGCCGCCATTGTTGTTGTCGTTAGCTTACATGCTAACGTGAATGGCCGCGACCATAGCATTGTGGCTAGGCTAGCTATCATCGCTTAGTAGAGCTAGTGAATGGATAAACAACGTTATTTAACATTGCAGAATGGGTACAATTACAATACGGCTCAATACAAACAATTGTTAAGGGGCCCAGGGGGTGTAGACTGTTGTAGTTTGAGCTAATTTACACCATGCTCCAAAAAAATATATATATCTGCCGAGCGATGTGGAGCGGGGAGCGGGGAGCGCTCGATTCAAGGTGAGCGGTGAGCGAGCGGAGAGCGACTTGGGGGCGGGGTCAACATGAGCGATTAGCGGAGCGGAACAAGCCGTCTAGAGCGAAGAGCGGATTTCATGCCTGCGCCGATCCGCTCACATGGCCTGATACCCATCTGTAGTTATCTGCTCAGAAGACACAGATGTCTTTATCATGTCTTTAGCATTCTGTGACAAGATTGAGGCCCCATTGTTCCAGATGTGTGGCAGTAAATCCTGTGCAAGGCTTGTGGACATCAGGAAGGTTGCTGCCACTGTTGGCGTAGAGGTGTATAGGGCTCTCATCGGGTTGCATGCAGGATGTGACACTGTAAGTGCTTTTGCAGGCAAAGGGAAGACAATTAAGTGCCCTAAAAATTCTGAACAGCAACAGGCAAAATCAGGACACATTCTCAGAGTTGGGTCAGGAATGGGATGTCTCCCCAGAGCTGATGGACAAACTAGAGGCATTTACATGTCTCCTGTATGCCCCAAAAGCATCAACCACCAACGTCAATGAGCTCAGATATCACCTTTTCTGTGCCAAAAAAGGTGAACTTGAAAGTCATCAACTCCCACCATGCAAGGACTGCTTAACAAAACATGCACAGAGAGCCAACTACCAGGCGGGTATATGGAGAAGATGTTTGGAGAAGGACCCACAAGTGCCAAGCCCTTTTGGCAGAGGCTGGAAGATGGAGAGAGAAGAGGAAGCTGAACAGTTGGTGGTGGACTGGATGGAAGGCCAGCCAGCACCCGATGCCGTCCTAGATCTACTGGCCTGTAACTGTCGAAAGAAATGTTCACTCCCAAGATGTATGTGTTGCAAATGGCCTCAGGTGCACTGACATGTGTAGACTGGCAGACTGTGAGAACCAGGGCACTCATTCACCAACGTGACTTACGCACAGATATGTGCTTAAGCTGTGCGTACGACCATTTCTAAGCAAAGAGTGGGATTCATCAATTTCAACTTGAACTTGACTTCGTGCTTATGTGTACGCACAGCTCTGAGCATGCTTAGCTGACGCCCAGTGGTAGAATATCGTTACTACGGCACAAGCGCTCCTCAGTACATGCATTCGTTTCAACGCGGAAATAAAGACACTGGCGCGTGTTCTGTATGACCCCCGTAATTCATTATAGTTCATTGTGAAATAGCGATATTAGTGTAATTATTGTCAAACCCTAAATAGCATGTGGAATAGGTCTTTCTCTCCGAATGAATGCAGGTTTATATATATAGCGTTATCGGGTGCACTGACTGCGCTCGCAGGAACTGTTTTCAGAGATAGCATCAGATAGGGATGAATGAATGAATGAGGGGCAGTCTAATTGCAGAGAGAACATAATATTAACTAGAGTCCACTACCCGAGACACCTCCTTCATTTGTACCGCAATTTGGGACCCAAATTGGAGCTATGAGCTTAAAAGCTTTTCCGTGCTTATTTGAGAAGGTCCAGCTGCAGAGCCGGAGAGACAGACAGCAGAGAGACAGACAGACAGACAGATAGACACTGTTCCACAGTGTGTGTGTGTGACCACTAGTCTCCTAGTAGAGACCCCCCCCCCTCTGGACCACCTCCCAGTAGAGACCCCCCCCCCCCCCCCCCCTCTGGACCACCTCCTAGTAGAGACAAGTTTTCTGAAATGTATGTTTATATATGCAAATGAGGCACTTCCCCATTAAATATGTGGACATTTATGGATGCAATAAGGCAAAATGAAGTAAAATGAACAACTAAATGTGTGTTATTGACGTTTTATTGTCACTAGTTTCATAGAAGACATGTTTAGGAAGCAAAATATAACAAAATCTCAAAATCAACAAAAAAAGTATATTTGCCTATTCACCTGCAGTGTCTCGCCTTAATCCTCATCTTCGTCTTCTTCCTAGAGAAGTCTCTACTAGGAGGTGGTCCAGAGGGGGGGGGGGCTGAGTCTCTACTATTAGACTAGTAGTCACACACACGCACGCACGCACGCACACACACACACACACACACACACACACACACACACACACACACACACACACACACACACACACACACACACACACACACACACACACACACACACACACACACACACTGTGGAACAGTGTCTGTCTGTCTGTCTGTCTCTCTGCTGTCTGTCTCTCTGCTGTCTCTCTCAAAATAGTATAAGTGCTATCTTGGCCCTGAGAGTTGCTCTCCGGCTCTGCAGCTGGACCCTTCTCCAATCAGCACGAAAAAAAGCTATAAGCTTATAAAACGATTTAATATGCTAAACTTCGTTTTAAATTCCTTAATTCACTTTTGTTTATTTCATAAAGATTTTCCCGACATAATGCTACCTGCCCCGACCAGATCCGTGACTCTGTTGCGATACAGATGAATTATCTACTCAGAAAGCTTATAAAACGATTTAATATGCTAAACTTTGTTTTTAAATTCTTTAATTCACTTTTGTTTATTTCATAAGGATTTTCCCGACATAATGCTACCTGCCCCGACCAGATCCGTGACTCTGTTGCGATACAGATGAATTATCTACTCAGAATAGTATTATAAAGTGGCTATCTTTTATGCTGTAGATCACTGCTGGTATGTGCGTGCAGAACCTTTATTTCAGCGGGGACTGTAGTATTTATTTGACGTTACTGTACAATATATGTGTATTAAAAGACGGAGCTGTCTTTTATTGTATTATAATAATTATTAATATTAAAAATAAATTAAAGGCATTCTTATTCCAGCATGCATTAATGACACTAACGGGCAAACAGTGGTTCTGTATCGTATCGCTCTCGCTCGGCATCGCTCTCTGCACTATCTCGCATATGTGCACGCGCACTGAATAAAGACCACAATGTACCTTTAATCCCAATATTCGTCTGACCACACCCCTATCAGCTTACCCATATAAGCAGGGGTGGGGCCACCCACTCGCCTCCTTCTCGCTTTCACCACAAGGAAGAAGTGCCTCGGTAGATCCCCACACTTGACACCATGTTGGAAAGGATTAGGAGCAGCTTTGGGAAACAAGGATACGTTGACATCATATCTTTATTTTCTCTCTCACTTTTTTCGAGAAAATACGGCGATATTGTCTTCGTACTGGAGTGTCTGGAAGATGTTGATCATTCTAAAAATCCTCCACCGGTTTTCGTATTGGGAGCACGCCGCTGCATGCTTCTCAACTGCAGTTCCTTGCTGTGTTTGTTGGGGTGAAACCTGTCAGGCCACAGCTGAACTGTCGGACATGGCACTGTTGTGGGAAGCGGTGCGTTCCAGGTTGGGTGAGTAGTGTTTTGCTGGCAGGCTCCACTTGTCTGTTAGTGCTATGGGGGCTACTTGACAATGTTTATGGAAACCGGCCCCAGGCTAGGGTCCTTTGTTCAGCCACCTAGGCGACAGAAGGCCTTGGTCTGAAGACCATTATAGTTTTAACTAGTGGGCCGCGACCATTAACACTGGTGATCCCTGTGTGTTCTGGACGAGTGGATTCTCTCTGTCACCGTGTTAAGGCCCCATCTTTCATATCCAAATGAGAGTATTCCTTCACGAGGGGATATGTGCATGGATGTGCGATAGCGGCAGATCCATGTTCAAATCAGCTACACAGGCCAGTTTGGTATTGTGCTGATTCCGTCGGGTGTTGGTAAAATCACCGTTGTAAAGCAGTGTTGACATCTTGTTTCTCTGTTCTCTTAAAAAGTGAGGAGAGGTTCAGAACGGCGGCCTGTCTGGGTGAGTGTTATGTCATTGTTTACATGTTCATAGCTTGCGGTTAGCCAGTCAGCTGTTAACTGCTGCGTTAGCCTGCTGGATCGCTGCATGGCCTGCTTAGGTTGGGCCTACTGTTAGCCAGTCAGCTGTTAGCTGCGGTGCTAGCATGGCGTGATCACTAGGTAACGTTAGCTTGCTGCTATAGGCCATGGCCTGGCGCGGGGTAGCTTTGGCTTCTCGCGCGTCGCCGTGAGCTTGCTTCTGGTCGCGTGCGCCGTTAGCTCGGCGTCTCGCGAGCAGGAGCAGTAGCGCCCGAACGGTTGGAGCGGCCGTTAGCTTGATGCTATTCTGTTGAACGTGCTTTGATTTTAACATGTTTTACACTCTTGACTACGACGTCATCCTTGACAGGGGATGTTTCGTCGACCCTGCCCTGAGCCAGGACGGCAAGGTTGCATCAACAGAGAGGACTGTAGTGCGGGTTGGAGCGGCGACGCTGCCCAGTTCGAACAACACAGGAGCGGCTGTGTTCCTACGGTGTCTGTGACTGCACTTCGCTGATCTACGTTCCGGGTAGGAACAGGTTTGACCAGACCTTATAACACGTCTTCTGGTTTTACTTTTCTAAATGTATTGTGAATAACGATGTTTTTCCCAAAACGTGTGTTGCTGCAGTGCATTTAGGGTACGACGCGGGTTATGTGTGAGCTGTTTTTGTCACTGGCAGTTAGCTTCTCCGTGCAAATCGGGATGTAATGATTTGGTTGTTGTGTGAGAAACATCATGGTGTTTATATGTACCGTGTACTCACAACTAAGGTAACTAACCTATGAAGCTATGCTTGGTGACAAGTGAGTAAAAGAATGTTCTTTTCTCAGCCTGTGATGACAATGAACAGTGTGTTCACATATTAACAGGTTTTCCTGTTTTAACTGGCCGTATTGAGGGTAAAATAAGAGGATTGTGTTTCCCCCCGGTTCCCTGGGGACTTTTTCATCCTCCTATCAGACATGTTTGTGCGCTAATTGTGTCTTTTGTGTGGTAGGGATGCGATGTAACCCTTAGCTTGATTGCTGAGGTTGTGCTAAAACTGCTGGAGAAACTTTATTTTCCTAAAAGAAAATGGTTTGGTCGCTGTCGTGTGTGCTTAGCAAGGCCTGTGGCCGATACTAATCGAGAATGATGTATTCTCTCATTGTGAAAAACGGCGTTCCTCTGTTGAGTGTTTTTGCCATTTTTTGTAGGTGATGATGGGTTGTGTGTGTCATGTGACCTACAACTGGGTTGGACTGGCCACAGAAGCACATGTGTATATTGGACCGGGGCTCTTAGAGCCCTCTCTATTCTGTGTTTTTCCTTAGTAAAAATCAGATAGCAGGTTAGCTCATGCGCTGTGTGGAGCTGTCAAACGCTTCATAGAGCTGACTATGACTGTGTCATATTCTCTTTTTGTCATTACATCGTATCATGGGTGTGGGGTCGTAAAGGGGTGAACTGGTAACCTTTCCTCTCCCCCTTGTTTCTGTCGGTCAGGGGTACACCCCCTGTCCTTCAAGGTTCCCGTCACGTGGCGGTTCGGCACGTTACGGGGGGGGGGGGAGGGAGTTTCCTGGTCCCACGGCCTGGTATATTGGGCGTGTGCACCGCAGGAATTCCCCCGCCATAGAGTACGTCACCGTGCGCGTCTCTGTTGGTAGGACTTCCGTGTGCTGTTCAGGTCCATGTGATGGATCTGTTTCAGGGGGGTGGTCAGGGCTCCTCCTCACCAAGCGCCTATTCGGGCCTTCTGTGAGTTCGGACTCCTTCTTCCATGTGAGGGAGCCTCCATCAGAGTACAGAGCCTTCCTCCTCAGATTGTCAAAGTGAGTGGACCCTCTAGAAGGGTCCTATTCTATTGTATATGTATTCGATTCAATTCGATTATTGAGTGTGTATGGGTTCAGTGCCTCTTCCCCGGAGAGCCCTAAAACCAATTTTTTACATGGCTCAAGGTGCAATATATTCTTTTCAATCTGTACAGCTCGCGTGGGAAGTCTCTCTGGGGATCCCTGTCTCCTTCCTATGGGAGGGTGGTGGGATGTAAAAATGTGAAAAAATTTTACCCCGGCTGTGTAGACTGGGATACATACTGTTGATGCTTCCTTCTTTTCTATTCCAGAAGTGTTGGAGTTAGGGAGTGTCACACCCCTCTTGTCGTTCCCCTGGGCGCCTTGGGGATTCAATGACAGGTCTAAATAGCCTGTTCATTGATGGGGGTGTGTCCCGACGCACGTATAGTGCTAGCTCGCTGTAAACAGGCGATTGACTGGCACGCCTTGGTTGCTTGTGGTTGAAACAGCGTTTTTATAAAGCAACTGAGATGGGGGTTTTTCCTCTTCCGACGACCAAGTCCCACGACCTGGGTTGGTTTTTCGACGGATTCTCGTTCATGTCTGGGGGATGATGACGGAATGGATCTGAACATATGTAGAGGGGTCTCACGCCCTTGGGGTGGGCCACCAGGCGCGGTTCGGCCGAACGTCTGGGTGGCGCCTTCTTTTTCATGTTAAGATCGACACGCATATCTGCCCTTTCTCCTGGAGTTGGCATGTCGGCGTGGTTAGGGCACGGGACTGGTTCTGGTCACGCTGGACCGGATCAGTTGAACCCGTTGTCCGCCGGGGATGCAGATCTGCTGTTCTGGTACCCTGAGGGACTTGGGCTTTTTTCAGGGGGAAAAATGCCAGGTCGGTCCGGGTGTCACAGGGTTAAGCGCTATGGAGACCCTGGTTGGGTACGTTTTTACTCAGCACTGTCGTAATGGCTTACGGCCATGCCAACCTGTACACGCTCGATCTCGTCGGATCTCGGCCGCTACACAGGTTGGTCCTGGTTAGTACTTGGTTGGGAGACCGCCTGGGAATACCAAGTACGGTGTGCTTAGGGGCTGGTTTTCCATTATTTTTCGCTCCTCTCTCACGCATGGCGGAGAGGGGCCTGTTGGGGGTGGTCTTTGACCTCCTCTGGTGACCCTGTGCTTCCCGTATCGCCAGGCCCGGTCCGAGGTAATGTTCGTCGACCCGTAGGCCTGGGTTAACCCTTTTTTGAAAACTGAGACACTTGTACTGCGGTATAGCCGGTGTATACCCGCAGGTGTGTTTTGGAGTTTTTTCTTGAGGGGTTATAGGAACAACCACCGCATTGGGTAACACCGAGGTGGTGATTCCCTGGTGTGTTGGAGCAGTGTCAACTCCCAGGTTACCCGGTTGAGGGTGCCCCTGCACGTTCATGACTTCTGCCAATCGTGTCAGCCTTCTCTGCCTCAACCCCTCTGGGTGGGGGTTTTTAAATGGAGGCTTGGTCATGCAACAACGCCAGCATACGCCCCTTCCGCCGGGGCAGCTGTGTTCAGCTGTCCCCTCTGGCGCCTGTCTCGTCCGCAGTCTCCAGGCTAGGGTTAACAGCCTGTTGCCTGGTTTTTCCCCGGTGCGCTGCCTGCTTCCGTTGGTTAACCTTTTTTGTGTGCTTACGGCCATGCTGACTGCCTGTTCTGCAGGGTCAGTGTGCCAGGCGGTGTACTATTGGGGGGACGGGGCCCGCTCGGCTTACGGCCATACCGACCTGAACATGCCCGATCTCGTCCGATCTCGGAAGCTAAGCAGGTTCTGGCCTGGTTAGTACTTGGATGGGATTCCGCCTGGGAATACCAGGTGCAGTAACTGAGGGGCCTTTGTCCGAATACGCTGGCGATGTGGGGGGCGGGGCACTACGTGCCCACCTGGTGGGGTCTTGATGCTGGCATCATGGACTTCTCCGGGCCCCCATTCTAGGGAGTCCAGTCCTTTTGGTGGGTCTGGGTCTTCATTCGTGCTCCGCTGCTACGGCCTTGCCACGGGGTTGGGTTTGCCCTTGACCCCGTGATTCTGGGGGCAGTAACGAGGTTGTTCCTCCGTTCGTTCCCGGGTGGCATGCGGGTTGTGCGTGTGTGTAGTCGTGGGGTCAAGCCACGGTCTGCTCACCCTGTGCGTTGAGTTGCTTGAGTGCCTCTTCGCACGGTCGGGTCCGTCGCCCTCCCGTGAAGCCCCTAATAGGGGGGGTGCCCGCCATTAGGGTGGGTCGGGGGGGCTCGGCCCTCCCTGTTCTGATGGTTTGTGGGGGGCTGTCAGCGGGGTGTATTTGATCTGACCTCGCCTTGTGGCGAAAGCTTGGGAAGGAGGCGAGTGGGTGGCCCCACCCCTGCTTATATGGGTAAGCTGATAGGGGTGTGGTCAGACGAATATTGGGATTAAAGGTACATTGTGGTCTTTATTCAGTGCGCGTGCACATATGCGAGATAGTGCAGAGAGCGATGCCGAGCGTCGCTATACTAACAGAACTTGGTTATAGTCATAACCTAACGTTAATGGTCTTTATTAGTATTTGCGGTGTCCAGGCAGCAATGGTCTTTTAGGAAGTTAATAGATATAATATCCGACAGTGTACAACACCCTCGGCTTAGTCCACTTTTCCACATTTCATGGGGGTGGTCCATTACCGTATATGGTTAATCGGGGCGGTTCTGGTATGCAAATACGTGAAAGTGTGCACGAGCCTCGGCGCAGGGCCAAGGTGATATTTATCATGACAGGTGTGCGTAGAACCTGCGTACGCACGTGTGGTAAATCCCGTTTATTTTGTGCGTGCACTCATTCTAAATTCTGTGCTTACGTGTGGAAATAGAACATTTTCCACGTCACGTTGATGAATGAGGGCCCAGGCATCCACCTCAGATATTGTGGAAAGTTCTGATAAAGATGTGGAAAACATGGAAGACTTGGAAATGTATTATGATTACTAGGTTAATAACAGTAAACCAATTGTAGAGCGCCACCAACAGCGCCACGGATAGAGACTGAGAACTGTCTGTACTTTCCAAAATAAACAAATATTTTTCTGAAAACCAATAAGCATTATATCATTGTATAGGTCTAACTGGGCTGAAAACATTGATAGGTCACATGGCATGACACTCTGTGGCCCTATATGAATGTTGAATATGCATATTGATCAATATTCATTGTTTTTTATTATGATTTCAATGTTTTGGGGAGATTTATGTTTTTGTAACATGGCAGTATTGAAAGAAAGTGTCCTTAGTGTTTTGGAGTAAAATTACCAGCAAACAGTCAACATGTAAACGGTAACCATGGCCAAAACATTTACATCATCTGAGTATACCTTTTTAAACGGTATCATAAATGTTGTAATTTTT
Organism: Notolepis coatsorum; assembly: GCF_963971535.1. Classification (NCBI taxonomy): domain Eukaryota; kingdom Metazoa; phylum Chordata; class Actinopteri; order Aulopiformes; family Paralepididae; genus Notolepis; species Notolepis coatsorum. Next base: position 76,529,528 of record NC_140182.1, read on the forward strand.
GTGTATTTTCATCACATCCAGAGTTAGATTTGTAGTCAAGGAGTAGGAGAACACATTCAGTTGCATTATTATCCATGGGTTATTGCAGTGTTTCTCAAAGTGGGGGGCGCGCCCCCCCCAGGGGGGGTGCAGAGGCATGTCAGGGGGGGCCTTGAGATTTATAAAAAAAAAATAAAAAAATTGGATTACAGAAAATTATCACTAAAGTGCTATCTGTTGCAGCTGCACTGTTCTCCATGAAAATACCATATTTGGATAAGTTTGACCATTTCTCAAAATCTGAAAATCATTATTTAATAAAACACAGAAAAGGATCACCAAGTTACTCTCGATAAATAAAAAATGTACAGACAACATTGAGACAAAGCTTCCTGACACATCTCCATCCAAACTCTTGGAAGAACTCATTGAAATCTCATCTGATACCACCTGGAGAGCTAGTTTCAGAGTGTGGTGCTGAGTACCAAGTATCTCATGATGCAGCAGTTAAGGTGTTGATACCATTCAGCACCACATATCTGTGTGAAGCTGGCTTTTCATCCATGACAGCTCTGAAAACAAAATATAGGGCCAAGTTGAGCCTTGTGTCAAAGACTGACACCAATAAAGACTGTTTGCTTATTTCCTATGTTCGCTTTGTAAATTCCCAGTCACTGAGTGAAGATCTGCTGTTTTGCAAATATGTCAAAAACAGAGCGACAGCTGATGAGCTCTTCAAAATTATTGACAGTTACCTGACAGAACATGGACTGAAATGGGAGAACTGTGTGGGCTTTTGCTCTGACGGTGCGCAGGCCATGGCAGGGAAAAGGAGGGGGCTACAGGCGCTCATCAAGGGGGTCTCGCCAAACGCGCAATGGACGCACTGTAAATTCACAGAGAGGCGCCAGCGTCAAGACAGCTTAGCCCTGAGCTGAATGAGGTTTTGACAGAAGTTATAAACGTGGTAAATTTCATTAAAACCCGACCCCTGAAAGCGCGCCTGTTCTCTGCGCTGTGTGAGGAGATGGGAGCTGACCATTCTGCAGTGCTGTTTCACAGCGAGGCAAGGTGGCTCTCGCGAGGGAAGGTGTTGTCAATTTGAAAGGTCACGATATTGGTGTTATTTCAATAAATTTAAACATGGCCCATTTCATGACTATTTTGTTGGGGCGAGAGGGGGGGGGGTGCCCAAGATATTTTGGTCCGCCAAAGGGGGGCCTGACAGAAAAAGTTTGAGAAGCACTGGGTTATTGGTTATAATGGTCATATTGCCTTTTAAATTAAGATTATGTACCAGGCGAGGGTAAGAATATGATGTTTTCCTTCATTGTATCTCCATTTACTCTGGAATGGTAATAGATGTGGGTTTACTTACACTGGATTCATATGTCCTAGCTTGTTACCTATCAAAGGAGACCAGAAACATGCTTATAGGCCTTATGGTTCAGGAGCTATCATGATTAATTTGGGGCATGTAATTTCGGACAGGAGGCCTGAAAGATATGCTTGGTAGTGTTATAAAAGCTGTGATAGCACACATTTGGAGGCAACTGCTGCATTGCTATCACATATCTTCTAGCAGCAGGGGTGTATACCTTCCCAAAAATCACTATGAAAGTTAGTCCCCCAAGATGGTAATGATCAACCCTACTGGCTCACGGCCTATTTGGACACTTGCTTTAGTTTTACACTTGCAACATTCATGCTACACATACACTCTCATCCACACACTGCTTACACACTGTTACTCATTCATATTGGCTGATAATTAGTATAATTGTAGACACCTGAATATGTCTGACAATAATTCAATGTGTCTAACGCTAATTCCTTGCATTCCCTGTGTTCACGAGGACGTTGTGTAACCGGCTGACCGCTCTTGATCCTCCCTATCCTAACATTGACACTTAACTTGCTACCTCTCTTGATCCTCCCTATCCTAACATTGACACTTCATAGTGGGACAGGATACAGGTGCCGCCAGGGGGAGCTGGTGATGACGTTGGGCAGGGAGATACAGGTGAAGAAGGATGGGCTCAGGGCGCGGCGCCGACGGAGGCACTTCCTCTTCAGCGTTTTCCACAGAGGGAAGAGGACGCACGGAGCTGGAGCTCCGGAGATCAAGCACGCGAGATATAAACCCAGTTACGAAGCGGGTTAGTAATGAGTATGCGATAGCTTCGCTTTTAGTTAATGCGGAAGAGACATTGTGAACGAAGAAGCAGACGAGCTACTGCCGAAGAGTGTGGTAGATATTGCCCACATTGCGTTTTAGCTGAAGTATAGGCGTCATGACAGGGGGTTTACCACGACCCACAGCTTAGCTTCAGTTAGGCTAGCATCACAGTTTAGCCCGCGTGTCGCCCCACCCCCTTCAGCCCAGCAGCGGACGTCACTACACTGCACGCTCCTCCAGCCCTTCCGAGCCGTTACCCCAGCAGTCACCTGCCCAACGTCTACCCAGCCCCGCTGCCTGCTATCACCGGACCTCTCGATGGCCCTCTCACCACATGGACGGTTGGTGGTGGGAATGGGCCCGCCATTTTGATAAGTACAGCAAGCGTTCCGAGTGCTGAAACTTTATCGGTAGACATTCTCTCTGTGCGGCGCGGGCTCCTTAAGGGCGAAGAGAAGCAGTGCTTTGAACTGACGCTGGTAACAGTGTTTAGGGGCGCCCCGACCTTTTATTATTTTGGGGAAAAGCCAGCTATAGATAGGACTTTTATTATTTTTTTAATACATCACTGGAGAAGGGAATCGTCCCACTGGAACTTAAAATAGCTAAGATCATCCCTATTTATAAAGATGATGACCCAGCCGTCTTCAACCATTACAGACCTATATCCATCCTTCCTACCTTGTCAAAAATACTTGAAAAGCTTGTCTATAAAAGATTAATTTAACATCTTAATAAGCACAATATTATTTACACTCACCAGTACGGGTTCAGAAAGAAACATGCAACATATATGGCAATAACACATCTAATTAATGAAATATACAAAGTTAAAGACAGAAAGGAAAACACTATAGGTATTTTTTTAGACTTATCAAAGGCATTTGATACAGTCAATCACAATATCCTCCTGCAGAAGCTCTCACATCTTGGAATAAAAAACAATGCACTGCTATGGTTCACCAGTTACCTTAAAGATAGACATCAGTCTGTATCAATTTGACAATTGACAATTGGAGGGGGGCTTCCCACCCTCCAGAACATTTACAACAAGCGGTGCAAGGGGAAGGCTAAGAGAATTATTAAGGACTCGAGCCACCCGAACAACTGCCTCTTTGAACTGCTGCGGTCAGGCAAGCGATACCGGAGTCTTAAGGCGAGCACAGAAAGACTCAGAAGAAGCTTCTATCCCCAGGCCATCAGGCTGCTAAACGAACAATAATCGCTAAACGAACAATAATCACTATGCAACAACCATCAAATGCACACAGCACACACACCCACACGCACACACTCACTCAAACAAACAACACACTGCAGCACCCACTCTCCACACTTTAGATCACACAAACACACTTACACTTTATATTTATTGATAAAGGATTTGCACTACAACTCGTACACCTACTGTGAATTGTACCTAAATTGCACCTCGTCCCATTTCTCCATTTCTGCCTTGCACTATATCGTATAGTATTGTATATTAGTACACTGCACAGTATTGTATATTGTATGGTAACTACGTCTATTCTGCATCGAACATTGTACATATGTCTAAACTGAACACTGTGACCTCTTTTTTTTTACTTCTAATTTTACTATGTTTTTATTTCATACTTATCTTGTCTTGCACAGTCTCTGGAGCGCAACAGTAAGAAGCATTTTGTACAAAAGTATTCTGTACTTCTGTATGACAACTATTAAAGAAACTTGAACTTGATCCTATAATGGGATAAATTCTCCGTTTCTTCCTTTACTTTGCGGTCTGCCCCAAGGTTCAATTATTGGGCCTTTGTTATTTTTGTTATATATCAATGACCTCCCTAACGTCTCAGACAGGCTGTCAAAATTTTTATTTGCAGATGACACGAGTGTATTCTATTCACATAAAGATCCTGATACCATCATTAGGGTCATAAATGAAGAACTTAACAAACTATCAATTTGGTTTAAATGCAACAAATTATCACTAAACATTAAAAAAACGAATTTAATTTTTTTTTGTCTCAAATCTGTGATTTTTAACTCCTCATCTAAAGTAGTGATCAATGACATCCCCATAGCTAGGGTGTGTTCTACACGATTCCTTGGTGTTCTGCTTGATGAATCCCTATCATGGAAACCTCATATCACAGCCATAACTACAAAAATGGCCAAGAGTATTGGTATTCTTGGAAAAACACGTCACTTGCTGAGCACCGAGGTTGCCACAATGTTATATTACTCTATGGTTTACCCATATATCAATTACTGTAATTTAGTTTGGGGTAGTACTCATCAGACCAAACTTGAGCCCATATACCGTCTGCAGAAACGAGCTCTAAAAATAATCAGCTGTGTTCAACGAAGTCATTCTTCTCAGCCTCTATTCCATAAGTTAGGTATACTCAGTGTTTATCAAGTGAATCATCTTCAGACTGGTTTATTTGTGCATAGTTCTTTAAACAGAGCCCTTCCCCCTTTTTTCCATGACATGTTTGCCCACAATCACCAAATTCATAATTACCCCACACGTAGTTCCTGTTTGCTTAGACCAGTGGTTCCCAAAGTCGGGGTCGCGACCCAAAGGTGGGCCGCAAGCAGCCACGGATGGGCCGCGAGATGATTTTAAAAAAATTAAAACAAAATAAAAAAAAACATTTTTTTTATTTTTTTTATTTTTATTTAATTTTTTTTGTCAGGCCACTGAACTTAGAAGCAGGCCAGGACAGTGTTTCTAGTTGTATTCTAAAATTCTATTCTATTGTATTCTAAAATGTGACTATATGGTTTTATATTAACTTAATAAATAAACAAAAACGAAAAATCTACTTATTTCAACGAACATTTCAAACTAAATAACAGATTATGCACATAAAACGCTGAAAACAACCGAAGTAACAATAGTATTTTAATGAGGCTATTATTATTATCATTATTATTTTGCAACAAGTTAGTCCTCTCATAAATAGCACATATAAATGAATAACTAACTTGAACTAACTTAATAGGATTGAAGTGATATTTGGCTTAAAAAATCGGTCACATGGCAAAAAAAAAAAGAAAAAAAAAGCCAGACGATGTGCAATGGGCCGCGGCTCTCTGACGCCTTATTTTCTGGGCCCCGGCCTGAAAAGTTTGGGAACCCCTGGCTTAGACCACCCTTTTCCCGCACTTCCCAATCTCAGTTTTGTTTGCTCTACCGAGGGTCAAAGTTGTGGAACTCTTTGCCTCCACATATTTTGGAATTTTCTTTTATGAAATTCAAAAGAGCACTGAAATCTCATCTCATAGATCACCAATACTTCCCATATGGACTTCCTTTACAAACTGTGGTCTGATGGCTTGTTGTATTTTGTTATTGCATTTTCGTTTTATTATATATTCTTCCTGTCATTAATTGTTTTCTCTACCAGAAATTGTATGGCATGGGTGCCTGCTTCGGTGTCTATGTAGGCCTGCTTGTGTGTGTTTGTTTGTTTGGGGGGGGGGGGGGGGGATTTTATCTTTTTTCTTGATATAATGTAATTTTGCTTCCTGGTGAATGCCACATGCAAGCCCCTTGAGGGTTTTTAGGCAATTCTCCTACACATCCCTTGTGGATTATATTGTATTATATATGTAATTGTTTTTATATGTGTAAATAAACAAACAAACAAAACAAACATTTACATTTAGTCATTTAGCTGACGCTTTTATCCAAAGCGACTTACATGTTCTGTACGACAAGCCATCAGGAAGGGCACAACTCTATCAGCTGAGCAACAATGTTCATCAAAGTGTTGAGTGCTACAGTGTAGGTTAGTTTATTAGGACAAGTGCATGACAGTAAGGTTAGTTTTTTATTTTTTTTTCAGATAATGGTTGAAGAAGTGCGTCTTTAGTCGACGGCGAAAGATTGGACGTGTTTCGGCTGTCCTAACTCGGGTGGGTAGTTCATTCCACCATTGTGGGGCAAGGACTGAGAATAGGCGACTTCTCTTTGATGACCCTCCCGGAGCTTGGATAGGAGTAGGTCTGAGGCGGCCAGAAGATGCAGAGCGTAGGGGTCTTGAGGGTGTGTAGTTAGAGACCATTGACCGGAGGTAGGCGGGAGCGGTTCCCTTTGCCGCACGGTATGCTAGGTCGAGGGCCTTGAAGCGGATTCGTGCAGCAATGGGGAGCCAGTGCAGGTCCCTAAGAAGTGGGGTGACATGGGCCGACTTCGGTAGGTTTGAAATCAGGCGGGCCGCTGCGTTCTGAATGAGTTGAAGAGGCTTGTCTAGCCCAGTGTGGGAAGAACTTTAGTCTGCATTATAGAGTGAGAGCACTAGGTGCCCAGTGCGGGAGTAACTTTCATAGATGTGTAATAATTTGTAACGTGCAGCAGACTTCCAGTAAAGGAGAAGTAAATGGGACCACTGTGTGCGTGTCTGTTAATGTGCATCTTACCTAACCCTTTCCTTTCCGGGTAATGTTCATTACAATTGAACCCTTTCCCCACCCACTGCCTAAAGTTCATTGTGAAAGGTCATCATTTGGGAAGGGTACTGCTTTGGGGAGCGAATATATCATCCATCTTTACTGCCATCGGGTGTGGGAGGGCCCAGGAAGTATTGGGGGAAGTGTGGGTGGGTGTGTGGGGAGCTGCTGTTGATCGCCCTGGAGGGCAAGAAGGACCAGCGCACCCTTCCTAGGTTAGTGAATCCTAGGCCCCATCCACTCCCGCTGCTCGACCTCCACTTCAACATTCCTGGTCTACAGTCGGGGACCCAGCTGGACCCAGCTCTGCTGCGTTCTCACTACCAGGTGGCCGTGTACATCCACTCCCATAAAGCAGGGATAATCCACCCTGCTACATAATTAAATAAGTTATTTTGTTATTTCTTAAATTGTGCCTGTGTCTCCCCTTTCTTGTTGCGAGCTTGAGCCAGCTCGTAACAACACATATCACACACACACACATATTGCACACACATCACACACATCACATGCATATCACACATACACACACATATCACATGCATATCACACACACACACACATATCACATGCATATCAAGTCAAGTCAAGTCAGTTTTATTTGTATAGCACATTTACAAATGACTAGCAGCCAACCCAAAGTGCTTCACATGATAAAAACACATACAATGCAATAAAATACACTAGAATTACAGAAAAAAGGGTATAGTACAGTACATATAAGAAAGCAAGGGCAAAGTCACACACACATACATATCACATGCATATCACACACACACACATGCATATCACACACACATGGATATCACACACACATGCATATCACACACACACATGCTATCACATGCACATCACACACACACACACACACACATATATTACATGCACATCACCCCTCCTCCTCAACCTTTTTCTCCTGCTGCTCATCCTTTATTCATCCCCTCCCAACATCTCTCTCTTTCAATCTATCTATCTCCCTCTCTCTTTTTATCTACCTCTCTCTCTCTACTTCTCTCTCTTTCTGTAACTGGGTGGATGTGAACCTGGGACCATAGGATCCACAGGCAGCCGCACTGATCAGCTGGGCTAAAGGGTCTGACCCGTTAGCTGGTCAGACTCATCAGTAGTCTCTCTCTCTCTCTCTCTCTCTCTCCCTCTCTCTCTGTCTCTCTCTCTCTCTCTCTGTCTCTCTGTCTCTCCCTCTCTCTGTTGTTATGATGATTCAGAGACACTTGTCTCTTCTCTTCAATATCATATGGACTGGAGAAGTACTTACACACTTCTACAAACACACACACATACAAACGCACAGATATAGGTACATATGCACACACACACTTTCAGCACACACACACACACACACACACACACACACACACACACACACACACACACATACCACACACACAAATGCACAGATATAGGTACATATGCACACACTCACTATCAACACACACAGACACACACAGGCATGCACACGCACACACACACGTCCACTCGCATCACCCAGAAGACAAAGACAGAAGGAGAGGGTGAGGTCTATATTAGATTACCTTATTCAGCAAACAGTGTTTGAGCTGGAGCCGTCGTCAGTAGCGGTGGCAGCCAGTGAATGGTCGTGTCTCAGGGGGCAGGCCATGTTACATCTCCCCCTTTACCCTCTGCTCTGCCCCCCTGTTGCCTGGGTCACTCACCCTCCGCAGACAGCTGCTGCCCCCGTACCACTCGCCTGGCGCTGGGGTACGGATCTGGACGAGCGAAGAGGCGCTTCATCCATGCTTGAATTATTTATCCACATACATTACAAACAGGCAAGGGATGTAAACACTATAAATGCAGTCAGATATTCAGAGACCTTGACTTTAAGATAAGATAAGATATTCCTTTATTGATCCCCTTGGGGGAAATTCGAGTGCCATAGCAGCATAGAGGAGGGGGGAGGGGAGGTACAGGTATGGGCAGGGTAATAGTAGAAAGACATAAATATAGGCAATACAATTGTATCTGAATATAAAATATGAGAAGAATAAACAGTGTAAACAATAAAATGAACTCTGAATATAAAAAATATGAGACAAATAAACAGTGTAAACAAAGGTGCAGATGAGGGTCTGTATGCCCTATCGGTTATATTACACGTTACAATAAATATAGGCAATAAATCATTTGAATCTGAATATATACTATGAGTAAAAGTAAACAGTATACACACTAACACTGCCATATAATGCCACTGTGAAAACATCTCAAAAGGAGATCTGAATATAAAAACATGAGAAGAATAAACAGTGTAAACAATATAATTAACTCTGAATATAAGAATATGAGAAAGTGAACAGTGTGCAGGTGATGGTCTCAGTCATCAGTTATATTATACATTACAATTATAATCTGAATATATACTATGAGTAACAGAAAAGTAAACAGTATACATAGGTGCATTATACACAAGCTACGCTAACTGGCATCATATACGCCATACGTGTACGTTGTAGTCCGTGCAGGTTAGGTGGTTAAGAGTCAGACACACTTAGTGGTCAGACGTTCCTAATAGTTCTCCAGTTCTGCTGCCGTCAGGTCTCCAGCTGCTGGTGGCAGTGCCACACTGTATGAGGTCAGTGGACGCCCACACACACGTACACAAACCACAGACACGCCACAGACCTTAAAGCTTAAGACAGGATTGTTAAACACCATGTTAGCACATTGCGCGTGTTTATTCTGTGGTCGTATCTGATGGAGAATGTCATTGTGTCCTGTCGCACAGTAGCTGCCCTCTTCCCCTTTGCCCTCTATTCAGCACCTGCTGACCCTGTTTACAGAAGAGGTCAGAGGTCATCGGAGACCTCCCATCTAGGGTCGCAGATGGGCCGAGCACAACACCTGTTACACAAACACGCTAGCGTGCACACACACACGCGCGCGCGGGCGCACGCACACACACACACACACACACACACACACACACACACACACACACACACATTCACAAAGTGATTAATCCATACACTCATCTGTAAAACATTCAGTGTTAATTATGGGAGGGCTTGGCTGGGAGGTCTTAGCCCCCCTGAATGACCCTTGACCCTCCTGAAAGAAAGAATAATCCATAGTCTCTCTACAGTACTGGATCCTCAAAACATATCATTCACACACTGACAATATTACGCACATTACATGCACACCAACATATTCCCTTCACACCTTTTCAAGTTCTCCATTAACTCTAAATGATGTTGTAAAAGACACATCACTTTTCACCAGGACTTTCAAACAACATGATGCTGAGTTTCAACTAGGGGGTGGTCTCGAGGTGGGCTGTGCCCCCCATCCAGGAGGCCAAAGAAATTGCAATAAAGAAATCTCTTTTTAACTCATTCAGCGCCAGGGGTCGCTGTTTACCTTCTGCGTAGAATGCCATCGCTGTAAGTCAATGGGGAGACTGCGAAACTTGCGAGTGCTTAAAATATATGAAATATTATAGCTATGGATCTAATAACACCGTTGATTTGTCAGTGAGTTGCTTCTGGTCAACATGCAAAAAACAGATTGTTTTTTCATCTGTACATTTCCGTTTTATACCGTTTTGAATATGAGTATAGTTTGGGTGATTTTTTGTAATCCCAGGAAAAGACGCGAAAATAGCCCTTTAGTGAAATCCAGTTATCCAGTTGTAATTTTTCGCCTGATTATCAAATCTTCCTGAAATCAACGCTAGATTATCGTTATTATCCTTCCTCATGCACCCATGAAATGGGCCCTGGAGCGCGGCACCCCCCCCCCCTCCTGTATCATGTATCCCTGCAATACATCTGTACGGTTTGTTTATGATCCTCCTCTGTTTTTAAGCTCAGTTTTTAAGCTTTGTGCATTATAAATCCAATTCAGTCTACTGAACATGGCAAATAAAGTAACAATGACAACAGACACAAAGGATAGGTTTAACGGATTCCATAGAAATCGATAGTTTATCAGCAGCATTGTAACAGCCTGATGCAGGCGGCTCGGGGAGGATGCACATGGAGCCGCACGCTCCTGGGCAGGTGCACTCAGCAGGGACTGGATGAGGGAAGGGAACGGAAAGGGGACCTTTCACAAGAGCGCTTGTTTCTAACCGTTAGAGTAGCCTCTGAAAGAGGACCTTTCACAAGATCACTGTCTCTGTTAGAGTAGCCTCTGAAAGAGGACCTTTCACAAGAGCACTGTCTCTGTTAGAGTAGCCTCTGAGAGGACCTTTCACAAGAGCACTGTCTCTGTTAGAGTAGCCTCTGAAAGAGGACCTTTCACAAGAGCACTGTCTCTGTTAGAGTAGCCTCTGAAAGAGGACCTTTCACAAGAGCACTGTCTCTGTTAGAGTAGCCTCTGAAAGAGGACCTTTCACAAGAGCACTGTCTCTGTTAGAGTAGCCTCTGAAAGAGGACTTTTCACAAGAGCACTGTCTCTGTTAGAGTAGCCTCTGAAAGAGGACTTTTCACAAGAGCACTGTCTCTGTTAGAGTAGCCTCTGAAAGAGGACTTTTCACAAGAGCACTGTCTCTGTTAGAGTAGCCTCTGAAAGAGGACCTTTCACAAGAGCACTGTCTCTGTTAGAGTAGCCTCTGAAAGAGGACCTTTCACAAGAGCACTGTCTCTGTTAGAGTAGCCTCTGAAAGAGGACCTTTCACAAGAGCACTGTCTCTGTTAGAGTAGCCTCTGAAAGAGGACCTTTCACAAGAGCACTGTCTCTGTTAGAGTAGCCTCTGAAAGAGGACCTTTCACAAGAGCACTGTCTCTGTTAGAGTAGCCTCTGAAAGAGGACCTTTCACAAGAGCACTGTCTCTGTTAGAGTAGCCTCTGAAAGAGGACCTTTCACAAGAGCACTGTGTCTGTTAGAGTAGCCTCTGAAAGAGGACCTTTCACAAGAGCACTGCCTCTAACCGTTAGAGTAGCCATGTTCCACTCAGGGGTGATGTAGTGTGCAGTAACTAACTGTACTTGTAGGGCTGTCAACGAATTTTTATTTTATTTATATATATATATATATATATATATATATATATATATATATATATATATATATATATATCCTCTTTTTCTCCGCCTGATTTAAAAAAAAAATGTCCCCATCCGAATTTAGTCGTTGTGCCAATTCCCCCCCTCCCCTACCTGGTTGTTGTGCGCATGTTCCTCCTACTGGTCGGTACAAGGGAACCGTGAAGTCTACCACAGTGGCTCTCTTCTCACCTGGCAGCGAGGACTCTCATTGGTGAAGCGTAACGCGTGGGAGGTCACGCTGCCTTCACCATTTCCTGCCTTTCGCTGAGCAGGCGCCCAGACCTGACCTGTAGGCATCGCTGTCCACAACACCAGATTACCACCCTCGACTTCCCTCCCCCTAACTCAGCCAAACGAGTTAGTATGATGACCGCCCAAAGCCGCAGGCAATGCTGACTCCGGGAGTTGAGACCGCAGCCTCTTGCATTGGTGACGAGCGCAATCTCCGCTACGCCATCCGACCGCCCTGTCAACGAATATTCTATATATTTTTTTATCCACTTTTTCTCCTAATTTTTCTCCCATCCCAATTTCGTGTTGCCAATTCTCCCCTCCCCTGTCTTGAACGTTGCTAGACTATGCCCCCCACTGGTTGGTTCAGTTGTAGTGAGGATAGAAGCCTTGCATCACGTGTCCCCTCCGGTACACGAGGAGGCAGCCTGTCGCATCTTTTCACCACACAGCGCGGACTCTCAGTGGCGAGGAGTAATACGTGGGAGGCTCACGCTGCCCCCAATACTTCCTGTCTCTGCTGTACAGGCGTCACCCAACCGACCTGTAGGAGTCGCTGTCCACAACGTCCAATCCCCACCCATCAACTTTCAACACGCTGACTCTGCCAAATGAGCCAGTACGACGGCCGGCCCAAGTCGAAAGCAATGCTGAGACTGGGATTCGATACCGCCGGAGTCTCTTGCATTGGTGATGAGCGCAATCTCTGCTACGCTATCCAGCCGCCTCACGAATATTCTATATTGAAATTAATCTCCATTCCCGGTGGGCAGTCGTTAGTGGTTAACATACCGTTGTATTCATTCGGTACACAGCCGTTCGGTACGGTACGGTACACACTGAAACGGTTCGGATACGTGTACCTTTACACCACTAGTAACTTCAGAATGTTATCTTTCAAAAGAGACCAGGCTCATGCATGTGCTATAAGTATAAAGTATAAAGGTAATCTTTGCAAGAAAAGTATGCAGTCCTCAAGTTCAAGTAAAAAAAAACATGGTCACTTTTCTGGGTGCCTGTTAATAGGCTAACCTAGAGTAGGCTCTGAAAAGGGGACCAGACTCTGTTAGCCTAAGACCAGCCAAAGATAGACAAAAGATCACATTGGCCCGTGATAGACTCCACTCAGTGGGGAGCTGAGCGCTTGCCCGATAGAGGTAGATGTTATATGTAATATTTCCCAGGGTGCAGCGAAAACGCAGATATCCAAAGCCAATAGGGAATCCCTGGGAAAATTCGTCCCCGATCCCCTAAAAGGGCGATCGAGCTGAGCTCTGGGAATGTGCTTTAGACATGAAAGTTGGGAGGGTGGGGGGTTTCTTTTGTAATCATTACATTGATAATGTACTTACCTGTGGTTATCGTAATTCTAAACATTACAATATAAATACTTACCTGCACTTACGTTCGGGATATAAGCTGTGCAAATGGGTAAAAGCGCATAATACATGACAATGAATGATTATCAGTAACAAAGACATTTGACGCACGTACCTTGTATTTCCTCAAAGAGAACAGACAATGAGGAAGGGAAAAAGAGGGGATTTTAAAGGGAATACTGCGGGAAATTGGGCAGATGGCGAGCCGCCCCAGAACAATGTCGGTGGAGCCGAATCGTGTATTGAATGGATTGGTTTGGTTGGGCTGGATAGGCGGAACCGTGGGAATAGGGGGCAGGCCCGGGTATGAGGAAACGAAGGGGCTCGCGTAATAGTGTGGACTTCATCCAGAAATTACTATATAATACTTAAATTGCTGGTGGCGCACACTGTCATAGTAGCGATGTGTCCCCATTCCATTATTTAGGGAAAGCCCTGCATTGTTTTCAGTGGGACCCCTCTTAATTTACATTTACATTTAGTAATTTAGCTGACGCTTTTATCCAAAGCAACTTACAGGTTCTGTACGACAAGTCAGCAGGAAGGGTACAACTCTTTCCACTGAGTAACAATGTTCATCAAACAATGTTGAAACTTGGGTGCTGCAGTGTTGAGTCCATAGTAGTAGAGACATATTAGTATAGTAGGTAGTAATATAGGCAAGGAAGACGATAGACATGGATGCTTCAAACGTCCATTTTGTTAAACAGAGCCTACCGTCTCCCTTCTGGGTAGAGACACAATCCACTGTGTTCCATTTGCCTTGTCATGTGAATCTACCCAAACAGACTATAACTTTACTGCACCTAAAGTTTGAGTCCCAAATCTCGTTGTATGCAAATATAATGACAATAAAGTACAATCTATCTATCTAATCTATCTAACTAACCAGATAATCTGCTGTGTTCCATTTGCCTTGTCATGTGAATCTACCCAATCAGACTGTAACGAACCATAGAATCTGCTGTGTTCCATTTGCCTTGTCATGTGAATCTACCCAATCAGACTGTAACGAACCATAGAATCTGCTGTGTTCCATTTGCCTTGTCATGTGAATCTACCCAATCAGACTGTAACGAACCACCGACAGACACATTATAGTCACATACAGTAGAAGCTGCAGGAATAACGCCTGGTCACGGTGTAGAAATGCTGACTGAGGTCACACTCACAGTTGCAAGTGTGACTTTTGATGTGAGGTTCTGTGCATGTGTGTGTGTGTGTGTGTGTGTGTGTGTGTGTGTGTGTGTGTTTGTCACCTTGTCCTAGCTTCTTCCTCTTTTTCAGTGAAATTATTTAACAGACAACTGTACCCAAAATGTCTCTTACATTGACTGAAGATCATGTTCACCTGTAACACTAAGGCTATGTTCACACTGCAAGTCTGAGTGCTCAATTCTGATTTAATGCTCAGATCAGATTTCCTTTTTGGTTTGACAGTTAACATTTTTTATTTAAATAATATTTTTAAATGTGGCCAACATCAGATTCCAGTGTGAACCGGTCACAGTCCTGAACTCACCTGCATTGTTCAGGCAGTGACGCGGGAAGGGGGGGTGCTGCGGGGGCTGCAGCACCCCCACCTGGCAGGGAGTTGTAACTGCAAGGTTGTTTTGGCTTTTATTCCATTGTAATATCCTACTCAATGTCACCGGCACTGCAGATTTACCCTACTCTTGAAATTCGGAAAAGTGCATTACCGGCCAGATCATGATAGGGGCGCTGTCTCGATAATGCAGTGTTCCCTGTTATACAGACCGGTGTTTTAGGCATATAAACAAAGTAATTTAGAAGCTGTACCGGGCGTGTGTAGATTTTTACCAACCCACTTTCAGTTCCGCGTACACGCGTACCGGGCTGCACCGGGCAGAAAAGATCATTGATGACAAGACGAAACGTCGCATTTTGCTGCATTAAGGTAAGACAATGGTTAATCTATTATTGGATGCCTTCATTTGAACACTTAATTTGCACTATATATTAAAAGAGTGGGTCTCGCCTCGCATAGCCTAGTGGGTGACGTGTGTATATTGACAAAAAATAAAAAAAAATGTGCGCGCTGTGCGGTCATTGCCTCCCCTTCAGCGCACCCGCCGCCTATGACGTTATTATATCACTTATCTCCGCACCCCCAACTCTGACTGACTTCCCGTGGCTCTGTGTTCAGGTCAAATGAACAATAACGAAGATGGACATACATTTTTTTTGGACAAATGTCAATCTAGAGTGACATAAAAGTCGCATGACTGTTCAGACAGGTCGCATTGCAAAAGATCAGACCTGTATCTGATTTAGGACCCCATATGAAAGTGGTCCAAATCAGAATTGAAAAGATCAGATTCCATGTGATTCGTGCTGTTCACACTGTATATGAGCAAAAGAAAAATCTGATTCGAGCCACTCTCGCCTGCAGTGTGAACGATGCCAAAAACAAAAAGCTGATATGGATTCCACTGTGAGTCATGTGATGACATCACATTTGACTGTGGATTTTGAGTTTTACAGTCAAATATATTTTCTTCTTTTTTTCCTTCTTTCTTTCTCCTTCCTTCCTCCCCCCTTTCTTTTCAGAAAACTACTTCCCAGAGCCTCTCACACAGCACATTACTTTCCTACCAAATCCAACACAAACACTTGCAAACAGCTCAAGGATTTTTAGTTTTCTCCTCCTGTGTGTGTGCGTGCGTGTGTGCGTGTGTGTTGTGAGCTGTCAGAGGAGATCTGGTGAGAGTGGGCTAATTGGAGTTAATTCACCATCTGTCTGTGCGCGCTAGCAGACAGGGTCATTAGCGGAGACAAGTCCAGCCACAGGGGGGGCCGAGAGGAGAACCATCAACTCCCACTTCTTCTCCCACTCTCTTTAGTTCTCTCTTCCTCTCTGTCTTCCTTCGCTCCCCCTGTGCCCTTCTATCCGTCTTCATCTCCTCTCCATCCCTCTGTCTCCGCCCTGTGATTTAAGATCTCTTTCTTCCTCTTTAAAGCATGATGTATAGAAACATCCGGTTCACTGTCTTTTTAGTCCTGTACTAACAAAAAGGCTTATTGGATTAGCCATATTTTCAGTGAGTGCAACGGGATGACGGGATGTATGAGTGTCCTTTGGTTTGTGGGTATTGATTATTCTATTTGTCAGACCCATGTCACCCTCTGCTGGCCGGATTTGGTAGCTGACAGTGACATCACAGAGCATCCGACAATAACAAAATCTCTGTGAATGAATGAATGAATGAATGAAAACTTTATTAACAGATTGCAGAATGGGTACAGTACAGTACAGCTCAATACATACAATTGTTAAGGGGATGCAGACCAGAGAAAGACTTTCGTCTTGTTTACATCAGGGTCCCCCATTTTCAATTCATCGTAACATATATGACATACATGACATACAGATAGACAGTACTGCTCCATCTATACATTTATGACATACCAGATTTGCAATTACAGTACTGTTTGTGATACAAAAAGAGTCCAGAAAGAAAAGAGTATATACATTAGGCGTGGAAACTGTACATTGGATTGGGTAGGTGGGGGTGGGGGGGGACTGTACATTGGAGGTGGTTGGGTGGGTGGGTGGGGGGGGGGGGGGGGGGGGGTTGGTTAGGAGTGGGGGGGGGGGGGGTGTTGATTGATTGATTGATTGATTGATTGATTGATTGATTGAAAAGTTTATTAACAGATTGCAGAATGGGTACAGTACAGTACAGCTCAATACATACAATTGTTAAGGGGATGCAGACCAGAGAAAGACTTTCATCTTGTTTACATCAGGGTCCCCCATTTTCAATTCATCATAACATATATGACATACATGACATACAGATAGACAGTACTGCTACATCTATACATTTATGACATATCAGATTTGCAAATACAGTACTGTTTGTGATACAAAAGTGTCCAGAAAAGGAGTGTATATACATTTGGCATAGAAACTGTACATTGGAGGAGGTTGGTTGGGTGGGGTGGGGTTGGGTGGGTTGGGTGAGGGCTGTACATTGGAGGTGGGGGGGGGGGGGGGTTGGGAAGGGGACACACACACATTTTACACTGTACATTGGAATATTGACAAAGCCTTACTTGGTCATTTACTGTACAACTAGGTTAGGACATTTGTAGGGGCCAGTTTCGAATTGCAGTCTCACGTAGGTGTTTTTTGAGAGTGTTTTTGAAGGTGGGTAGTGATTCACATTCCTTTACAGCTTTAGGTAGGGCGTTCCACATTGATGTGGCATAATTGCGAAACGTGTTTAGTCCCTTGTTTGAGCCGAATCTGGGTTTTACATGATTTGTGGAGCTCCCTCTGGTGTTGTGATCGTGGTATTCACTGACCTTTGGGAAGTATTTTGACATGTACATGGGTACCTTGGTCGCGTAGTGTATCTTGTAGACCAGGCCCATTGCAAGTTGCTGTACTCTGTCGTCTACTCTAAGCCATCCTAGGTTGTCGAAGTGGGCAGGGGTGAGGTGGGTTCTAGGAGTCAGGTCAAGTAGTAGTCTGACTAGCTTGTTTTGAGATGTTTGTAATTTGTTTTTTAGTGCCTTTGAGGTGCTTTGGTACCATGAGGTGCAAGCATAGTCGTAGTACCCTTGAATGAGTGCTCCTGCTAGAGTCTTCAGGGTATTCTTGTTTACCAGAGAGGAGATCCGGTACAAGAATCGCGTTCGTTGGTTGACTTTTTTTATTACATTGGATGCCATTTTGTCACAGGAAAGATTAGCCTCTAGGATGGAACCCAGGTAGGTAATTTCATCTTTCCTTGTGATAATATTGTCACCCACTGTAACCGAGAAGCCGTCGGTCTTGCTGAGTTTGTTATTTGAACCGAAGAGAATGGACTCTGTTTTGCCCATGTGTAATGATAGTTTGTTGTCGGCGAGCCATATGCAGATTTTGCCTAGTTCCGAGCTGAGGGCTTTTTCAACCTGTAACTTGTTCTTGTCAGAGACCAGCAGGGCTGAGTCGTCCGCAAACAGGAACAAGTTGCAGTCACAAGCTGACGACATGTCATTTGCATAAATTAGGAATAGTAGCGGTCCTAGTATGCTTCCTTGTGGAACACCACAGCTCACTGTGAGGGGGGGGGATAGGGTACCGTTTACTTCCACCATCTGTTCCCTCCCCTCCAGGTAGGATTGTATCCAGCTCACTGATAAACTATCAAAACCAATTGCTTTTAGCTTGTCAATCAGAATGGTGTGATTGACAGTGTCGAAGGCCTTTTGTAGGTCCAGCATGACCATGCCGCAGTATTTGCCCGCGTCCACCTCTTGTTTGATGTGGTCGTTCAAGTAGAGAAGGCATGTGTCAGTGGAGTGGGATGTTCTGAAGCCAGATTGGAATTCGTAGATTAGATTTTTTTCCGCGAGGTACTTTTCGATCTGTTCGTATACTATTTTTTCCATGACTTTCGAGATGGATGTAAGGATAGAAACAGGGCGGTAGTTACCCGGGTCTAATTTGCTGCCCTTTTTGTGCAGGGGTGTTACTCTCGCAATTTTGAAGTCCTTGGGGACGTGTCCCTGTTTTATGGAGAGGTTTATTATGTGTGTGATGACTGGGGTGATGGCTGCTGCTGAGTCTCTGAGGAATTTGGAGGGGATGTTGTCATGGCCAGTGGCCTTGTTTGGTTGGAGGGCGCTCAGTTTTTTGAGTACCTCATCTGTAGTTACTATTTCCAGTTTGAAGTCGTCTTTGTGGACGCCTAGGTTCATGTAGTATGCTACTATGTGTTCTACCCCATACTGCCCTGAGTGGGAGGGTAGTTTGTTTACCAGTGTTGTGGCTATGTTTGTGAAGAAAGTGTTTAAGTAATTGGCTACATCCAGCTTGTCTGTGATGAGCGTGTTGTCCGTCTTTATGTTTATGTTTGAGAACCTGGTTTTGAGTTTTTTACTGCAGCCTAGTTGATTGTTGAGTAATTTCCAAAGTTCACGTGGTTTATTTTTGTTTTCCTCGGTTTTGTCATTGATGAAATTTTTTTTAGCAGTTTTGATCATGGAGTTTACGTCATTTCTTAGTCTGTTTCTTTCTAGTTTGAGTTCAGTCACGTGGTCTTGGAGTTCACTGCTCGTGCTTTTGGTAAGCTTTGACTGACTTTTACGAAACTCAGAGCATTTTTTGTCTCTGGCTTTCATAGCGGTCAGTATTTCAGTGTGCATCCATGGCTCAGCGCGATTTTTTACCCTGGTGGTTCTTAGGGGGGCCATTTTGTTTAGTATTGATGAAAATTTGGTTTTGAAGCCAAGCCAAGTTTCTTCAACCAGTGTACCATTGAGTTCATCTGACCAGTCCAGACTCTCCAGTTCAAGGTTAAAGGCCTCGCTAGAGTAGGTTTTGAGGTCTCTAGATGTGACTGTTTTGTCCATGGTAAAAGACTACACGCGTCCTGGTCATTGCAAACAGCGACTCCTACTGGTCAGTTCCCCTCCCTGTTGAGCAGGGAGGGGATCTGAGGGGGATAGTGTAACCCAGGTGTTATGGTTTGTAAACAACCCCAACAGCACGGCACAGACAGGTAGTTCAGAGTTAGCCAAAAACCAGGGCGTATTTATTTCCAAAAACAGAGAAGAGCAAAAACAACAAAAAGCACAAGGGGAGAATGTCCTTGGGCAGAGTAGGCTCTGCGGCTCTGCAGCTCGGCTCAGAGCAGAGACGGCACTGTGGCGTTGCGCCTCTGACTCTGCGGCTCTGCAGCTACTTGGACATCCACTCGGGGAGGAACAGAGAGAGAGAGAATGTCAACAAACGAGCGTATGGAATACGAGGCAGTCCAGTATTATTTAGCTGAGTCCAGTACTAACACAAGCGACACATCTTCACCAAAACACACAAAAAACAGAAAGGTCCCGAGTCCAGGAAAATGCGAGGAAAAAACAGAGCATCCAAAAAAGTACGTTTCCAAAACTCACCAAGGCGCAATTGCGCAAAGCGATCTACGAGGCACAGATCCAACGGAATGGCAGAGAGGAGCAAACAGCGGCGACTTCCAAAGACGTCCTGGAGAACAGAGGGTGAACAACACGGGAGGAAAACAAGCAGCAGCTAGTGGTAAGCCAAAACGACCCGACACAGAACGTTCAGAATATAAGGGCTCCACCGAGCTGATTTGAAACTCACTTCAGGTGCGTGAAGGTAATTGGTACCTGGAAGCGTGCGGTATTGGACCAATCCTCACACAAGGTTTCAGATTCATAACTATTTAGTCATAGGGACATAAATAGTTAATGCCATTGAATAAGAACATAAATAGTTAATGCTATTATGTAAGAACATAAGTAGTTAATATTATTGGGTCATATGTATATTCGTATGAGATTAGCAACTTTGACCAAATCCTTTGAATTGCTGCACTGCCCTTTAAATTACTTATGTCACGACAGCCACGCCTTGCTTTACGGCAGGTGAGTCTTGCACTACGCCAGATGAGATTCCAGATTGACGGAGATAGCCGCAGCTAAATGTTGCTGGATACCGAGATGAAATACCACCACAAAAACAGTTGTCAAACAGTTATAAAAGATTACCCCAGTTACAAAACTGAAGAAGAGTTGCAGTTAAAGTAGCCTGCGGTTTTGGTGAGTTTCATCAATATTGTGCTGTCCATTTGTCGAATGTACAAAATCGTTAGCTCAATGCTATAAGCTAATAATGTAGCTTCATCCTGAGTCATGCTAGCGAAGCTTCAAGCTCAATTTGGTTAAATGAAAACTAGAAAGAAACCATTTCAGAAGTACTTATAATTGTATTGATATGCTGTACGATAAGAACATGGTCTATATACATTTTGACTGTTTTTGAGAGTTTAATATGGAACGTGAGGAATGTCCCATATGCTAGCGCACTTTAGCCTAACTTAGCATGGGACAGACGGACATTCCCACGTGCTGTGATAAGGTAGCCTATTTTAGCTTAGCATAGCTAAAAGTAGCCTGATTGATTATTCATTCTGAAAGCAATGAAAAGATGATGAAGCGATAAAAGATGGTAAATAGCTTTTATTTTCTGAATGCCTGCTTGACGCAGGCCAGGTTTTTCTAGTCAAGTCAAGTCAATTTTATTTGTATAGCACATTTCCAGGCAGCGGCAGCTGGCACCAAAGTGCTTCACAGGCAGGTTGATAAAAACTAAATAATATGATGCAAGATATAAGATTAAAAACACAGTAAAGCAATGAAAGTAATAAAAACAGGTAGGACACAGTAAAACAAAGAGGATAGAAGGGCCAGGGGTTTAGTGGTGATTAAGTGGGGGGGAAGGCCAAGGAGAACAGGTAGGTTTTTAAAAGTGATTTAAAAGCCTGCACGGTCTGGGCGGCCCGTACGCTGAGGGGGAGACTGTTCCACAATCTAGGCGCTGCGGTGGAGAAGGCTCTGTCTCCCCTAGTCTTGAGCCTAGTTCTAGGCACCACCAATAGCAGCTGGTCAGCTGATCTGAGGGATCGGTGGGGGGTGTGGCGGTGCAAGAGCTCGGATAGATAGGGAGGAGCCGTGCCATTTAGTGATTTAAAAACATTTAAGGCTAATTTAAAATCTATTCTAAAACGAACAGGTAGCCAGTGGAACGAGGCCAAAACTGGGCGGATGTGCTCATGTTTTTTTGTTTTGGTGAGGAGGCGCGCGGCTGCGTTCTGCACCAGTTGTAGGCGGCGAAGCAGGGATTTGTCGATGCCTGTGTAGAGTGCATTGCAGTAGTCGAGGCGAGTGGTGACAAAGGCATGTATCACCGTCTCTAGGTTACTTTGGGAGAGGTATGCCTTTGTCTTCGCCAGGAGTCTGAGGTGGTAAAAACAGTTTTTGACTGCGGCGCACCCCGTTCCACCCTGGGAGCAGTTCCAGGAGTCCCGGCCGACCACCATTCACCACGTGTGCCCACGCGGGACGAGGCAGTGTGCCGGACCGATACAAGATGGCGAGCCAACCCACTGAACCTCTGATATAGATCAAGGCTAATGCCGGCCTGATTAGAATACCCCTGTTGCTCAACTCCTGTTGCCTCAACAGTCCGGTAGGATTGAACTGATTGAACTTGAGTCATAAGAACTTCCAAGGACCATATCCTTTTCTATGACACAAACTGATTGAACGAGAATACAAGGACTTCCAAGGGCTTCGACCCCGTTCACCTTTTGTTATTTTGATATTGTATGTTGTATTTGATTTGATTTGATATATGGGTACTGATATTTCTCCTATAAGAAGGGAGAATTAAAGGGTAAATACACCCAGTAAGATACCTGAACCACTCATATTTCTCCTATAAGGGAGAATTAAAGGGTAAATACACCCAATAAGATACTTGAACCACTGATAATTCTCCATTAAGAAAGGAGAATTAAAGGGTAAATACACCCAGTAAGATACCTGAACTACTTATGTTCTCCATTATAGAGGATGAGTTAAAGGGTCTATGTACCCAGTAAGATACTTGAATCTCATTGATGACATATTGATTATAGCTGAATCACTGATGGTTCTCCTGTAAAGAAAGATGGTTTAAAGGGTAAATTCACCTAATAAGGTATTTGCATTCCTATAACCTGGCATATTTCTATTGGTACTTAAGAGTTTAAAGGGGCATTTCACCTAATAAGGTACTTGCATTCCCTGCACATTTAAAGGTTTAAATTAATATGTTTAAACACTTACCTATTGAAATGATAAACTGATATAGAGTTTACTGATCTGCAATTGCAGAAGAAAAGATAACGAGTTACTCATGATAAAGGGATACATCCAATATTCAACCTTGAACCTAGCTTTAGCTAGAGATAACCTCAGATGTCTGAACCAACCCTAATGTGTTGATCCAATCAACCTAGGACTTGATATCGAACTAACCCTCCCGAAAGAAGGAGTGGTTTATGAAAGAACCTAAAAGGATACTTCACACTACTACTGTTTACTTCACGTCTGTATGTCTAGCTAGCGTGCTTAGAAATAAAACACTGGTCATTGTTATAACTCTGTCTCTGGTCTACTATTCCTTTAATTGTGTATATTACTCCTCTCCTCATTTGAATCTAGAATTGTGCCAGTGGCGAACAGCTGTTACTGTTAGTGACACAAGTGCTACAATAGCGTGAACCTCAGCGCGTTACTTTCTCCCAGTGAAACTCCTCGCCGTCAGGTGAAAAGAAGCAGCTGGTGACTCCATGTGTATCGGAGGAGGCATGTGATAGTCTACACACCCTCCCCAGACTGACAGTAGGGCAGCATGTGGTGGTCTACACCCTCCCCAGACCGACAGTAGGGCAGCATGTGGTAGTCTACACCCTCCCCAGACTGACAGTAGAGCAGCATGTAGTAGTCTACACTCTACACCCTCCCCAGACTGACAGTAGGGCAGCATGTGGTAGTCTACACACCCTCCCCAGACCGACAGTAGGGCAGCATGTGGTAGTCTACACCCTCCCCAGACTGACAGTAGAGCAGCATGTGGTAGTCTACACCCTCCCCAGACCGACAGTAGGGCAGCACAACAACCAGGAAGGAAATTGGCATAAGGACTAAATTTAGGGATGACATTTTTGTTATAGGCCACTCCGACTGCCACTCCCCTTTTTTTGCAATTGGCATGAACAGCTTATCAGCTGTCATTTGGGTCATGACCAACCTTTGTACAAGTATCTTGTACAAGTCTGTGGAACCTCTTGCACACCAGCTCCCTGTGCAGCTTCACTCTCCCGGAGAGAAGGTAGTATGAGCACCACGTGAACAATGCCCTCAGGCACTGCACTGATACCATAGGGCGATGATGCCTGTGTCACCTTGGATGAAGTCTGAGGGAGTTGAACCATCGCTGGAGAGGTCTGAGATGGGGCAGACGCAGGGGAACCAGTAGTGAGGCAGTAGGCCTAACTTATGCTGGCACTTTGGAACTGATACTGCCTGACCTCACTGAAAGCAACTCAGGAATGAGAGGATGACCTTCATCCTTACCTGCTGTAGAGACTGCTCTCATTACCCATGAATCCACTGACATCCCTCTGAATGTCACAGGGTGGGACTGAGTCAGCTGCCTCTTCTTGTGGCTCAACCACCACCTCAGACCCACTCCTCTAGGCCCCAGGGGTGTTATCAAAGAGAAGCCGGCTATTCTCGGCCCTCGCTCCACAATGGTGGAACGAACTTCCCCCCACAGTTAGGACAGCTGAAACCAGACCAATTTTCCGCCGTCGACTAAAAACACACTTCTTCAATCAATATCTGAAATGAAAACAAATAAATAATAATAATAACCTTCCTACTTTGCTTTTACTATCATGCACTTTGCTTGCATGATACTAAATAATCGTCCTTGCCTATATTACTACCAGTACCTAATATGTTTATGCCTTTAATACTATGCGCTCAAGTCTGTAGTGCTCAAGGTCAACACCGTTTGACGAAGATTGTTACTTAGCTGTCAGAGTTGTACCCTTCCTGCTGACTTGTTGTACATAACTTGTAAGTCGCTTTGGATAAAAGCATCAGCTAAATGTAAATGTATGTGGAGCAAAACCTTGTGAGTGGTTCCATGTCATTCCTCCTCTGAGAGAAGCACAACCCAGACAGTCATCTACTTACTTCTCTACTTGCCAATTCGGAAATAAGGCTTCAACGATTCAACACCATTCAGCCCGGTCTTTATCTACTCTCTGTGTCTTCTTGCCCCATGTAAGATGTATGTCTCTCGTCTTCAACTGCTCTATACCTGGTGCTCTTTGGTCGTCCAGATGTTCTCCAGGTGTGTGTCCATCTTAATGCTGCCTCTGGTATCCTGTCCTGGTATCCTGTCCTGGTCCAAGAGTGTGTGGCCTAAAGCCATTTGAGCCGCTGGCATTGTATTTCAAGGACCACACTATTGCAGCCAGTTTTATTTCAAGGACCACACTATTGTAGCCAGTGTTATTTCAGGGACCACTCTGTTGCAGCCAGTTTTATTTCAAGGACCACTCTGTTGCAGCCAGTTTTATTTCAAGGACCACACTATTGCAGCCAGTTTTATTTCAAGGACCACACTATTGCAGCCAGTTTTATTTCAAGGACCACACTATTGCAGCCAGTTTTGCGGTACAGCTCCTTATTTGATATTTCGTTGGACCAGAATATGCAGGAGATTTTCCTCAGGCACCCATTGTGGAAAAGCATCAATCTTGTCCATGTCTCCTTTTACCACTCGCCAGCATTCTGAGCAGACAGATTTCAGGACAGATTTCACATTGCTGTTATAGAGTCTAATATAAACGGCCAAATCAAATACCTTGTATTGTATGTGTAAACTACTTGGCACTAAAGATCTTTCTGATTCTGATTCTGATGACTTGTGTCTTTGAGATATTCATGTTAAGACTCGTCTGCTTTGTATAATTGTTCAGTCTATCCGTTTTCTCCTGTAGGTGATCTCTCTTTGAGGAGAGGGCTGCCAGGTCATCATCAAAGTCAATATCTTCTAAATGGTAGAAAAGCGTCCATTGGAAGACTCTGGGCTTATCTGATGTAGTCTTATCCAGGTAACTATAGGAAGAGGATGGAGGAGAGGATACAGCCCTGTCGTACACCGGATTCCAAGGAAAACCATTCAGAGAGTGTCTTGTTGTCAATGATCACACTGCATTCAAAATGGCAACAGAACAGTCAGAGTCAGAGATTTTATTTGCCATGTATGGACGAATCCACATTGGAATACAGGTACAGAGCAAACACTGTGTCTACAACTATTCCAATACAGGAGCAGAGTAGAAACATACAGAAAAAGAAAAAAAAACAGACAGACAGTATAAAAGGACAAAATGCTAAGGTTGATATCAACATCCCCTGAAGTGCATAATGCATAGAGGCAGAATTGACAGTAAAAGTGCATATAATCATATAAGTGCGTGTTGCACAGAAACAGCACTTCCACAACCTGACTAATAACACACCAAAATAAAATAGGATAATATACAAATCTAGCCTTTGGAGTTATTCAGGCTGCACACAGCACTGGGGAAGAAACTCTTAGTAAACCGAGAGGTAGAGCATGTGATAGAGCGGTAGCGTCTGCCTGACGGGAGGGGGACTTATCAAGGTGACAATCTTTTCAGGGATTCCATATGACCTCAAGATCTTCCAGAGGGTGTCACTCTGCACACTGTCAAAAGCCTTTCTAAAGTCTATGAAATTGATATACAACGGGTAATTCCACTCAAGGCTCTTTTCGATGACCTTCCTCAGTGCCAAGATCTGATCAATGCATCCTTTGCCTTTCCTGAATCCTGCTTGCTTTCCCCTCAATCTGTTGTCAGTTGCTGACAACTGTCAATTGTCAGTCTCAGAGTTGAATCTGAGGCCAATTCCACTCTGACTATCTGCTTCCACGTCATGGATTTTGGATTGTGGCCCCTAGAAAACAGAGGGATGCCTATTTGCAACCCTGCAGCATGGTCAAGCAGATCCAGATTCAGATTATTTTATTGGCACTACATACAGTACATTCAGAAAAAAACGTGAGATGCTTGTTTAGCCTGACTCCTCAACCGTAGATCTTTTTTTTTCTCACTTTTTCTCCTCTTTTTCTATTTTTCTCCCCATCCCAATTCCATTGTGCCAATTCTCCCCTCCCCTGTCTTGAACGTTGCTCGCATATGCCCCCCACTGGCCGGTTGTAGGGAGGATAGAAGCCTTGCATCACGTGTCCCCTCCGATACACGAGGCAGCCTGTCACATCTTTTCACCTGCCTTTTCACGGCGGACTCTCATTGGCGAGGTGTAACGTGTGGGAGGCTCACACTACGCCTGCCATTTCCTGTCTCTGCTGTGCAGGCGTCCCCAACCGACCTGTAGGAGTCGCTGTCCACAACGTCCAGATTACCACCCATCGACTTCCACCCGCTAACTCTGCCAATTGAGTTAGTATGACGGCTGGCCCAAGCCGGAGGCAACGCAGACAGCCGGAGTCGAACCCGGTGTCTCTTGTGTTGGTGACGAGCGCAATGTCCGCTGCGCCACCCAGCCGCTGCTCCTCAACCGTAGATTTGTAAACATAGTACATGTGGTACTCTCAAGAATATGTGCATAATCTTGTGTTACCCTACAACGCTGTACATAGTGGCATATGATCGAGGGCCTGAGTCCCTCTCTTAGCTTGTTATTCTTTACTTAAGGGTAATGATGAAAATAACGAGTGGCAAGTTTTTTCACACATAAGCAGAGCTGTGGGAAACTTGTTTTCAAACAAGGTTATCGGCTGTGGCTGGCGTGCATGATGTAAAGCTTTTACTCTACAGGTAAGTATGTGCTTCATCTGGCGCGCCATGCACCTGGTATCACGGCTGTTTTTTCATTTGGCATCATATCAGGGGTGAGGTGGTGAGGGGGTGGGTGAAATTGTTCCCCGGTTTATTGTGGAAGAGGGTTGTGTGTATCGTGTTTTCACGTTTAAGTAAACGTGGCATTGAATCCACAACTGGGTTAGGTGTTGGCCTACAGAAGTTTACATGTGTAGCTCTTGTACCAAGGCCTTTGGCCCCTCTCTTTGGTCTGTGTTTTTCTTACTTTAGGGTAAAGGTGTAAAAAATTCAGGTGGCAAGTTCGCACATGAGCCTGAAGCCATGTATAAAGCCAGTTTTTGCACAGACGAGGTTATCATCTGTGGCTGGCGTGCAGAATGTGAAGCTGTTACCCTAACAGGTATAATGCGCTTTCATGTAGCGCGCTACAACTGGTGTCATGGCTCTGCTTTGTTGTTGCATTGTATCAGGGGTGAGGGCTCATAAGTGGTGGGCTAATAAATCCTTTCCCCCCCTTTACTGATTGGCCGGGAGGTGGGACTTCCTGCCTGTCAGTCTCCCTGTCGGCTGAGGGGCAGCGCGTCACAGGGAGGATGGGTGGGTCACGGGATTTCCCCCCGGCCATGGGATACGTCACTGGGCGCGTTTTCCTATTGGCCAGGAGACATCTGTGAGGTTATAGGCTGTGTGCTGCAGACCGCTGTCTTTGTCAAAGTTGGATGATGCGATGCATTCGAAAACTGTTCATTTTCTGCTCTGCTCTCTATTACAGTGTGTATTGGGCCGTTGGTCACTTGGCCCAATTATTATTGCATGCATCTTTTTCAATTGTTACTCACATAGAGGTCTCTCTGGGGGAACTTCTGTCTTCCCCTCTTATGTGAGGAGCAGAATTGACGGGGTTGCCCTCAGACGCGTCATATAAGGCACGTGTCTGTGTCTTATTGACCGGCTTCCTGCTGCTCGTCCCAGACAGCATGGAGGGAACTGAGAGAAAATGGTGGTTTTTTCAATGTATATTTGGTTTATAAACTGCTTTAAGAGGGTAATATCATTATCATCACGGGATGATATTGACGGTGGAGAAGAAGCGGTTTCACAGGCACAGGCCGCGAGGAGGGTGTTTGTTTTGAATTCCGAGCTGAAGACACAACACTGATAGCGAGTGTCTCCCAGAGCGAGGGAGAGCGGTTCATCTTAATGAAACAGTAGAAACTGCATTTTAATGTGTGAAAGGTTAGCAGTTGTCATGACAGCACGTCGCATGACAACCAGAAGGCGGGGCCGTCGTTGCTACGATGAAGATCTATAAGTCGAACGGTGTTTCCGGGTGTAGGGCAGACAAAAAATCTGACTGAGACTAAGAGGGAAGAAACCAGAAGAGACTCTCTCTCCTCTCATCACGAAGGGGGGGGGGGGAGGAAGAATGACACATCATCATTAGCTTCGGCTAACGCGAGGAGGGTTTTAGGCTAAAGACCAGGCCTGACCAGTGGATTGAATAGCAAAAGGACAATAGACTGAACACACCGAAAGATCATTAGAATAGACTCTTCAAGGACAATACAATCTGTTAACATCTGAGCTGAGGTTTCTGTTTATCAAATAAACCACGCTTCTCCTTGTAAGGTATTTCACGTTGTCGAAGTGTCGAATTCTTGCGGAGGTGGAGAATTATTATGGTTTGCGGATTGTACTAACGGGGAGAGATAAGAATCTTATCAGCCAGTGTCGGAGACGTCAGGACCATTAAAACGACACAACGCAGAGGAATTGGATGGAGAGCCAAACAGACGAAGACGTGATACTGGCCAGATTGATCAGGATCTAACAGTTGGTTGCCGATGACAGCCGGATTTGCAAGAGATAAGAACAACGGATAAAGACTTTTTCAATAATGGGGCGACAGTGGACAACAGTCATCGTGTGTGGGAGAATCATGATCGAGCAAGGCCGGCCAGCCCTGGGAGAGAGCGTCGAGTCGAGCGGTCATGAGGCGAACCAGCAC
Organism: Notolepis coatsorum; assembly: GCF_963971535.1. Taxonomy (NCBI): domain Eukaryota; kingdom Metazoa; phylum Chordata; class Actinopteri; order Aulopiformes; family Paralepididae; genus Notolepis; species Notolepis coatsorum. Next base: position 76,559,029 of record NC_140182.1, read on the forward strand.
TGGAGGAGAAACAGCGATTAGGAGAAAGATGTGAGTTCACTGTGCACACACGGTTGTTTTGATCTTTAAGCCAAATAAAAATGAACAGATAGTGCATCCGTAAACGTAAACATATTTAGTTTGACACAGAGAGAATGCCACCTGTAATAGTGTGTTTGAATAACAGCAGAGCGGCACGGTTTTTGTTTTGAAAATCGAGAGTCTTATCTACAGAGCACAGAAGCCACTGTGTAGGAGATGGGAAGGGAGGCAAAGGGGAGATGTTCGTTCATTCAATTAAAGGGGCAACATCGTATTTAGTTGATTACTGTTCAAAACACAGAAAGCGGGAAGCGGGACTGTGACGTGAAGGGAGCAGTGAACAAACGTTACGGTTGTGTTCGGTAGTGAGAGATTGTTTGAGGCATTAAAGGGACAGTGGAAAAAAAAAGGAAAAAAGGCACAGAGACAAGATGGCCGCAAAGGGCCACGAGGAGGATGGGCGAGATAAGATGAGGAAATGTCAACAAAATTGAGCAGACAAAATGGCCGCAGAGCCACGAGGAGATTAGAACCGGGAAGTGACACGTCAGCTACAATCCTCTAGACTGAGTTTGGCCGCCATCTAGGGGGGGCAGTGGGATAATACAGGCAAATGGAGGAGGAGAAGGTCGCCACCTAGTGGCGGAGGGGGGGGGTAGTGCTGGGGAGTTTCCATTACCCATAGGGGAATATTTAGAGTTTAATTTAATTAAGGAGTTTAATTGCGGAGGGGGGGGGGGTAGTGCTGGGGAGTTTCCATTACCCATAGGGGAATATTTAGAGTTTAATTTAATTAAGGAGTTTAATTTTTTCAAATTACCAACTGCTTGTGTGTATACACGGTGGTGTATGTGAGAACTTTGTAAAGGAACTCAAAGTGTAGAATAGAGCGACGGGACAGCTCCAGGGCGACGTAGACAGCCCTGTGTGTGGTATAGAGCGACGGGACAGCTCCAGGGCGACGTAGACAGCCCTGTGTGGTATAGAGCGACGGGACAGCTCCAGGGCGACGTAGACAGCCCTGTGTGGTATAGAGCGACGGGACAGTTCCAGGGCGACGGAAACAGCCCCGTAGGGTATAGAGCAATGTACAGCTCCAGGGCGACGAAAACAGGCCCGTAGGGTATAGAGCAACGGACAGCTCCAGGGCGACGGAGACAGCCCCGTTTAGGGTAGAGCAATGGACAGCTCTGTTGTATGTTAGATAATAGTACGAGTACGTGTATGTGAGTTAGGGGCAGGGAACCAACCTGCTCTGTTGTATGTTAGAGCGATGCTCTGTTGGATGTTATTATCATAATAATAATAATATCGATATACAGGTTAATTAAATAGTTTAATTATTGAATGGGTTAAATAAGAATTGCACAGAGAGATGAGATGCGGTTAATTAAATAAGTTTAATTATGAAATAAGAGGGAGTTCGATCTCCAGTGGGGCCTTCTCACGCCTAATAAATAGGCAGAGTCTTGAAGACATGTCACCAGAAGAACTGGCGCGCGCTGGGGGTCAACCTGGGATGAACAGATAGAGCGCGGAGTGGGTATCGTTTAGCTGCTGGTGTCACGCCGGAAGACAACAAACAGGGAACAGCCCTGTAGGATTAGATATGGGTGTTGAGAAGGTGGGGGACTAATAGAGAACAAATAGCGCCATGGGCTGTAGGACACTCACACCGTCCAACAGTCTGAAAGGGCGTGGCCATGGCAGGGGCTTGCAGAGGAAAAATATATAGAGAACTGGAGATAACTCCATGGAACGAGCTGCAGGCCCAAAGCCACGGTAGACTAATAGAAAACACCGGGTCGAGTGTACAGAAAAACTGCTGGCGTGGTGTTTCTGCTTTCAGAGTCTGGAGAGGGCCGACGGCGGTGGAGATGAGCCTCAACCAAGATGACCGACGGGGCGGAGACGGCCAACGGGGCGGAGACGGCCGACGGGGCGGAGTCCAGCGGTCGCAGGCGGTGTTGCCCAGGGGAGAACGAGGCGGACATCGGAGGGGTTTTCCTGCAGAGACGAGGGCTTTCCTGCGGAGACGCTGTTTAGAGAGCGTTTTGAAACAACAGAGCACGGGCGGTGAATCATGGACAAACAGGGACTTCCTTTCAGAGTCAATCAGGAGATCGAGAGACGAGACAAACAGCGAGAAGTCCTGTGTTCATTGATTAGGAGTATGAGATATAAATGGAGGATTCATATATAAGATATATGTATAGAAGGATATATATATATATATATAGAAGGTAGATAAGAGGGAAAACAGTAAAACAACAGGATATAATTATTGGGAGCAGACAGGGGGGCCCTAATTGTTATGAGTCGTTGGATGTTGTTAGTTTTGGTGGTCTGTTTCGGTTCCCTTTGTGCATGAAGGGGGGCGCAAACAGACATCAGGCAGCAAGATCACTGGGTTGACCGTGGGCCGTCTTCATTTCTTGTGCACAAGAGATGAGGTTGGTTTGCTTCAACCACAGTCTATTTTTGGCATAATTAATTAAAAAAACAAATAATGATTTATGATTCTGAAGGTGTGATAAGAATCAAGGGGGGATTGAGAGAAAATGGTGGTTTTTTCAATGTATATTTGGTTTATAAACTGCTTTAAGAGGGTAATATCATTATCATCACGGGATGATATTGACGGTGGAGAAGAAGCGGTTTCACAGGCACAGGCCGCGAGGAGGGTGTTTGTTTTGAATTCCGAGCTGAAGACACAACACTGATAGCGAGTGTCTCCCAGAGCGAGGGAGAGCGGTTCATCTTAATGAAACAGTAGAAACTGCATTTTAATGTGTGAAAGGTTAGCAGTTGTCATGACAGCACGTCGCATGACAACCAGAAGGCGGGGCCGTCGTTGCTACGATGAAGATATATAAGTCGAACGGTGTTTCCGGGTGTAGGGCAGACTAAAAATCTGACTGAGACTAAGAGGGAAGAAACCAGAAGAGACTCTCTCTCCTCTCATCACGAAGGGGGGGGGGGGGGGGGAGGAAGAATGACACATCATCATTAGCTTCGGCTAACGCAAGGAGGGTTTTAGGCTAAAGACCAGGCCTGACCAGTGGATTGAATAGCAAAAGGACAATAGACTGAACACACCGAAAGATCATTAGAATAGACTCTTCAAGGACAATACAATCTGTTAACATCTGAGCTGAGGTTTCTGTTTATCAAATAAACCACGCTTCTCCTTGTAAGGTATTTCACGTTGTCGAAGTGTCGAATTCTTACGGAGGTGGAGAATTATTATGGTTTGCGGATTGTACTAACGGGGAGAGATAAGGATCTTATCAGCCAGTGTCAGAGACGTCAGGACCATTAAAACGACACAACGCAGAGGAATTGGATGGAGAGCCAAACAGATGAAGACGTGATACTGGCCAGATTGATCAGGATCTAACAGAACGTTGTCTGGTGTTTCACCATTGATGTGTTTCACCAATTAGAATTCACCATTGATGTGTTTCGGGTTCTTGACGTGCTTATAGCGCTGTCCCTGGGTGCTTCCAATGTGGAACCACGTTATGGGCCGGCGCGCCTTGGTTGCCCAATTCATAGAAACTGAGTTTTTTATACGGGCGACTGGGAAGGAGATTTTTTATCTCTACCGAGCGCCAGTGCACTAGGTTAGACTCGATGACTCACGTGCATCTCCGGGGGGAGATGACAGAGTAGATCAATACATTGGCGGAGGGGTCTCACGCCCATGAGGTGGGCCACCAGGAGCAGCGCTTTCACGTACTGTCCATCTTGGTGGCACCCTCTGTGATGTTTTAGATCGACACGCGTACCTACCCCCCTCTTAGGACTGGGGATGGCGGCGTGACTAGGATGCAGGACTGGTTCTGGTCGCGCCGGACCAGGTCAGTTAACCCGTTGTCCGCCGGGGCGCAGTTCTGCTGTTCTGGTACCCCGAAGGACTGTGCTTTTCCGGGGGGGAAATGCCGGGTCGGTCCGGGCTTCGCAGGGATTGATGTCGTGGATGTGTGTGTCATATGTATGCCACTACAAGTTGCCCATAACAGTGGCGTGCTTGGTCCATACTGTGTTGTACCTTGCGCTGTATTAGGGGGCCTCGTCCTTCTCCATTTGTTTCACCCCTCCCTCCCCCTGCTGGGCGGGGATGGGAGGGGGCTGTCAACCCCTCTAGGCATCCCAGTGTAGGTCCCGGTCCGCCAGGCCCAGGTCCGGACTCGTTCTCGTCGACCTGTTGGCCTGGGTTAACCCTTTGAAAACTGAAACACTTGTACTGCTTGTATAGCCTGTGTATACGCGCAGTTATGTTTCTAAAGTTTTCTTGGTGGGTTAAGGGAACAACCGCCTCCTGTTAAACTAAACATAGGGAGGTGGTTGGTTCTCCGGTGTCGACTCTTGGGTTGAGGCCGGGCTTGCCCCCGTCTGCCCGAGAGTATGCCCCAGCATATTTCATGACGTCTGCCAATTGTGTCGGCCTCTCCTTTGAACCTCGACCCCGCTGGAGGGGTCGGGTTTGTGGAGGTCATGACATGGTGCACAGCATACCGAACACCCCTTCCACCGGGTACTGTTCTCACAGTAGACCCCTTAGCCTGTCTAGTCCGCAGTGCTCCAGGCACAGGTCGAGTTCTGGCCTGTTGCCTGGATTAAGGGATTGACCCCCTTGGGGGTTGTCTCCCCGGCGCGCCGTCTGACCCCACAGTGTTGTGGGCATAGCTGTCAACCATCCCGTTTTTCCCGGGATTGTCCCGTATTTCAACCTTCCTTCCCGCCGTCATCCCGTTCCCGTTTTTTTCCTGTTTTTTTTAAATGTTATTAATTTTTACAAAATGGCTGCAATTCCCCTCTGTGATGACAGGTGGCAGCAGTGTAGATTAGAACGTTAGCACAGGAAGTCAGACCGGAAGACGGTTGCGACCCGAAGAAGAAGAGCGACCGGATAAAGGAGGGGTTTAGCGCAAAATGTATTACATTCTATGATGGACTTGAGAGAGGATTGTGCGGTTCCACCAGCAGCTAAGAAAGCCAAGAAGAGCTGCAAATATCTCGCCAAGTGGGAGGAGACGTTCCCGTACCTCACGAAAAGCAACATTTCAACACTCTATGCTTTTTGTAAAGTATGCCACGCTGATTTCAATGTCGCACACAGAGGAAAAAACGACGTCAGTCAGCATGACAAATGGGCGAAACATAGGCGAGGCATAGAGGCTATGAAAAATGCCCGTGTTATGACTACGTTCGTGACGAGAAACACATCAGAGGCTGATCAAGTCATCAAAGCTGAAGTTAAAATGTCCATGCTTTGTGCAAAAGCCAACGTGGCCTTCAGTTTCCGCAACGATTTCAACTGGAGCGTAGCAGATATGTTCCCTGACTCTGCCATTGCTCAGAGGTACTCGGCTGGGAAAACGAAAGCCACCCAACTCATCAAAGGTAAGATGATGAATGAATGAGAACTTTATTTAACAGATTTAACAGATAATTTTATTAACAGATTGCAGAATGGGTACAATACAGTACGGCTCAATACACACAATTGTTAAGGGGTTGCAGACCAGAGAAAGACTTTCATCTTGTTTACATCAGGGTCCCCTCCCCCATTTGGTGGCTTTGTTAATGCTAGCCACAGAGTAGCTAGCAGCTAACGTTACTAATGAATAGACAATATACTAGCCTAGGTTTACCCTGCGTTCTGTTAAATGGCTGCTGTGAAAAGGATCTATAGATAAGACTGTTTTGCTAATATAAAGGACAATCAAATCTAATCACTGGACTCTTTTGCTCAACAGGTGCCATAGCTATGGAGTTCGATGACAACGTTACAAGCATATGTAAAGCTCAGCCTTTTTCATTGTTGTGCGACGAATCGAACAACAGAAAAAACTACAAAGAATTCGTCATTCTTGCAAGAATCTACGATGAGTCCAATCTGGAGGTGATGACGAAGTTCCTAGACATGCCCATATGCAATGTGGGTAATGCTGAGAACTTATATGAGAAGTTATCCCAAGCATTGAGGTAAGATCATTTCACTGTCTACCTAGTTTGCATTTAATTGTAACAGCTAATATTAGAGCATAGCAGCTTTTGTCAGGTTATTTTATGGGCATATCTTTCTTTTTTTCCAATAGCAAAAGAGGAATTCCATGGGAGAACCTTGTTGCCTTCAACTCCGACAACGCCAGTGTCATGAAAGGCAGGCACAATTCTGTTATTAGCAGAGTAAGGGGAAGCCAGCCTAATGTCCAGGACCTGGGCTGCATTTGCCACCTTGTCCAGCTTGCCACTGGTTGTGGAATCAAAGCAGCCAAACTTGGCCTTCCTCATACCACCCAGGGCCATCATGGATGTGCCTCTCAAAGAGGGACATCAGCTGGCAGATGAAGCTCTCTTCATTGGAGAACAGACACGCGCATTCATCCAACAGGCAGAACTCCCTGTCTCAACCAGGAAGAAAATCTTTCAGTGAGTATATTATTATTATTATTATTATTATTATTGTAGTTATGATCTCAACTTGAGAAGTCTGTTGTGTGCCTGAAATGACACTAATGAATATTATTGTTTTACTCTGTTTTAGAACTGTAAGAGCCTTCTATGAAGCAGTTCTACGAAAGATGTTAGCCTGCTTTCCAATCGACTCCCAACTCCTGAAGGACCTGACAGTGCTAGACCCTGCATCGCGGCTTGACATAACTCCAATGACAGGTATAGAAACAGTTGAAGATACCTGAAGATAGCCCTTTTTAAAGACGGGTAGATATTAGAAGTTTCCAGTTAACCTTTTAAAGACAGGTAGATATTAGCAACAGTTTCCAGTTGAAGACTGATAGAATACGTTTCCAGTTAGAATAGAATTATAATTTCCAGTTGAAGACAGCAAAAACAAGTGACAAGATACTTTGACTGTTAGGAAGTACTGTATTGTATTGTATATTGTATAATGAATTGTATGGTTTTGTTTTACAGTGACAAGGCTAGGAGCCCTGTTCCCTCAGTTGAGTTTGAATCGGGATCGGCTGTTACTGGAACTCGCCGACTACCAGGTGACCGACAGCAAGCAGCTCCCCCAAGAAGACAGAATCGACAGATTTTGGGGCCTTCTAGGCAAGGACTTGAGGTTCAGTGAGCTGACGAGACTTATGAAGGCTCTGTTATGCATTCCACACAGCAATGCCAGCTCTGAAAGGGTATTCAGTATGGTGAAGAAGATTGTCACAGAAAACAGACTGGCATTGGACAACAGTACTGTTTGTGCTTTACTGTCATGCAAGATCAATCACACTGGTCCAGTTCACAAATACACTCCTTCTCAGAAGGTGTTGAGAAATGTGAGGTCTGCAACCTATACCTACAACAGGTCCCTGGCCGATGCAAGAGACCCCCACAGGGGATGAAGTGGTATCCCCCATCCATTCCAGAGTGATAAGACAGTCTAATTAGATTAGATTAAAATGTATTGTCATTATACAGTACAACGAAGACATTTGGCATCCAACCAGAGTGCAAATGTAACAGTAAAGTGCAATAGTAATATACAATACTAATCAGATGTATGTACAGTACAGATCACTTTAAAGTAAACAAAATGTCACTTTAAAGGAAGGAGGTATTGTATAGTTTAGATACATTAAGAGTTACAATTGTATATTGTAGTGTACATGGGAACCAGTTTTTCAGGAACTTGGCATGTCTTTTTTTTATCATGCATATCTTGTTACCTATTCTTTTTTCTATGCTTATTTTTATTGTATTTTGCACAAAATGTCACTTTAAAGGAAGGAGGTATTGTATAGTTTAGAACAGGGCTATTCAACTGGCGGCCCGCGGGCCATATCCGGCCCGCGGGATGATTCTGACCGGCCCGCCAAAGATTACATGATAATAAAATTTTTTTTTTTTTTTTTTTACTTTTTCTTTTCATGTCAACGTTAACACGCACAATTGAGCCAAAAGTCACTCAATTAATGACATATTTCATTGATAAATTGAGGGAAAACTTTGCAAGTCGATTTGATGAATTTGACATGTCCAGAGAATTGATGCATTTTGTGAGCAACCCATTTGCCAATGTAGCTGCTATTTCCACAAAAGGACAAGAGTTCCTTGCATCACTTCACATTGATGAAGGTCTCCTGCAACTTGAAATAATTGACATGCAAGCATCATCTGCTCTGAAGCAGGCACTTGAGAATGAATCCACCACAACATTTTGGATAAAGTGTATTCATGTCAAGACATTCCCCAAAATAAAAACGCTGGCAATATCTGTGCTAACAATGTTTGGCTCAACATACACCTGTGAATCCAGTTTCTCTCACATGAATGCCATTCAAACAAGCAACCGTGCCTCCTTGACAAATGAGCATTTGCATCACTGTTTGCGGGTAGCCCTCACTTCCTATGAACCCTCTTTCTCTGCCATTGCCCAGTCAAAGAAGTGCAATCGCTCTCATTAGATGTGTGTATGTAGGCTAGGCCTGTCTGCCCCCACCCCCCTGATGTTTGAGAGTTAAGAGTGGACAATAAGTGCTGATAAGATGCTGTGATTTGCTGTTGTTGCACAGACATGAAGCACTTTTTCATAAGCTCAGCTGCACTATAAATGTGTTTTTTTGTTCAAGTGTTGATGTTAGAATGTTCAGATGCACATCATGCACTTGTTTGTTTTTTATTTTATTTTTATATTGAAATGTTGAAGAGGAGATGTTGCAGTTGTTGCACAGTCATAAATGAAGCACTTTTTGCAGGAGATGTTGCAGATGTGGCACATAAATGAAGCACTTTTTTTGAAAAGTATACTACTTTTGCAATGTAGTTAAATAAAAGTTGTGAAAATGTGGTTGCGTGTTGTGTCAAGTGTACATATATTCATAGCACGGGGAGGCGCCGTGGCAGTCCGGCCCCTGGCCCCTTGGGTTTCTGACAATGTGGCCCCCTGAACAATTTAGTTGAATAGCCCTGGTTTAGAACTTGGCATGTCTTTTTTTATCATGCATATCTTGTGTTACCTATTCTTTTTTCTATGCCTATTTTTATTGTATTTTGCACAATCAATGCGGGCGTGACCACCCGCATTTCACTGTATGTATGTGACAAATAAACCTGATTCTTCTTGAGTTGTAGTATTAATATGTAGCCTACAGTGATGAAGGTATAAAGACACTATGGTAATACATTGATTGATTGCTAACTTTAACAGATTGCAGAATGGGTACAATACAGTATGGCGCAATACACAATTGTTAAGGGGATGCAGACCAGAGAAGGACTTCTTCCCCCATTTTCAATTCATCATAACATTTATGTATGAATTGTAAGATTTAAAAAAAAATCCTGTTTTTTCAAATGCCAATGTTGACAGCTATGGTTGTGGGGGGGTAGCCTCTTGGGGCTTACGGCCATGTCGACCTGGACACGCCCAATCTCGTCAGATCTCGGAAACTAAGCAGGTTCGGCCCTGGTTAGTTCTTGGATGGGAGACCCCCTGTGAATACCAGGTGCAGTAAGCTAGAGTGCTTCAGAGCGGCGTGCTGAAGGGGGGAAGGGCCTACTCTTGATTTGGGCCCTGTCCGATACGCTGGCGATGTGGGGGGTGGTGTCACCAGTGACCGTCTGGTGGGGTCCCGATGCTACGGCATCGTTGACCTCACCGGGCCCCCTTTTTCGGGGCGTCCTGGCCCTCAGGTTGTTCCTAGGGCTGGGTCCTCCTCCTTGCTCCGCTGCTACGGCCTTGCCACGGGGTTGGGTTCTTGACCTTCGACCCTGTGATGTTGGGGACTGTGACGAGGGTGTTTTGCTTCCCGTCCGTTCCCTGGTGGCATGTGGGATGCGCGCCTGAGTGGTCGCGGGTCCTTCTGTGTGAAGGTAAGTCCCGCGGTCTGCTCACCCTGTGCGTTTGAGGTGCTAAACCCTCTTCGCACAGTCGGATCCGATTTCCTCCCGTCCTCCTCTAGGGGGGTCCAGGGGGCTCGGGTCCTCCCCGGTTCCACTACGAGCAGAGCGTAAGCTATTACGATATATAACATACGGTTATTCTATAACCATAGTTATATGAGTATAGCGAGTGCTCTGCTCGGACTCACTGAGGGCCCCGTGGTCTTCGCCTTCGGTGGTGAAAGACTTGGGAAGGAGCTGATGGTGTGGCCACGACCCGCTTATGTAGAGGAGCGGATGTGGGTGTGGCCAGGCGGATGGGTGTGTGCATGTAGAGAAAATTATTCATTATTAGACTGGATAAAGGGACAGTTCCACTACGAGCAGAGCGCTCGCTATACTCATATAACTATGGTTATAGAATAACCATGTTATACCGGTGGCACAGATGTCAGCCACTAATTATCATCTCTCTTCTCTCTCCCTCCTTCATTCTCTCCCCACTTCTCTCTCTCCCCCAGTCTCCCTCTTCCTTTATCATCTCTCTCATCCCTCCCCCACACTTTCTCCATCCATTTCTCTCTCATCTCTCTCTCTGTCCCCCTATGTCTCTCTCATCTCTCCCCCACATCTCTCTCCCTCACCTGCTGTCTGAGGACAGACTGCCGTCTCTCTCTACTCCTCTATTTCCCTCATCTCTCTCTACTCCTCTCTCTCATTTCTCTCTTCCTCCCTCTCCTGCTGTCTGAGGACAGACTGCCTCTCTCTCTCTACTCCTCTCTCTCCCTCATCTCTCTCCCTACCCTGCTGTCTGAGGACAGACTGCCTCTCTCTCTCTACTCCTCTCTTTCCCTCATCTCTCTCTACTCCTCTCTCCCTCATTTCTCTCTCTTCCTCCCTCACCTGTGCTGTCTGAGGACAGACTGTCTCTCTCCCCCTCATCTCTCTCCCTCCCTTTCTCCCTCATCTCTCTCTTGCTCTATTGTCTCTCATCTCTCTCTCTCTCTCTCCCGCCCCTTTTCGGTCTCCAACCACTCTCTAGATCTCTCTCCTCTCCGCTCTCCCTTTCTCATCTCTCTCTCTATATTTTCTCCCCCTCTAACAATTCCCTCGCTTCCTCTTTCAAAGGTGTGATCTTACATTGTCAGTTATCAGGAAGACTCACACATGCACATGTAGAGTGAATGTTATCGGTATTACAGAAAAGAGACTGAAACCAAAGAGAAATGTGAATATGTCACTTATGATTTAAGTGAATATTTGGACAACTATTGATAATGAAACCAAGGATAAATATGTATATGATTTAAGTGAATGGTTTGATAACCAAAGATGATGAAACAAAGTAGAACTGTGGGTGAAAGTAGATGATTTCAATGAATAGTTTGATAACCCATGACACTGGTACAGAGGAAAAATGTACATATGGAATGTAAATATGATGTTTTGATATATAAGTGTTTAAGTGAGAGTTATTGGTGTTAATAAAACTCAGAGGAGATTTGGAGCAGAAGTGAACAGGTCGTGTCTTCATTCCTCTTGACCATACTCTATTGTTTCAGGGAGTGAATGATGACATCGGCCGCAACATGATTTGTGAAGGTACCCGATAGCCTTGGGACCCGTAACATACACAACGTATATTCTATCTATACAAACTATAACTATAAGCTATGACTATAAATATAAACTATAACTATAAACTAGATAAGCTATAAATAAACTATAAACTAAACTATAAAACTAAACATAGTACAACACAACGTTCGATTTCCATAAGCGGAAAACATCCAAGAGACCTCAGAGCGCTAAGAGCGAGACGCTCAGCCTGTATCATATAACTAGGGTTATAGGATAACCTTACGTTATATATCAACTGGCCTCGCGTCTCGCTCTGCCTTCTGAGATAAAGGGCAGAGCGGACGCGTGGCCCCGACAAATGCACCCCCTGAGGGCCCGTAAGCCCCAGCCAGGGAGGAGGGGAGTCCCGTCCACCCGCCCGTCCTAACTAAGGGGGGGAGGCAGTCAACTCCACCAAAGTGTGAAAAAAGGGGGAACCAGGCACCCCTGAACGCACAGCGCAAGCGGGACCACGTGTGACACAGCACGCCGCGGTCCACACCCACACACCCCTACTAGCCCACCTGATGGTGGGATGCAGGAGAGGTCCCGGACCTCAGGACCGCCTGGGAGACAGAACCCCCAGTCATGTCCATGAGGTAAAACCTAACAAAAGGACTCTGGGAGGACCAGGAGGCCGCAGCACAAATGTCCTCCACCGAGGCCCCCCCTAACAGGGCAGCAGAGGCCGCCACACCACGAGTGGAGTGCGCCCTGACGCCCCGGGGGGAACCTGTCCAGCCAACGTGTAGCAAAGGGCAAACAAACAGTTGATCGGAAGCCCTGAAACCCTGCGTGCGACTAAGGTAAACCCCCAGTGCACGGACAGGACACGACAGGTGAAGGCTCGACTCCAACCCACTAGCGTGAGGAGGAGGATGAAACGCCTGAATCACAATATCCCTGGAGCGAAAAGAGCTCCAGATATTCTTTGGCACGAAGACCGGATTAGGCCTCAGAGCCCCCCCGCTATCGGCCCGAATAGACAGGCACACAATAGGCCGCACCGAGAGAGCACAAAGCTCACCCACGCGTTTAGCGGAGGTGATGGCCAAAAGGAACGCTGTCTTAAAAGACAGCCGATCCAACGGCGCCTGCTCAAGAGGCTCAAACGGGGCCTCCGACAACCGACCCAGGACCAGTTGGAGGTCCCAACTCGGAGACAGAGAACACTCCACAGGCTTGAGACGCCGAGCGCCAAGCAGGAAACATTTCACTAGAGGGTGGCTGAACAGCGTACCGCCCTCAAGGCCCACGTGACAGGAGGATATAGCCGCGGCGTATACCCTCACCGTCGAGGCCGACAGCCTATCCAGGATAGACTGGAGGAAGGAAATAACCGAGTCCAGGGGGCAAGACACTGGGTCCAGGCCCCCAACCTCACACCACTCTTGAAAAATACGCCACTTCCCAGCGTAAACCGCGGTAGTGGACGGAGCGTGCGCGTTCCGGATGGTGTTAACCACAGTAGGGTTCAGGCACATCTCCTCCAGATTCACCCTTTCAGCAGCCAAACCATCAATGGCTGCCCCAGAACAGGATGCAGAAACAGCGTCCTGTGAGCCTGGGAGAGGGCCCGCGGCGACTCCGGAACAGGCCACAACGGGGCCACCAAGAGCTGAATCAGGGCCGGTAACCACACAGCCATGGCCCGGTCCGGTGCGACCAGGATCAAAGTCCTGCGCTCCCGACGTACCCGCTCCAACAGCTGAGCTATCAGGTGTATGGGGGGGAACGCGTACAGAATCCAGGGCGGCCACGGATACATCGAGAAGGCATCCACCCCCAGAGGGGGGTTATCCTTCCGACTGCTCGCAAACAGGTCCACCGTGGCCTTCCCGAATTGGTCCCAGACCTGTCTGACTCTGTCTGGATGTAGTCCCCACTCGTCAGGGTGAGGACCGCCCCGCGACATCACATCTGCACCCACATTCTCCCTGCCGGGGATGTGAAGGGCCCGCTTGAAATTAAGCCTTTTTACAACGCATCCGCGTTTCCGGGTTCCCGTTTTGCACTCTGATTGGCCAGGTCATGTGACATGAGCGCCAATCGTGAAACGGCAAGTTTCTACACTGCTTAAGCTTAGGCACTCTTCGAAGTTGGTTAAGGTTAGAGTTTGTCTTAGAGCGTGACGGCAAGTTCTTTCGCCGGTTAAGCTTAGGCAGTCTTTCGAAGTTGGTTAAGGTTAGAGTTTGTCTTAGAGCATGGCGATAGAACGCCAGGTAGTTTGCAGGCTGTTCGACGCGGAAATCGGCAAACGCGCTATTGGGCGCACATGTCACATGACCTGGCTAATCAGAGCGCCGGAAACGCGGATGCGTTGTAAAAAGGCTACACGCGAAGGGCCCTCAGGCTGCCCAGATTGAGAGACGCCCATAGCCAGAGCTCGACCGCCACCCGGTGCAGACGGGTGGAGCGTACTCCCCCCTGTCTGTTGATATACGACCCTGCCGTCGTGTTGTCCGTCCTGATCAAAACATGCATGTCCACCACAAGGCGGCCGAGCCGCTTGAGGACCAGAAGGACTGCCTTCAATTCCAACACATTGATATGTAGAGCAGACCGGGCAGCCTATATTCGAATACCAACGGAGTTGTGCGTTTTGCGAATCTGATTGGCCACTGAAGTTTCTGGTCATGTGACATGTGCACCAATCGTGTGACGGCAAGTTCTTTCGACGGTTAAGCTTAGGCACTCTTTCGAAGTTGGTTAAGTTTAGAGTTTGTCTTAGAGCATGGCGATAGAACGCCAGCCCTGATTCCAAACTCTAACCTTAACCAACTTCGAAAGAGTCGCCTAAGCTTAAACAGTAATAAACTAGGCGTTAGGTAGTTTGCAGGCTGTTCGACGTGGAAATGGGCAAAGACACAGCTCGTCACGCGATTGGGCGCACATGTCACATGACCAGAAACGTCAGTGGCCAATCAGATTCGCAAAGTGTACAACTCCGTTGGTATTTGAATAGACGCGACCGGGCAGCATGGTACTGCCATCTGCCCCCTACTATGTGGGCCTGACACGTCCCCCCCATCCCGTGAGGGAGGCGTCGGTGAAGACCATGACGTGTGATAGCCTGCTGCCCATGGGGACCCCGCTGGTGAGGGCACCAGGCCTCCCCCAGTGGTCGAGATCCCCCAGTACTGACAGGGGAACCTTCAGCCGCTTCCACTTGTCCCTCACCGGGTCTATTTTCATCCTGGAAAACCACCTCTGTATCCTCCTCATGAAGAGGAGGCCAAGAGGGACCACAGAGTGAGCAGATGCCATCATACCGAGCAGGCGCATCACAGACAGTGCCGTAACCGTCCTGCCAGGACGGAACCTCCTGAGCGAGCCGAGAATATCCTCCCGTCGCTGCTCTGAGAGGGTTGCCCTCATGGGCCTTGAGCTTAGAACCAAGCCCAAGTACTCCACCTGTTGACTGGGAAGAGGAGTACTTTTCTTCCAGTTCACAGCAAAACCCAGACTGGTGAGGAATTCCACCACCAGCCTGGTATGAGACCTGGCGATCTCCTCTGACCGGCTGAGGACCAGAATGTCGTCGAGGTAGAATAAGATTTGTATCCCCTGATGACGCAGAGGGCCCAGCGCGGTCTCCACGCACTTGGTGAATGTGCGAGGAGGCAGAGAGTAGCCGAACGGCAGCCTCTGGTACTCGTACGCTATGCCCTGAAACAGGAAGCATAGGAATTTCCTGTGAGGAGGGAAGATCGGGATGTGAAAATACGCATCCTTCAGGTCTATGGAGGTGAACCAGTCTCCCACTCTGACAGCGCTTAACAGGTGTTTGACGGTCAACATTCTGAACTTTCTCGCCACAATCAGTCGATTGAACGCGGACAGGTCCAGTATAGGTCTGACACCTCCCGATTTCTTGGGCACCAGAAAATACCAGGAGTAAACACCACACATCGCGTCCTCCCTTGGGACCACGACGATGGCCTGCTTCGCCAACAGAGATTCGATCTCATCAGCCAGAGCTGTCACTGCTGCGGACCCTGACAAAAGGGTCTGTACCAAACCCAAAAACGGAGGGTGGGGTTGTGTAAACTGTAACACAAGCCCCTCCCTCAGCGTTATCTCCATCCACCTCGACATATGGCACTCCTGTAACCATACGTGATGATAATCCCAAAGCGCACCCGCAGCCAACTGGCGCTGGTCCGCCAGGAACCGTAGATAGGAGGCCCGGTCCGTCCCGCTGTGTGTTGCCAACCCTGGACTCGCCAACCGCGTGAGCAGGGTGTCTTGCGGAGCCGGGATATCGCACCCTGACTCTACCAACGAGGCAATCGCACCCAAGGGGGGACCCCGACAGAAAGGGCCGGCCTGATACAGGGAGAGCGGCCATTACCCCTGGTGACATAGGCTCCCCCGCTGAGCATCTTCCCGGCATAGACTGCTGAGGACAGCCTGCTCTGCAGCTGGACATGCAAGGTGTGTGGTCCCCACGCTGCCCAATAGGGTGAGTCCCTACACACCGTAGCCCTGTAGTGATATTACTACCACCCAAATCACGCGTGCCTGACTGACCACCGCCGGTCTTCCGGTCGGGGGAGGCACTAACGTAATACTGGCGGGGCGGGGCTAGGGGAACCCACGCTGCGACCTCCTGGGCCTAGAGTTCCCCATCTGACACAATTTTTTAGATACAGGGAACCCTGCTCCGTCGACAGACACAACACCAGGCTCACCGAACACAGACGCAGGACGTGTGGTGTGGGAGCCGCTTGACAGCACAGCATTCTCATAGACAGACCCAGGCCTAGCTAGCAACTGAGTGTCAGCCCCTGTCTTCATGAGAAGCGAAATGTGGGGCCGCTTGCACTTCACTGGAAGAACGCGGCCCGCAGCCAAAGGGGACAAATCAGAGCCCTGTGTCCCGTAGTGTAGCGGGGGGGAGTAACCGGAGAGCGTGCTAGACACAGCTAGATGGCGAAGTTTTTTTAGGGCGTGCCCATCTAATGTAGCCGATCCCTCGGCCGCCGAGGCTGTCGGCCTTGTGATCACCTGTTTTCCTTGTGCCCAGGGTATCTCAGGCCGTGCTCTCACCTCTGGCTGCGCGGTGTGGGGCGGTGTGGAGCCCAGGTCAAATACCGCCCGCGCCCCTGCGGACAGACCAAAAAGTCCATCTGCGGAGATGGGAGCCCTGAGGAGGGGAAGTCTCCTTTCCTCCACAATGGGAGATTGCTCCAACCAAAGATGCCTGTGAACAAGCGTTGACAGCATCCTAGCCCTCCCTGCGGTTATAGCCTGCGGCTGGGTCAAAAGCTGTATAACCGTGCGCGATGTTTTTGACATCGGCTGGCCCTAAGGCCCCACTACCCGACACCATTTTGGACAGAAAAGCAGCCAATTGAGCAATGTTATTGGTTGCTGCTAAATTCCGTCCTGCGGCGGTATAAGTTTCATCAGCCCACTCAGCCACCTGCCAGGCCGACTCGCCCTCCGGCGTCGGCTTCCGGGTGGGATACCGTTCAACCATGCCAGGGCAAAGGACCGATGCTACCTGCTTCTCTAAGCACGGCACACCTGTCCTGGGCCCTGTCGTCAGCCCATCAACCCGTGTAAAGGGTAAAAAAGCCTCAGCAAAACCCTCAACATTAGACACCGATTGACCTTCAGCAATGAAATGGTTGAGGAGGGAAGAGTGGTGACAGCCCCGGCGGGGCACATGGGAACGGCGCCCCAAGCATCTTAGCATTAGCATTAGCTGCACGCTAGGATATTTGGAAAAACATCCAAAAGTGAGTCATGATGACCACGTTCATCCAAATATCCCGCCCACCGCGCCAATACATCACCTGGCTGTCTCACGAGACAACGAGCAGTATTACATATACCAATGCCAGCTAGTGCAGGCCCTACCTGGGAGCGACGCGGCTCGACTGCCAGCCGTCGCGCGAAGTCCCTCGGTCTGCTGTCATGCGATGAGGAGAAAGCAGGATAGGGCCGTCGTGCTGTCAGGACGTGCCGAGAAGGTTCCGGGGGCTGGCGAACTTCTGGCGAATTCCCAACATTGTGTAATTTCTCCTTCTGCTTCATAAAAATCTCCAGTTCAGAAGTGCATCTCAGCTGCTTCCGCATTGGAAATGAATGAGGAAGGGTGAGGCGTGACCACTTCCGGCGTAATATAGGGGACGCATGGGAGTGGCGTGGTCACGTGCAAGTGGGTGCATTTGTTTTGTTCCCCGGAGCACACTAGGTGCTGGAGATAATGGGTTATCTCAGAAGGCAGAGCGAGACGCGAGGCCAGTTGATATATAACTATGCTAACTGTACAAATAACTATAAACTATAGACTATAAACTAAAACTAAAACCATAAACTAAACTATAGACTAGACATAATAATCAAAGACAGAATGTTGAACTTTGACAAAAAGTTATCATTCTTATTTTCCCTTTTACGGCTATTTCACTTGATCAATAATTGGGGGGAGCAATAACATTCATTATTTAAAAGTTGAAATTTTAAAAAAAAGTTGAAAGGAAAAAACTGAATAAAAACGGAAAACACTAAAATGGATTAATACATTCTAAAGATTCTAAAGCAAGAACAGACCAAACCAGACATAAATTGATCCGTTCACATACTCACACAGTGTAACAGACAAATGTCTGAAGAGAACTATGAGAATAGTCTCCCCATCGACAACACAGTGCAGTTCTTCTGTCCAGACAGATTGTCAGGCAGATCTGAGAGGCACTTCCATGAGTCTCTGAAAAGGCAGATCCACGTGTCCTCTCCTGGCTCTCCTAAACTAAGATTTTTCTTTAATAAATCCGAGTTAAGGTTTCCTTAAAATGTTCACTTAAGTATTTAAGATGATCTCCTAATTTTGGTCTTATACTTAAGGAGTCCCATAAAGTTAGTTAAACTGTTGCACAAAATCCCTTAGCAACTAAAGTAAGGGGGGGAAAACGCACATCTGACTCGATATTAACCACAACATAGCCAAGTTTATGGCAATAAATGTCGTGTTTTTTTTATATCTTTGAAGAAATAATAATAATAATAATGGCTTGGATTTATATAGCGCTCTTCATGACACCCAGAGCGCTTCACAGAGTCCATTATTCGTTCATACACAGTCATACCGGTGGTGGTAAGCTACAATTGCCGCCAGAGCTGCCCTGAGGCAGACTCATGGAAGCGTGGCGAATAATCATCGCCTACGGCCCCTCCGACCACCACCAACATTCATTCACATGCATACACATTCATACGAGGCAAATAGGTTAAGTGTCTTGCCCAAGGACACAACGGCGATGGGATGGGCATGGGCTTGAGCGGGATTCGAACCACCAACCCTTCGATCATTGGATGACCCACTCTACCCCTGAGCCAAAGCCGCCCCACTCCTCAATGTCAGTTTCAGTATTTAATTGACAGAGATGAGGACACCCTGCAATAGAACAAGGACAGCGACATAAGCTGACAAAGTAACACCAACCTCAATGCATGACAACTATATAGTTATACATAAATATATATATCGCTATATAATGCATGTAAACACTTAATAGTGAAATAAACAGACTCACATGAATGAGTGAATGAACACGTCCAACCGATGCAGAATGAGCGAATGTCAACAAACAAAATGGCCGTCCAGCTAAGCCGGTCGGCAATACTAATGAGACGCTGCCCCCTAGTGGCCGGCGATAAACTCTTCATCCCCCCCCAGACCGGAAAGCTATGAACCGGAATAGATGAATGGTCTCAGTCCCGTATCCAACTGCCGGACTCGGGTTATTTTTTTTATTTCTTTTGCTGCAGATTCGGCTTCTTAACGTGTAGGCGGCCTCCTCACGCGGCCCGGCCGAGTAGGCTGGGGCAGCAACGGCGGCGACTGCGCGCCCAGGGAGATATCCGCAGGGACGGGTCGTCCTGGACCCCAAGGTCAGAGGTCGCCTCATCAGCAGGTGCCGGTGGGGAGGCGCCCATAGCCGAGTCGCGGGGTCCATCAGCCGTCTGCTGAGCAATCCCCTGGGGCATCATCCAGCCCAGGTGGACAGGTGGGGGCTGATGTCCCAGGGCTGTGGGCGGCAGCGGCGGCGCAGCCGACTGTTGACGGGCGCAGGGTGTGGCTGGCGTGTAAGCACGGAGGAACCGCCGGTTGCGCAACGTCAGATCCGTCAACCCTAACCCGATACTGATCGTGGCCTAGTGACTCCACCACCACCCCTGACCTGTCCCATTTGTGGGGGCTCTGGCCTTGCTGGTTCTGGAGGAATACTCTCTCGCCGAGTGCCAATGGGCGGGGCGGTCTCGAGTGAGTCCCCAGAGACTCTGTGGTACTGGACATCCGGGTCCGAAGGGTGTCCTCCTTAGCTGCCCAGGACTCACGCCACATCAGATGGATATGTGGGTTTGAGAATTTCTCGAGACGGTTGACGAAGGAGAGCGAAACACGAAGGGGACGGCCGAAGATGATCTGCACTGGCGAGAGGTTGCAGTAGGGCGTGTTGGACCAGGCCAGCTGAGCCCGCCAGGACAGTACCCGCCGTAGAGCTCAAGACCTCTACCCAGCCCGAGAGCCGGCCCCCGACAACTAGGTAGTGGTGGCCCCCATAATCAAAGAAGTCAGCAAACACTGCCTCGAATGGCGTGGACGGGGGTGAGGAAGCATTGTGGTTACAGTCTGCACACCCGTCCCTGGTGGCTTGGATGTCCCTGGACATCCCGGGCCAGTAGACTATGGCTCAGGCATGCTGCCCCATTGCTGAAGTCCCCTGGTGCGCGGCATGGAGGTGCTGAAGGAGGGATGGGGGAACCACGATAGAGCAGGATGCCATCCTGTGCGTAGACGGACTCACAGACCGATAATAATAATTCATTTATATAGCACTTCTCAATGACCCGAAGTTGCTGACAGTAGGTATAGGAACATAGTAAAAACAAAAAGCAGCATGAGATAACACAAAAAGACAGAGCTACAGGAACAGACATCAATTGGGTTGGAGAGGGGGGGGGGTTATGGGTGGGGTTGAAGGCTAGGGAGAACAGGTGGGTTTTGAGGCGGAGAGTGTAGGGGAGTCTCTAATGGACTGAGGGAGGGAGTTCCAGAGTCGGGGTGCAGTGCGTAAGAAGGCCTGATCACCAACGTTTTTGAGTTTGGATGTCAGGACAGTGAGGGAGGCAGTGGAGGAGGCCCGGAGGGAACAGGTGGGGCGGTAGGGAAGAAGGAGATCAATCAGGTAGGCGGGGGCCAGGCTATGGAGGGCTTTGAAGGTGAGGAGTAGTGTTTTTATTTTTTGATCCACTTTTACTCCTCCAGTTTTTCTGTGTTTTTCTCCCATCCCAATTTTTGTCGTTATGCCAATTCCCCCCTTCCTGGTTGTTGCTCGCATGTGCCCCCCACTGGTCGGTCTAGGGAGCCCTGAAGTATATCAGATGCTTCCTCCGAGATATAGGAGACAGCCAGCAGCATCTTTTCACCTGACAGCGCGGACACTCATTGGTGAGGTGTAACGTGTGGGAGGTCACACTACCCTCACCATCTCCCTCCCTCGCTGTGCAGGTGCCCTGACCAACCTGTAGGGGTCGCTGTTTACAACTACCAGAATACCACCCCACCGGCTTCCCTCCGGCTGACTCTGCCAATTGAGCCAGTATGACGGCCGGCCAAGCCGGAGGTAACGCTGACAGCCGGATTCGATACCAGTGTCTCTCGCGTTGGTGACGACCGCTTAGTCTGCTGCGCCACCCAGCCGCCCCTGAGGAGTAGTGTTTTGAAGTTTATGCGTTGTTTGATCGGGAGCCAGTGGAGAGAGTGGAGGACAGGAGTGATGTGTTCACGAAACAGACTTGCCAGGGCAGGGTCGTTAACGTCAATCCCACCCTCCTGCTCGATGAGGTGGAGAAGGTGGCTGAGGCATTCATCAGCTGCTGTCTCCCATGCGAGGAGGGGCCAAGAGACGGCTCCGAGCTCCCGTGCATCGTCGGGGATGGAGGCCATGAGTGCTGACTCCACGGTGTCAGGCACGCTCGGCAGCCCCAGTGAGAGGCCGTTCGCTGAGCCCGAGGGGGAAGGATGCCTTGAAGTGGCATCAGCGGCATAGTTGCTCTTGCCAGGCAGATGCACAATGTCAAAGCGCCATGGGAGGGTGCGCTGCTTGAGTCTTAACAGATGCGAGTTTGTTATCTCATCCAGCATACGGTCGCCAAACATCTTCACCAATGGCTTATGGTCGGTGACCACGACAAGGTTGTCGGACCCTTGCGTGAAGTACTGTGTCTGTTCCAGACCCCAGGCCACAGCCAGGGCCTCTCCTTCGACGGCCACATAGCGCTGCTCTGCAGGGGACAGGAAACGCGAACCTGCAAGGGTGATCCTACATCCTCCTGGACAGCAGTCCGGTATGCTCGAGGCACAGTGACAATATTGTTGGAGCAGGAAGTAGCCAATGCCACGCTTGGACCAGTCAGGGCGGAGGCAGGTACGCTTCTGCATGTCGTAGATCTCCATGCCCTCACGGATGGCCATAATTATGGCTTGCTTGGACGTCTGGAAGGCCTCCTCCAGATCGGGGGACCATAGGAACACACAGTGCGGGCTGAGGAACGGCTTAAATGAAGCCATTGTGTCACACAACTGGGCGTAGTTAGCCACCTGGTTGACAAGGCCAAACCAGCTCCTGATATCCGTCGTGGAGCCCGGGGTGGGGAAGTCTTCGGGAGTGGTTCAATAGTAGAGTCCGACACCCTGAAGCCAGCAAAATCGACGCACCTCCCTGCAAATTGAAACTTATCCGGGTCCAACACAATGCCCGACCGGCCGACACGTGTCAGGAAGTCGATGGTTCTCCACCAGTGTTGCTCCAGGTCGTGTCATAGTGGATGGTGTCATCTACACAACGTTCCTTGTGCTCATAGTCCGAGAGGACGGCGTCAAAACGGCGGTTGTAGCTATCCCCTGATGACAGGAAACCGTGTGGTGCCCCGGTGTAGCGCCAACGGCCGAAGGGTGTGATGAAGGTAGTGAGGTGGCGATCCGACTCACGCAGGGGCACGCTGTGGTAGCCGTTCCAGGCGTCCGTGACAGTTTTACAGGTGCCCTTTGGGACGCGGCGTGCAAGGTGGAACGGGGACTCAGTGGCGAAGGTCTCACGTTGGCAGAACTTGTTGAGGGGGGAGAGGTCCACAGTCCTGCGGGGGGAACCGTCATGCTTCTGAGTGACTACCATACGATGGCACCACATAGCTGGCTCGCCGTATGGCACATGTTCAATGACCGTCGTGGACCTCCGCTGCCAGTTTAGAGGCACGGTGGCCGCGGTGTGGCATGCCTTGGGCGTAGCTGCAGGGTCCACATGCATCTCGATAGGTGGCCCTTCCATGCATGGCAATGCCCGATGAGGGCAAGTGTTGAATGTTGACGAGGCATATCTCCCGAGTAGGCAACCTTTCATCCGGTTGTTGTTCTCTGGCGTACAAGGGAACAGCAGTGCCGCGGGGTGCGCCGGGGGGACCGTACGGAGGACATGGCACTGGGCATCATGGGGGTCACCTGGCTCCACGCAGCCGCCGTTGATTGACCTCGTAGCATTGGCGGACAAGGGCTGGTCTGGTGTGTCAGCCGTGTCAGGGATACGCCTGTCCCTGGACCCCCCTGCAACATCATCCGACGGGAAGTTCACGGGCAAGAGGCCGAGGTTGAGCAACGACTCGTAGGAGAGGTACATGGCCCGGACTGAGCTGCTCACATATACCATGGAACGGCAGGATGTAACACCACCACCGCTGCGGGTCGTCGAGAGCCTAGCGAAGAACGCTCTCTCGATGGCTATAGGGGAGCGGTTGGCGGCCGACAGGCTGAGGCTAACGGGTCGCAGGTCGTCCCACGTGAAACCGCAGGCCAGGAACTCATCCAGAGACCAAAGGTCCGACTGCGCACCAGTGTCTGCGACAGCAGATATCCGAGTTCCGTCGGCCGAGCCCCGGTTGCTGGTGCCATCTCTCAGTCCGACTGGCATGTCCACCGAGATAGTGATCAATGCTCTGGGGTGGTCTTTCAGCCTGGCTCGTCTCCATTCGCCCTTGGAGAAGATGTGGTGCTCGAGTCTGATAGGTGCAGGCCTGTTGACACAGCCGTGCAACGTCGGCCAGGGCGGGCTCCAGATTGCACAGATGAGATCTGGGAGATCAGCTCCGACCCCATGGCGGCCTGTTGACCGTCGGATGACGGCTGTTGGCGCCTCTGTTGTCGGTGGGCCCTATAGCAGTCGATGCACACCTGGTGAGGCTTGGGATTCCACCCGCGAGGCCCCTCCGTGAAGACGTTAAAGAAGCTTTTACGTTCCGGGCACGAGGCTCATTTAGCCCCGTCCGCAGGGCCCGTGGCGGGGCTCGTCTGTGGAGTCGTCTTCAGGCGCCGGAATGACAACATGGCCGACAGGGCGGACGACGGGAGAGCATTACGGGCCATCTCTTTGTTCTCGACGAGTGCAATTACGTTGTTAACTGGCTTAACCAGGACGTCAGGTGTCCCTAGCGTCTCGCGGCGTATGTCTGAGTCATAAATGCCATTAAGTAGGACATCACGGATAATGTGGTCGGTATAGTCCACGTCCTTACCGCACTTGCATACCACATTATATATTGCTCGGTGCGCAGGACACATGTAGCGACTGGGATGACAGCTGGAGAACGCATGACAGCGATTAGGTCTAGCAAGGGTCCGGAAGCGGCGTCAGGGACGACTTTCAACAGGCTGTCTCCAAGTACCAGCCCAGCGCACTGAAACAACTGGAAAGGGGCCTGGGCATCCCCTATGCCTGAGCCGGCGCAAAAGACGTTCCAACCGCGCGCGACACTGTCCTGATATGACGCGGCGCGTGTCGTGGCGAGACTAGCCCGAACCAATCAAGTTTACCTGGAACAGGGGGCAAAGCAGCCTGCGATTCTCGACCAATAAAAAGTGTTTAGGGGCGGGACTCTGCCGCGTAATTCGCTCAACTAGAGACACAGCGAGCGAATATTTGAGGGGTGAACGACATCGCTGCTCAGTTCGCTGTCGCTCGCGGCAGGTCAGGATAGTCTGATTGAAACGAATACATTTTAATCACTTTTTCTCGCTCGCTCGCGTCGCTCTATGTCAGGACGGGGTGTTATGCATGTAAACACTTAATAGTGAAATAAACACTCACATGAATGAGTGAATGAACACGTCCAACCGACGCAGAATGAGCGAATGTCAACAAACAAAATGGCCGTCCAGCTAAGCCGGTCGGCAATACTAATGAGACGCTGCCCCCTAGTGGCCGGCGATAAACTCTTCACTCTTCACAAGAACCCTTCAATACATTTTTGGTTTCAATTTCCTCCCACATTATTTGTTTGTTGTTATTTGTGGATCAAAGTTACTTTTCAGTGCTTTCTTTTATTGCATTCCTCCAATAGTGTAACCTTTTATTGTATTCCCCCAGTAGTATAAAATGTTATTGTATTCCCCCAGTAGTATAATCTTTTATTGTATTCCTCCAGTAGTATAATATTTTATAGTATTCCTCCAATAGTATACTCTTTTATAGTATTCCTCCAATAGTATAATCTTTTATAGTATTTCCTCCAGTAGTATAGCTCAGACTTCTGCCACAACTCAAGCGGGTGCCACCTGCAGAAGTTCTCTGATGACTCCTCCATCGTAAACTACATCACCGACGACGAAACCTCCCACCTCTTGCAGAGACAAGTCGCATTTCTTTCCTCTCTCCCTAGGCCTTCAAGGCCGTTCCTACCGCCGCCTCTACTGCTCCATGGAGCCCGACGCTGCTATGCTCTGCTTCGTGCCGGTGGCCGGACTATACTCAAATCAACTCTAAATGGATCTAATCAGTGGATTGCATATTTTCTTCAAGAAGCAGAATAAGGCTAACCCTCTCTGCCTATTGGGACATCATAATCGGGCTACCAACTTGAAGACGTGGTCATTTTTGGA
Organism: Notolepis coatsorum; assembly: GCF_963971535.1. NCBI lineage: Eukaryota > Metazoa > Chordata > Actinopteri > Aulopiformes > Paralepididae > Notolepis > Notolepis coatsorum. The sequence goes on from NC_140182.1 coordinate 76,584,467, forward strand.
TTATCGAAGCTTTTGGACTGCAATAAGAAGATTTTGGATCTGTTTACCGCGCACAGGATCTACCAAAATGAACTGATAAGACACTTGGACACTTGGACTAATAATGCATTCAGTCATTTGGACGGAGTTGTTAAAACTCACTCCACTCGGGAGCTCCAGTAGCTCACCGCGTATCTCGGCGCTATTTCGGCGTCGGGGACAACCGTGCACGTCACGGATCTGGGGTACACGAGTTCGACTCCCGGACTCGCCGTATTTTCTCAGAGTGTCTTCCCCCGATCTATACCCCATTCAACCTGTTTCTGTCGGTCATGCTTGACCAGAAAAAGCGATAAACGCTAAAAGAACCAGCTGTCTGGTCAAAGTTTAAAAAAAAAAAAAAGAAAAAAAAATCAATCCACTCAAATCAATAGAGTTATATTTTACTCTATTCAAATCAAATTTAAAGTGACGTGGCTGGGATAAATTGTGCCAGTCAGCCAAAACAAATTCCTGGACCAAGGTCGAACCAGAGAGCTGTGGAGTCGAAGGCCCTCTGGGAGATAAGAGTGGCGAGCGGCTTCCCCTACCCCCAATCCCTACCTCCCCCACCCAGGACTTGGCTTGTGCACTCCCCCCCACCCCCCCCCCCCTCCAGTCCCCCCCCCCTTCCTCTGCATTGGCGCTGCACTGTCGGCTGCCTCGTGTGAGGGATCACTCCCCCCCCCCCCCTACAGCCCTGTAACAACCCCAACCCACTCCCCCCTCCTTCCGTACATGGCGCTGCCTATGACGGCTGCCAGTCTGTTTGCGGTGGTGAATATGCATATGTTTGTCTCAAGGCTCTGTACCATTATTACTATCTAAAATGTAATAATTGTGGAATATTACTGTAATGAGCTGTATGTGTATGATCCAAGCGTCCTATGATCCTCATAGGAGCATAACAGGAAAAAGCATTCCATGTGAAGGTATTCTGTATCTTTGCATGTCAACTAATAAAGAAACTTGAACTTGATGAGGAGGAGGAGGAGGAGGAGGAGGAGGAGTATAGAGCCCTGGTGGAGAGCTTTGTGGGGTAGAGCGACAGCAACCACCTCCAACTCAACACCAGTAAAACCAAGGAGCTGGTGGTGGAGTTCTGGAGGGGCAAGAAGAGGCCCCCCCTGATTCCCATCACCATCCGAGGGGATGAGGTGGAGTCATATAAGTTCCTTGGGGTACACCTGAACAATAAACTGGACTGGTCGGACAACACAGAGGCCCTCTACAGGAAGGGACAGAGCAGGCTGTTCTTCCTGAGACTCAGGTCCTTCAATGTTTGCAATAGACTGCTGCAGTCATTCTACCAGTCTGTAGTGGCCAGCGTCCTCTTCTATGCTGTGGCATGTTGGGGGGGCTACATCAACTCGAGGGACACCAACAAACTGAACAAGCTGGTCACTGGTGAGGAAGGCTAGCTCCGTGGTGGGAGTCGAGCTGGTCAGACTAGAGGTGGTGGCAGAGAGGCGTCTATACTTTCCGTAGCCGCATTTCTGGCAAGACGCTCTCTGATTGGCCGACGCCTGTTTCTACACTGGTTAAGCTTAGGCACTCTTTCGAAGTTGGTTAAGGTTAGAGTTTGTCTTAGAGAGTGACAGCAAGTTCTTTCGACGGTTAAGTTTAGGCACTCTTTCGAAGTTGGTTAAAGGGGAATTATCTTATAAATGGCCTTTTTGAGTGTTTAGCATTGTTTCCTAGCTATGTGAACTTATATTAATATGATCTATGTCTCAAAATTCTCATATTGGCGCATTCTTCCAATTCTCCTCTCACAATATTCACCCTCACTGAACTGAGTCGTTTGAAAATGTGCCTATATGTGATGTCATATAGTCACTGCTGCATGTTAATGTTCAGGCGAACACGACGGTGCACAGTGGTTTAGGTGGCACCTGGAGCCCAGGCTCAAAACGGCTCGAGATCTTGAGGTAGAAAAATGCTGTTTTTGAGGACTTGATTAGAAATACAAAACAATGAATAAAAAAAATATATATATTACAGAGGTGTTCCATAGACTCACAGGAATTGTGTAAAAGTGCCCAAATAGTGAAAGAAATAGTAAAATAGTTCCCCTTTAAGGTTAGAGTTTGTCTTAGAGCATGGCGATAGAACGCCAGGTAGTTTGCAGGCTGTTCGACGCGGAAATGGGCAAAGACACAGCTCGTCACGCGATTGGGCAACAGTGGCCAATCAGAGAGCGTCTGCCAGAAATGCGGCTACGGAAAGTATAGACGTGGCAGAGAGGGGGATGAGAAGGAAGCTGGCTGCTATCCTGGAGAATCCCTCCCATCCCCTCTACGATGAGCTAGTCAAGATGAGAAGTTCGTTCAGTCACAGACTCATACCCCCCCGACACTCAACTAACGGCCTCGGCCAGTCCTTCATATCAGCGGCCATCAGGCAACCTAAAAGGACAATATACTACCTTATGCATACCGCACCTTATGTGAATACTGTATACTTCATCAGATCATATATTTAGCATTTTTCTTTTTATATATTAGATTAGATTTAGATGAGTGGATTAGATTATATATTGTTTTTTTTTTTTTTTTTTTTTTTTTTCCATTTTCCTCCGATTTTCTCCCATCCCAATGTTAGTCGTATGCCAATTCCCAGTCCCTTCCTGGTCGCTGCGCTTTACCCCCCACAGTCAGATCATTTGGGAGAGTGGAGGCTACCACGTGCTTCCTCCGACACACGTCCAGCCAATCACCGCTTCTTTTCACCTGGCAGCGCGGATTCTCATTGAGAGGGCGTAGCGTGTGGGAGGACCACACTATCCCCCTCACGTCCAATCCGCGCTTAGCAGGCGCCCCGACCGAACTGTAGGAGTCGCTGTTTACAACGACCCGGACCCACCCCGCCAGCTTCTCCCACCCTCTGATACAGCCTATTGTATCAGTGCAGACGGCCAGCCAAGCTGGTGACAACCCCGGAGCTGTGAGCTGGATTCGAACAGGCGAACCAAGCTCACAGCTCCGGGGCTGGTGACGAACGCAATCTCCGCTCGACCACCTAACCGCCGTAGATTATATATTGTAACTATTATTGTAGGGCAAATATAAATGAGAGGGCATGCATACCCTCACCCCCACCTTCTTGAACATTATGCACATGTCCAGAGTTAATTATGTTATGCATATTGATTTGTTATATTGTTTACACTGCTTTTTACTACCTGTACCTCCCCTCCCCCATGCTGCTATGATGCCTGAATTTCCCCCAAGGGGATCAATAAAGGAATATCTTATCTTATAATCTTTGTGGGTTTCTTGCTTTCTTTTCTTCATCCATTTTTACTGTATACCATTATACCTTTGTGAGATGATACAGGTGAGGCTGATCACAAGCACAAGGAGCTGGGCGCACAGGAGCAGTCTCCATGGAAACTGTAGACTTCTTCCGCTGTAAAATCTCTTTCACTGCAGTAAATGCCTTAAAGTAACTAAGGACACCTTTTAAGGGATTCTGTGCAACACCCTTAAGTAAGAACCTCAGCTAAGGAGCAATTAAGCCTTAAGTGTGACACTTAGGCCCTGTCCACACGAGCGTTTGGATTTAATATGACCGAAGTTTGAAAAAATAAAACTCCGTCCACACGGTGAACACAGGTGAACAACCGTGTATAACTGCGTACTCACGGCAGAGCTGGGAACCCAGCAACCGATACATTTAGTACAATGCCAAAACAGTAGGCGACGATGTTGTTCAGACATGAAGGCCATTTCAACCAATCAGAAAAGGCTGAACGCTCACTAAACTTCCTGTTGGGTCGCGATCTGCCATTAATTCACTGAAGAAGAAGAAGTAAACTTCCTGTTTAGAAGCACAGCTGGACCCTATTGATCATTTTGCCAACGGAACATATATTTTCAGCAAAGAAAGAAACTGCAATAAACAAACGGATACATTCACTGTGTTCTGCCTCTCATTTTGTTGATGAAACAAAACCATCAGCAACACAATTTACCACCAAGAGCGGATAGTTTAGTCTCACAAAAGACCGCCGGTGTTGTTAGCTACATGCTAATGTGAATGGCTATATCCATGTATAGTATATAGCTTAAATGCTAACGTAATGTGGTAATGTTACCGATATGAAATGGATGTAAACGTTATTTAACACATTGCAGAATGGGTACAATACGGCTCAATACAAACAATTGTTAAGGGGATGCAGTCTGGACTGGGTTCCTTACAACAATAACTTGACAACACATGAGTTTAGTTTAGCTGCAGCTACATGTTTACTCTCAGCGTCAGGTCAGGAATGCGACAAGACATCAGTCGATCACAACACTCTTCAACACAGACGATATGTTTCGAACAAAAGTTTGTTACAATCATTTTCATATAACGCTACTTGGGACAGCTCTGCTGTAAACACTGGTGTAGTTGGCTCTGCTATAATCTCTCTACCCCGCGGTCTGCCGTGAACATGGGAAATAATTGCGACAGCTCTGCTGTAAACACTGGGAATAACCTCGGTTGCTATGCCCACACGCAACTGCAAAACCGCACAACTTCACCCTGGCCACCGGTTTCAAAGACCGCGGTTGCAGTGTAGCAAATCCCCGGTTGTGTGTGGCCGAACAGTGCAACTGCGCACATACAATCATGGTTATATTAAAACCAGCATTCGTGTGGACGGGGCCTTAAGGAGGAAACTTAATGTGTTTTGTGCAACCGGCCCTGGTTCTCAGCCTGGTTCCTCACACTCACCCTTTGTGTGGCCGGCCCTGCAGTGCATCTGGGCTCCTCGCCAGGCGTGTGACTCGTTGATTTTAATGAATCTGTCTGAGATAAGCTTTCGACCTGGGAAAGGGGGAGTTTACAGTATATGCTGATTCATTCATTCATTCAATCAATCTTTATTTAGTCTTGAAAGATCATCGAGTGAACTCTCATGCAGGGTGCGAACCATGGGGGAGCTAGGGGAGCTCCCCCAGATTAATCATGCATCAGTTGACACATTTTGTAGACTAGTTCAGAATGAAGTTATGCTTCTATGTGGGAAAAGTAATGAAACTAGATTATTCCCTAATCTGCTTGAGTCAGAGAGACTAGCACTTAAGGAATTGATGCAGTTAGATAATCTGGTGTACAGGAAGGCCGATAAAGGCTCTAGTCTTGAAAGATCATTGAGTGAACTCTCATGCAGGGTGCGAACCATGGGGGAGCTAGGGGAGCTCCCCCAGATTAATCATGCATCAGTTGACACATTTTGTAGACTAGTTGAGAATGAAGTTATGCTTCTATGTCGGAAAAGTAATGAAACTAGATTATTCCCTAATCTGCTTGAGTCAGAGAGACTAGCACTTAAGGAATTGATGCAGTTAGATAATCTGGTGTACAGGAAGGCAGATAAAGGCTTGGCCTTAGTGGTACAGAATAAGAGTTCCTAGTTGCTGAAATAAATAGACAATTAGCAGACACAGATGTGTATATTCCTTTAAGCACAGATCCAACTGTTCGGTTCTCTTTTGAGATCAAAGAGGTTCTAAAGCGCCTTAAGGAGGGTGAGATTTCTGAGAAGGAATTTAAGTTCATGGTGAATGATAACCCAGTAAGACCTATTATTTACACTTTGCCCAAAATTCACAAGGATCTTCATAACCCACCAGGTCGACCTATTGTGGCTGGTATCGGGTCACTTACAGAACCTCAAAATTTGTTGACTCACACCTTAAAGAATTGGCTGCAGCACAACCTGGTTATTTAAAGGACACTACCGACTTTCTAAGTAAGCTGTATGAGTGCAGTATAGAAGCTACTGATATTTTGTGTACTATGGATGTTTCTAGTTTATATCCTAGCATCCCACATATTGATGGTCTTTCTCTGGTCTGCATCCCCTTAACAATTGTATGTATTGAGCTGTACTGTACTGTACCCATTCTGCAATCTGTTAATAAAGTTTTCAATCAATCAATCAATCAATCAATGGGTTAAGTGCATGTAGATATTATTTGGATCAGAGAATAGAGCTACATCCCTCTGCTGAGGCATTAATATCATTGACTCAGGAAGTCCTTAATAAGAATTATTTTCGTTTTCAGGATCAATATTATTTACAGAAAAGAGGCCTAGCTATGGGCAGCCCGGTAGCGGTTAATATGGCCAACTGTTTTATGTCGAAGTTTGAGTCTGAATGTATTTTCAATAATAATCCATATGTTGGACACATTAAATCCTATTGGAGGTATATTGATGATTTATTTTTTGTATGGTCAGGCACTAAAGAGGCTCTGGAAGAGTTCCACTTGTTTCTCAACTCTCAGAGAGAGACTATTAAATTTACTATGAATTATGATTCACATTCCACAGCATTCCTCGATGTATTGGTGAAAAAGAGAGACAATATTGTCCATACCGAAGTTTTCAAAAAAGAGACTGATCGAAATTCGTTTCTCCATTATAGCAGTTATCACCCGCCAGAGCTCAAGAGGAGCCTTCCATTTAGTCAGATTTTGAGATATAAACGTATCTGTAATACAGATGACATTTTTGATACACAAGCCAAGGAGCTTTGTCAGAACTTTAGATCTAGAGGATATAGTGAGGCCCTTATTGAGAATTCTCTTAATAAAACTAAACAGATAAACAGACAATCCCTTTTACACATAAAGACAAAGTAAAAAGCAACTCAGTAGCATTGGTGTCCACCTTCAGCCCTATTTCTAGAGATATGCGTGATATTGTGAACAAATACTGGTACATTTTAAAGTCAGATCCTAATATCGGAGGTGTGTTCCAGGAACCACCCAAATACTTCTACAAACGGCAACCTAACTTAAGGGACCAGTTAGTTAAAACAGATTTTCCCAAAAAAATTACCCATTTTATGGCTAATATTCCAAATGGCAATTTTTCATGTTTGTCTTGTACCCAATGTCATGGCATGATTAAAGAGACATTTTATTTACAACCAAGTACAGGCATGGCCGCCTAGTTATAGTTGAAAGTGGGGGTGCAATTTTTTTTTTTTTTTTTTATTATTATTTTTTTTTTTTTTTTTTTTTTTTTTTTACATGCAAGGGGTGGTTTGGAGTGGGTCCGGCACGACCCCCTCCACGGCAGATATTTTTTTCATTTAATGAACCTGTACGTGCAATTTCCTGCAATATAGAGCCTTCAATCTTGACCAATAAAGCTGCTCTTTTCACTATAAAACTCAGTTTATATTGCAGTATGATAGCCAATTACTATAATAATAATAATAATATATTAATATATATATATTTATATACTGTATATATACTGTATATATTGTTTTGCTCTTTTATTTTTATTAAATCAATCTCCTTTCAAATAGGCCAAGTTTTTAATAAGAAAGAGAGAAAAAATACCAACAAGGAACAATAACAGGGTCTGCTGTAAATATAGCCTATTTTGTGTCTTAATTTGTTATGTTATCCTACACTTTAAGCTGTCTGATATTTCCATTACCTGTAACTCTTGGGTCTCTTTCTCTCCTTCTCTGCCTCCTCCCTGAGTCTGCACAGTCACCATATCATTCTACATTAAGGAGAGCAATACACTTATGAATACACTGAACCGGTTTGAATACACAATCTTTATGCTACTCTGTAAAGAAAGGGAGAGAGGGGGGATATATAATCCAAGTATTTGTGTCTTAATTTGTTATGTTATCCTACACTTTAAGCTGACTGTCTGATATTTCCACTACCTGTAACTCTTTGGTCTCTTTCTCTCCTTCCTGAGTCTGTACAGTCACCATATCATTCTACATTAAGGAGAGCAATACACTTATGAATACACTGAACATCATTATGAAACATTTCTATTGCACCCTTACTTACAATTCATTATGAATTGAAAATGGGGAACCCTGATGTAAACAAGACGAAAGTCTTTCTCTGGTCTGCATCCCCTTAACAATTGTGTGTATTGAGCCGTACTGTACTGTACCCATTCTGCAATCTGTTATTGATTGATTAAAAATGTTATTAACATATTGCAGAATGGGTACAATATAGTACGGCTCAATACACACAATTGTTAAGGGATTGCAGACCAGAGAAAGACTTTTGTTTTGTTTACATCAGGGTCCCCCATTTACAATTCACAATGAATTGTAAGTAAAGGTGCAATTAACACCGTGCAATCCATTATTTGTGGAGCCCGCCCTTTAAGTCTTTGAGCTATTAGGCTACTAGGGTTCTTACTTTGCGTTTTGGTGTACTGAAAAATGCTCCGATGTCTGTATTCTTTCTTTTTTCTGCCATGTTACCTGGTTGGCTGGACACACACACACATTTTCATTTCAGGTATTGTACCTTAAGATAATTTAACATCTTGATTTACCGTAAATCCTCAAATATAGGACGGGTCTTCTATTTACCTCAGCTGCAAAGAGCACCAGGCCTTTATTAGAGAGGCTTATATAAGAGGCAGGCCTTAATTTCTAAAAATGACACTCATGGACATAATCCCTTCATTTTCAGACTTTTATTGCATTATTATTATTATAAAAAAAAATAAAAAATTGGGGGGGGGGGGCCCTCGTCACTAAAGGCCCATGGGCCGCGGCCGTCGTTAATCCGGCCCTGCTCGCGAACGTTAAAATTTGCAAACGAAGTCAACGTTATCCAGCTGACGACACCACATATCTAGATATATGACAACGTTAGCTAGCGGCTAGCACTAAAGCTAATGCCAACCAGAGGGAAACTTTGTTATTATTATTATTATTATTATTGGTATGACCAGATGGCATTTCGGGATGTGAAACACTTTTATTGTATTGCGTGGTAGAACCTCTACCACTCAATAGTAAACGACATGTCTAACATAAATAATCTTAACAATCATAAACAACTTACTGGAAAATCCTGCCTGCCACCAAATGTCACACTTCTGTGGCCTTTGATATTTACACTCAGCCTACCTGCAGCACCAGCGCCGTGCGCCACCACTGTCTGCTCTGCTGGGGGTTGGACTTGGAGAGGCACTGGATCAAACCATATGGGGGAGCAGGGGGGGGGGGTCGCAATCTTTGGAAACTTAAAAACTTGCTATTAAGTGTCATTGCGTATTATTAATTTGATTGAAATTACGTAGTTATGGTTAGATTTATATATGGGAGGGGGAGGGGGTATATCATATTTTTCATATGATCAAAAAGTGGGGGAGCAAAATCAGACGTTTGCCCCCCCATGTTCAATAGTCGTAGAGCAGCTGCTTCCCGTGCTCTATTGCGCAGGCGTCTATGAGTACAGGTAGGAGTATCGCTGTTAGAGGCCGGATTACCTGTAATTCTGATTTTGTTGTTTACTTGCTTAAATGTCCTTGCAACCTTTACTATTTTGGAAAAACAAGAAGACGTTTTAAAAATCGAATTTCAGAGCACAAATGTTCTATAAGAAGAAATTACGAGAAGTCTTCAGTTGCAAGGCACTTTAATAAGGTAGGACATGATATTTCTGGCTTAAAATACATGGGTATAGAGCAGGTCTTGAGACCACCAAGAGGCGGCGACAGAGACAGGCTCTTGCTACAAAGGGAATGCTTTTATATTCATTTTCTGGATTGTCTAGAGCCTAGAGGCCTCAATGAGGAAAATGTTTTGACCCGTTTCATTTGATTATTTCATTTCATTCGATTTACTATTTTCATTTATCATTCTTTATATTTATAATTGAAAGATGGCTTATATGGGTCATGAGTGTTTTTGTTTTTGTTTAGAGTTTAAGATGTACTCTGTATAAAAAAGATATATATATATAACGTTAGGTTATGACTATAACCAAGTTCTGTTAGTTAGGGGCGATGCTTGGCATCACACTGCACTATCTCGCGTACGTGCACGCGTACTGAATAAACCACAAATGTACCTCTAATACCAGTATTAGTCTGACCACACCCCTCATCAGCTTACCTTCATAAGCAGGTGTGTGGTCACCTGCTCTCCTCCTTCCCAAGCTTTCACCACAAGGTGAGGTCAAGGGCTGCAGCGGCCGTCTGATGCCAAGCATCGCCCCTAACTAACAGAACTTGGTTATAGTCATAACCTAACGTTCTGTATCGTTAGTGGCTTAGCTTGGCATCACACTGCACAAGGGAGGCCAAGCGGAGCCACTGGCTGACAAATACACCCCGCTGACAGCCCCCCAAAACCATCAGAACAGGGAGGGCCGAGCCCCCCCGACCCCCCCTAATGGAGGGTATCCCCCCTATTAGAGGCTTCACGGGAAGGCGACGGACCCGACCGTGCGAAGAGGCACTCAAGCAACTTAACGCACAGGGTGAGCAGACCGTGGCTTGACCCCACGACTACACACACGCACAACCCGCATGCCACCCGGGAACGAACGGAGGAACAACCTCGTTACTGCCCCCAGAATCACGGGGTCAAGGGCAAACCCAACCCCGTGGCAAGGCCGTAGCAGCGGAGCGCGAAGGAAGACCCAGACCCACCAAAAGGACTGGACTCCCTGGAATGGGGGCCCGGAGAAGTCCATGATGCCAGCATCAAGACCCCACCAGGGGGGCACCTAGTGACCCCGCCCCTCACATCGCCAGCGTATTCGGACAAAGGCCCCTCAGCCGAGCGGGCCCTGTCCCCCCCAACAGCACACCGCCTGGAACACAAGCCCTGCAACAGGCAGACAGCATGGTCATAACATACAAGAGTTAACCAACGGAAACAGGCAGTGCACCGGGGAAGACCAGGCAACGCGGAAGGGGCGTATGCTGGCGTTGTCGCATAACCAAGCTTTCAACAGCACGTCAGAAGCGGGATCCGTAGACCACACGGCCCCTGACAGCTGCCCACAGAAAAGCCCATACGATCGGCAGACGTCATGAACGTGCAGGGGCACCCTCAACCGGAGAACCGGGAGTTGACACTGCAGCAACACACCAGAGAACCAACCACCCAGGCATTACCCCATGTAATGGTTGGTCCCATAACCCCTCAGGAAAAAACCCCGAAACGCACCTGCGGCACCGCCGCAGCCCGCGTTCCGGTTCCCAACAGGGCTATCCCGGGCCTACAGGTCAACGGGCATCACCCCGGACCGGGCCCGGCGATACGGGGAGCACAGGATCCCAAAGGAGGTTAACCCCACCCAACAGGCTCCTCAGCGCCAAAACGCAAGAGAAGAGCGTAATATGGAAGACCAGCCCCCAGCACCCCGCACTCGGTATTCCCAGGAGGTCACCCAACCAAGTACCAACCAAGACCAACCCGCACAGCAGCCGAGATCCGACGAGATCGGATGCGTACAGGTCGGCACGGCCATAAGCCACTATGACAGTGCAGAATACATCAAACAAGGGGTCCCATAACGCACAACCCTGTGACACCCGGATCGACCTAGCATTTTTCCCCCCGAAAAAACCCTAAGTCCCTCAGGGTACCAGAACAGCAGATCTGCATCCCCAGCGGACAACGGGTGCACTGATCTGGACCAGCGCGACCAGAACCAGTCCCGTGCCCTAATCACGCCGACCTGCCAACCCCAGGAGAAGGGGCAGATATGCGCGTCTGATCCCAACATAAAAAGAAGGCGCCACCCAGACGTGTCGGTATGAACCGCGTCCGGCGGCCCACCCCTAGGGCGTGAGACCCTTCCCATATGCCCAGACCCATTCCGTCATCATCCCCTGACATGAACGGGAACCCATCGACAACACACAGGATGTCGGAAGAGGAAAAACCCCCATCCCAATTGCTCCATAAAAACGCTGTTTTACCAAAGCAAACGAGGCGCGCCAGTCAGCAACGGCCAAAGCACATCCTGAGCTAGCACTATGTGTGCGTTTGGACATACCCACATCAACAATAGGCCGTTTAGACCACCATATTGAATCCCCAAGACGCCCAGGGAAACGACAAGAGGGGCGAGATGCAATCAACTCCATGAATGAATGAATGAAAAAATATACCCAACAGACTGCAGTACAGGAATACATACAAAAAGATAAGGGGAGGCAGACCTGAGAAGACGTTAGTCTTGTTCCATCAGGGACCCTCATTTCATATCCATCAAGACACATTCAACTCTTTATAAAATAAAGAAAAGGCATCACATGTATGACCTAACTGCACAGCTGGGAGTAAAAAACCCTGTTTTTCACATGATTTTAATCCAGTCACTCCTTTTAATCAGAGTGTAAGACCAGATTCCCCCAGAAACACCTTCCCACATGAGACCACGGTCAAGAAAAAGATATGTAAACTGTGAGACACGTGACCAACAGACTCAAGTTTGACACAAAAACGAGCGCAGCAGGTTAAGTCCTGCGCTCTAACCTCGACATCTTTACGACACCAGCTCATGGAAGGCGTCGCCATAGCAACAACGCTATAACGGGCGGGGAAAACCCACCGGATCCTGTCATAACAGGAGTCGGTAGAATACCCCTCCCCCCCCCCCCCTCCCCCGTCAAGCACTGGCTTGGCCCTGACTGGCTCAGCAGGAAGGTCAACAAACCCTCTAAACCAATCAAGTGGGAAAAAGGAGGGGTTTATCCGACACCCCCTCCCGAAAAACACACCTTCTATCCCTACACACAGAAAACAACCGTAGCCATTTTGAAAACCTCCGGTAGAACAAAATATATATAGCATAAGCTAATACAATGTTAGCTACCCACAAAGTGTAAAAGGGTTTACAACAAAACACAAGTCGCCTGTGCGTGAATCCCATACCCGCAGCCTATGCTACACATAGGAAGACGTTGAACGAGAGTAATGGCTAGGCCATGAAAAGTGTGTACGAGCATTACTGCAACTAACAACACAGCGTTGTGAACACATATACTTAGTTAAAGCAATGGAATACCACCAGTTCTAATTGCATGTGGAGCATCAAGCTAATAGAACCTATTACCGAGTGTAAGTTGCAGACCTTGCTTAAAAACTCGTAACACAACACAACTCATTCCCCCAACGTAACAGGGTAGATTCATAAAACACAACCCCACCACATGATTTGTATTGAAGAAACACACAGTTTGTTCGGCCAAACACAGTCCCCCTTATATCAGGGAACTTTTTATTAATAAATAAATATGTGTTCAAGGCACAAAATCATAGAGGGGCCGGGGAGGGTGTAGAGGAGGGGACACAGAGGGGGAAAAGTCACTCTCAACGGCGCCTGCCACCTCGCGCCGCTCGAGTCTTGCCACCCCGGGGAGCCCCGGAGGGACGGTAGGTTACAGTCTGCTGGACACGACGTTCCCTACCGTCTCCTCCGGTCTGGGATGGGCCGGCGGTGGCCGAAGCGTCGTTTCGTCCCCTGGCCCTCTTGGCAGGGCCAGCAGCGGCGGCGGAGGCAGTGGTAGCGGCGACGGAGACAGCTCGACGTCGCGGAAGCCTTCTGCCCCCACCGGCAAGGACGGGAGGCGGAAAATGGGGTTGGAGAATGGACCTCTCCTCTGCCATCTCTCTGCATGTTGAGGTCATCAATAGCAGGGCCTTCCCGAACAGGCCAGCGTCGGAGAGGGCGGCCGTCAGAAGAGGGGTTCTCTTCCGTTCCGGCACACGGGCCTGCTCCAGCCAAAGATGACGCTGGCCCAGGGTGGCCAGGGCGCGCACTTTACCCATGGCTATGGCTAGCACCTGGGAGAGGTGCAGCACAGCTCCCGCAGCCTGGGTGATTTGATCGCACCTCACCTCGTTCAGATCCGCGCCGCCCGTCATTATCCCCGATACAAATCTAGCCAGGTGGGCGATGTTAGAGGCCGCAGCCAGCGACTGTGTACCGGCGATAAATGACTGGTCACCCCAATAAGCCAATCGCCTAGCCGACCTCCCCTGGAGGACCGGCTTGCATAGGGGCTCCCACACCATATCCGGACAGAGGAGCGCGGCCATCGGATTGTCAAGCCGAGGTACGCCCTCCCCCATACCTTTGACCAACCCCGACACCCGCGTAACTGGTACGTAGGCGGGAGTTAGTCCCATGATGTTGGAGACCGCCTGACCCCGACGAACATAGGCCCCCATCGATGGGAAAAATGGGTAGACAACGTCCACCCCTCTCACCGGGGGACGCTGCCAGGGATGGCCTATGAGGTCATCAGGGACAGGTGCAGGCAATGGCTGCGGCAGCGGCACACCGTTTGCAGCGGCGGCTACCGCCATGAGCTCGGGAAACAAGGCCCGCAGTTCCCCCTGCGGACCCTCCTCCACCGACCCCGCATCCCTCGCATACAGCAGGCTGCGACTGGTCAAGGAGCCACAATCCGATGCGGCTGACAGTAGGGCATCCTGTTGATGAGGCCAAGGTGGTTCCCCGACATCCTCGAACAAGGCGCCCCGTGGAGCCATTTCTCCCCCCTCCGGGGTCTCCGGAGGAGGGATACTCCCCTCCACGGGACCATCATACAAGAACCCGTCCGCCTCCTCCATGAAGTCTTCAGTTTCCATCAGAAATCCAGAGTCGGACGCGGCCTCGCTGGTCTCCAGCAATTCCCCAAACCCAGGCCGTTCGCGTCTGCACGCCACCATGTTACGACGTGAGCGAGCAGACGCAAAAAGTTTTCGTCGCAAATCCTCTGGCTCTAAGACAATCCCCCGTTCATCAACGGGCGATTCCCCAGAAACAGAGGAACCAGAGTCGAGATCAGGCCATCGCCGGAGCGACGGCACCGAACCCTCGGCTCGTCGGTGAGAAAAACTATCCACCGGCAGTCTCCCGGGCTGGGTCGGCAACCACGAGAGTGGCAACAGCCCAGCACCGGAACGCACGACGGAGGCGGGAATGGAGAATCGGTGGTGAAGAGTAGGTCTAGCGGGTCTACTCTCCGCGGAATACATTATGACCCAAACCTTTTTCTTATATAAACAAGTGAGAGAAGAAAAAGGTTAGGCACAATGTAAACCTAGTCACAACTCTTTTCAACTATCAACGACACGTCAAGTGGGGTACTACCGAGGCACTTCCTTGTGGTGAAAGCGAGAAGGAGGAGAGCAGGTGACCACACACCTGCTTATGAAGGTAAGCTGATGAGGGGTGTGGTCAGACTAATACTGGTATTAGAGGTACATTTGTGGTTTATTCAGTACGCGTGCACGTACGCGAGATAGTGCAGTGTGATGCCAAGCTAAGCCACTAACGATACAGAACTATATATAGATATATCTCTTTGTGATTTACTGTTTCTTTTTGATTTACACGCTTCTTTTTGATTTACATAATTCTGAAAAGGTTGTGCTTGTAAGTGGTATTTTGTACTTTTTTGCAGATCTCTTGTGGGAATGTGTTGTCACTTCCTATGTTCACCTGTTTGACTTGTATATACTAGGGTCACTTACCCTTCATGCTTCATGCAAGCCATTCTGAAGAAGGTGTGTTCACACCGAAACGTCATGATTACAGGCTGCCAATAAATTTGGAAAAACCTGGAGTGCGTGCCTGGACATTGTTTCCCTATTTTAGTCAATTTTTAATTGACTGCTGGCGACGCTAACAACCTGCTGCGGGGACTACTTCTGTGACATGCAGATTTTGAGAATTGGGCAGATCTTCACCATCAGGTGGGTGGCGAGTAATTTTAATACTGTAAAAGCAGTCTGGAATAACTACCCTGCTTTAGCGCGCAACTTTAAAACAGCAAGTGAGGACGCATCTCGCAGGCAGCTGATCCCAGGCCTTTGTGGTCGCTTCTGTGTTAAGGTAAGACCTTCTTTTCCTAATTACAGTAACTATTATTATCATTATTGCTCATTTATAAAATGTCTATGGTATGATTATTGTGCGTTGGTGGTTACATGCGCAGCTGCGCTTGTCTCGTGTGTGGGTGTGTGCGGCTGTCTCACCCTGTCTTTTAGTACTGACCAGGGTGCTGACTGGTGTGATAATGTTGCATTTGCCTATAATAATGTTAGACTCGATGTGTTTGGTCGTTGACTTGTTGTTCGGTATTGGTTCATCCATGTGTTTATGTGTAAATAGGACTGTTGTGTGTGAATTTTAGTGTTGGATCAGAGGGGTTATTCTGAGCATGTGTATTTCAATCATAGCTGTCAACATTGGGATTTGAAAAAACTGGAGATTTCGCCCTGCCCCCTTCCCCCGCCCCCTCCCAATGTAGTCTCCTCCCCCTCGTATGTATATATTTTCTGTTAGGATGTTTGTTGACAGCTGCTCTCTGCTGAGCTGCCTCGTCGCTGCCATCTGCTGGTCAAAACCTGTATGTACCCAAGGACTGGGTGAACTACTAATTGCTACATTAAATTAATCAGATACCTGGTTGAAAGTGAAATGCTGTGTACGTCCCTGCATTAAATGAATGGAAGTGTCAGTGTTTCTGTAGAGGAGATGGAACGCCTGCTCTTGTCGGCACTGCGCAGCCGTGAAATCGCAAGGCCATAGATTTAGAATAGATAGAAAGGGCTAGTGATGCACGATATATCGGCCGCCGATATAATATCGGCCGATATGGCAGTTTTTTTACACATCGGTATCGGCCCGATATCAAGATAGGGCCGATATTAAAAAAAGAAAAAAAATTATATATTTTTTTTATTTTTACATGTTTTGGCCTTAAATAGTTTCAAAATACCAGTCATTTCTGAAAATAAGTTACAAAAGTAAAAAAATTATGCGTTTTGGAAAATAGCTCTTTATTTGATTATCATAAAAAAGTGTTTTCTATACAGAGATATCGACATCGGTAAATATCGGTATCGGCCAGAACAGCAATATTAATATCGGTTATCGGTATCGGCTAGGCCTGCCGCGATAAGCAATAAATCGATTAATTGCTGCGATAATTAAAATGAATGCAATGATTTTGACGGGCGCGATTAATTGCTATTTGCGCGTTTGTTTTAATGAGGCGGAACCAGTGCCGCTTGTCAGTCACTGTCCGTGTTGGGAGGCGGGTCGCTGACGTTACTAGAGTACAGCACGGGAGCCCCGTGGGGCAACGCCACAGCTTAACTACATTTCTCAATAGTGTGGCTCCTTTTAACCAAGTAGCATTATTTGTAGTGTAACGTTAGCTATTTTTAGACCCAAGTAGTTACTCGCTACTGCCCGGAGAAACTGGACTGCTAAATAAAGATGAAAGATAGAGCTTTGATTCTCATTCCATGCTAACAACATTAGCTAACAAACGAAATACAACGTATAGCATAGCTACAAGTACAACACAGAATAACGTTAATACAATTACATGCATCATTGTTTACAATGAACGGGTGGGGCTGGTCAAAGGACTGGACACGGGGACAAGTTAAACATGAATTAATTTATTATAACACTCCGGTAGTTTCGAGTCGTGCTGCAGTGCCTACGCACCACAGCTATTCTATTATATACTGCTTTGACGCTTCCTCCTCATCGTTGATTGCCTGTAGTAGCTGCATCTAACGTTAGTAGCTAACGTTAAAACTAACCTAAAGTTAGTTGTTCACCAACAATCTCAACATTTGTTATTAGCTCAAAAACAACCGGACGAGACATGTTGTCGGCTCATATGTTCTGCTTAGGATAATCGCAACAATACTTCCGGTCCGGTCGGTGGGCTTCAAAATAAAAGTCTAAAACCGGAAAAGACGGAGCGGTGGGCTTCAAAATAAAAGTTTTGGGAAATAAATTTCTCAAAAAAAATTCTCTAACCGGTCGCAATAATATCGCTTATCGCGATATTTTCGGGGGCAATTAATCGCCCAGCAAAATGTGTTATCGTGGCAGGCCTAGTATCGGCCACAATTTTCACATCGGTGCATCACTAGAAAGGGCACATTGTGGTGTTTATATTGTACATAGTCCTGTGTGTTGTATATTGTGTCCTATGTTACTTTTGTGTTTATTGTCTCTTTCTATATACACCATGGGAAGGGGGCCCCGTAAAGAACAGCAATGTTGATTCTATCAACTCCAAATCTGTGCTATGAGCTCAATTCTCCCGGTGCATGCAGAAGTAGAATTGCTGTCTTGTTTTGGATGAATGAGTAGAAATGAAAAACGGAAATCTTGTTTTATTAAAGTAGTTTTGACATGTGATATTTGATTTGATTTGATTTGATTAGAATTTTTTTTTTAAATACAAGATTCCAGAAAAACGTCAAGGATGTTAACGTTCTAATCTACACTGCTGCCACCTGTCGTCACGGAGGGAATTGCAGCCATTTTGTACAAGATTCCAGAAAAACGTCAAGGATGCTAACGTTCTAATCTACACTGCTGCCACCTGTCGTCACGGAGGGAATTGCAGCCATTTTGTATAAATAAAAAAAAAGGGCAAATTTCCAGGGAAATATTTTAACGGGAGGACGGCGGGAGAGAAGGTTGAAATACGGGAGAATCCCTGGAAAAACGGGAGGGTGGACAGGTATGAATGATGTTGTCTCACCCTACTTGCATGTTGAGGGACAGCACCATACATTATACACAGAGAAACCACGGCCGAGAGTGAGCTCAGGGAACAACCCCACTTTTCCCGACAGTTTTCTCGGCAACCGTCTTCCGGTCTGACTTCCTGTGCTAATGTTCTAATCTACACTCCTGCCACCTGTCGTCACGGAGGGGAATTGCAGTCATTTTGTATAAATAAAAAAAAACTGGAAAAATACGGGAAAATATTTTAACGGGAGGACGGCGGGAGAGAAGGTTGAAATACGGGAGAATCCCTGGAAAAACAGGAGGGTGGACAGGTATGATTTCAATATGTGCGTCTTCATCGTGCATGCATGTCCTGGGGCGACAGTGGCCCAGGAGGTAGAGCAGTCGTCTGGCAATCCGGAGGTTCCCGGTTCGATTCCCACTCCTCCCGGGCAGTGTGTCGATGTGTCCTTGAGCAAGACACTTAACCCCTAATTGCTCCCGATGAGCAGGTTGGCACCTTGCATGGTTGCCTCCGCCGTCGGTGTGTGAGTGAATGTGTGAGTGAATGGGTAAAAATGTGAGTAACAAATTGTAAAGCGCTTTGGATAAAAGCGCTATATAAAAAAGCAGCCATTTACCATTTACCATGCATGCAGACCTGTGTGGTGTGGACTATGTGTGGTTCTGTAACGTTACTCATACCTATAGCCTATGTCAGCATTGCAAGCGTCACAGTAAGGCAGTGTTTCTCAAAGTGGGGGGCGCGCCCCCCAGGGGGGGCGCAGAGGCATGACAGGGGGGGGCCTTGAGATTTATTTAAAAAAAAAAAAAAAAAAAAAATTGGATTACAGAAAATTATCACTAAAGTGCTATCTGTTGCAGCTGCACTGTTCTCCATGAAAATACCATTTCTCAAAATCTGAAAATCATTATTTAATAAAACACAGAAAAGGATCACCAAGTTACTCTGGATAAAAAAAACCTTTACAGACAACATTGAGACAAAGCTTCCTGACACATCTCCATCCAAACTCTTGGAAGAACTCTTTGAAATCTCATCTGATACCACCTGGAGAGCTAGTTTCAGAGTGTGGTGCTGAGTACCAAGTATCTCATAATGCAGCAGTTAAGGTGTTGATACCATTCAGCACCACATACAGTATCTGTGTGAAGCTGGCTTTTCATCCATGACAGCTCTGAAAACAAAATATAGGGCCAATTTGAAAGGTCACAATATTGGTGTTATTTCAATTAGGGCTGCAACTAATGACTAATTTGGTAGTCGACTAATCTGCCAAAAGGATTTTTTTTTTTTTTTTTTATTACTTATCTTTGTGAAAGTGGCTTCTCAGCTCTGGTCCAGCTGAAGACAGAGCAGAGGAACAGATTGGACATTGAGCATGACCTCAGAGTTGCTTGTCTACCATCACCCCAGACTTTGAGACTCTTGTCAGGACCAAACTACAACATCATAACATGATGATCCCATAGCAAATTAAAATAATGACTCATGAAACATTTGAATTTGGATCTTTAAGCCACTTTAAATGAAAATGTATTTGAAGAACAATACAGCAATCACTCATAACAAGATAAATAAATTAAATAATACAAATTAAAGTGGAAGTGTACTTTAAATAACTTTTGTTTGCTGTGTGTGAGAGGAGTCCGTGTGTGTGTGTATGTGTGTGTGTCTTACTCTGATCGCTGTGTGAGTGAGAGGAGTGTGTGTACTGTGTAATTTGTGTGCGTGTCTTACTCTGATCGCTGTGTGAGTGAGAGGAGTGTGTGTACTGTGTAATTTGTGTGTGTGTCTTACTCTGATCGCTGTGTGAGTGAGAGGTGTGTACTGTGTAATTTGTGTATGTGTGTGTGTCTTACTCTGATCGCTGTGTGTGAGTGAGAGGAGTGTGAATGTGTGTGTCTTACTCTGATCGCTGTGTGTGAGAGAGAGGAGTGTGAATGTGTGTGTGTCTTACTCTGATCGCTGTGTGTGAGTGAGAGGAGTGTGTATGTGTGTGTGTCTTACTCTGATCGCTGTGTGTGAGTGAGAGGAGTGTGTATGTGTGTGTCTTACTCTGATCGCTGTGTGTGAGTGAGAGGAGTGCGTGTGTAATGTATTGTGTGTCTAGTCTGATCATCATCTCCTACAGGGGAACAATGTTTTCAATGTCCAAAATTTGCTGAACGACCAGCTAAACTGAAAGCAATGTGGAGCGCTGGGCTCGAACAGGCAAGCCCAGCGTCTCCGCATTCGTGGCGAGCGCCTTGCCCACTATGCCACGTAGCCGCCCCAATCAATAAAATTGTTAACTGCAGACGGGTGAAATGGTTGGTCATTAAATATGTAAACTGTCCAATGGTATAAATGTTGCTGCTGGTATATCTAAATATATGTAGATATTTAGATTCTTTATTGTCCTTCAATTAAAGCAATAATGTGTCATTTGTGGCACCTGGTGGCCATAAACGGTACTGTGTACTGCATCTTTATTTTGTCGCATCTATGTGCTTTATTGTTTGCACGCAGACTTTCCGCAGAGCAAATTCTTTGTTTATTGGTTGTCATGGTGGCTGTGTAATTTTAGAAACTTTAAGCGACATCAATTAAACACATAGCCACAGGCAATAATACAGTCACACAAGAACACAAGTCCATTTTAGTGTTATTGCTACAGGTTGTTAAGGGTAGTGATGGCAGAGTGCACAAATCTCTTACTGTAGCATGCCTTTGTGCAGATCAGAGATGCATAATGCATAGCACATATGCCAATGACTCAGTGGCTCACACTTAAAGCACCTAGATTTTGTACTAAACTTGGGAGGTCTGCTTTTAGCTTCTGTGCTCGTGGAACATCATACAACAAACTCTAAGGCTCAATACTTTGGTCTCCTTTGGTCAGTTTAGATCATTGAACAGCAACCATTCCATAATCAGAAAGGTCTTTATTGCCAAGTAGTTTTCACATACAAGGAATTTGCTTTGGTAGTTTACAGTGCGACATTAGCAGACAGACAAATAAAATGAAATATGAACTAAGTTAAGCACAATAGAATATAATATAATTATGAAATAAAATATAGGCCAGGGCTGTACAACTGTAAATAAAGAGGTTGAATAGAATTATATGGGATATAAACTAAATTAAATATAGCACAATAGAATATAGTACAATTATAAGTAATAATAATAAAATAGGAATAGGCCAGGGCTGTAAAACTGGGCAAGATGTGGTAAAATATATACATTAATTAAATAATAATAACAATACAGTGGTATAAATTATAGTCCAGTAGGGGTGTGTTAATATAACACAGTGGGGGGGGTGTCAGTGATGGTCCTGAGCCTTGTTGATGAGGCTCACTGCAGAGGGAAAGAAACTGTTCTTCCACCATAATCTGTAATTGTTTTAACACTAGCACAGCCATGGAGAAAATGCCACTAATTCCCGCCAGGAACGGGTCAGATGACCCGACAGCTTATATGAGAAATATGAGAAAAATAAACAGTGTAAACTATATAATTACCTCTGAATATAAAAAGATGAGGTTTACCACAATGAAATGTAGGTTTGAGTGACATAACAATTATTATATATTTTTTTTTAATAGAAATATTATAATTATTATTTTTTTGGATGGAAGAGCCACCCCTGCGCTAGACGCTCGCAAAGTGCTGTGACTTTCGTCTGTTCCAACGGCCCATATGTGGAATAACGTTCTAATTACATTTTCCTGAAGTCATTTAGACATTTCCGTGAAACCGTGCCAGATAAAACGGGTACTTTTAGGAAAAGTCATTGAGTGACAGAGCTGGAGCTCGACCGAGTGACGAGGATACATTTATTGAAAATGCCTAGGGGTCATGTCATGTGACCCCTTGTCGGCTGTGCTAGTGTTAATTGATTGTAAATTTTTATTATGATTGCACTTATTATTATATAAAGACGGAAATGTATACATTTACATTTAGTCATTTAGCTGAACGCTTTTATCCAAAGCGACTTACAAGTTCTGTACGACAAGTCAGCAGCTGAGTTACAATGTTCATCAAAGTGTTAAAATGTGAGTGCTACAGTGTCGAGTTAGTATATGTTAGTATATTAGGAATAGTGCATGACAGTAAAGGACAGTAAGAAGGTTTGTTTATTAGTTGTATACTAGTATCCACGAAATAAATAGGCCGTATAAATTTAGAAAGTACCCCGTGAATGCCCCCCCCCCCTCCCCACCTAAGCCCTGCCCCCCAAATTGTCTGTGCACGACGCCCCTGACTCCCTCCCTGTAGAAGACTCTGCCAGGGCCCAGCGCTGCTAATGCACTCCATTTCTCTAGTGCCGGCCTGCATCTCCCTCCCTGTAGAAGAGGCTCAGTCTGCCAGGGCCCAGCGCCGCTAATGCACTCCATCTCTCTCTAGTGCCGGCCACCCACCAATGTCACATCTATTATGGGGCTAAACTCTGAAGCGCCGCGTGCATGTCCTCCGAGCTGCTGACGGAGGCCAGGTCAGTGAACTTCTCTCTGCAGGAGGTCTGGGCTTGAGACCATGTGTCACAAGACATTTACACAAAGTGGTGGTAAGTGAGAGGGAGGCTGGAGATGCAGCAGAGCCCTGTGAACAAAACCATTTCAGGCTCTGCTGAACATTAAAGGTGCTGTAAGTGGTGTTTCTTTGTTCAAATAAGTGTTGAATAGCTCTACATTCTGATAGCCATCGGCCCATTGCTGATATAGAGTGTTTGGTCAGTAACATGGGTCTCCCAGTCCCTCCATTCTGCAGTAAACAGAAATTCATTTTTCTGGTATCCCGTTCCCACTTTATCCAATCAGGAGAGAGAACCCTAGATATTTTTACTTATTTCAAGAAATGGAGTTCTCTCTCCTGATTGGATAAAGTGGGAACGGGATACCAGGAAATGTATTTTCTATTTAAAGGGAGACCCAGGGACTGAGAGACCCATGTTACTGACCAAACAATCAGCGATGGCTGTCAGAATGTAGAGCTATGATTTTTACATGTAGAAAGAATACCACTTACAGCACCTTTAACTACACACACACTAACCTACATTCGAATAATTTTTTAAATGCAGATCATTCTGTGAGGCCAGCTTTTCATTACAAGTTTTCACTGTGGGCGGCTAAGTGGCGCAGTGGGCAAGGCGCTCGCCAATAACGCAGGAGATGCTGGGTTCGAGCCCAGCTCTCGGCGTTGCTACCGGCTTGGCAGTGTTAGGGGTGGGAAAGCCGGTGTATGGGGATTCGACGTTGTGGACAGCGACTCCTACAGGTCGGTTGGTGCGCCTGTACGCATGTATGCCTTCTACAACATAACTGCGTTTCCGCGTTTGAGTTTTGCGCTCTGATTGGCCAGGTCATGTGACATGTGCGCCAATCGTGGGACAGCAAGTTCTGCGCCTATTTCCGGGTCTAACAGCCTGCAAACTACCTGGCGTTCTATCGCCATGCTCTAAGTCTAAGACAAACTCTAACCTTAACCAACTTCGAAAGAGTGCCTAAGCTTAACCGTCGGAATCAGGGCAGGCGTTCTATCGCCATGCTCTAAGACAAACTCTAACCTTAACCAACTTCGAAAGAGCGCCTAAGCTTAACCAGTGTAGAAACTTGCGGTCCCACGATTGGGCGTACATGTCACATGACCAGAAATGACCTGGCCAATCAGAGACGCGGAAACGCAGTTCTGTTGTAGAAGGCATTCAGGCCGCCTGTACAGCAGAGACAGGAAGTATCGGGGGCAGCGTGAGCCTCCCACGTGTTACTCCTCGCCACTGAGAGTCCGCGCTGTCTGGTGAAAAGATGCGGCAGGCTGCCTCCTCGTGTACCGGAGGGGACACGTGATGCAAGGCTTCTATCCTCACTACAGCCGACCAGTTGGAGGCATAGTCTAGCAACGTTCAAGACAGGGGAGGGGAGAATTGGCAATGCGAAAATTGGGATGGGAGAAAAATAGAAAAATAAGGAGAAAAAATGTATCAAAAAATAAATAAAGACAGACAGACAGACAGACACACACACACACGCACATATGTCCACGTAAATGTGCGTACCACACACTCATGCACGGCAGACATACAGGCTGACCAATACACAAGACACACGACATGCACGCAGGACAGAGACCACATACACACTGGACTATTGGGGCAGCTAATCAAAAACACCCTGACGGGGAAGGAGGGACTTCTCTGCCTTCTTCTCTGCTTTGACTGGCACTGGACACTGCTTCACTGACTGGATGGACTGACTGGACTCCACGGACGAAACGGCTGGACTGACGGGACACTGACTTGATACAAGACCGGCCGGTTGTACCAACTAGATTTCAATTGTACCTTGATCTAATAGAAGTAGAAGTCTTTATTTGTCATCAGATTAACACACACACACATGCGATTGGCGACCCACATGAACACACACACATGCACTGAGTCGCTATCTTTAGTGCTGCTTTCAAAACTGTTGACTATTCAATACTAGAAGACAGACTGGAAAACTGGGTTAAACTTTCCGGCATGGCCCTCCTTCATTGGTTATTAATGAAGAACAAATTGCACATTTATCTATTTATTCTTACAGATTTGTACCATCGCTCTACCTAATTTTCGCATTTAGTTTTTTGCATGTTGTACATTTTAGTTTTGTATGTTGTATATTTTATTTTGTATAGTGTTTTGCCTTTATTCTTTCACTTTTTTTTACTGTATGAAGCCCAATCTTAGGAGGGTCATACCAAGCATTTCACTATATGTGACAAATAAAACAAAACTTGAAACTTGAACTATCATAACTGTGGACGACACTCAACTATGGAAGAAAATATAATCTACGAATTCCAATCTGGCTTCAGAACATCCTACTCCAATGGGCGGCTAAGTGGTGCAGTGGGCGAGGCGCTCGCCACTAATGCAGGAGATGCTGGGTTCGAGCCCAGCTCTCGGCATTGCTACCAGCTTGGCTGGTCGTTCATACTAATACAATTGGCAGTATTAGGGGGTGGGAAGCTGGTGGGTGGGGATCGGACGTTGTGGACAGCGACTCCTACAGGTCGGTTGGTGTGCCTGTGGGAGGCATGGCCTAACAGCGTTCGAGACAGGGGAGGGTAGAATTGGACAAATACGAAATTGGGATGGGAGAAAAATAGAAAATGGGAGAAAAAGTAGATAAAAAAAAAGAACATCCCACTCCACTGACACATGCCTTCTCTATTTGAACGACCACATCAAACAAGAGGTGGACGCGGGCAAATACTGTGGCATGGTCATGCTGGACCTACAAAAGGCCTTTGACACTGTCAATCACACCATTCTGATTGACAAGCTAAAAGCAATTGGTTTTGATAGTCTATCAGTGAGCTGGATGCAATCCTACCTGGAGGGGAGAGAACAGATGGTACAGGTAAACGGTACCCTATCCCCCCCCCCCTCCCAGTGAGCTGTGGTGTTCCACAAGGAAGCATACTAGGACCGCTACTGTTCCTAATTTATGCAAATGACATGTCGTCAGCTTGTGACTGCAACTTGTTCCTGTTCGCGGACGACTCAACCCTGCTGGTCTCTGACAAGAACAAGTTACAGGTTGAAAAAAATACTCAGCTCTGAACTAGGCAGAATCTGCACCTGGCTCACTGATAACAAACTATCATTACACCTGGGTAAAACAGTCCATTCTCTTCGGTTCAAAAAACAAACTCAGCAAGACCGACGGCTTCTCAGTTACAGTGGGTGACAATATTGTCACAAGGAAAGATAAAATTACATACCTAGGTTCCATCCTAGAGGCAAATCTTTCCTGTGACAAAATGGCATCCAATGTAATCAAAAAAGTCAACCAACAAACTAGATTCTTGTACCGGATCTCCTCTCTGGTAAACAAGAATACCCTGAAGACTCTGGCAGGAGCACTCATTCAAGGGTACTACGACTATGCTTGCACCTCATGGTACCAAAGCACCTCAAAGGCGCTAAAAACAAAATTACAAACATCACAAACAAACTGGTCAGACTACTGCTTGACCTTACTCCTAGAACCCACCTCACCCCTGCCCACTTTGACAACCTAGGATGGCTTAGAGTAGACGACAGAGTACAGCAACTTGCAATGGGCCTGGTCTACAAGATACACTACACAACAATACTTCCCAAAGGTCAGTGAATACCACAACCACAACACCAGAGGGAGCTCCACAAATCATGTTAAACCCAGATTCGGCTCAAACAAGGGACTAAACACGTTTCGCAATTATGCCACATCAATGTGGAACGCCCTACCCAGTACCCACAGCTGTAAAGGAATGTGAATCACTACCCACTTTCAAAACCACTCTCAAAGAGCACCTACGGGAGACTGCAATTCGAAACTGGCCCCTGTAAATGTCCTAACCCAACCCCCTCCAATGTACAGTTACCCCCCCCCACCCCGCCTACCCAACCCCCCCACCTGCCCAACCTCCTCCAATGTAGTTTCTTTCCCCTCAAATGTATATACTCTCTTTTTTAGACTCTTTGTATCACAAACAGTACTGTATTTGTAGATCTGGTATGTGATAAATGTCTAGATGTAGCAGTACTGTCTATCTGTATGTCATAAAAATCTAATCTACGAATTCCAATCTGGCTTCAGGGTTCCTGTTTGCGGACGACTCAGCCCTGCTGGTCTCTGACAAGAACAAGTTACAGGTTGAAAAAACCCTCAGCTCGGAACTAGGCAAAATCTGCATATGGCTCGCCGACAACAAACTATCATTACACATGGGCAAAACAGAGTCCTCCATTCTCTTCGGTTCAAATAACAAACTCAGCAAAACAGACGGCTTCTCAGTTACAGTGGGTGACAATATTGTCACAAGGAAAGATGAAATTACCTACCTGGGTTCCATCCTAGATGCTAATCTTTCCTGTGACAAAATGGCATCCAATGTAATAAAAAAAGTCAATCAACGAACTCGATTCTTGTACCGGAGGTCCGGATCTCCTCCCTGGTAAACAAGAATACCCTGAAGACTCTGGCAGGAGCACTCATTCAAGGGTACTACGACTATGCTTGCACCTCATGGTACCAAAGCACCTCAAAGGCACTAAAAACCAAATTACAAACATCTCAAAACAAACTAGTCAGACTACTGCTTGACCTGACTCCTAGAACCCACCTCACCCCTGCACACTTTGCCAACCTAGGATGGCTTAGAGTAGACGACAGAGTACAGCAACTTGCAATGGGCCTGGTCTACAAGATACACTACACGACCAAGGTACCCATGTACATGTCAAAATACTTCCCAAAGGTCAGTGAATACCACGATCACAACACCAGAGGGAGCTCCACAAATCATGTAAAACCCAGATTCGGCTCAAACAAGGGACTAAACACGTTTCGCAATTATGCCACAACAATGTGGAACGCCCTACCCAAAGCTGTAAAGGAATGTAAATCACTACCCACCTTCAAAAACACTCTCAAAGAACACCTACGGGAGACTGCAATTCAAAACTGGCCCCTACAAATGTCCTAACCCAGTTGTACAATAAAGACCAAGCATGGCTATTCCAATGTACAGCCCCACCCAACCCCACCCCACCTACCCAACCTCCTCCAATGTACAGTTTCCATGTCAAATGTATGTCAGTATTCCAATGTACAGTGTCCCCCCCCCCCCCTACCCAACCCCCCCCCCCCCCCCCCCCCCCACCTCCAATGTACAGCCCCACCCCACCTACCCAACCTCCCCCAATGCACAGTTTCTATGTCAAATGTATATACTCTTCTTCTGGATTTTTTTAGTATCACAAACAGTACTGTATTTGAAAATCTGGTATGTCATAAATGTATAGATGTAGCAGTACTGTCTATCTGTATGTCATGTGTGTCATATGATGAATTGAAAATGGGGGACCCTGATGGAAACAAGACGAAAGTCTTTCTCAGGTCTGCATCCTCTTAACAATTGTATGTATTGAGCTGTACTGTACTGTACCCATTCTGCAATCTGTTAATAAACTTTTCAATCAATCAATCAATGTATGTCATATATGTTATGATGAATTGAAAATGGGGGACCCTGATGTAAACAAGACGAAAGTCTTTCTCTGGTCTGCATCCCCTTAACAATTGTGTGTATTGAGCTGTACTGTATTGTACCCATTCTGCAATCTGTTAATAAAATGTTCAATCAATCAATCAATCAATCAATCAATAACAGTAGTTCTCACTTGCTCAAGTGTCTCCCAACTAAACAAGACAAAACTGAGATAATTGTCTTTGGTGCTGAAGAGGAAAGGCTGAAAGTTGATGCTCATCTTGACTGACTCCCTTTGTTTAAAGTGTATATAAAATGTTGTGTATATATTCTACTACATCCTGCACAATTGTACAGCCCTGTCCTATATAATATCCTATTGAATTTCTATTCTAATTTAGTTTATATATTCCATTTTATTTTATTCTACTTTAATTGTCTGTTAATGTTGATGCACCAGCGGTCAGGTGGCGTAGCGGAGATTGTGCTTGTCACCAATGCAAGAGGCTGCGGTCTCGACTCCCGGAGAGTCAGCATTGCCTTGGCTCGGGCTGATCGCTATACTAACTCGTTTGGCTGAGTTAGGGGGAGGGTAGCCGTGGGTGGGTCCTGGGCGTTGTGGACAGCGACCCCTACAGTTCGGTTGGGGCGCCTGCTCAGCGAAGGTAGGATCTGTGGTGAGAGGTTAGTGCGGCCTCCCACACGTGACTCTCCAGTGGATCGCCAGGCTGGCTGCCGGCTGGCTGCACAGGCGTCGGAGGAAAGCATGTGACAGTCTCCGGCCTCTCGGACCAACAAGTAGGGGAAAGTACGCAACAACCAGGAAGGGGGTTGGGAATTGGAATAACGACTAACAGTGGATGGGTGGAGAAAAATCGGAAAAGAAGGAGGGGGAAAAAGATAATAGAATAAATAAAATAAAAAATGTTGATGCACCAAACGACCAAGACAAATTCAAGTGCAAACTTACTTGGCAATAAAGATCTTTCCTATTCTGATTGTATAGTATAGTTAGGATAGCATAGTGACATAGAGTATAACTGTATATTGTATAGTAGTGTACATAGGACTCATTACCCTTTGTATTTTATCTTAGTACTTTTATCATGTCTATTTTATTTCTATTCTATTTTATTCTATTATTATTTGTATTTTTTGCACAATCGAAGCGGGCATGGCCACCTTCATTTCACTGTCTTGTGTATGTATGTGATGAATAAACTCTTGAATCTTGATTCTGATTAAAGTTATTAAACAAATAATACGTTTAAAATCTTGGTGTTATTGTTAATTCAGATGTCAATTTTAATACCCACACCAAGCCAATAACAAAATATACTAAATTAAAAATATAGCAATAATTGGAGGATACAAAAACTAAAGTCAGCTTGTGACAGCAACTTGTTCCTGTTCGTGGACGACTCAGCCCTGCTGGTCTCGGACAGGAACAAGTTACAGGTTGAAAAAACCCTCAGCTCGAAACGCGGCAGAATCTGCACCTGGCTCGCTGATAACAAACTATCATTACATGGGTAACGAAGACGAGTCCATTCTCTTCGGTTCAAATAACAAACTCAGCAAGACCGACGGCTTCTCAGTTACAGTGGGTGACAATATTGTCACAAGGAAAGATGAAATTACATACCTGGGTTCCATCCTAGAGGCAAATCTTTCCTGTGACAGCTGTAAAGGAATGTGAATCACTACCCACCTTCAAAACCACTCTCAAAGAGCACCTACGGGACTGCAATTAGAAACTGGCCCCTGTAAATGTCCAAACCCAACCCCCTCCAATGTACAGTTTCCCCCCGCCTATACCCAACCCCCCCCCCCTCACCCCCAATGTACAGTTCCCCACCCCACCTACCCCCCCCCCCCCCCCCCCCCCACATACCCAACCTCCTCCAATGTACAGTTTCTTCCCCCTCACTCTCTTTTTAGACTATTTTTGTACTCATAAACAGTACTGTATATTTGTAGATCTGGTATGTCATAAATGTCTAGATGTAACAGTACTGTATCCGTCTACCTGTATGTCTATGATGTATGTCATTTATGTTATGATGAATTGAAAATGGGGGACCCTGATGTAAACAAGACGAATGTCTTTCTCTGGTCTGCATCCCATTAACAATTGTGTGTATTGATCTGTACTGTATTGTACCCAATCTGTTAATACAATTTTCAATCAATCAATTAATGCCTTCAATTCCAGTAGGTTAGACTACTTTATCAGTCTCTTTTCGGGTCTTCCCAAAAATCACTTAGCAGATGCTTTGCAGCTCAATCAGAATGCTGTTCTAACTAAGACTAAGAAATATTAACATAATATTATTACCATATTGTACCATATTGCCGTAGCTACCATAGATATATATTAATATATATCTAGCTACAACCAACGTCAAGGCTCTAGTCAACATTCTTTCCCCCGCTCTTCCATGAGCTCGAAATACCGGAAGTGTTGCGGTGGTCTGTGTCAGAGGCTCTGGTTCAACTGTAGTTCCTCTCACCTCCGCTAGGCGTAGCTCGCTAGCTAGTATGGCTAGCAGCGGAACAGAGCACCAGGATCGTCAACACCAGTTTATTCAACTCTGTAAAGGGGAGTGAACGGGGATGCGCTGCTCAAATGGCCTGTAACGATACATACCGTCATAACTAGCAAATATAATAAAACTGTCTGGCTATCTAGCGTTATATTGCGGATCAAAAGACAAGAGCAGCGGACATAACGAGTGGGACAACTCCTTGGATCCACTTTTAAATCGCCTGCAGGACGTGGTTCTCCGGCTATTTAGCTTTCAAGTTTGGTAACGTAACGTTAGCTAGCTAGCGTGGCGGCGTTAGCTTAGCAGGCTAACTTGGCTGTAGTAGATATTCTGACTAATGTTAACGTTCGCTGGCTACCTTGGGTGAGTTGAGTTTCTCGCTCTCATCAAACGTGTGTTTATCAGTTTTAAGTCTTAATCCGTCAAAGTTTGATACCAAGGTAAGCTGCGCTAACGTTAAAATGGGATGGATGGATTGTCGTCCCTCGACAATAGCTACGTAGTTAGCTTGCATGCTAGTTAGCTAGCTAACGTTAGCCACCCCGACCAGCAGCACCGGAGCCCCAGCGGGAGAGTCTGGACGTGTGAGCCGCGCCAACGTTAGTGCTTGAAAAACAATCACGGACGAGGCCACACTCCCGTTTGCAATCATGTTTGAAATGGAGACAAACATATCGTGTCTTTTCCCGGAGATCTTGGCCATTATTTTCAGCTATCTTGACGTTAAGGACAAAGGGAGAGTAGCCCAAGTGTGCGTGGCCTGGAGAGACTCGTCCTACCACAAGTCCGTGTGGAGGGGGGTGGAAGCCAAACTCCATCTCCGCAGGGCCAACCCGTCCCTGTTCCCTAGTCTCCAGACCAGGGGGATCAAGAAAGTGCAGATCCTCAGCCTGAGGAGAAGTCTGAGCTACGTGATACAGGGCATGCCACACATCGAAAGCCTTAACCTATGTGGATGCTTCAACCTCACAGACAACGGACTGGGGCATGCCTTCGTGCAGGACATCCCATCCTTACAGGTGCTGAACCTGAGCCTTTGCAAACAGATCACTGACTCGAGCCTGGGCAGGATCGCCCAGTACCTAAAGAACCTGGAGGTGCTTGAACTCGGAGGATGCAGCAATATCACCAACACGGGCCTGTTGCTCATCGCCTGGGGATTGCACAGACTTAAGAGCCTTAATTTGCGCAGCTGCAGGCATGTGTCTGATGTGGGCATCGGCCACTTGTCGGGGATGACCAGGAGTGCGGCGGAAGGCTGCTTATCCCTGGAGCAGTTGACCCTACAAGACTGCCAGAAACTGACTGACTTATCTCTCAAGCACGTCTCGAAGGGCCTGAACAAGCTCATGGTGCTCAACCTCAGCTTCTGCGGGGGGATTTCGGACGCAGGTATGATCCACCTCTCGCACATGACCCACCTGTGCAGTCTGAACCTGCGGTCGTGTGATAACATCAGTGACACGGGGATCATGCACCTGGCCATGGGGTCTCTCCAGCTCTCTGGACTAGACGTATCTTTCTGTGACAAGATCGGCGATCAGAGCCTGGCCTACATCGCCCAGGGGTTGTATCAGCTCAAGTCCCTCTCCCTCTGCTCTTGCCATATTAGCGACGACGGCATCAACAGGATGGTGCGCCAGATGCAGGAGCTGAAGACTCTCAACATAGGGCAGTGCGTGCGGATCACCGATAAGGGGCTGGAGCTGATCGCCGACCACCTGACGCAGTTGACGGGGATCGACCTCTACGGTTGTACGAAGATCACCAAGAGGGGCCTGGAGAGGATAACGCAGCTCCCGTGCCTTAAAGTGTTAAACCTGGGACTGTGGCAGATGACGGAGAGCGAGCGGGTTAGGTGAACCGAACGCCTCTCCCTGCGAGAGTGGTTTTCATCTGTCATAATAACCATTGTTTATATTCATATAGAGGGACTGCCTGGATCCAATACTGTGACTAAAAAAAATTGTTGAGGAAATCACCATTAATCACTGGAATGTTGTAGGTCTAAAGTTGTAAAGGCTTTACTGCAATATTCTACTTCTTAAATTTTGTGTTGTGCTTTCTCTTTGCTTTCTTTGTATAACTTAGGCCTATGTAAAGTTCTTAGCTTGCTACCTCACCCATCAAAGAAACAAGAGTGCCTGCCTTGGAAACTCAACGACATGACATTTTTCGGGGTAATTTTTGTCCCTCGTTTTAAACTTTCCTTTTTACCGTTCGCCAATCATGTTTTTTGATACTTTAGGAAATCTCATTGCAAAAATAATAGCTAATCATTTTAAGACTGCACAAAAAGGCTTGGAACGCCTTGGATTGAAGCTTTGATAGAAAATGATCTCTTCAACTGATGTATTTTTGCTTATGTAAAATATTTTTTGTAATGAATGGCTGTTGTCCACAACATTGTACTTCAAATTGAAGTGAGTTGTTTTGTTGTCATTTTTTCTCTCTTTAGTTGGCTGTCAGTATGTTATTCCTGAGGAAATGTCATTTATAAGATATTATAATATGCTACTCTTTCAATCGGTCAAAAGGCTACTGTAAACATGGCTATAGCCAGGCATAGTTACCAAGAACGGTTGTCCAGCCTGTATGCAATATCTTCTACAGTAAGCTAATATGTCATATTATGTTCTCCTGAGGAGCTTCCAAGGAAATAATATTGGAATATGTGTTGACAGGGGGGAAAAAGACGCAGTAATTTAAGATAGTTTTATATTCCTACAATAGTGATATTTATGAATAAAGATGACATATGTTTCAATATTTTGTGGTTTATTTACCATATTTATACATACAAAGTTCAACACAGCTGTTCCCTCAGCTGACCTATCAACTGTGATGTTATTCAACAGATCTCACACATCCGGGTACTATGAGCTGTCCTGTTCCACATTCACCTAGCTTTGAAAAACAGCTTGTCTCCTAACTTAGGAGAGTTATTTGGCATGATGTAGTTCTGGGTCCATATTCACAAAGCCTAAGTGGGAGTACTGATCTTGAGCCAGTTTGTCTATTAGTACGAGTATGATAATGGAAGAAAGTGTTCCTCGTCACTGACCCCAGATCAGCACTCCTAATCTGGGAGGCTTTATGAATATGGTCCTGATCTATAAACACTGAATCATGTTAAGAGGTTATTGATCTTCCATCTTCACATACTAGGTATATACACATATAGATGGTTTCACTGGAATTCTGTTGCTAGGGAACCGTGGACCCAATTGTATTTCCTGCCAGTTATTGCATTAGCAAACATTGCAACAGGAAATAAATGTGGGTCTTTTTTAGAATGTTATTGTCAGGTTGGGTTTTCCAAAACTACTACTCTTAGCCATAGGGCTGCTGTCTAAAGCCAGAACGCATGAAAGCTAGAGAAGAATACTGATGTATCTTCACATTTCTAGAGAGATTAGTTAATTCAGATCCTACAATTGAGGTCCTGGTAGCCAAACACCAATCAACAGTAGTTACACCTCACTTCGTGGCTGAAAACTAATACTATAATCAACTATAGACTAGAATATATGGTGAGAAAGGTTAGCTCCATGGTGGGAGTCAAGCTGGTCAAACTAGAGGTGATGGCAGAGAGAAGGACGAGAAGGAAGCTGGCCGCTATCCTGGAAAACCCCTCCCACCCCCTGTATGAGGAGCTAGCCAAGATGAGGAGCACGTTTAGCCACAGGCTCATACCGCCCAACACTACTAACGGCTGCAGAACTCGAGAACTATTGTCTGACCACTAAGTGCGTCTGACTCTTAACCACCAAAACCTGGACTACAACGTATGACGCTAGTTAGGGTACCTTGTGTATATGGTTTACTCTTACTCCTACTATACATTCAGATTCAAATTCTTTATTGCCTATATTTAATGTAACAAATAATATAACTGGGCATACAGACCCTCATCTGCACCTTTGTTTACACTGTTTATTTTTCAGAGGTAATTATATAATTTACACGGTTAATTTGTTATCAGATTTAGTGTGTCACATACTATTGTAATCTATATGATTTATTTGTCCTTTGCACTACATACACACAGGTATCAAAATGACTGGCTCGCTCCAACTAGAGTTGCTCATACTTTTTTGAAACTTTATATTTATCTCCTACTACCGTATATGGTATAAAGAAACTTGAACTACTGTTACCCTGCCCATACCTGTACCTCCCCTCCCACTATGATGACTACATTTAAGATATTGCTTTATTGATCCCTTTGGGGAAATTCAGGCATCATAGCAGCATGGGGGGGGGAGGGGGTACAGGTATGGGCAGGGTAATAGAAGACACAATACAGGCAATACAATTATAGTAGAGTAGAAAAGTAAAAATAGGCAGTGTAAACAATATAGTTAACTCTGAATATACACATATGAGCAAGTAGGCAGGTGCAGATGAGGGTCTGTATGCCCCATCAGTTATATTGTACATTACAATAAATATGGTTACTATAAACATATAATCTAAATATATACTATGCGTAAGTATACAGTATACACAGGTGCAGTATGCATAAGGTAAGGTACGTTATACTGTACATTGTAGTCTGCCGTTTAGGTGGGAGTCAGACACACTCAGTGATCACATTCCTAGTAGTTCACAAGTTCTGCTGCACTTAGTTCTCCGGCTGCTTTCCCCAAGGGGATCAATAAAGGAATATCTTAATATGTACATAATCATATTAACACTTTCATCTGTGTCGATCGAATGCCCATCCATCATTTAATGTCTCATCAAAGTACAACTCGGGAAGTGTGATAATTTCCCCTGCAGCTTAAAAGCTATTGAAGTTACTAACCTAACACCCGAAATGGCATCATGTAAATCTTGATTCCCATTAAAAGTTATAGCACTCAATCTTCAGGATGCAATGTCAATATAAGTATTTTCCTAACCTTATAACTTACTCAATGGTTGTAAAAGGTGTGATTGTCCTTAAATGAGTGTATACTCACTGTTTGAGCCTGGGTTACTAGTAGCAAAATTGGTGGCACACGAATCGCAAACAAAAATAATTAGACAATTCAAGACCGATAGGATATATTTATTTACATACATACAAAATGCAAATACTCACAAACATGTCTGTTTTGCTTTCTTTTTACAGTTTGTTTCTTATTAACACGAACAGACAGAAGGCAGTACATTTCTTTTACAAATGCAAAAGAAAGTAAACGAGAGAAATGATCACTGTGAACTTGATAGAAGCCCCTTTAAGTCAGCTCTGTGTTCCTGAATGAAGAGTTGAAGAGATGACCAGACATTAAGGCAAGGGCAGGGATACACAGGCCAAATGAAGGAAACCAAAACACTTTGAAAATGCATTCTTTCTCAGATCAGAGTAGTTAAAGATTAGTCTTCATCCCTCTTTCTCAGATGTGAGTAGTGAAAGATTAGTCTTCATCCCTCTTTCTCAGATCTGAGTAGTGAAAGATTTGTCTTCATCCCTCTTTCTCAGATCTGAGTAGTGAAAGATTAGTTTGCGTCCCTCTTTCTCAGATCTGAGTAGTGAAAGATTAGTGATTAAAAGACCAGAAGAGACATGAGCTCTACTCCAAACACAGTTGACAAAACAAGGGGCCAGACTTAAGTACTAAAAGACAGCATCCAACACAGGTCCTTCAGAGCCAGATATAGTTGTATATTCATAATGAAAAAAAAACACAAAACAAAGAAATGTTTTTATTCTGACCCATCCATATTATGCTAATCTTCATTTTTTATTACATTTAGCGAAGGTGTTTGTATATTTTCTTTGAGGTAATTCAATAATGAACACAGGTAGCCTACTTTACATCAAGGAATGGGTTTTTAAGTCCTCTCTCCTCAGCAGGAAATGTGTTCCACGTTAAAAGGATTCATCTGCTTTCAGAGAGATATATGGTTGTAATTTTCAGATGGAATGTTCTGTAAGATTTTACTTCCCGTCACGCTCAGGTTGGGATTCCTTTCCACCCGGGGGAGATGTGACATAAGAGCAAAATGGCCGCCGCGTGAATCTAACGGTTGGAGGCTTCTTATTCGTCGTTAGTCGAGAATCTGCATAAGAGAACAAAGAAACGTCCAGTGCCGCCGTCCCCACGAACACCCCAGACAAAAATAAACACACACTGGACTCTCAGGGTAATACAGTTACATCACCACGGGGTGAAAATATATAAAAATGACTCGGAAATAAATGCAAGGACTCTCCCGTCGCACAGTCACGGTTTGAAAACATCTGTAGTTCACATGTTATTTTTTGACACTTAGAAACGTTTTTTTGACACATTTTCTCCCTCAGGTTTTTCCCTCGTTCATTTGTTTTTTTTCTCTTTTTTTTCTTTCGCTGAGGACACCAACTTTGACGGCCATTTTGTTTGGAGCGACTTGCTCCTCAAGATTCTGTGCAAACATTCAATGCATATCCATATGGTAAACGTCATTTATATATATATATGTATAATATATATATCTATAGAACATGACTTTCCGCAAGTTTATGGCAGTACTGTCACACACATTTTGTCTCCAAGACAAAATTAGACGCACACAAAAGACAACTGCACTGCTTTTAACATTTTTTTTACAGAATACACAACATCTTCCACTAAATTACCTTTATTCAGTCACTGTACGCGTTTTATTATCGTTATTTACAAACTGATAGAAAAATTCTGAACCCGCTGAGAAGTGACTTTCGTTCTCTTTTTTAAATATGATGCACTATTATCATAATCAAAAGACATCGGCCCTGAAGATTTCGAGAAACACAAGAAAAGGGGCTTCACTTGCATTTTTCAGTGATTCCATAGAGGAAAAAAAACTTTTTAGTGTGGGCTTTAAAAACGGACCTATCTCGAAACCCTGCCCCTTTCGGTTGATCCTCCAATCGCGACGGTCACCTTCCGGGGGGAGGGGCGGGGGCTCGAGATGGGCCAATTACATCTATAGAAACTTTGGATGAGATATAATGGTCAGAGGACCAGATTTTGAAATTCCTACATCATACCTTAGCACCAATAGAACGGAGGGACAAACATCCCCCCGTGTTAGGTCCGGTACTGATCTCTGTGCATGCTCCCAAGGCCACAAGAACGCTCTCTGGAAAGAAACAACATTGCATACCTCATAAACAAGTGGACATAGTGTGCAAAAACCATCTAAAAAAAAACAAAAACAAAACAACACTTCCACCGAGAGTTAAGCTCTTCTCTCCGTGTCTCATCCTCTGTTTGAGAATGGTAGCTAGTGTGATAACTAAAAAGCGTCCCGTTTTAGATATTAAGATCCCAAACAGATGTATGTAAAAGTTCAGGTGGAGATCCCACGTTGGACCCCCTCCCCTCTTTTTTAATGCCTGTAGCCCGAGCCGCAGACTACGCAGTAAACTCACCTACAGCCGAACCCTGGCTAACGGGATAGATCCACCACTCGAAGAGCCGTGGAGGGAATTATTTGGAGAACATGCACCATTTTCCTTTTTGGTTTAAAGCAGTGGTTTACAAATGTCCAGCTACATCATAAGCTCGGTATTTTCTAGCCAGTCTCCAACTTCTTTAAAAGTCAAACCTGGTTATAAAAACAACAGCCACCAAGGGACCTGTCCCACTACTTGGGAGACACTGGAAAAAGTTAATAATACAAAACAAAATGACAAGCGTCTTCTCCGCGGTTCGCCCCCGCTGAGCGAGTCTCCTCAGGCTGCAGACGTTTCCCAGTTCCTCGGAGACGAGAATGTGCTTTCGTTACCCAAATACAAGATGAACTAACCCCCGCTCTGGCTCGAAACAAACCACTTATTGAGAGAAGAATCTAAAAAAGAACACTGACCCAGAGTGTAGATTCAAGTCTTTGTGCTCGACCTCAAGGCCAGTGAAGCTCAGAGAGAGAGAGGGCGTGTCTTCTAAGATTCACCCTGGGGAGAGGAGGAGGAGGTGATCAAGGGACGCTGGGTGACACCCCCCCCCCCCCTCTCTCTTCCTTCCGAGAGCCTGTTCGCGTGGAGGCTTGAAGGACATCTAGGCTCTGCTGAAGGCGATCTCAAGGATCCTGGGTTGGTTAGTTTTTTTTTTTTTGCTACAGGGTCAGAGGTCAGCAGGACTCCGGGGTCGGAGGTCAGCAGGACTCCTCCAGGGCATTGACCACCTGCTCCAGGATGTCAGGGCAGTAGTCAGCGATCTGCTGCAGGACCGAGTTGGCATACTCCTGCAGCTCCCCGCTCTCCCTCTCACACACCTCCAGCTCGTGCTCCAGCTAGAGGGGACAAGAGAAGAGGTCAGTCCCCACTGGGACGGAGGGATCGCACTGCGTCTGTACATCTACGAATGAACAGCTACATCCCTATAGCACTTTCAACTATTACTACAGTGGCTCAGGAGGTAGGGCGGTCGTCTGGTTCCCGGTTCGATTCCCGCTCCTCCCAGGCAGCGTGTCGAAGTGTCCTTGAGCAAGACACTTAACCTCCTAATTGCTCCCGATGAGCAGGTCGGCACCTTGCATGGTTGCCTCCACCGTCGGTGTGAGTGAATGGGTGAATGTGAGGAACACAAATTGTTTTTTTATCTACTTTTTTCTCCCATTTTCTATTTTTCTCCCATCCCAATTTCGTATCGTCCAATTCTGGATGAAGCCTTACATCACGTGTCCCCTCCGGTACTCGAGGAAGCAGCCGTCGCATCTTTTCACCTGCACAGTGCTATCTCAGCGGCGGGGGTCTGCGTGGGAGGGACACGCCGCCCCCGTCGCTTCCTGATTCTGCTGCGCAGGCGCACCAACCGACCTGTAGGAGTCGCTGTCCACAACGTCCGATCCCCACCCATCAGCTTTCCCACCCCTAACACTGCCAATTGTGTTAGTATGAACGACCAGCCAAGCTGATAGCAATGCGGAGAGCTGGGCTCGAACCCAGCGTCTCCTGCATTGGTGGCGAGCGCCTTGCCCACTACACCACCTAGCCACCCTGAGGAACACAAATTGTAAAGCGCTTTGGATAACAGCTGCTATATAAATGCACCATTTACCATTTACTAGGGATGGGCACAAGTAATGTCTTCCCAGATCGAGTACTCGCATGAATTGTGCTTGAGTAGTGCTCGAGTAATTGTTTAGGGAAATCTATTTCTGATCTATAGATCTCAGAACGCATCTTAAAAGATTGTTGCAGCAGCAATAACGAGTCTCACACTCACTTACACGCTACCGATTTTATTATGTCTCACTCTGTGGACATAACAATGCACAGCAATATACCCGATTCTTAACACTTTGAGTGCCAGCCACGACATAATTCGTTATTTCATGCCGATATGCAGTTTTTAATCGTTATTTTTTTTATTAACGATTTCCATTCATATTTCATCAATCTAGCCTCACGTTACCAGTGGGGATCTGTCTGAACTCGAATAGGGAAAATACCGCCCCCTATCGTCTCCCGGATGGTAATGCACGCATTGGAATGGACTCAATGAAAATGGATGAGAAAAGAAAAATCCGGAATCCACATTTTACTTCTCAGGCAAGTAACCCGAGCCGATCGGACTCATTGTGGACCATCAGAACAGCGTGGAATATATATTTCCAGTACGCAGCGTTGGATCAATAAACACGATCGATATTTGGAATGGCGATCAGGAATTGGAATAATCTTAGAGAACATCTGATCTTTACCAGTATTGGGATAATCAGAGCTATTTTCACCTATATATCAGCGTGTGCCATATGTGTGTATGTGTGTGTGTGTGTGTGTGTGTGTGTGTGTGTGTGTGTGTGTGATCAGGAAATAAGAGAATCGATTTTTCAGCCCGCTTCTATAGCGTTTATTTGAAAACTTCATAAATAGGCCAAAAAATGACAACGTGTTTTGTGTATTCCAGTAAAGGGCGATTATCACAGAATCTTCTGAAATCTTCTGGAAGTTTCAAGAAACAAGCATTTTTCAAAATGGTATAAAACGGAAATGAACCGATTAAAAAACAATCTGTTTCGACAATGTTGACTGCAAACAAGTCATTGATAAGCGACGGCCATATTAGATACATAGCCATCATTTAAGATATAGTTTATGCCGGGGGGCAGGTGGCGCACGGAGATTACGTTCGTCACCAACACCGGGAGACACTAGGATTCGCCTGTTCGAATCCAGCTCCCGGCGTTGCTATCAGCTTGGCTGGCCTCTCACACTGATACAATTGGCTGTATCAGGGGGTGGGAAAGCTGAAGGGTGGGTCCTGGGCGTTGTGGACAGCGACCCCCACAGTTCGGTCGGGGCGCCTGCTCAGCGAGGGTTGGAACTGAGGAGAGATAGTGTGGCCTCCCACACGCTACACTCTCCCCGGTGAGAACCTGCGCGGCCAGGTTGGCCTGCCCCAGGCTGCACATGCGTCGGAGGAAAGCATGTGACAGTCTCCGGTCTCCCGGACCAACAGTAGGGGAAAGTACGCAACAACCAGGAAGGGTGGGATGGGAGAAAAATCGGGAAAAAAGGAGGGGAAGAAAGATACAAAAAAAAAAATATATATATATAGTTTATGCGTTCGCAAATATGAGAGCTCTATCATTGAAGTGGGTGGTGGCATTCAACGGGGTAAATAGGAAACGGAGGCCGGCACTGAAAGTGTTAATGCATATTGTCAGTCAAAACAGTAAGTTACCATTTGTCATAATTACATTACATCCACTCTGTCTGCAGCAGGTCTCTCCGCTCATGGAACGACGTGTCCGTATCAATACTAGTCTATGAACGCTACGCAAAATGGGTGACATGTTGTTGGCACAATTTGGAAATGCACAAACAGGAGCCGCTGTTTTTATCTTTTAGATAACGCTAAGCTAGCTGTGCAACAAACTTTCCACGGTAACGATAGCAAAGAGGCTGGATATAGTATGTTAGCTCTCCGTGCTCCACAGCTTCCAGTTGTCTTCCTGCAACAACTCATCCTCACAGGATTTCAGAGCGAGATAAAAGAAAGAATAGGTGGTAACCAAAGAAAAAAAGAATAATCGAGCACCCCTAACCTCTTAACAGGCACCCAGAAAAGTGGAAATCTTTTAACTTGAACTTTAGGACTGCATACTTTTTTTGCAAGGCTTAGCTTTATACTTTATTCTTATAGCACATGCATGAGCCTGGTCTCTTTTGAAAGATAACATTCTGAAGTTACAAAAAAAAAGGAAAATCACTTTTAGTGCTAATGAAATAAGGTCTGAACTTGAGTTGAACTTGAACACTCACATTTTCTGCAAAAAATAAATAAATAAAAATAAAATAGGTATAAGCTGGAAGACAGATCCATAGCCTGAAGTCTTATGTAGTACAGGTCCAAATTTTATAAAGATCCGTTCAGAAATGAGTCTTTGAGAGAGATCCGGGTAAACCGTGCAAAAAAAAAGAAACTCCAAAATCCATTTCCTCATCCACGGCCGTTCATTCTGAAGTGTGATTCACTCCTGGTTTTCGCTCGTCAACTTTCACCTAGATCCCTTATTCGCACCCCCCCACGTGGGGTATCGTTGGAAAGCTACCCTCATTGGCTACAAAGCTGACCAATAATTTCGACCATCAGCGGATGATTGTCAGTTCTGGAGTGTCGGGAGTCCGGGATGGTCATCTGATGCACAGTGCGTAAAAAGACGCTCGCCTGACATATCGTCATGTAACTCGAGAACCGAGGCACGGATTTGGTCGAGTGAGGTGGCGTTTTAACGGCAACCAATAGATCTTTTGAACGGTTATTTATATATGCGGCGAAAAATGCAGCCCTGAGCCGTTAGACGCTCGCAAAGTGCCGTGACCTTTGTGCATTCCGTGCACGTCGGGACGTATACGTCCCGGTGCACGTTATGTGGTTAAAGTTGATCAGTTGAAACAGCGAGTACTTGAGTAATCAATTACCCATGCCCATCCCTAATTACTACTACTACACAAAGCACTTTACAATGGAACGACTGATACATCTTTCAGTAGCGGTGGCCCCAGAGGGAACCCAACCTCTAATCCTGTCAGTGTTAGTGCCATACTCAAGAGCACCAAGCACTCCACCCACTGAGCTACACAGGACCATTATGTATCCGTCTACGTGCAGACGGAGACGGGGAAGAGAGAGAGCGACCACATCCCGTTACCTGTTCGAGACCCATCTTCTGTAGCTCCTCCTCCCAGGCGGGAGGGTCGCTCTGGTGGTAGTGAGAGGGCGGAGTCAGCTGGCTGAGGATGCTGGGGTCGCGGTCGTGGCAGAGGTCAGTCAGGTGGGCGATGTAGAGCTTGAGCTTACTGCGGTTCTGAGACAGGGCTAGGAGAGGAGGGATCATCTGCAGGGAGAGAGAGAGACAGAGGATAGAGAGAGAGGGAGAGAGAGAGAAAGAGAGGATAGAGAGAGAAAGAGGAAGAGAGAGAAAGACAGAGCGAGAGACAGAAAGACAGAAAGAGCGAGAGACAGAGAGGGGGGAGAGGGAGAGAGAGACAGAGAGAGAGAGGATAGTGTGGAAGGAGAGATGAAAGGACGAGGCCAAGAGTGGAGGACGCATAAAAAAAATTAGAGAATCAGCTTCATAAACATTACATGATGTGCCTGTTGATCCGAGGAGGTGTTATGAATTATGAACCAGTGGCTGTATCCCCGGCCCAATGATTAAAAATGGAGGGGAAAGAGAGAGAAAGAAACATGCAGACAGAAAGAGGAACCAAGTGACGGGTGTCACTTAACATGAAACACAAACACAAAAACTCAACTTAAATGGTAAAAAAAAAAGTTTAATTAAAAACACAATGAGCATCTGCATGCATGGACAGCTTCTGTATTTATTGCGGCGTTTAACTGTATAAAACCCTTACATTAGATGGGACCTTCACGTTAGTGGGGTATATAGCTCAAATCAAGAAATCTGATTGGTTCATAGCCATGGTATAATGAGCGTATATGATCTCATGATTCTAATTCCCTTTCACAAGTCAGTATCACTCCGTGTCTGAGGGAAGAAAACGCTAGCCTTGTTAAATGAGTCTGGTCTACGGAAGAGACTGGCGCTGACGCACGCCCAGTTAAAAAGGAGGAATCCTCTTGGTGCCAAGATTGGGGAAGCCCTCGCGTCGGGCCGGACTACGCCCCTTAGCTGTGATACAATAACCATATACCATGGCCTGTCGTGAACTCTGCCCCTTAGCTGTGATACAATAACCATATACCATGGCCTGTCGTGAACTCTGCCCCTTAGCTGTGATATAATAACCATATACCATGGCCTGTCGTGAGCTATTGCTAAAGTGTACTACGCAACAGTGGCTCAAGAGGTAGAGTGGGTCGTCTGGTAATTGGAAGGTTCACGGTTAGATTCCGGCTCCTCCCGGGCAGCATGTTGAAGTGTCCTTGAGCAAGACAATTAACCCCTAACTGTTCCCGGTGAGCAGGTCGGCACGTTGCACGGTCGCCTCCGCGTGAATGGGTGAATGTGAGGCATAAGTTGTAAATGGATAAAAGCGCTATATGAATGCAGTCCATTATTACAGATCATCGGGTGTGAATGTATAGCTGAATGAGCACACAGGGTTCAGTAGCAGCCGCGCACCTCCTCGTGCTGGAGGACGACATGGCGCGGATGGGATGCAGCCCAGACGTTCTCACGGAGGAAGTTAACAGGGATTAGTTGTGATTTTTGGAACCCTTTGGAGCCCTATTCTCAGCACATTCCATGCTGTTCCTCATACTAGCTCCGGATTGGTTAGCCACAAACCAATGCAAAGTCAATGGG
Organism: Notolepis coatsorum; assembly: GCF_963971535.1. Taxonomy (NCBI): domain Eukaryota; kingdom Metazoa; phylum Chordata; class Actinopteri; order Aulopiformes; family Paralepididae; genus Notolepis; species Notolepis coatsorum. The sequence goes on from NC_140182.1 coordinate 76,629,118, forward strand.
GTCAAGTTCCCGTCCGTACAAGCTGACTGAGGCTCACTGGTATCTAAAGATTTGCACTACATCTCTACCTCATTATGTTTACATTTTGTACTTTAGTTTTGTATATTTTATATATATACAATATATATATATATTAGTGTTTGGTCTTTATTACTTAACTTTTTACAGTATGAAGCACAATCTCAGGAGGCTCATACAGAACCAAGCATTTCACTGTAATGTACATGTACCTTGTGACAAATAAAACAAAACTTGAACGACGCTGTTTAGTGCTTCATTTTGTTTTCTTTCTTCAATGGCTGAGATTTCCTGATTCCATAAGGAAAGCGTGGCGGAATCCTTTAGTTTGTCCTAACAATACCTTGAATCTCACACCTAGAGAGACAATGCCCCCCCCCCCTAACCCACACCCTCTCTATCCACAAGAGACATGTACAGTACCTTGTTTGTATGTGTTTCACTATCAAACCTATATCAATTGTGAAGATCCGTCTACAAGCGTAAATGATGAGTCCGGTTCCACGACAAATGCTTCCAAATAACATGCACCAAACAACCAGGAACACTCATGAACAACAACAACAACAACAACAACAACAACAACAACAACAACAACAACAACAAAAACAAGGCCAAAGATGACGCAAGGAAAAGAGTACAATCAATGGAGAGAGAGGTGAGAAAACATGCCCGAGTCGTTCATACATGCTCACCCTTCTGAACAAAATGGCTGAGAGAGAGAGGAGAGGGAGAGGGCAAGAGGCTGGCTACGCCCAAATGCCCTCCTCGTCATCCTATTGGGCAACGGGTTAAGCCAATGGCAGCGTTGAGAAGGAACACTTGGTTAGTGGTTATAACAGAAATACGACAAAAAGACAGACGGCCTGTCAGTCTTCCAGAGAGAGAGAGAGAGAGAGTGAGAGACACTGCGGTTCACCTGAGACGACCCTTACTGTGTTATGTCGCCAGGCTTAAGATTACACAACCTCTTATTACCTTATTAACCAATGAACTACTGCAAGGAATTATGGGGGTCTTAGAGAAGCTGATTATGGGGAAAGGTCAGAATCTTAATTTCATTCATTCTTTTCATTTAAGCCTCAGAGACAAATTGAGGGCCAAAGATATAAAAGAGACAACAAAAAATAACATCTACCTCAATCAAAACATTTACAATCAAACATAGTTACGGTTTAAAATCTCTATGTTTAAATTGGCCCAGGGCGGCTAGCGCTGTATAGACGTCAGTCAGGACCAGTGGGGAGGTTACCTGGTCGGGAGAGGGTTTGTGATTGGTCTGGACCAGTGGGGAGGCTACCTGGTCGGGAGAGGGTTTGTGATTGGTCTGGTCTGGACCAGTGGGGAGGCTACCTGGTCGGGAGAGGGTTTGTGATTGGTCTGGTCAGGACCAGTGGGGAGGGTACCTGATCGGGAGAGGGCTTGTGATTGGTCTGGTCTGGACCAGTGGGGAGGCTACCTGATCGGGAGAGGGCTTGTGATTGGTCTGGTCTGGACCAGTGGGGAGGCTACCTGGTCGTGAGAGGGTTTGTGATTGGTCTGGTCTGGACCAGTGGGGAGGCTACCTGGTCGGGAGAGGGTTTGTGATTGGTCTGGTCTGGACCAGTGGGGAGGCTACCTGGTCGGGAGAGGGTTTGTGATTGGTCTGGTCTGGACCAGTGGGGAGGCTACCTGGTTGTGAGAGGGTTTGTGATTGGTCTGGTCTGGACCAGTGGGGAGGCTACCTGGTCGGGAGAGGGCTTGTGATTGGTCTGGTCTGGACCAGTGGGGAGGCTACCTGATCGGGAGAGGGCTTGTGATTGGTCTGGTCTGGGGTCGTCTTCAAGTGGTCGTCTTCATAGTTGTCAGCCATCAGCTTCATGCGGTTCTGAGTCTGTGGGTGAGAGAGAGGGAGAGAGAGAGAGGGAGAGAGAGAGAGTAGGGTGATAGAGAGAGTAGGGTGAGAGAGAGGGAGAGAGAGTAGGGTGAGAGAGAGAGAGAGTAGGGCGAGAGAGAGGGAGAGAGAGAGAGTAGGGTGATAGAGAGGGAGAGAGAGAGAGTAGGGTGAGAGAGAAGGAGAGAGAGTAGGGTGAGAGAGAGGGAGAGAGAGAGTAGGGTGAGAGAGGGAGGGAGAGAGAGTAGGGTGAGAGAGAGGGAGAGAGAGTAGGGCGAGAGAGAGGGAGAGAGAGAGTAGGGTGATAGAGAGGGAGAGAGAGATAGTAGGGTGAGAGAGAGGGAGAGAGAGAGTAGGGTGAGAGAGAGGGAGAGAGAGAGTAGGGTGATAGAGAGGGAGAGAGAGAGCGTAGGGTGAGAGAGAGGGAGAGAGAGAGAGTAGGGTGAGAGAGAGTAGGGTGAGAGAGATGGAAAGAGAGAGAGTTGTGAAACAAGAGAAGGTAGAAAGAGAAGAGAGAAGAAGGGTAACTAAGGTCGCTTTCACACACGGGGCTGTTTGGTCCGGATTATCGGACCAGAATTCGATAGTCCGGTTTTTCGGGTTTGTGTGAATGCGGTCGAACTCGGTCCGCCGGACCAAACAGGCGAACTCTGGTCCGCCTGAAAACGTAGGTCTCGGTTCGCTTCATCGGACCAAACACGAACCAAATATAGGAAGTGCTTATTACCACTGCTCGCAACATTCAATGCAAAACAAGCACACTGCATCTATCTCTCTATCTATCTATATATCTATATATCTAACTGTGCATCTTGGGAAGAAGGAAAAAAAAACGCGGTTTATTATATTGTTATTATTATATATATATAACAACGTGGTGTACAAGTTGTTTAGCGAGAGGATGGTGGTAATCGGCTTCAATAGAACAACTCGCCTCCGCTGATCTGGAGTCAGACAGAGCTCGCAGTCCACACACAGACACACGCGCGCGCGCGCGCGCGCACACACAGGCTCGCAGCCAAACACACATTTCCACTGTCCAATAGACGAGCGCCCTTTTCGACCGCGTGACATTGTTCAGATAGTTTGGTGCGCCTGACAGATTGCTATGTGAACGCAGGCGAACCAAATGAAGAATGCAACAATGTTGCAACTTCACCACCAGAACCGCACCGAGTCCACCAAAACTATATGTGAAAGCGACCTAAGTGAAGATGAAAAAGATCCCACATGAAATAACAATGGCAGCATCACCATGGCGCTCTATGCACCTTTACATGAATGTGGGCATCTGAAGGAGATACACGTACTGTATGCCAAGAAACACATTTCTGATTGCGGTGTCAGACTGGTTAAACTCCCGAATACATACCAGACCCAAGCTATGCTTTGAGAGAACCTCTACCTTCTGTCCCAGGCTATGCTTTGAGAGAACCTCTACCTTCTGTCCCAGGCTATGCTTTGAGAGAACCTCTACCTTCTGTCCCAGACTATGCTGTGAGGGAGCCTCTACCTTCTGTCCCAGACTATGCTTTGAGAGAACCTCTACCTTCTGTCCCAGACTATGCTTTGAGAGAACCTCTACCTTCTGTCCCAGACTATGCTGTGAGGGAGCCTCTACCTTCTGTCCCAGGCTATGCTTTGAGAGAACCTCTACCTTCTGTCCCAGACTATGCTTTGAGAGAACCTCTACCTTCTGTCCCAGACTATGCTGTGAGAGAACCTCTACCTTCTGTCCCAGACTATGCTGTGAGGGAGCCTCTACCTTCTGTCCCAGACTATGCTGTGAGGGAGCCTCTACCTTCTGTCCCAGACTATGCTGTGAGGGAGCCTCTACCTTCTGTCCCAGACTATGCTGTGAGGGAGCCTCTACCTGCTGTTTGAGCTGTTGCACAAGCCTGTCCTTCTCCCTCTTCAGCAGAGCCACCTCATCCTGGGTCTTCTTCTTCTTGGACGAGGAGAGCTCCAGTAAGGCGATGTTAGCATCCTTCTCACTGATGGCAGCCAACAGCGCCTCCTGCCTGTTAGGTGGAGACAAAACAAGATGGCATTAAAAAAAAACTGGCAAATAGCTTGGTTATTTATTATTGATAACGCACCATCATCCTGTCAACAGGGGAGGGTCAGTATTGGCTGACATTTTCTAACATGCAGAAAATCAATAATCTAGTGCGTGTGTGTGTGTGCGCGTGTGCGTGTGTGTGTGTGTGTGTGAATGCGTGCGAGTGTGTGTGTCAGGGTTTCCGTTAGAAAAAATTGTTGCCGGTCTCCGTGACCTGCAAGATTTCAATCTACCGGACAAATGAGATTAATTCCGGTCATAGTTTATTGAGCTTTAAAACAATTGATAAGCAGGCTATATAAAGAATGTCATCCTCAAGGCATGTCGATTTATAATATTATTACTTAAAACTAGGCGTATACAGTCATTAATTAATATATTCCAAATAAAATAAGTCCCTCGATACTCCGTGCTGCTGCTGACTTGAAATAAAATAGACCGCGTATGTGGGCAGTCGGTCCGACACTAAACAGCAGTCTGTTATAATCACATTTTTATGAGCTAACGAATTCCGTTATATTGGACATTTGTATTAATTATATCAAGCGAAGAACTGAGAAAGCAGAGAGACGGCAACATTATCGTGGTTTGCGTGACGACTCTCTCCACCTCGCAACGACTTATTTGCAAAGAGTATGGCGCTGCAGAGAAGCTGATTTAGCTGTTATTGGCTCTTTTCTGGGAACCGCACAGCAGCGCCCCCCACCCAACATTGGCTGAAAATGGCTGAATTGGAGTACTGCTGGAATACTGCATTGGGCTGCTGGTGCTATGGCTCTGCAGCTTCACAAAAGTTTGCACACCCAGCACTAAGCTCTCGCTCGCTGACAACGTCGTTGTCATTATTAGAAGCAACGAGGAAACAAATGTAATGATCGTTTCGTTCATCGCATAGGCTATTTAATTTTAGCCTATTTTAATACAATTCAAATAATCAAATTGTGCTTAGACTCAGGGAATTATTTTCACCGGACATTAAGACCGGAGAGATGAAATATGTCGGACTTCAACAGATTTTGCCGGTCAAATACCGGTAATTACCGGCTAACGGAAACGCTGGTGTGTGTATGTGAGTGAGTGAGTGAGTGAGTGAGTGAGTGAGTGAGTGAGTGAGTGAGTGAGTGAGTGAGTGAGTGAGTGTGTGTGTGACTGAGTGTGTTCATGTGGGTGTGGGTGTGTGTGTGTGTGTGTGCGTATGTATGTATGTATGTATGTATGTATGTGCGCACGTGGGTGTGTGCGTATGTATGTATGTGTGTGTGTGTATGTATGTACAGTATGTATGTATGTATGTATGTATGTATGTATGTATGTATGTATGTATGTATGTATGTATGTATGTATGTGTGTGTATGTATGTATGTATGTATGTGTGTGTGTACTGTGTATGTGTGTGTGTATATGTATGTATGTATGTATGTATGTATGTATGTATGTATGTATGTATGTATGTATGTATGTATGTATGTATGTATGTGTGTGTGTGTGTGTGTGTATGTATGTATGTATGGATGTAAGTATGTATGTATGTATGTATGTATGTATGTATGTATGTATGTATGTATGTATGTATGTATGTATGTGTATGTATGTATGTATGTATGTATGTATTAGGGGTGTAACGTAGGGGTGGACGGTATGGTCTAAAATTTATATCACGGTATAATTTGAAGCATAGACGGTAACGGTATATATCACGGTATCAGTGTTTCCGTTAGAATAATTATTTTTTGCCTGATAGGCAGGCTATATAAAGAATGACATCCTCAAGGCATGTAGATTTATAATATTTTAACTTAAAACTAGGCTACTTTTGCGTATAAAGTTATTATATTCCAAATAAAATAAGTCCAGAGTCGAGACTCCGTGCTGCTCCCATTGCAAATAGCGGGGCTGGATTTTGCTAGCATATGTAGCTGCAGAGCCGCAGAGCCAGTGGCTCTTTCAGGTCGTTCAGCCGTTTGGTGGGGGGGGGGCGCTGTTGAGCGGGCCTGTGACCAGACCTGAAAGAGCCACTGGCTCTGCGGCTCTGCAGCTGCATGCTATTTCGCAAATCCACTGCTGCAGCCGTCCTCCCGTCGTTATCATAACACTACACACATATCATAATGTTTACAGCAAACTGTAGTTGATCACCAGGTATGTTTTATTAACGTAGAATAATTCATATAAGAAAAACGATAGGTAAGATCTCTTACCTTTCTCCACTGGTTAAAAATGCCAGGAACTGAAATTGAAACTTGCTGTGCGCCGCGGTGATATGTGTTTATTATGAAATGACAATTGCGTGTTGACACGCCCAGTGCGCGAAGCCTCCTAAATAACTTTTTCCAGTTTGCACATATCTATTATCTATGACTAATTCGATCTATTTTTAGGGGCAAATGCGATTGAAATAGTCGCGCTGTGGTTACATGACGTCATTGCTATTTTAGAGCTGCCCTACCGGTTACACGGTATAGTCAAAATCCATACCGTAGAGCAAATTCATACCGTTTATACCGTATACCGTTTATACCGTCCACCCCTAGTGTAACGGTACACAAAAACCATGGTACGGTACGTACCTCGGTTTTGAAGTCAAGGTTCGGTACGGGTTTTCGGTACAGTGGGGGAAGGTTTGGGTTTCCATGTTCCACTCAGGGGTGATGTAGTGTGCAATAACTAATTGTACTTGTAGGGCTGTCAGTGTCAACAGATATTGTATATTGAAATTAATAATCGACTTGTAATAAAAAAAGAATAATAATTATTATTATATTAGATTGTGAATAAAACAGCCCCCGGTGGGCGGTCGTTAGTGGTTAACATACCGTTATATTCATTCGGTACACTACACAGCCGTTCGGTACGGTACGGTACACACTGAAACGGTTTGGTTCGGTACGGATACGTGTACCTTTACACCCCTAATATGTATGTATGTATGTATGTATGTATGTATGTATTAGGGATTAGGGATGCCCCGATCACGTTTTTTGCCACCAATACGATCACTGATCGTCTATGAGTCATATCGGCCGATACACTGCCGATACCGATCGTTTTTGGTTTTCTTATAGCAGCTGGCAGTATTATACTGTAGGTCTAACACAGGCATTCTCAAAGTCCTGTCTAAATTATCTAATCTAATCTTAGAAATTAAGTAAAGTGAATAGTACTGGGTGTTGAGCATAACAGTATCTAAGTTAATTTACTTCTGACCATTATAGTCAAAGTATTTTCATATGAACTGAAACTTATAAGATGTTCTCAGTGTTCAGTTAGAGCTATGAAGCACAATAGCTAATTAGCCAACAGCTGCAAAAACTAATGATGTTATAAGACATTGATATCAGGAGCTATCTGTAGCTACTGCTAGCCAGCTAGATAACGTTAGACAATGCCTCATGTATTAAACTAAAGTGAATAGTTGACTGGGTCATTTTGTTAGGTAGCTAACGTTAGCTCACGGAACAACGATAGCTAGTTAGCCAACACTAGCCAACGTTATCAGACATTGATATCAGGAGCTATCAGTAGCTAGCCAGCTAGATAACATTAGACAATGCCTCATGTATTAAACTAAAGTGAATAGTTCACTGTGTAGTTTTGTTTAAACAGTAACGTTAGCTAGTATCACTCGAGGTGCACTCGACTCTGCCAGAGCATTTGTTGACATGGGTCTGTGAGGGGGAGGGGCAAGGCGTGCAGCAGCAGCAGCTGTGAGCAAGAGAGACAGCGAGTGAGAACTCCGCTGAGAATTGGATCATGTTTTTCGCACGTGTCATCAATCGGTTTTCACGATCGGCGAAAATAAAGCTTTATCGGAATTCACAGACAAAACGTAAAAAAACATTTTATAAAAAAATTTGAATATTTTTTTCTTTTCTTATTTTTGTTCATTCATGTATATATGTTTAAGGAAACCAGCACACCGTTATAATCTTACACATACATGTGAAACAAATATGTAAAAAAAAACTAAAAAATACATTTAATATTTCTTTTTTCATAAAAATTATTAAAGGGGAACTATTTTACTATTTCTTTCACTATTTGGGCACTTTTACACAATCCCTGTGAGTCTATGGAACACCTCTGTACGTTTTTTTCCCAAAAAATTAATTGTTTTGTATTTCTAATCAAGTACTCAAAAACAGCATTTTTCTACCTCAAGATCTTAAGCCGTTTTGAGGCTGGGCTCCAACCACTGTGTGGCCTGGTGCCAACTGTCACATCAACTGCCACATTATTATGCAGCTGAGAAATCTCTGACATCACAGATATGCACATTTTCAGATGACTCAGTTCAGTGAGGGTGAATATTGAGAGGAGAATTGGAAGAATGCGCCAATATGAGAATTAGAGACATAGATCCTATTAATATAAGTCCACATAGCCAGGAAACAATGCTAAACACTGAATAAGGCCCCTTTAATAATTTCGATTTCTTTATTTTTTTTTATTTTTCTCATAGCTACGATTACTCACGCCCATCCCTAGTATGTATGTATGTATGTATGTATGTATGTATGTATGTATGTATGTATGTATGTATGTATGTATGTATGTATGTATGTATGTATGTATGTATGTATGTATGTATGTGTGTCTTACTTCATCTCCAGCACCTCCTCCAGGTGTTTCCTGCGCTCGGCCCTCAGGGTAGTGAGGTGTGCCTCCTTCTCACACAGAGACTGCTGGGTGGAGGACAGCTTGGCCCTCATGGAATCCAGCTCCTGCCTCACCTTCTCCATGGCCCCCAGGAGCTCCTCCATCTGGACACACAGTCAAATATATATCAGCTATCAGTACAGACAGTTCTGATGAGTTGCCAGTAGAGGCTGCTGTTGAGAGGCAGGAACAGGAGGAACAGGAGGAGCAGGAGGCTCCAGCAGAAGAGTAGCCCCTTTCGGGACTGTGATGCACGCCAACATTGTTGGACGAGTGAATACACAGTCCTTATACGACCATTGGAAAAATCTCACAATTAACTCTGAAGAACTGGTCGTCAGCAAAACGCTCCTCGTACAAGTATCGCAGAGAAATTTCAAAGGTACTCACAGTTGCACGAGGGTTTCGGACAGACAAACGCTAGGGTTTGAAAGCTCGGCGTTGCTAATAAACATTTTAAATAATTTTTATAACCGTGTAAACACGGCTCAAAATGGCTTTATTTCCGGCTCTGGCTGCCTGACCCCGAGAAAACTGTAATATTGTGGTCTTTGTAATTATGTATCTATGTATTTAACTGCATGTAGTATGTATTGTAAGTGATGTTATATGTTCTATGTTGGAACAATGCAATGTAATGCACTGAAAACAAATTCCACCAGCCTCGCTGGGTGGTCATTAAATAATCTAATCTAATCTGATACGCCTGCGCTGTGATCACAAGTTGAGCTGTGTTGACAAGTGTATAAAAATTATTTAAAATGTTTATTAGCAACGCCGAGCTTTCAAGTCTCTTCCACCCTTAGCCACCCTTGCATATAACCTCCACCCTCCCCGGCCAGGCCACTACCACAAATAACCTCCACCCTCTCTGGCCACCAACTACCACAAATAAGCTCCACCCTCTCTGGCCAGGCCTCTACCACAAATAAGCTCCACCCTCTCTGGCCAGGCCTCTACCACAAATAAGCTCCACCCTCTCTGGCCAGGCCTCTACCACAAATAAGCTCCACCCTCTCTGGCCAGGCCTCTACCACAAATAAGCTCCACCCTCTCTGGCCAGGCCTCTACCACAAATAAGCTCCACCCTTTCTGGCCAGGCCACTACCACAAATAAGCTCCACCCTCTCTGGCCAGGCCACTACCACAAATAACCTCCACCCTCTCTGGCCAGGCCACTACCACAAATAACCTCCAGCCTCCCCAGCCAGGCCACTACCACAAATAAGCTCCACCCTCCCCAGCCAGGCCACTACCACAAATAAGCTCCACCCTCCCCAGCCAGGCCACTACCACAAATAACCTCCAGCCTCCCTGGCCAGGCGCCTACCACAAATAACCTACGAGCCAGTGGCAAACACTGAACACCGTTTCTTATTACTAAAGGGGTCACACACACATACACAGATACACACACACACACTGATGGTATACAGTATATCCTCGACTCGTACCTTGGACCACTGTAAGTGGGCGTGGTTGAACTCATGCATTGGTTTGAGTGAGTGCTTCTGAGAGGCAGTGTGTAGCAGAGAGAAAACAGGAGAAAAAAACACGTGACAGATAAGACAAACTGAGAGAGAGAGAGAGAGAGAGAGAGAGAGAGAGAGAGAGAGAGAGAGAGAGAGAGAGAGAGAGAGAGAGAGAGAGAGAGCTAGGAGTAGGAAGGAGGAGGGACGTGAAGGAGAAACACAGGCAGCCAGGAGAGAAGAGAGGAGAATAAAACAGATACTGAGGTGTATGTTGATTGTCTTCTGGTTTTCAGGGATTAATACCCGCTGCAGGTCTATTTAGAAGTGTGTGTGTGTAGGCGGTTAGGTGGCCGAGCGGAGATTGCGTTCGTCACCAGCCCCGGAGCTGAGCTGGATTTGCCTGTTCGAATCCAGCTCACAGCTCCGGGGTTGTCACCAGCTTGGCTGGCCGTCTGCACTGATACAATTGGCTGTATCAGAGGGTGGGAGAAGCTGGCGGGGTGGGTCCGGGTCGTTGTAAACAGCGACTCCTACAGTTCGGTCGGGGCGCCTGCTAAGCGCGGATTGGACGTGAGGGGGATAGTGTGGTCCTCCCACACGCTACGCCCTCTCAATGAGAATCCGCGCTGCCAGGTGAAAAGAAGCGGTGATTGGCTGGACGTGTGTCGGAGGAAGCACGTGGTAGCCTCCACTCTCCCAGATGATCTGACTGTGGGGGGTAAGTGCGCAGCGACCAGGAAGGGACTGGGAATTGGCATACGACTAACATTGGGATGGGAGAAAATCGGAGGAAAATGGAGGGGGAAAAAGACCAATAATAAAAAAAAAAAAAAAGGAAGTGTGTGTGTGTGTGTGTGTGTGTGTGTGTGTGTGTGTGTGTGTGTGTGTGTGTGTGTGTGTGTGTGTGTGTGTGTGTGTGTGTGTGTGTGTGTGTGTGTGTGTGTGTGTGTGTGTGTGTGTGTGTGTGTGTGTGTGTGTGTGTGTGTGTGTGTGTGTGTGTGTGTGTGTGTGTGTGTGTGTGTGTGTGTGTGTGTGTGTGTGTGTGTGTGTGTGTGTGTGTGTGTGTGTGTGTGTGTGTGTGTGTGTGTGTGTGTGTGTGTGTGTGTGTGTGTGTGTGTGTGTGTGTGTGTGTGTGTGTGTGTGTGTGTGTGTGTGTGTGTGCGTGTGCACCTGTTTCTCCTGGTGTGACCTGGCAGACTCCTCCTGGGCCAGCACCATCTCCCTCTCGGCGGTGATCTGAACGCTCTCCCTCAGAGCCTCCTCCAGCTCCTCTATGCGCTCCGACTTCTGACGTAGCGTGTCCTGCGGACGGCACAGGTGGGACAGGTGGAACAGGCGAGGAAGAGGACAGGGGAGGAGGGGGACAGGGGAGGAGGGGGACAGGGGAGGAGGGGGACAGGGGAGGAGGACAGGGGAGGAGGACAGGGGAGGAGGAAGAAGAGGACAGGGAGGAGGAGGACAGGGGAGGAGGAAGAAGAGGACAGGGGAGGAGGACAGGGGAGGACAGGGGAGGAGGAAGAAGAGGACAGGGAGGAGGAGGACAGGGGAGGAGGAAGAAGAGGACAGGAGAGGAGGAGGGAGGAGGAGGAAGAGGACAGGGGAGGAGGAGGAAGAAGAGGACAGGGGAGGAAGAGGACAGGGGAGGAAGAGGACAGGGGAGGACAGGGGAGGAGGAAGAAGAGGACAGGGAGGAGGAGGACAGGGGAGGAGGAAGAAGAGGACAGGAGAGGAGGAGGAAGAGGACAGGGGAGGAGGACAGGGAGGAGGAGGAAGAGGACAGGGGAGGAGGAGGAAGAGGACAGGAGAGGAGGAGGAAGAGGACAGGGGAGGAGGACAGGGGAGGAGGAGGAAGAGGACAGGGGAGGAGGAGGAAGAGGATAGGGGAGGAGGAGGAAGAGGACAGGGGAGGAGGAAGAAGAGGACAGGGGAGGAGGAGGAAGAGGACAGGGGAGGAGGAGGAAGAGGACAGGGGAGGAGGAGGAAGAGGACAGGGGAGGAGGAGGAGGAAGAGGACAGGGGAGGAGGAGGAAGAGGACAGGGGACGAGGAGGAAGAGGACAGGGGAGGAGGAAGACAGGGGAAGAGGAGGAAGAGGACAGGGGAGGAGGAGGAAGAGGACAGGGGAGGAGGAGGAAGAAGAGGACAGGGGAGGAGGAAGAAGAGGACAGTGGAGGAGGAAGAGGACAGGGGAGGAGGAGGAAGAGGACAGGGGAGGAGGAGGAAGAGGACAGGGGAGGAGGAGGAAGAGGACAGGGGAAGAGGAGGAAGAGGACAGGGGAGGAGGAGGGAGAGGACATGGGAGGAGGAGGAGGAAGAGGACAGGGGAGGAGGAAGAAGAGGACAGTGGAGGAGGAAGAGGACAGGGGAGGAGGAGGAAGAGGACAGGGGAGGAGGAGGAAGAGGACAGGGGAGGAGGAGGAAGAGGACAGGGGAAGAGGAGGAAGAGGACAGGGGAGGAGGAGGGAGAGGACATGGGAGGAGGAGGAGGAAGAGGACAGGGGAGGAGGCGGAAGAGGACATGGGAGGAGGAGGAGGAAGAGGACAGGGGAGGAACAGAGAGAAGAATGTTTATAATGTTTAACCCTCTCGACTGCACTGTCTCACACGTGAGATGGAATTTTGAGAACTAAACATTCTAATGACGAATCCTCTGGGAGTTCTAGGAAGCTGTGGGAAACACAGGCCTCACCTTGACCTGCTGGGAGTTCTCTGAGTGGTTGTCCTCCCTCTTCTTGGCTTCGTCCATCAGGCGAGCATTCCTGCTCTTCTCCACCTGCTCCTTGTGCTTCAGAGACGCCACCTTCTTCGTCTGGTCCTTCATCTGCCTGCAGGGGGCGCCGCGGGACACGCCGGAGGGCGGGGTTAGAAATACACACGTACTGTAGACAGTTACGAGTTAAAACACCCAGAGAGACCCGCTAGCTGGGACTACTAAGTCCCACTTAAGAGGTTTGGCTGGGATGAGAGAGAGACAGAGAGAGAGAGACAGAGAGAGAGACAGAGAGAGAGAAAAAGAGAGCAGGCAGAGTGAGAGAGACATAGAAAGAGAGAGAGAGAGAGAGAGAGAGAGAGAGAGAGAGAGAGAGAGAGAGAGAGAGAGAGAGAGAGAGAGAGAGAGAGAGAGAGAGAGAGAGAGATGGCAGCGACTACAGCTATATGTCGACTGTGACTGATCGATCCATTCAGACCCCATCAAGGTCGTCTAAATAGTGAAGGTTGCTGCGAGCCTGCTGAGCTCTCTACGTGCAGCCGGACAAGAATGTAACTGTGCGTCAATATCGATGCAAGCTGACGTGGACAGCACAGGGCTGTGATTGGCCGCTGCCCCGGGCTTCCATATTTACCGTTCATTATCTCGGGAGCTCGGTCGGAGCATTGCGTGTGATGTAGGGCTGTCCCCGACTAAGGATTTGGATAGTCGACTTTGATTGGCCGAAATTAGCCGATAGTCGACTATTAGTCGACTATGAAAAAAAAGTATAATTTTTTTTTTTTATCATTCCATTTGGGCTGTGGGGGGTGCTTAATGTCTGAAGGAGTCAACTGAAGGCTTCTTGTCCTCTGTAAAATCATGCAATTGGTCCACTGATTGATACATCTTGATCAGGGGTCTCAAACTCGTGGCCTGCGGGCCAATTGCGGCCCGCTGGATGATATTTTGCGGCCCCCTACTTGACATCAAAGTTTAGTGTTAGTGCGGCCAGCGCAGCGTCGTTGTGCGAGTTGGATGTTTTATTTATTTTATCACTTGTAGGCTACCATAGCGCAGGCTCATGACAGCAACGTTACGTTAGTGACTTGGTTGAAACGTGATTCCGGAGTGATACCAAGAAGTGGAAGGGAAATATATCCAGTGCGTATGGCAGGCATTCTCGAAATTCTCCGCTGTCTCCTCTGCAAGCAGTGCTCTGCCTGTCTGTGTCTGTCTGTCTACTCTGGTCCAATCACATTCAGTGTCCCGTCAGCGTTTCTCCCCCCCACCCACAGTCTGCGAATCAGAGCAGAGTAGGGCGGGTCTTCACGGAATGAGTGTTGTCTCTTTCAGCGGGTCCGAGTCAGAGCGAGAGTTGACAGCGCATCTACTGGTAGTCTAATCTGCAGGTACTGTAGCTAGTAACCTCGTTCCCAGTTTTACAGTATCTCCGTGAGATAAATGTAGCTAGTAGCCTAGTTTCGCCAGCAGGCAGTTAGTAGAAAAATATGGCATGCTCATTGTAACTGAGGGGTACAATTCCCTGACTGTATTAATAAGTATGGTATCATTAAACCACTACTGTCTTATGTACATTACTACTGGCCATACAGTACACAGGTATATGATATGAACACCTCCACAATGACACGGTTCCACAACAAATCTTGGTTAGAATAATATTTATTAGCAGCAATAATAGTATATTACATTACTTTACTTAGAGTCACGCTTGTAAGGCGAAGAATGTGCGTGAATAAGTCAAGAGCGTAAGTCCATTAGAATAGTACGCAGGAGATAATAAATACCACCGGTATCAATAGGAATTATATCTATGGTACACTAGTAGGGCAGCGGGAGATACTAGTAGGGTCCCTCCGGTTGTAGGCCAGCAGGGGGAGGAAATGTTCGAATGCAAACTCTGGATCAACGGGGAATCAATAAGCAGTGGGTCTTGGACTTCCTGACTGGCAGACCCCAGGTGGTGAGAGCAGGCAACTGCACCTCCTCATCCATCACCCTCAACATAGGGGCCCCCCAGGGCTGTGTTCTGAGTCCCCTCCTCTACTCCCTGTACACACACGACTGTGTGGCTCAGCGGAGTAGCAATACAATCATCAAATTTGCTGACGACACAGTGGTGGTGGGCCTGATCTCTGCCAACGACGAGAGGGCCTACCTGGAAGAGGTCAAGGTCCTGGCGGGATGGTGCCAGGAAAACAGCCTCTCCCTGAACGTCAGCAAAACAAAGGAGATGATTGTGGACTTCAGGAGGTCGGGGGTCAAGGACTACAGCCCCCTCAGCATCGACGGGGCACCGGTTGAGAGAGTCAACAGTTTCAAGTACCTCGGAGTCCACATATCCGAGGACTTGACATGGACCACACACATTGACAGTGTTGTGAAGAAGGCACGACAACGCCTCTACTTCCTCAGGCGCCTAAGGAAGTTCCAAGTCAGCCAGAAGATCCTTAAGAACTTCTACTCATGTACAATAGAGAGCATCTTGACCGGCAACATCACCTCCTGGTTTGGGAATAGCACTGCACAAGACCGAAGCAGACTACAAAGAGTGACACGTTCAGCCGAACGCACAATTGGAGGGGGGCTCCCCACCCTCCAGAACATTTACTACAAGCGTTGCAAGGGCAAGGCAAAGAGAATCATTAAAGACTCCAGTCACCCGAACAACTGCCTCTTTGAACTGCTGCGGTCAGGCAAGCGATACCGGAGTCTCAAGGCGAGCACAGAAAGACTCAGAAGAAGCTTCTATCCCCAGGCCATCAGGCTGCTAAACGAACAATGAATGAACACTACACAACAACAACCACCAAACGCACATAGCACACACATCCACACGCACACACTCACTTTAAACAAACACACTGTAGCACCCACTCCACACACTTTATAGCACACACCCACTTTAAACAAACACACTGTAGCACCCACTCCCCACACTTTATATTTATGGATGAAGGATTGCACTACAACTCGTACACCTTACTGTAAATTGTACCTAAAATTGTACCTCATCCCATTTCTGCTTTGCACTAGATAGTACTGTACATTAGTACACTGCATAGTATTGTGTATTGTATATTATATGGTAACTCAGAACATTGTACATATGTCTATACCGAACACTGTGACCTCATTTTTCTTCTAAATTCATGCTATATTATGTTATTATGTTATTTGATACTATCTTGTCTAGCACAGTCTCTGGAGCGTAACAGTAAGAAGCATTTTGTATGAAAGTATTCTGTACTTCTGTATGACAACTATTAAAGAACTTGAACTTGAGCTCCAGCTACGGGAGTCGGTACATTACTCCCTTGATCGGCAGACGAAAGCAGCAGCTGTAATCCAAGTATGCGTGCAGCATAGGTGAAAGCCGGCCAGCCTCTCCTAGAGACGGGCTCGAGTGATGTTCCTCACGGGTAAATCCCACACAGTAGTGGGTGTAGACGATTCTCCTCCGCTCCCACAGCCACAGGACCAAAGCAATAATCCAGCTGGAAAGGGCTCTGCATTCACCGGTGTAGATTCTCCGGTGCGCGGTACTTCACATTAACTAGGCCGAACTTGACATTATTCCACTAAGCTCTGACACTTTACTATCCTATTCGCACGCGGTTATAAGTGCTCTATTTAGATGCACGGTTGCTCACTTCACTTGGTCGTTGACTCGTGATGAAGGCTTTATGTTTGAGGGTAACGCGTTTCTAGGTTAACTTGACTTTAGGCTAAGTGCTGCTGTATCCACCTGCGACGTATTTATACGTACGGTGAATAATCTAGTACCAGCCTTATTCCTGTCTCGTATTCTTGCGCAGAACCGGGCATGTCCAGGCAAGCCTTGGCGGTGACTTTGAACTAGACCTTGGGGGTATGGCCGTGGCGCCTAGTGGATCGCTATCCAATAGGAGAACGAAATATTATGGTCTGTACTAGGTAAAAGGGATATTCCGTGTATATGTACAAAGAATACACAAGGGATATCAGACGATATACAAATACTATGCAATATATATCAAGTAATAAATATATATATTCGGTTTAATCTGATCCTTCGTAACAGCCGCCTCCTAATTAGTCCGCACCTAATTAGATAAGCAGAGACAGATTAACCGCACTGTCCACTACTCAATGTCCGTTGTGAGGGTAGGGCAATTCACAAAGTCAGTGGGTCATGGTCGTCATTAGGAGAGTCGGGGAGCCTTGGCAACTCTATCAGCCTCGCCATGGGTCCGGTGTATGTCCGCCCCTGGACGAGCACTTCTGCCGCTCTGACCTTTCCGTCGGCACCAGTGATCACTTTGCTTACGCGGCCGGCCGGCCACGCAGCTCGGGGTAGTGACTGGTCTATGATCATGACGACTGGACGGGATGAAGGGGGGCTTAGGAGGAAGCGGGCCTGAGACTGCTTTGATCTGTGCTTGGCTGTGCCTCCTCCTCCTCCGTCTGTTTATCTTGTTTGCTCTGTACCCCGTCTGAGGAGGGGCCGGTTCCGGCCGCCCCGTCAAGGAGTCGCTTGGGGTGCTAGGTTCGAGGTCAGCTACGTCTGGAGCGCAGCTGAGGGGGGTGGAGTTCCGAACTCCCTCTTGTGCCCACGGTTCTCTCACAGGCCTCTCGCTTAATGTCAATAGCCTCTCAGCGGGCTGTACGAGGGAGTGGCCGGTGTCGCTCGCCTTTGTGTGTAGGCAGCGTGTAGACGTGGGTTGACTGTCAAGTCCGTAGAGGGGGCCCTGGAGCGTCCACCCCAGTCGGGTCTGAACCGCGACTGGGCATCCTTTGGGTCCGATGTGGGCCGCCTCAATTGGGAGAATGAGGTCCGCGTGGTCGGAGCCGATGAGCAGGGTCGGTGTGGCGCCGTCGATAAGCGGTATAGGTAGTTGACGTAGGTGCACATACTTCACCATCAGCTGTGGGATGGGGTAGGTGTACTGTGATAGGCCTATGTCGTGGCTGGTGAAGACGTTGGTTATACTATACTGCTTCTCGGGCTGGTCCACCGCTGCTATCTTGAAGGAGACCTTCTCACCTTTTATGGTCTTCTGGTCCCTTCTGATGGTGCGTATTGTCATGGTACCTTTGGCACCTCGCAGGCCCAACTGGGCTGCTGCGGAAGCGAGGAGGAGAGTCTTTTCAGACCCATCGTCCAGGACGGCGTAAGTGTCCAGGACCTTGTCCTCGTAGCTCAGGAGCACTCTGATCACTTTGATGAGCACTCGGGGGGTCCCGCTATGCTGGTCAATGTGGAGCACTCCTGTTGGTCGGTTGCTTTGGGTCTTCTGGAGGGCCCCGCACCGTGCTGCGCGGTAAGCGGCGCCCGCCTGGGCCGCCTCACGCCACTGTTCAACTTGGGCGGGGTTCAGTGTCTTATATTCGGCGCACTGTGCCATCCAGTGTCCGCCGTCGCAGTAGGTACAGTAGGGGGCGGTCTGGTGGCTCTTCGGTACTGGTGCCACCGCCTCGGCATGGTACATTACCGCGACGGGCCCACTCTGTTGTCCTGGCTGACGCCTGTTGATGTCATGCAGGACCTCCAAGTGGGCGCCGCCGCACCTGCCGCACTTCTTCTTCAAGCGGCACTCAGCTGCCATGTGGCTGCGCGTGCAGCGGAAGCAGCGGCGGTGGTCCTTGATCCAATGACTCACCTCATCCGTGGTCAGCTTCTTGAAATCGTCGCATTGATACAGCCGATGTTCCCCTTCACAGTACTGGCATTCAATCTTCCACTCCTCTTTCGTCGAGGGGGTGTCGTGGTTCTTGTGCTGCGGTACTGATTCGGCTTGGTGCATAACGGTCACTGACCGGCGGTTATCATTTAATCCCTGAGGTCCTGGTCTTGGGCTTGGTCCACTCCATACGAACGTGTCCAGTCGTAAGCTGCTGACCTCCCTGGCGAGGAACTCAGACAGGTCTAGGAGGGATGCCTCTGGGCCGTTGGGGTCACGGTGGTCTCTCTGCCGCCGAAAACGCTCTTGTCGGGCGGGAGGGAGCTTCTCTAATATTCTCTCTACATTAGAGTTAGCGTACAGTTTGTATATCCCTTTTTCCTTTTGGGACCCCAGCATCCCTACCAGGGACTGTACCTTGATAGAGAGGTCATCCAATGCTCTGTTGTCTCTGGCTGGGGGGAGACGGTCAATGTCTCTTATCTCCTGTATCACGTAGTCCCATATGCGTCCATAACGTTGGTCGAGGGCTACTAGAGCCGCGGTGTATGGGGTAGTAGAGTTGGAATATGCCAGCGCTATATTGTGCGCTCTGGGCACCTTCAGGTGCTTGAGTAGGATAGCATACTTGTACGTTTCATCCGGTACATCGGACATCATTGTCTCTAAGCACATTCGTAGCTCTGTGTACTGTGCTCTGTTCTCGTGTGTGAAGTCCGGGAACGTCGGTGTGCCAAGGTACGATGCCATGGATGGCTGGCACATCGGTGAGCGTTGGGGGAGAGGCCTCCTGGTCGAGTCTCCCCGTGCGTGTCGTCTTGGGCTGGTACTTGGTGGGTACCGAAGGTCGGGTACCCAGGTGCTGTTCCTCGGTGCTGACGGTGCGTCAAACTCACCCGTGAGTTGAGTCGGGGGTTTGTAGCGCAGTGCCTCATTTACATTTTTTACATTTAGTCATTTAGCTGACGCTTTTATCCAAAGCGACTTACAAGTTCTGTACGACAAGCCATCAGGAAGGGCACAACTCTATCAGCTGAGCAACAATGTTCATCAAAGTGTTGAGTGCTACAGTGTAGGTTAGTTTATTAGGACAAGTGCATGACAGTACGGTTAGTTAGGGTTAGATTTTTTTTTTTTTTTTTTTTGTTTTTTTTGTTTTTAATTCAGATAATGGTTGAAGAAGTGCGTCTTTAGTCGACGGCGAAAGATTGGACGTGATTCGGCTGTCCTAACTGGGGTGGGTAGTTCATTCCACCATTGTGGGGCAAGGACTGAGAATAGGCGACTTCTCTTTGATGACCCTCCCGGAGCTTGGATAGGAGTAGGTCTGAGGCGGCCAGAAGATGCAGAGCGTAGGGGTCTTGAGGGTGTGTAGTTAGAGACCATTGACCGGAGGTAGGCGGGAGCGGTTCCCTTTGCCGCACGGTATGCTAGGTCGAGGGCCTTGAAGCGGATTCGTGCAGCAATGGGGAGCCAGTGCAGGTCCCTAAGAAGTGGGGTGACATGGGCCGACTTCGGTAGGTTTGAGATCAGGCGGGCCGCTGCGTTCTGAATGAGTTGAAGAGGGGCTGACGTCTGAGCTGTACTGGGCCTCCTGGTCCAGAGTACGTTGCTGCTGGTCGGGGCTGTACTGGGCCTCCTGGTCCTGAGTACGTTGCTGCTGGTCGGCTTGACATTCCTCCTCTTCCTCTTCCTCTGCTAGGTCCTGGAGTCTTCTGTTCAGTCTCTCGGCGTGGTCCGGTTCTTCCCGGTTGCTGGGTCTCGTATGGACCGGCCGGGGAGGGGGTTCGGAGACGTGGACAGGATCCTCCTGTTGGCGGGGTCCCGGGTCGCTGGGTCGGGTAGGGGAATGCGTCCTAGACCCTTGTCGTGATGATCTCCGGGAGCTCCGTGTGGAGTGAGGGGGTGTCGCCATGGCAATCAATTTGTCCATCAGCTGCGCCTGCAGCCGGTCGGGCTCTGCCTCGCGCTGGGCATGGGCGGCTTCGCGCACTGCTTCGCGCTGGGCATTGGCGGCGTCGCGCTGCGCATTGGCGCTGGCATGGGCGGCGTCGCGCTGTGCATTGGCGGCGGCGCACTGTGCATCGGCGCGGCTTCTTTCAATGTTCTCTTCCGTCTGAAGGCGTCTGGTCTTCAGTCTTATGCGGTCGTCTTCACTCCTTTGTTGCGCCTGGAAGCGCTCTCGCTCGGTTGCAGAATGTTCGCGTTCACTGAGGGCATGCGCTTGGAGTTGCGCGTGAAGGCGCTCTCGTTGGTCTGCAGCTCGTTCGCGCTTGGTGGAGGCTGCCAGGGTGGCGATGAGTGCCTGCGCCAGCATCTTGTCCGCTTCGCTGGGGGAAGACACAGGCGGAGGTGATCGGCTTCTGGCAGTGCTCGTTGGAGATCCGTTCTCCTGTCGCGCTCCGAGGAGGTCCATCTCCTGGGTGTGCGTCTCTTCTGGTAGTGGGTCGGGTTCCGTCCCTGGAGGGCTTTCTTTATCCTGGAGCTCTCCGGGGACTACCTCGTTGGCGTCGGCGGGGGGTAAAGTCATGTCAGGTCCCTCCTGGTCCCCCCCGTGAGCTTGGTCAGTTACGTTAGAACCCACTAGGGTCTCTACTGGCGGGGTCGCCTGGTCGGTAGGGTTTGACATACTTTGACTATCCGCTTTATTTATTTTATCCGTATTTAACTTCTTTATAAAGCTAGGTATTAGACTGACAGCGTATGCCTCTAGATAGGGAGGTGGCTGACGTCTGCGCTCCGGGCGATCTAGCTTAGGAGAACCGTTTGTGGAGTGTTCATCATCGGCCATGTTAATATTAATATTATATTAATATTACGCTAATTACCCTCCGGCTCGAAGGACCAATTGTAACTGAGGGGTACAATTCCCTGACTGTATTAATAAGTATGGTATCATTAAACCACTACTGTCTTATGTACATTACTACTGGCCATACAGTACACAGGTATATGATATGAACACCTCCACAATGACACGGTTCCACAACAAATCTTGGTTAGAATAATATTTATTAGCAGCAATAATAGTATATTACATTACTTTACTTAGAGTCGCGCTTGTAAGGCGAAGAATGTGCGTGAATAAGTCAAGAGCGTAAGTCCATTAGAATAGTACGCAGGAGATAATAAATACCACCGGTATCAATAGGAATTATATCTATGGTACACTAGTAGGGCAGCGGGAGATACTAGTAGGGTCCCTCCGGTTGTAGGCCAGCAGGGGGAGGAAATGTTCGAATGCAAACTCTGGATCAACGGGGAATCAATAAGCTCCAGCTACGGGAGTCGGTACATTACTCCCTTGATCGGCAGACGAAAGCAGCAGCTGTAATCCAAGTATGCGTGCAGCATAGGTGAAAGCCGGCCAGCCTCTCCTAGAGACGGGCTCGAGTGATGTTCCTCACGGGTAAATCCCACACAGTAGTGGGTGTAGACGATTCTCCTCCGCTCCCACAGCCACAGGACCAAAGCAATAATCCAGCTGGAAAGGGCTCTGCATTCACCGGTGTAGATTCTCCGGTGCGCGGTACTTCACATTAACTAGGTCGAACTTGACATTATTCCACTAAGCTCTGACACTTTACTATCCTATTCGCACGCGGTTATAAGTGCTCTATTTAGATGCACGGTTGCTCACTTCACTTGGTCGTTGACTCGTGATGAAGGCTTTACGTTTGAGGGTAACGCGTTTCTAGGTTAACTTGACTTTAGGCTAAGTGCTGCTGTATCCACCTGCGACGTATTTATACGTACGGTGAATAATCTAGTACCAGCCTTATTCCTGTCTCGTATTCTTGCGCAGAACCGGGCATGTCCAGGCAAGCCTTGGCGGTGACTTTGAACTAGACCTTGGGGGTATGGCCGTGGCGCCTAGTGGATCGCTATCCAATAGGAGAACGAAATATTATGGTCTGTACTAGGTAAAAGGGATATTCCGTGTATATGTACAAAGAATACACAAGGGATATCAGACGATATACAAATACTATGCAATATATATCAAGTAATAAATATATATATTCGGTTTAATCTGATCCTTCGTAACACTCATGCTGAAAGGACTGAAAAATATGCGTGCATCCTCCCAGCACCAAACCAATGTGCCTAATATGCCAAGAAACGGTAGCTCTTGTGAAGAGTGGCAATTTGAAATGCCACTACGAAACAAAACACAGTTATTTTGATGCAGCCTTTCCTCAAATTTCAGTGCTAAGAACCACAAAAAGAAATGGAATGAAATCATCATATCAAGCTGCAAGCAGAATTATTGTTAAAGCTATGTCACAACGAGAAAAAGCAACCAAGTCCTCACTCAGTGGGCATGGGTGTTGGCTAAACACAAGAAGCCATTCTCTGATGCATACATAATAAAATAATGTATGACTGAAGTGATGGAGACCATGTTTGAAGGCAAACAAGAGCAAATCCTCCTCAGATAGCACAGCAACCAGAATAACTGAAATACTGGCTGATGATTTGATTAAACAGCTTTGTGATAGAATAAAAAAAAATGCACAGTGCATTTCCATAGCTGTGGATGAGTCCACTGACACCACTGAGAATGCTCAGTTGCTGGTGTTTGTGAGGTTTTAGTGAGTTTGTGAGAAGATTGGATCAGTTGTACTTTTTTTTGAATACTTTAAACCCTTTTTTTGTGGAATATTTGATGTGGCCCAGCCTCACCCAGACTCTACCTCCAGCGGCCCCCAGGTAAATTGAGTTTGAGACCCCTGATCTTGATATTTGTCTAGTGTGTTCATTAGATGGGTGAAATCCTCTTTCAGTGCCTCTGTGCCTGTTTTCTTAGGCAGTTAGCCTCTGGTATGCGTGCCATTAGCGTTAGCCACGCTTCTAGGTCTCTTTTCTTTTGGAAAGAATGATAAAAAAAAATGTAATAATAAAAAAAAAGAAAACAATTATAATAAAAAAAAAAGTGCATTCGACTAAGAGGTTGGCAGTCGACTACGGCTCCTTTCAATGGATTAGTCGACTATTTGACTAATAGGGGTCAGCCCTAGTGTGATGTCATACAGAGTGGGGTTTAATGAGTCCTATTCACAGGTGTGTGATGTCATACAGAGTGGGGTTTAATGAGTCCTATTCACAGGTGTGTGATGTCATACGGAGCTCAGTCAGTCCTGTTAACACATCCACCGCCAAAAACGGCTTACGACGGGTTTCAAGGTCATGCGAATTCCGCCATTCCACGGCGTACAACGTTATTGAGATCATATTAAATTTCTTCGCCATGGTATTCATAATTCCCTCACACAGCCTCGGCTGAGACAGTGGGACTCGGCACAACCGTGCAACGCTTCAATACCGCCGCCTGGTGGATGATCGGGCGAGTTACAACCGGAAATGGATCTCTGGTGATCTCCGTGCATCTGGGAAATGCGTTCGGCAGGCACATATTGTTGCGGGACTCTAGACACACATCCGTGTATATGGATCGCTGCCATAACTCAATAATCGATATGATTTGGGCGTTTATTTCGCCATACAAACCGGAAATGGATCTAGTCAATCGGCGTCAAATAAGTGGGATATTTTTTCTCCAGTCTCATCGGCGAACGGTAAGAGGACAGTAACGTTACGTTCAGCGTGATTGTTTATTATTATTAATGCAAACTGCTCTGATCAATATATCACCCATACTACATAAAGCATTTACTGACGATCATGGAATTATAAATGACCCCCCCCCCCCGTTCATCCGCGCATGATGAGTCATAACGTTTAGGATCATGTACAGTTGACATTTTTTTTATATAGCGTGTATCGGCAACAAACGGCAGTTGATAATCTATATATGCGTTTATGCCTATAACTCATGTTCTAGGAATTACTGCAGAAAACGATAAAAACATATTTATATTCTAGACGGTATTTTCGTATGAATCTATGAATGAAAAAGTATAACGTTCCTACATCCTGAACGATAGATAATCGATGTTGAATGGGCCATAGTAATTTCAATTTAGCAATACAATTAAAAAAGTTATAGCCCTGCAAAGAAGGTGAACATCTCCATAGGCTTAGAGTGGTGGCAGAGAGTGGTATGAGAGGGGCAAACTGTGTGGCAGTTAATGTGTTAACAGGTCACCAGGCTGCATGGAGACGTAGTGGGGTCAGGGAGGAGAGATGAGGCAACGACAAAAATGTGAGTCCCAGCAGAAGTTCAAAGGTCACAATGCAGTGAAGAGGGGGGTGGAGGGGGGGGTCGGTGAGGAGGAGAAGGAGGAGGAGTATACTCATGAAATAGATATGAATCCCATGGCCAGGGAGAGGGAGAGGGAGAGAGAGACACAAACACCGAAAGCAGGAAGTACTAACCTGGAGGCCTGACTGTTGAGGTGGTTAAGAGTTCCAGTGCAAAGATAAGAAGGCAGGAGAGAGAAGCACAGATTCAGAAGCAGGTAGACGAGGAAACAGGAAGAGGGAGAAGATGAAGAGGAGGAGGAAGGGCCTCATAGAAATCTACTGTTGCGGAAATCTCCCTACTCACAGTGCCATCCACAAACTGATAAGTCATCCAATCAGAGGTGGTGTATATTAGGTCTGCACCCTCTCATTCAATCAGAGATGGGATGTTAGGTCTGCACCCTCTCATCCAATCAGAGGTGCTGTATATTAGGTCTACACCCTCACATCCAATCAGATGTGCTGTATATTATATCTGTACCCTCTCATCCAATCAGAGATGCTGTATGTTAGGGTGGTCAAAATGAGTAAACATATTGCACAATTTAAAAAGCAGCTTAAAAAATACACATTCGAGAAATATAGAAATGAGTAATGCGGATAAACGAAGTTATGTTATATTGTGTTATGTAGTGTTGTATTGTATTTACTGCTGTCAAGCGACTCAAGTGTTTCCTTTTTGTACTATAAGTAAAAGTATATTATATAATGTATTATACTAATTTATGTTATATCAAGTAAAATTTATGGAAGAAAAAATTTAAATGTAAACTTAGCTTCCCTCTACTCCTTTTTTGAACATGACAACTAACTAACTAACTAACTAACTACATTGCTCTTGACTTTTTGTTTATCATTTCTTTTTTCATTATGATTGTTCTGTTTGAAGGAGCTTGATATTGTGATTTGTTTGGAGGAAGGTGGAGAATACATGTTCAAAAATAAATTTGTTCATTCATTAATTCATTCATTAGTTGTGAAAATCCTTTAACTTTAAGTCAAAACATTTATTTAGCCAGACAGCCTACTAGGCAGACACACACACATAGGTAAACAAACACACAAACACACACACACACACAGGTAAACAAACACACACAGAAAATGTATTTAGCAAGACAGCCTACTAGGCAGACACACACATACTGTAGGTAAACAAACACACAAAAACACACACAGGTAAGTAAACACACACACACACACACAGGTAAGTAAACACACACACACACACACACACACACACACACACACACACACACAGGTAAACAAACACTAACACAAACACACGCACCTCTCCAGCTCGTTGATCTTCTTGTCCTTGTCGTTCTTCTCGTTCTCCATCTCCCGCAGGATGTCCAGCAGCCGGTCCACCTCCACCTGGGCCTTCCCAGAGTCCTCCTTGTGGCGGCACACCTCCTGCTCCAGGGTCTGAATGCGCTCGGCCAGCTCCGTGTTGGCCTGAGCCTCCAGCGCACTGTTCTGAGCCTGAGAGGGGTGAGCACCAGGGTTAAGAGCTGCTTTCAGATCAGTGTCAACAAGCAGGGCTGACATTCATTTGCAGTAAAAGTTGCAGATCAAAATGCAGTGGTGGAAAGTAACTAAGTATTTTACTCAAGTACTGTACTTAAGTACAATTTCGAGCTACTTGTACTTTATGTGAGTATTTTCATTTTTTATTGTACTTGTAATTCTCCACTACATGTATCTGAACCGATCAGTTACTAGTAGTAGTGATGCACCGATGTGAAAATTGTGGCCGATACTGATAACAGATATTAATATTGCTGTTCTGGCCGATACCGATATTTACCGATGTCGATATCTCTGTATAGAAAACACTTTTTTATGATAATCAAATAAATAGCTATTTTCCAAAAAGCTTTTTTTTTTTTTTTTTTTTTTACTTTTGTAACTTATTGTCAGAAATGACTGTTATTTGAAACTATTTAAGGCCAAAACATGTCAAAAGAAATATATATATATATCGGCCCTATCTTGATATCGGACCGATACCGATGTGTAAAAAACCGACCATATCGGCCGATATTATATCGGCGGCCGATATATCGTGCATCACTAGTTACTTTGAAGAAAAGGATTTAGCATAGAAAACATACTATATACAAAATAGAAAATGTATGAAGATTATATACTTTCACATTTGAAGCCTGTCAACTACAAGAGGACGTAATCAGAGCAGCATAACTGGACCACATACCACTTTAACATCACCTATAGAGGTCAATGGATGCACAAACGTCATGTAGAATGTGTACTTTTACTTTAGATACTTAAGTACATTCAATAGAAAATTCTTCTTTTACTTAAGTAGAATTTGACTTTTACTTTGACCAGAGTACTCATTTATCTGAGTATTTCTACTTAGTAAAGGAACTGTGTACTTCTTCCACCACTGTCAAAATGTAATATCAGCATTTCCCACAAATTGAGAGTTATGGCAGCTCGCCGCAATATCAAATATATTTCCCAAACTGATACAATAACATGTAACGTGTATTAATGTACACAGTCCTTTCCACTCCTCAGTACCATCTAATGGCCACTCTGGCCCCATCAGAATTATTTTGCAAAACAAGGAAGTACACGACCACACGTCGCCATACAGCGAAGCTAAAGCACCTTTGTTCACACTGTTTATTTTCCTCATATTTTTATTTTCAGTTAATTATATTGTTCAGTTTATTTTCCTCATATTTTTATATTCAGAGTTAATTATATTGTTCACACTGTTTATTTTCCTCATATTTTTATATTCAGAGTTCATTATATTGTTCACACTGTTTATTTTCCTCATATTTTTATATTCAGAGTTAATTATATTGTTTACACTGTTTATTTTTCTCATATCTTTACATTCAGATCTAATTCTTATTATTATATTTATGTATTTCTCTTATTACGAAGCCCATACCTGTGCCTCCCCTCCCCCCTCCCCCATGCTGCCCAAATTTCCCCAAGGGGATCAATAAAGGAATATCTTATCTTATCTTAATTAACTTAAGTCTCTTGATGGCATTTCAGATCAAACATTTCTGAACCGTACTGCTGTCAACAAAAGCTGAACAGAAAGCACAATCCTGTAAACCAAAGCTAAAAACCGACAAATAAAATCAGCTGTGGTTTATGCGTAAGCTCACGGGATGAGATAGATGAGACCAAGACTCTAGAACACCAGTAGGTTGGGCGGCTGGGTGGCGCAGCGGACTAAGCGCTCGTCACCAACGCGAGAGATACTGGTATCGAATCCGGCTGTCAGCATTGCCTCCGGCTTGGCCGGCCGTCATACTGGCTCAATTGGCAGCGGGAGGGAAGCCGGTGGGTTGGTATTCTGGTCGTTGTAAACAGCGACTCCTACAGGTCGGTCAGGGCGCCTGCACAGCGAGGGAGGGAGATGGCGAGGGTAGTGTGACCTCCCACACATTACACCTCGCCAATGAGTGTCCGCGCTGGCAGGTGAAAAGATGCTGCTGGCTGTCTCCTATGTCTCGGAGGAAGCATCTGATAGACTTCAGGGCTCCCTAGACCGACCAGTGGGGGGCACATGCGAGCAACGACCAGGAAGGGGAGGGGGGAATTGACATAACGACTAAAATTGGGATGGGAGAAAAACACAGAAAAACAGGAGGAGAAAAAGTGGATACAAAAAAAAGAACACCGGTAGGTTCTTTCTAACGAAATGTCCCACGTCACCGAGCGCTGCCCCAGGAGGAGTGAGTGTAACGTGTGATTTAATGACGCGTCACCCTTTTCAGCTGGTTCTCCACTTTGAGACATTCTTCTCTCTTCTGCTCCAGGGCGATCTCCAGACTCTTCAGCTTAGAGTCCTTCTTCAGGCCAGAGGAAGCCAGGGACGAGGCGTGCTCCTTCAGGTCCAACAGGGACGTCTGGAGACACACACAGGGACTCATTCTAGGCTATCCAACGGCTATGTGATGACTTGTCGTACAGAACTTGTAAGTCGCTTTGGATAAAAGCGTCAGCTAAATGACTAAATGTAAATATGTTTGTCTCTTTTCTTGAGATCGAAACTATAAAAAGGAGCTGTAAGTGATATCTCTTTTGTTAAAATAAGTGGTCTACATGTTAAAGTATTAGCTCTACATTCGGACAGCCATCACGGATAGAGTGTTTGGTCAGTAACACGGGTCTCTCAGTCCCTCAGCTCTGCAGTAAACACAAAATACATGTTCTGGTATCCCTTCCAACTTTATCCAATCAGGAGAGAGAACTCCACACAATGGTCTGACAAAAAAAAACTAAATTCGTTTTAAGCAAATATGTGCTTGAAACAAGTAAAATAATCTGCCAGAGCACTACGAAAATCTGTCTTGGCAAGCTTTCATGAATTGATTGGATAAAGTGGGAGGAAATACAGGACATTTATTTTGTGTTTACTACAGAGCGGAGGGACTGGGAGACCCATGTTACTGACCAAACACTCTATATCAGTGATGGCTGTCAGAATGTAGAGCTATTTAACACATATTTTAACAAAATAAATACCACTTACAGCTCCTTTAATGTCTACAAATGGAATGTAATCTAATCCAAACTGGCAAGGTATCAGAGAAGGGACCAGGGAGTATATTAAGACTGACTCCATCACGGTATAAATAGGATCATGCAGGATGAGTAAGTGTCTTCGGTGCGATGTGTGTGGGGGCGCCTGTCTCCACATGTACTGTATATCTCACCTCTCTGTCTGACAGGTCTCCCTGCAGTGAGCTGAGTCTCTCTTTCAGCTCCTTCAGTTCTTTCTTGTTGGAGTCGATCTCCTCTGTCTTTTCCCGGTCGTCTCTGTCTCTCTGCTCCTTCAGACGCTCGATGATTCGCTCCTGGGACGAGGAGGAGGCAGAGAGGAGACAGTCACACAAATATATAGAGCTCCCACAGAAATATGACACTTCTCTCTCTCTTAAACTAACACATCACAACAGCAATAGGGCTGTTCTTGATAAAGACATTCAGTCGACAAATAGTCATAGGACAGTCATGATCCGTTTAATCAACAGATCTGTAACGGTTCCCCACATTGTTGTCCTTCTGCAAATTAAAGCTATCGTGCAGAGGGGCCTCTTTAAATCTAGTGCTTAAGAAGTTGTCGTTGTCAACTTAAATGTGGTATTTTATTGTTAAAATAAGTGGTCTAACGTCACTGTGACCAAATGCGTCCACATTTTTATAGGATTCTATCACATTTTCATAACAATAGCTAATATAACTTACCCTGCACCGTTTTCATTGAGGTTTCTTACAAATTAACAATGTTTTATTTGTCCTTTATATGTGGATAACATTATAATCTTAAATTGTACCATTATGTTCCCGTTTAGACAACAAACATAATGCTAATGATGCACTTTTGTTAAGATAATTGGGTGACCATTCTCGATCACTGTACTCAGGTCCCGTTAATAGTTTAACGCTGTTCAGATCGCGTCAAAGAAGTGACCTGTGACCTGTGCTAAAGGTCTTGGGAATTGTATTCATGTTGTAGTTTTCAACATTTTCACCTTTTAATTTTAAACCAATGCTGCCATCTACTGACAACAGAAAGTGTTGTGTATCGTCAACTTGAGAGGCTACCCCGGCACTTACGTAAACACCGTTGCCCAAAACACATTCTAGAGATTCCCACTTTTTGCTGGGAACGGGGCGTGACAAAAATGTTGTCCCAGACAATAAGAGTGACTGAGATTAGTCTACGTTCCGTTACATGTTAAAATAATAGCTCTACATTCTGACAGCCATCACCGATATAGATTGTGTGGTCAGTAACATGGGTCTCTCAGTCCCTCCGCTCTGCAGTAAACACAAAATAAGTTTTCTGGTATCCAGTTCCCACTTTATTCAACCAGGAGAGAGAACTCCACACTGCAAAAATTGTCTGACAAAAATAAGAAATAAAAAACTAGTTTTAAGCAAATGTGTACTTTTTGTGTATTCTTCCAGTGTAGTAAGCAAATTTGGCTTGGCAAGATTTCTTGAAATAAGTAAAAAAAAAAAATCTAGGGTTCTCTCTCCTGTTGGATAAAGTTGGAACAGGATACCAGAACATTTTGTGTTTACTGCAGAGTGGAGGGACTGGGAGACCCATGTTACTGACCAGACACTCTATATCAGTGATGGCTGTTGAAATGTAAAGCTATTATTTTAACAAAATTCCCCTTACAGAACCTTTAACTCATTGACTGCCACGCTGTTTTTCCATCTTTACTCCCTGGCGCCAGCGTTATTGACCATTTTCACGATGTTTGCGGACCCATCGTATATTCTATATTATAGCTATGGAGACAATAGTATGGCTCATTTGACAGGCACTATATATACTCCAACAGGGACAAAACTGTTTATTTCTGCTGGCCTGAAACCTACCGGTATATTATTGGGGGGGAGGTCGTTTTCCGACGCTGCGATCATTACAAAAGCATGTTTTATGATGGGGTTTGGTAAAATAGACGTAAAATAGACGTTACTCCACTCTCGCTCCAAGTGTCTTGAATCAGAACAGGATCAATACATATAACGTTAGGTGGCCCTCATCCGTTGTCTGCTTCTTCTTCTTTTTTTTTTCTTTTGTGTTTTATTTTTTTATTATTTTTTAAACAAACATATAAACAAACATGACAACACACGATAAGATATACAAGCATTATTAACAGTGAACATCCAATGAAATCACCATATAGTTAAATGTCTTATACAGGATATACCCCCAATACCTGCTATCTAATACCCTATACACATATGCTCTAGCTCGTACCCCCCCCTCCCGGACCCCCCATTGGATAATCCATCCATTATCCCTCGCTCCTAACCAGACACTACCATTATATGCTAGCTTTTATTTTCTCCACCACTTCTAACCACATTGTCATTTTGGATTCATTGAGACCCAAAATTCTAGCTGTAGATATTTCTTGATAAATCACATCGAGATATGTAATAATCCAGACCTTTCTGCAATTTTTTTCCGGTTGGAACCATTGTGATGCTATCAGCTTTTTAGCCACTGTGATACCCGATAAAACCAATCTCTTTAGCTGTGGATGTACTGCATACTCAAAAACATCATTCAGCAGTAGTAAAGAGGGGTGTACAGGTATATTCAGAGTTAAGAGATTTGATCATTTCTGGGTCACCTCTTTCCAGAATATTTTAACTGGTGGGCAGTCCCAGTACATGTGCATAAATGTCCCCTCGTCCCCATTTGTACATAAGGAGCATTTTGAGTCTTGTTTAAGACCCATTTTTTTCAGTCTTATAGGAGTCAAGTATGTCCTGTGAATATAGTTAAGATTTATTTGTTGATGGTCCGGGTTCCTTGATGTAAATCGAACATTTGCCCAGGCTTCTTGCCAATCAAAATCGCTTTCCAGGTCTGGTATATCCCTCCTCCAGACGGAGTCTAGGTGGAGGGTTTCATATGAGGACGTTAGTAATTGATGATAAAAATCTGAAACAAAACCTCTCGATGTCTCTCTTTCATAGAAGAATTTGTGGTATCTGTGGTGTACAATTGGTATCTTTAATGGAACACTGTGAGACTTCAAACATAACAATAACTGTGTGTAAAAACAATTTGTGGACTCTGTGAGATTAAATTTTTTGCGTATTTCTTCATAGCTACAGAAACCCTGTTTGTTAAAAACATCACCTAATGAGTGTATGCCTTGCTTTTCCCATATAGGGAATCTTATAGGTCGTTTTCCAATCAAGAGTGCATTGTTATTGAATAAGGGAGTATCATTATGCCATTTATGTGGATTAGAATGTTTTTTTGTGTCTGCTTCTTCTATAGTCTGCTCGGGCCAGACTATACCACAGAGCCGAATAGGTTTCCTCATCGGCCGGTTTGACTATAGTATTTTTATGATTTACCAGAAGTGCTGAGTCCAACATAGTCTGGTGGAAACGCACCTTATCATCCATAATCATCATCCATATAATCCATTTTCTCTTCTTCATAATATCCAATAGTTCGCTCTAGGCGATCGCCAATGTCTAACGTTAGATTGCTGTAGTTTGCTCAGTGCTGCCATGCCACTGCTGAGAGTGCCCTAGTGATCCCTATAGTGATTTGGTTGCTCTCAGCCCATGCAGTTCATAGGTAGGCGATACTGCCACCTGTCGGGATTCAATCATCATTGCCGGTTCCAGCCACACTCAAAGGCCCACACGAGTGTTTAGAATAAGAAAATAGAAAAAAAGGAACCAGAAACGAGAGATCTCATTTTTGGTGCTCAAGCGTTAGCTCTCAGAAACGAGATATCTTGTGTTTGGCGCTCAATTAGTTAAGACCCCGATGACCGATTACTTGACTAATGGACTAAAGCGTCATTAATTCTCGAAGTCAACTTCCTGTCTGTTGTTGCTAGGCAACTGCAGCGTGGGGGGAAACTGCCCCGCCTGGTACATTGTGTACGATTCATTTAGTGCAGAAACTGATCGTTAAAGCGGCAAATTAAAGACTATCAAGCGGAATTTTCTTCAGTCCTTCACCATGCCAAAGAGCTGCTGTGTTACGCGTTGTACTAATGACAAAAACAGAAATCCAAATCACAAGTTTTATACCATCACGGAGGAAAAAGTGGCTGGTGGCTAACGTTCGGCTAACTCACTCTGTGTTGTGGTCGTGGTAGCTACATGCTAAGCTAACGTTAATTACATAATATCGAACCGATAGGAGCTTATCTTATCTAATCTTACGTGGATGTTTGATCGGGTAGTGGCACACGTGGTACCACCACGTAAGATTAGATAAGATAAGCTCCTATCGGTTCGATATTATGTAATTAACGTTAGCTTAGCATGTAGCTACCATGACCACAACACAGAGCGAGTTAGCCGAACGTTAGCCACCAGCCACCTTTTCCTCCGTGATGCATCAGCTGGTATTATATAAAACTTGCGATTTGGATTTCTGTGTTTGTTATTAGTACAAAACGTAACACAGCAGCTTCAATTTGGGTATTCGAGAGATGGCCATGTCTGCAGGTGTTTTGTATGGACATTATGTCAAGTCAATCAGGGGGAGATCTTTGACTCATATCTCGCCTTAGAATCACCAG
This sequence comes from Notolepis coatsorum, assembly GCF_963971535.1. Taxonomy (NCBI): domain Eukaryota; kingdom Metazoa; phylum Chordata; class Actinopteri; order Aulopiformes; family Paralepididae; genus Notolepis; species Notolepis coatsorum. The sequence continues at coordinate 76,662,873 of NC_140182.1, forward strand.
AAAGGCTTTCGAAATAGTGAAATGCTATGTTGGCCTCAATATTTTCAAAACAAATCGTATGAAAATGTTATGAAATGAACAAGAATGTGATAAAACATGTAATAAAAACGGACCTCAACGCATGCATTTGATGGTAGAAATCCGTATGGTCCCCCTATACCAAGATGGCGGCGGTCTCGTGACATCAGAGTGTCTTCGAGAATATCCGGACGTGAAAATGCAGTCGGCAGAGCTCACAAGCACCTCTCCCACAATGCACCACGAGCACCTCTCCCACAATGCACCACGAGCACCTGTCCCACAATGCCCCACGAGCACCTCTCCCAAAATGCACCACAAGCCCCTCTCCCACAATGCACCACGAGCACCTCTCCCACAATGCACCACGAGCACCTCTCTCACAATGCACCACGAGCACCTCTCCCACAATGCACCACGAGCACCTCTCCCACAATGCCCCACGAGCACCTCTCCCACAATGCCCCACAAGCACCTCTCCCAAAATGCGCCACGCGCCCCTCTTCCACAATGCACCACGCGCAGGGCAACGCAGCACCGTCGGTCCCCTTGCCTTGAGCCCGGTGCTCCCCTTGATGTGTGAGGGCGGCATTGTTCTCGCGCCAAGGAGAGATTAGCGAAAGAAGGTCACGCAGAACTACCAATGTTCATTTAGCCCCACAGCCACCGCAGATTAAGAAGCGGTGTGGAAATCCATTTCAGCCTTTAACCACGGGCAATTTAATCGCTCACGCGTGTTATTCCTGTGGTCTGAGACGGTCACAAAAACATTACCTGACATGAACCTCTCTCTCTCTCTGAAAAACTAAATCCAAAAACTTAAACTTGAGTTAAAACTCAAACTTGCAATGTCATCAGGTATAGAATCTGGAGCTGCTCCATAGAGAGAAGCTACAGATGACACTGAGAACGCCCAGAGGAACCCAGGGGAGTTCTTCTTCTTCTACCTCATTTTTGCATTTCGTTTTTTTGCATTTTGTACATTTTAGTTTTGTATAGTGTATATTTTGTATAGTGTGTTCTTTTAAATGGTAAATGGAGCATTTATATAGCGATTTTAATTAGGGATGCTCGATATTGGCTTTTTTACCGATACCGATATACCGATATTGTCCAACTCTTAATTTCCGATACCGATATCAACCGATATCAACCGATGCCGATATATGCAAACTGAATAATTTCAGGTAATTAACATTACATATCTCTTGTCGTGTAATTAACACAACATTATGCATACTTTGACAATAAATAAAATAATAATTTGTTCTTACTTGCTTGCCTGGGTAAATAAAGGTTATAGAAATGTAAAAAAAAATTAATATATATATATATATATATATATATATATTCTTTTGAAAACCGATACCGATATTTTCCGATATCACATTTTAATGCCAATATCGGCCGATAATATCGGTAGGCCGATAATATCGGACATCCCTAATTTTAATCCAAAGCGCTTTACAATTTGTTCCTCACATTCACCCATTCACTCACATTCACACACCGACAGCGGAAGGTGCCGACCTGCTCATCCGGAGCAATTAACTCATTCACTGCCAACAACGTTATACTCGTTATTGGCCGCCAATCGTTGAACGCCAACGACGAGTATACTCGTTATTTGATCATTATTTCTTTTATTCTATATTTTATTCATTACAGGCCCACTGACTCGGGGTTAACATGGGGAATCCGTGCAATACCGGCCGCATCACGCTAGACGGCGGTATCGAGCACCCTTTCTACCCTTGAATCTTTCTCTGTGGGACGGCCCCAGGTCTCAGGTTTAATTTTCCCTTGTTGGGCGAGGCGAACAGTTGTCCCGGTTCCATCGAAGCCTGTCAAATATCTCCGATCCATATGTTGTGGTGAATTATGCCGTAGAGCAAATGGACATTGGATATAGCAGATGGCGATCAAACTATTGGAATATTCTTTTTGGATTACTCCCGGCCACAGGTAAGGGCGATTTGACGTACATTTTTGCTTGATCCTGCAATGCTTTCACACCAATCGGGCTGATAACTGTTTTTAGTGTTCAATGCGAATGCCGTTACTGACAATCAAATAATCAGAAACCCCCCCCCCTTTCATGCATTCATGATGGAACATAATAGCTATGATCTAGATTTGATTTCGGAACAATAGCGGGTTCAGGCAAGAAACGGCGAAGTCTACATTGGAATCGACGTATACTGCCATAACTAAGCATTTCATGAATTACCCTAGACCGCTCTAAAACCATACTTATATTCACCACGGTATAACACGGGAACGCATGGATGGAACAATTATCTCTTTTTTGCATCTTGACCGGAAGAAACTCAATGTCAAATGACTATAGTATTGTATCCATGGCTATAATATAGAATATAGATTTAGCTCTACAAACAAGGTGACTAACTCCCATCGTTTACAGCAGGGCTATTCAAAGATTACATGATAATAAAAAAAAAAAAAAAAAAAAAATTTACTTTTTTCTTTTCATGTCAACGTTAACACGCACAATTGAGCCAAAAGTCACTCAATTAATGACAGATTTCATTGATAAATTGAGGGAAAACTTTGCAAGTCGATTTGATGAATTTGACATGTCCAGAGAATTGATGCATTTTGTGAGCAACCCATTTGCCAATGTAGCTGCTATTTCCACAAAAGGACAAGAGTTCCTTGCATCACTTCACATTGATGAAGGTCTCCTGCAACTTGAAATAATTGACATGCAAGCATCATCTGCTCTGAAGCAGGCACTTGAGAATGAATCCACCACAACATTTTGGATAAAGTGTATTCATGTCAAGACATTCCCCAAAATAAAAATGCTGGCAATATCTGTGCTAACAATGTTTGGCTCAACCTACACCTGTGAATCCAGTTTCTCTCACATGAATGCCATTAAAACAAGCAACCATGCCTCCTTGACAAATGAGCATTTGCATCACTGTTTGCGGGTAGCCCTCACTTCCTATGAACCCTCTTTCTCTGCCATTGCCCAGTCAAAGAAGTGCAATCGCTCTCATTAGATGTGTGTATGTAGGCTAGGCCTGTCTGCCCCCCACCCCCCTGATGTTTGAGAGTTAAGAGTCGACAATAAGTGCTAATAAGATGCTGTTATTTGCTGTTGTTGCACAGACATGAAGCACTTTTTCATAAGCTCAGCTGCACTATAAATGTGTTTTTTTGTTCAAGTGTTGATGTTAGAATGTTCAGATGCACATCATGCACTTGATTGTTTTTTATTTTATTTTTATATTGAAATGTTGAAGAGGAGATGTTGCAGTTGTTGCACAGTCATAAATGAAGCACTTTTTGCAGGAGATGTTGCAGATGTGGCACATAAATGAAGCACTTTTTTTGAAAAGTATACTACTTTTGCAATGTAGTTAAAGGGGAACTATCTTATAAATGGCCTTTTTCAGTGTTTAGCATTGTTTCCTAGCTATGTGGACTTATATTAATATGATCTATGTCTCTAATTCTCATATTGGCGCATTCTTCCAATTCTCCTCTCACAATATTCACCCTCACTGAACTGAGTCATCTGAAAATGTGCTGATTTGTGATGTCAGAGAGACACCGCTGCATGATAATCAGCTGAGTTTCCACACAGTTCCCACTGTGGTTGGAGCCCATGAGGCTCAAAACGGCTTAAGATCTTGAGGTAGAAAAATGCTGTTTTTGAGGACTTGATTAGAAATACAAAACAATGAATTAAAAAAAATAAAAAATTACAGAGGTGTTCCATAAACACACAGGAATTGTGTAAAAGTGCCCAAATAGTGAAAGAAATAGTAAAATAGTTCCCCTTTAAATAAAAGTTGTGAAAATGTGGTTGCGTGTTGTGTCAAGTGTACATATATTCATAGCACGGGGAGGCGCCGTGGCAGTCCGGCCCCTGGCCCCTTGGGTTTCTGACAATGTGGCCCCCTGAACAATTTAGTTGAATAGCCCTGGTTTACAGCGTGGCAGTAGCTACCACAGAATAAGGCTAATAGCTGGCAGCCAATGAGTTAAGGGTTAAGTGTCTTGCTCAAGGGCACTGCGACACGCTGCCTTGGAGGAGCGGGAATCGAACCGGGAACCTCCAGATTACCAGACCACTGCTCTACCTCCTGAGCCACTGTCGCCCCCTTTTACTTTTTACTGTATGAAGCACAATGTCAGGAGGCCCATACAGAACCAAGCATTTCAACTTCAAATCTCATCTCAACCAAGCATGCACCCCCCCCCCACACAAACACACACACTAGGGCTGTCCCCGACTAAGGATTTGGATGGTCGACTAGGATTGGCCAAAATTTGCCGTTAGTAGACTATTGGTTGACTAAAAAAAATATATATATATATATATATATAATATTTTTAAACTTTTTTTTATTATTTATTATTTTTATTTTGTATCATTCCATTTGGGCTGTGGGGGGTGCTTAATGTCTGAAGGAGTCGACTGAAGGCTTCTTGTGCTCTGAAAAAGCATGCAATTGGTCCACTGATGGATACATCTTGATATTTGTCTAGTACGTCTAGTGTGTTCATTAGATGGGTGAAATCCTCTTTCAGTGCCTCTGTGCCTGTTTTCTTAGGCAGTTAGCCTCTGGTATGCGTGCCATTAGCGTTAGCCACGCTTCTAGGCCTCTTTTCTTTTGGAAAGAAGGATAAAAAATTTAAAATTTAAAAATATATTAATATTTGTTTATATATATTTTTTATTATATTCGACTAAGAGGTTGGCCAGTCGACTACGGCCAGTCGACTAATCGATTAATAGGGGTCAGCCCTAACACACACACACACACCTTCTCCGCAAGAGATTCCTCCAGCGTGGTGAGAGCAGTGTCTGTGTTGGAGGTGTCTGCCTGCAGAGATTTGACCCTCTCCTTCAGGCTGCTCATCTGCTTCTCCTTGTCTCTCAGCTGCTCCTGCAGGTTCTCTATCTGGAGACATGAGACACAGACAGTGTCAGCCAGGAGGGAGGCCAAGCACAGCATGCTGCACGGCACGTCCATAGATCACTCACTGTGGACACGGCTACTACTTTGTAGGAGTCTAAAGTGTGCTAGTCTAAAGTGTGCTAGTCTAAAGCTTGCTAGTCTAAAGCATGCTAGTCTAAAGCGTGCTAGTCTAAAGCATGCTAGTCTAAAGCATCCTAGTCTAAAGCATGCTAGTCTAAAGTATCCTAGTCTAAAGCACGCTAGTCTAAAGTGTGCCAGTCTAAAGCACGCTAGTCTAAAGTGTGCCAGTCTAAAGCACACTAGTCTAAAGCATGCTAGTCTAAAGTGTGCTAGTCTAAAGTGTGATGGTCTAATGTGTGCTAGTCTAAAGTGTGCTAGTTTAAAGCATGCTAGTCTAAAGTGTGCTAGTCTAAAGCATCCTATATCTAAAGCATGCTAGTCTAAAGTATCCTAGTCTAAAGCATGCTAGTCTAAAGCATCCTAGTCTAAAGCATGCTAGTCTAAAGTATCCTAGTCTAAAGCATGCTAGTCTAAAGTATCCTAATCTAAAGCGTGCTAGTCTAAAATGTGCTAGTCTAAAGTGTGCTAGTCTAAAGTGTGCTAGTCTAAAGTATCCTAATCTAAAGCATGCTAGTCTAAAGATGCAAAGCATGCTGGTCTAAAGTATCCTAATCTAAAGCATGCTAGTCTAAAGTATCCTATTCTAAAGCATGCTATTCTAAAGTGCCCTAGACTAAAGCATACTAGTCTAAAGCATGCTAGTCTAAAGTATCCTTGTCTAAAGCATACTAGTCTAAAGCACTCTAGTCTAGTGTCCTAGTCTAAATCATGCTAGTCTAAAGCACTCTAGTCTAAATCATGCTAGTCTAAAGTGTCCTAGTCTAAAGCACTTGGATCTAAAGTGGCCTAGTCTAAAGCACTCTAGTCTAAAGTATAATGCTTGTCTCTTCTGTTGAGTCTACCTTCTTCTGGAGCACGTTGACCTTGCGCTCCTTGACCTCCAGCATGTCCTTGAGGTCGTGGATCTCCCCGTTGAGCGTGCCCTTCTCCTCAGACACCTCCTGGATCTGCTTGCTCTTCTTATTCAGCGTGGCCTCCTTCTCTTCCAGGCGCAGGCGCAGGGCGTCCACCTGAGCAGGACAGGACAGAGAGGAGCAGCTGAGATATATGTTTTGTTTATCAATGAATCTTTCTTCCAAGTTTACAAATCAATGCAGCTGGGTTTTCAAATGTATCGATGCCGTTTTAGACCCCAATCATTAAATATATTTTAAAAACACAAGATGCAAGATAGGGGGATGTTTATGATAAGACCGGTCTTCGCGCGTTTCAAGACCTAAGAGGTTTTGATTACCTCCCCAGTGTATCCTTTTACTTCGACTTACAGCCAGTGGTGACTGGTCATTAGGGGCAGGTGGGGCAGAGCCCCACCTACTAGTGTCACAAAAAAAAGAATAATTCATTCTTAAAAATGTGCCTATTATTTGCTCAAATGTATTATGTATGGATATAGCATCTTACTAAATTGCATATACATTTTATTAGTATTTTAGTTCATGTCATCTCTCTGCCTTGCTGTTTCATATTGCGTCATTCTCCCGATCGTTAGGTCTAAAATAGCATGAATGGGGCTAGCCCCTCTCTATCAATGCAGTGTGTACTGTATGTGGGAAAATCCAAGCGTGCATGTTCAGGGTGTTGTCTCATTCACAGTAGACCACATCAATTTGACGGCAAGTGGGGCTCAGAGCCCCTAGCCCCAAGTGTACGTCATTTCGTATTTCAAAGTTGATTGGCTGGCTTCGGATTTCAGTCGGCAAAGAAGCTTTTCATTGCTAACGGCAGCTGCTGTAAACTACCTAGCTAGTGAAAATGAACAAAGTGGATTATTTACTCGAGCACAGGTTTGAAACCCTACATTTGTAGGAGAAAATGTAAATCAAACATCTGGGTCCACACCAAGCCACTAGATATTGTTATAACTCAAACAGCTTGCAAAGGTAACCGTTAACATCCATCCATGAAAACAACCTAGAAGAGGCTTTTACTGAGACCGTCAGTCTGCTGAAAATCATCATAACAACTCCTATGATGACATCTGAGTCAGAGAGGAACTTTTCCACCTTAACTCATTGACCGCCGGGGATTAGACGGGTCCCATTCTAGCACTGCCACGCTTTAAAATATAGGAGTGCGTCACCTTGTTTGTAGAGCTATAACTATATTCTATATTATAGCTATGGATACAATACTATGGCCCATTTGACATCACCTATCTATCGTTCAATATGTGAAAAATAATAAAAAATTTCATCCATACGTTCCTGTGTTATACCGTGGTGAATATACCGTAAATCCTCTAATAGTGACCTGTATTCAATTAAAAACCGACTCTCTATTAATGACCGGGTGCGCTGTTGAATGCTCTGATCGGCACCAACGGCATACGTTGTGGAGTAATGTTACACACACATGTTGCGATCGAAGTGAAGACATGGTTGGATCAACGCAGGATTGATATCATATAGCCCTTACCTTCACTGTCTATCTTTAAAGCGTGGCCCAGTAAGAACGGGATAAGGGTAATGGCTGGCAGTGAATGAGTTAATGAATATAACTCATCAGTTTCTTCAACATAAATAATCCAATAAGGGCACGGTTGGTACGAAAATGATGGTGACGTCTTGATTAGATGGAGCGCCGAGTGCCAAGCGGATGCAGATAGGCTACATCATTAATTTATGATAAATGTTTTATTTAAAGGGGACATGTCTTGCTATTCCTTTCACTATTTGGGCAACTTTACACAATTCCTGTGAGGCTATGGAACACATCTGTAAAGTTTTTTTCAAAAAAAATTCATTGTTTTGTATTTCTAATCAAGTATTCAAAAGCAGCATTTTTCCACTTCAAGATTTCAAGCAGTTTTTGGCTTGGCTCCGCCCATAAGCGCTTTGAGTGACAGTCACCCACAGTCTGCGACTGGCAGACAGAGAGAGAGATAGAGAGATAGAGGGGGATAATAATTAATTTCGCCGCAGGGGGGCATAATCCCACGGGACAATGCATTGGTAACTTGTTTCAAATGACAATATATACCCCTGTGAATATTATTGCACGGATCGGAATACGGGCGCGCGTGGGAGTCAAAGATACTTTGACAGTGATATGCGAGTGCTCCGGGAGAAGACCCATACCAGCCCTGCACGGCGGTCGAGGTTGTGTGTGTGTAAATGCGTGTGTGTTTCCCCGCGCGCCAGTCGAGGTTGTGTGTGTGTAAATGCGTGTGTTTCCCTGCGTGCCGGTCGAGGTTGTATGTGTGTAAATGCGTGTGTGTTTCCCCGCGCGCCGGTCGAGGTTGTATGTGTGTAAATGCGTGTGTGTTTCCCTGCGCGCCGGTCGAGGTTGTGTGTGATAGACGCACGTGCACACACACACACTCAGAGACAGAACTGGTGTGTGTGCTTTGAATAGGGTTTAGACTCCCACAGAGACTTGTCAGACTGTCGCTACCCCCCTCCAGCTTGTAGCACTGGACAGATTCTAAACAACACATTGGCTTTCATAATATGTATGAATTATCTCTCGCAATAATATCCACAGGACTCGACTTTTTGCCAAGTCGTTGCGCGAGTTGGACGTTTTATTTATTTGATCACTGTAGGCTCATGAAAGCAACGTTAGTGACTTGGTTGAAATGTGATTCCGGAGTTATACCTAAATGCATTCCATTTCATTCAGAGAGAGAGAGAGGGGGGAGGCAGAGTGTGTCTGCGTGTGTGTGCGAGCAGCTCATGTGAGCCACTGTGTTTCTCGCCTCTCCTTTGGAAACTAGCGATAACAACAATAACACTTCCAGTCGGGGGGTTTCAAAATAAAAGAGCGAAGTCTAAAACAGGAAGGACGTTTATTTTGTACATTTGTGTTGTTCATGTAGAAAATGAACTTTGCCAGCTATCAATCATGTTGGAGAATTCTGTGTTAACGGCGAAGCGGACAGATACACAGAACACAGAACATATTATGTAACAAAGTATAGTGAAACGATAAGAGGTTAAAAAGTGAAGTGTCTAAGACTTAAGCAAGCTAACTGCATTCACAAAGAGACAATACAGTAGACAAAATAGTAAAAAGATGCAGGTTCAAAGTTTAAAGAAGTGAGATGTGGGATGCAACTTTGTTTTGCTTCCATAACATGTCTTCCTTCAGACTAGTGGAAAGGAAACGTTTATTATTATGTGTGTGTGTCACACTAGCTTTATCAACAACTCTCTCTGGGCCTCTTTGGGTCACAAGACAGTCATTGGAATAACAAAGGCCTCAGACTGGAAGCTGGGCCTTTGTTACCAGGTGTGAATTGGTGTGGAGTGACATTGATTACATTGAATTCTGGGAGTGTAGTCTTTCATCAAATGGCTGAATTGTCTTTCATTCTTTCAAAGCCCTGATCTAAGATTTTGTTAGAATGTTACCAGAATGTTTCATAGGACATTGATTGAAAAGTATCAGCTCGAATTTTACAATTGGTCCAGAGGGTTTATAATGAGTAACTTATTGATTTGTATTTTAATTTTTTTTTACATTATTCCAAATTAAGGGGATTATGTAGTGTTTTGAGTGATTAACCATCTTGATCAAAAGTGTGTGGGTCTATTCTTTTTCTCATTATACTATCCACTGAACTGGATTTTTAATGTATGGCCCCTGACAAAATTCGGCAGGATATCTTACGGAGAACTTTTAACCCAATGTCCATGATGGTATTGTCTATGGAAAAATGCATTCAGAATGTGGCCTGAATGGTCTTGACACTTTTGGATGTCACATGGAGATCTCCACTGCTCGGGTGATTGGAGTTGGGAAATCCAGCATTGAACTATGGGCCTCAATGGCAGAGAAGGTAAAGGCCATGATCTAGTGGCGAAGCGTGGTCAGGATGTTGATCCTGAGGGGTCCTGGGGTGAGGAAGTGGGAGTGTCTTTTGTGGTGTCTGTGATAATATAATTCGTTTTTTGTATTCTGCGTTTGTTGTTTTTGTTATTTCTAGTTGTCTTGTCGTTATTGTGGTTATTATTGTTGAAGTACTGTCCTGTGATGTCATGTGTATTGTTGTTGTTGCTGTATTGTGTTGTGTTTTGTAACATGTAAAAATGAAAAATGAAAACAATTTAATTTGATCACAAAATAAAATGCAAGATAGGTAGGTTCTAAACATTACTGCGTGTTTGCATTCTGGTAATCAACACCCAGAAAACAAGATACTGCTGTACGGCTCCTGCGTCGGGGGACGTGCAAGTAAAGACGGTACCTCCGTCTGTAAGATAGCAGCTCGCTGCTCCTTGGCGGTGAGCGACTCCTTGAGGACCTCGATGTGCTGCTTGCTGTCTGAGAACTGGTTGTTGAGCGTCTCCAGCTTGGTCTGCAAACCCAGCATCTCCGTGTCCTTCCTGGACAAGTCCTGCTTCACCTGTTCCATCTGAGAAGAAGGAGTAAGATGTAGACCAAATTGAGGAAAGAGAAGGCATTATCTTTTCTTTTTAAGTTTCAGCTGCTCTTTGATTGAAGGCGACGGAGCTCATCCTATGAGAACTCAAGGGTTCATCTCCCTCTGAAGTGAAGTTAATTAATTGACGATTAAGCTCCACTTTTATTCTTTTTTTTTTTATCCACTTTTTCTCCCATTTTCTATATTTTCTCCCATCCCAATTTCGTATCATCCAATTCAACCCTCCCCTGTCACGGACGCTGTTTCTTGCCTCCCACAAGCCGGCTGCAATGTGGACTAAGTCATACATAGCACAAGTCCCCTCCGGTACTTGAGGTAACAGCAGTCGCATCTTTTCACCTGCGCAGCTCGATCTCTCAGTGGCGAGGAGTAACGCGTGGGAGGCTCACGCTGCCCCCGACACTTCCTGATTCTACTGCGCAGGCGCACCAACCGACTTGTAGGAGTCGCTGTCCACAACGCCCGATCCCCACCCATCAGTTTCCCACCCCCTAATACGGCCAATGTGTATTAGTATGAACGACCAGCTAAACTGAAAGCAAATGTGGAGCGCTGGGCTCGAACTGACGAGCCCACCGTCTCCAGCATTTCGTGGCGAGCGCCTTGCCCACTACGCCACGTAGCCGCCCACTCCACTTTTATTCTTGTATTTTTTTTTATAAACCTACAGCAAATTCCTTTCACACAAAGGGTATTTGCAGGTTTTTTTAAGAAATTTTTAATACCACTTAGAGCTAAATGTAATACCAATTTCACAACCATACTACCAAAAGAAAACAATTTTAATTCTCGCATGCTCCATACAAGCTCTCGCCAGATGCACCAAGCTAGCCGGTAGCCCCGGTAAAAACATTTCATATACCTGTGCAAATTAAATGTAAGACTTTTTAATACCTTTTAAGGCCTTAAATTGATAATTAATACTTTTAAAAACTTTTTAATACCCCGCAGATAGATACCCTGTTATTGACTCAAGTCGGTCTGTGTCTGCGGGCCATTTACACTGTTATGGGAATGTTATCTATACATCTGTGTTAAAATACATATTCTATGTCTTACAGCCTGACTAGTTTAATATAGGCCAACTAGTATAACAGCCCAGACACTAGGCTACAGTCTGTGTGTCTCTTTAAGAACTTCAGTGTGGGAGCTGTAGAGCCGTGCCAAGGCTATTTCTCTCCCCATAACAAAGACTATTGAGTCAGTCTTGTTATTTATTCCCTATTTGGGGCACATTTTGTTGATCCTTTCTGTCATATCTGGACGTCATTTCAATTGTGTATTAATGTACGTTCTGACCAGAGATCTTTGTCACTTTCTGGTCAGACGCTTGTGTGTAAACATGCATGTCTTTCTGTAAACTGATCACTTTCACTGTGGCCACAGATGAATAAACTATGTTATTTTTTTAATAACTCAACTCGGCTCATCCTTTGTTCTAAGTAATTTCCACGACAACACCAAGCCACAAACGCAGGTAGATCCCAGGTGAATTGGTGATAATGAGGCTGGTGTTCATAAATGTATTCCCTTAGAGAAAACATGGAGGGGACCCTTCCCTGTGGGCTCTGGGAAAACCTGGAACAGATTTTGGATTGGATTGTTTCTTTTGGACCGTTTGCTCTGCTGGAACGGTGTTACTTGTTGGAAAACATACTACTGTGCATTTAAAGGGATTGTGTGATTTGTTTCGAGTGTAGAACTGGTTTATACCGAGACACGGTGCCATATGTTTAGAGGGTTCATGAGACTTATACAAAGTATTTTGTAGTGGTTAACACTGTCGCCTCACAGCTAGAAGGTCCTGTGTTCGATTCCCGCTTGGGGACCAGGTTGACGTGTTGCCAGTTACCCAGGTGGGGTATCTCCCGGACCTTTCTCTGTGGAGTTTGCTTGTTCTCCCCGTGCTCGCAAGGGTTTCCCCTCCCGATAAGATAAACCCAATGTAAAAACATGCAGATCGCTAAGATGACAGGAGCACTTGGATTGGTCACCGGGCACAGCACACGCTGCAGCCCTCGTCTGCTCCCGGCTGCCCTTGGGGGGGAAGGACGACGGAATGGGAGGTGCAGAGAACATTTTGTCAGCGACTCAGTGCATGTGTGTGTGTGTGTGTGTGTGTGTGTGTTCCTGTGGGTCACCCATCGCATGTGTGTGTGTGTGTGTTCCTGTGGGTCACCCATCGCATGTGTGTGTGTGTTAATCTGATGACAAATAAAGACTTCTACTTCTACTTCTACTTCTTTGTACGGTTTGACAAAACACTGACTACAAAGATCGCCAGGCCCCGACCTGACTGGCACCCCGGTATTTTAAGTCAAACCGTTACGAGATGACATGGGGGGGGGGGGGCGACAGTGGCTCGGGAGGTAGAGCAGTCGTCTGGTAATCCGGAGGTTCCTGGTTCGATTCCTGCTCCTCTCGTGCAGCGTGTCGAAGTGTCCTTGAGAAAGACACTCCCAATGAGCAGGTTGGCACCTTGCATGGTTGCCTCTGCCGTTGGTGTGTGAGGAACAAATTGTAAAGCGCTTTGGATAAAAGCACTTTATAAATACATGACGCCCAGTTCATGCATTCGGTCGCCAAAAATGAAAAGGCTTGCGCGACTATTTACAGTGTGCGACTTCATTCCAACCCTGTCGTTATGTCACAATAGCCAAAGCCAGAGAGAGCGGGGCCTTTCAAAGCAGTAAACCATAACATAAACCAGTTTATACAAAGCTGATCCAGGATGGATCTGTGTCACAACAACAGGGACCTGCTCTCGACCTCAGGGGAGGGGGGTCGTCGTGGTTACGGGTCAATCAACACAAAACCATTTACACCGACAGCTGACACAGGTTATCCCCGGGGGGCTGTGTTGTTGTAAAAAGGGGGGGGGGGGGAAAGGCAGTTTTTTTCCGTTCAAACAACATTCCGTTCCTGGCGGCTCTCGGACCTTGTTCTTCATGAACTTGGTGTGGCTGCGGTAGACCTCCATCTGCTTCATCTCCTCCTGCCGCTCCTCGCAGCTCAGCAGCCCGTTGGACTTCAGCATCAGGAGCTCCTCCTCCATGTCCCTCAGACCACGCTCCATCGAGATGATTTTAGCATCCTGATTACAGAAGATTAGATTACATTCAAGTACAGTACAAGGAAAAGAGGTTTGACATCCAACCAAAGTGCAAATGTAACAGTAAAGTGCAATAGTAATATACAATGTGCAGGTGCTTAAACTGGGTATAAAATATGTAAGTTAGTACTACTGAGTATAGTGCTAATCAGATGTATGTACAGAGTTGTAGTATTAACAATGTACAGTGATACAGGTATAGAGACAGTATACATCTGATTAAAGCTACACCCAGTATGCAATATATAACCATCAGGGATGGGTACCGAACCGAACCGAATTAAGGGTACCGACCCAATCACATCGGTACTACAGAGGTACTGACATCTTTTTAAACCTATGAAGTGTGCCGCACGTTCACGTCAACGTTCACACGCACAATACACGCTTACCTAGGATTTTACTTGATTCAACAACTAAGCAGTCGGGGCAATGGCAAGCCGAAAACAGTCGCAAGTGTTGTTACACTTTACAAAGCTAGATGCAGAAAACACTCGCTGCAATATTATATACAGTATATATTAACACTTTGAGTGCCACGGGCGCGTTTTGTCGTTAGTTCATGCCGACTGTTGGAATTGGAATAATCTTTTTGGAGAACATCTGATCTGAGGTAAGCAATTTATTTTACCAGTCTTGGGGTAATCGGATCTATTTTCACAGAGATATCAGCGTGTGCCCCGTGTGTGTGTGTGTGTGTGTGTGTGTGTGTGTGTGTGTGTGTGTGTGTGTGTGTGTGTGTGTGTGTGTGTGTGTGTGTGTGTGTGTGTGATCAGGAAATGAGAGAATATATTTTTCAGATCGCTTCTCTAGAGTGCATAAGTACACATATACTATCGATAATCTAGCGTTTATTTGAAAACGATTCATAAATAGGCCGAAAAATGACAATGTTTTTTGTGTATTCCAGAATATTCCAGTAAATGCCGTTTATCACGGAATCTATATATTTTCCTGAAAAACGAGGGCTTTTCAAAATGCTATAAAACGGAAATGAACCGATTAAAAAACAATCCGTTTCGACAATGTTGACTGCAAACAAGTCATTGATAAGCGACGGGCAGATTAGACACATAGCCATAATTTAAGACAGAGATTAGGCGTTCACAACGCTATCATTGAAGTGGGTGGTGGCATTCAACCATGTTTTACCATGTTAACAAGTGGCAACCAAAGTGTTAACAAATTGTTCTAAATAAATAATAATGATAATGATAATAAATTATTTGAAGTTTTGATTTTTTTTCTTCTTTTTTTACAACTGAGGTAGGTAGATTACATTAAAGTACAGAAAAAAAGGTACCGTTGGGTACCGGTATCGATTCACAGGTACCAGTTCAAATGTGAAAGGTACCCAACCCTAATAACCATTCAATGTCATTTTCTCCCAACTTCAAGTGCAATATTCTACCCTTCAAATGCAATATTCACAAGTGCAATTATCTACCCACTACTGTGATTGTTGTATATTGTATATTTTATTACTTGTGTATAGTATCTTATTGTATGGTATTGTGATAATAATATGTTTCTTTTTTATTACTTGTGTGATTTTATGCTTATTTTCTCTTACCAGCACCTTAAGTTCGAGTCCCTAATCTCATTGTAAGCAAGAATAATGACAATAAAGTCTATTCTATTCTAGTACTAATTTATATAGTTTACACCCAGTTTAATCACCACATTGTATATGACTACATTTTAATCTAATCTAATCTAATCCATTTACCTTCATGTCGATGATGGTCTGTAGAGCCTTGGTCTTGTGGGACTCCGGAGTGCCCTCGTACCGACGGTGAAGCTCCTGTAGGGGGAGATCAGGAGGAGCAGAGCAGACATGAAAGACTCCCAGGTGGAGACGATGAAAGAGGAATTCATAACAAGTCAAGTCAAGACTTCAAAAGCAAAACTCCCGGGAAATGTGCACTCGTATTTTATTTTCTCTGGCTCTCACCTCTCTTAGCGCTCCGATCTCTCTGTCTCTCTGCTCCAGGAGACTCTCGAGGTGGTGCCAGTGCATCTCTGCGTCAGCCAGCCTCCTGGTCCGCTCCTGGTCCTCCTCTGAGGCCTTGGCAGAAGGCCCTAGCATAAATCCATTACAAATGTTTGAGTTACCATAACTATTGTGTCCCTGTATGTATATGATGATCATAAATAATTTGTTACCATAACTATTGTGTTCCTGTATGTATATGATGATCATAAATAATTAGTAACTATAACTATTGTGTTCCTGTATGTGTGTGATGATCATAAATAATTAGTAACCATAACTATTGTGTCCCTGTATGATAATCGAAAATAATTAGTTACTGTATTTATTGTGTCCCTGTTTGTTTGTGATGATCATAAATAATTAGTTACCATACCTACTGTGTTCCTGTTTGTGTGTGATCATAAATAATTAGTTACCATAACTATTATGTTCCTGTATGTGTGTGATGATCATAAATAATTTGTTACCATACCTACTGTGTTCCTGTTTGTGTGAAATGATCATAAATAATTAGTTACCATAACTATTATGTTCCTGGATGTGTGTGATGATCATAAATAATGATCACACAGTTTATCTGTTTCCATATGGAATCAGCCCAAATATTCAATATCTGCCAATAAAATGGTCCCTACTAGTCTCGCACTGCCCAGACCTTTCCTCGCTCTACATTTAGCACTGTATTATTTAGTGCAGGAAGGAAGGTCTGGCAGAACCTGTTAGCATTTAGGAATAGAGGAGGGGGGGGGGGGTATTTGTATTTCTTCAATCAATCACAAGCATCTAGGGCAGTGCTAAACTGCAGGAGACGGTGCCGAGGAGCATTCCAACTGTGAGTCATACCAAACCAGACGTACTTATTACCGTTGTTCTGTAAAGTAATTCAGTAATTCAGAACTGTAATTGTTCTATAATGTACCTTAGAATGGGGGAAAGGCAGAGTATATAAGGAAGACCTATGGCTCTATGACAGTACTAAACATCTAAAATACTGCTGTGCTGAAGCACTTTGTCTTTTACCCCTTTTCCTCAACCGTATTGTGTAAACATCTAGAATACTGGGTTGACATGTCCATTTTATGTGTCTATGCCAATTTCTTGACTTTGTCTATTTTATGCTCATTTTATGCTTATTTTATGCCTACCTTTATGTCTGCACTGGTGCTATACAAATACAGTTTATTATTATTATTATATCATTATAACCACCTTTGCTCTGCAGCATCTCGAGCAGCTTCTTGATGGACTCGTCCCTGGCGCCCAGGGTCTGCTTCTGCGTGTCGATCCGGAGCTCCATCTCCTCCAAGGTCTTCCTCAGGAGGAAGAGCTCCTTGGCCTGCCGCTCGTGTTCCCCCTGCAGCCGCCGAAAGTTCTCCTCCGTGGGCTCAGAGGTCAGGGCCAGGTCGCGGCCGTGGCTGGCGGGGTCCTGCTGGAGCAGCTGGTTCAGGTCCCTCTGGATCCTCAGCTCGTCCTGCAGGGCCTGCATCGTCATCTGGAGGTGCTACAGAGAGGGACAGGGCTCTTCATTTCACTGTACAATTCATCCATTCCTCATTTGTCCATTTCTCAACTCAACTCAAGTGCTTTCAGCTACTACGCCCCAAAACATTGGAACACTCTCCCGCAGGTCATTAGGACAGCAGACTTGGTTGGCACATTATTTTATTGTCTTATTTTTCTTTATTTCTATTATTTTTACTTCATTATTTTTACCATTTTATTTGTTATTTATTTATGTCTTATTTTACTGTTGTTTTATTTTCTTCTTATAGTTTACTGTCTAATTTAGCTATTATACTTTTTTTTATTATTATCCTGTGGTGACCCATGTAAGAGACATTCACTAAGGTGGGCTTGTGCCTTTAAGAGCGGGGGTTTACTGTTTAGGGGAAAGGGTAAATACCACTTCCGGTTCCGGGTTGAGGGTTGGTTGTTATTGTAAATGCTATGTGTAGAGATAAGTAAAATACCTCGACTCGAACTACGTCTCTGGCTCGCTATTTTCTTATCGCCACAATCCTTTTGTTTAGTTTTTTGTGTAAAGCACTATGAGCTGCAATCTGTATATTGCAAACTGGTATATAAATAAAGTTATTATTATTATTATTTATAAAGCACATTTAAAACAACCACAGTGACCAAAGTGCTGTACAGGTCAATAAAAGGCTAACACAGGCAATGCAATGTGGCACAAAAACACACCATGGTATACAGCACGATATAACAATATTAGGGCTGATCCCTATTAGTCGAATAGTCTACTAATCGATCGAAAGGAGCCGTAGTCGACTGCCAACCTCTTAGTTGAATGCAAAAACATTTTTTTATCATTCTTTCCAAAAGAAAAGAGGCCTAGAAGCATGGCTAACGCTAATGGCACGCATACCAGAGGCTAACTGCCTAAGAAAACAGGCACAGAGGCACTGAAAGAGGATTTCACCCAACTAATGAACACACTAGACTAGACAAATATCAAGATGTATCCATCAGTGGACCAATTGCATGCTTTCGCAGAGGACAAGCCTTCCGTCGACTCCTTCAGACACCCCCCGCAGCCCAAATGGAATGATTAAAAAATATATATATATAATAGTCGACTGTCGACTAATTTTGGCGACTACAGTATACAAATCCTTAGTCGGGGACAGCCCTAAACAATATACAACAATACAAGAAATACAGTAGAGATACACGTTTCAAATCGGGTGCCCAGCTCAACCGGAGTTGAAAGCCAGGGAGAAGAAGTGGGTTTTCAGAAAAGACTTAAAAATCTCTAGGGTCTGAGCAGATCCAATGTGCCGGGCAGACTATTCCAGAACCTAGGGGCAGCCTCTCCAAAGACTCGGTCGCCTCTGGTCTTCAGCCTAGTCCTAGGGACAACCAGCAGCAGCTGATTGGCTGATCTCAGTGCTCGGGGCAGGAGCATGAAAGTGCAGGAGTTCTTTATTCCTGCAGCGTATCAAAAGGTTGTTGGGGGAGTTGGGGGTCATTTAAACAGATTATTGCCTCGGATGTCAAAATCATCTGCAATTTGTTGCCTTGTTAACTAGCTAACGTTTTATATATTGGTTGATGTATATTTCCACAGATAGCTGGTATATTTCGAATTGTAATACAGGCTTCAATAGAACTGACACCAATGTCTAGCACCAAGCAGAGCATAGAACGCTGGTATTCTCATGTGAGATGACCCTTCCTTCTTTTATAGTTTCCCTGATAGTTGACAGGAAATACATGTGGCTCCAAACCGTTCCCTAGCAACATAATTCCAGTGAAACGGTCTATATATCTAAAGCCACAAAGAGGATGGAAGAACATGTCAGGTTAGAGAGAGAGAGAGAATGTTGCATTACAACTGCTGAAAATCACCCTCCTATCACGACTGAGCATTAATTCATGACCCGAGAGGTGCGAGCGCCAGCGGGCCGTGCCTTCTGGACGGTCTTACGTTTCGTGCCTGGAGACGCACAAGTGGTGTCTGGTGAAACACAATCAGCCCAGTATGTGTAGAGTTGCATCGTTTGTGGGATTCGATGCCACTGGCTCTTGGCGAAGCTGCTGTGAGACACGGGACACAACGCTGCTTTACATTCTCTGGTTTGAACCGGCGACCAGGCTTTTGGAACAACTGAACAAAGAGAGAAGTCAGTGACAGTGTCCACTGCTGCCTCCTCCTCCTCCTCCTCCTCCTCCTCCTCCTCCTCCTCCTCCCTTCTCTCCTCCCATCTCCAGTCTCACAACCTATCCACCTACCGGGTTGTCTCTATTTCTTAATCTCACCTTTCCTCTCTCACTAGCTCTGCTTTCCTAACCCTCTTTCGCCTTGTGACTCACTTCTCACTCTCTCTCTCTCTCCCTCTCTCTCTCTCTCTCTCTCCCTCTCCCTCTCTCTCTCTGAGCACGGAGAGCATGAAGCGAGATGTGAAGCACTAGCTATCCAAACAGATAAGCATGCAGTGAGTCAGTCACATCGTATGACACACTGCACACACAGCAGCAGACAGAGAGCTGCGCTACACACATCCATCATCCGACCACAGAGGGACGCCCCCCTGTACACACTGTGGCTCAAACTAATGAAAGACACGCAGAGATACTGAAGAGCGTCGCTCGCCTCCTTCTCTCGCTCGCCGTATCCCCTACGCCGATGATAAACGAGATATCGTAGCAGAAAAGGCGTGTAACGTTCAGGGTGTAACGAGCGATGCTAATTAGCCCGTGTATCCTTCCCGTTTCAGTGGGTGAAACGGCGAAGAGACTCGGACTTAGGTAATAGCAGTCACTTATTATCACCGTGGATGAGGGGGGGGGATCAGTGTCTTGGTGATTTGGAGGAAGTGGCGTGGCCAGCTTTGTGTGTATAGCAGTGTTGTGGGTGTGTGTGGCAACGCAGAATGACGCAGACACACCAACACACACGTGCAAACGGCCTGACCCCGCAGGAGCATGTGTAGAAAAAAAACTAAAGCGCACACACACCAACGGTCACGCTCACGTGTGCGTGGAAGGAGACAGCCGGTGTATAAAAGCAGATGTCTTTAAATTAGAGCACCCACTTATTAGCCTCAGACTAGTGGGGTATTACAGAGAATTAGTCCTCAGTGTGATTCTCTGAGTCAGCATGCTGTAATGGGCTGGAGAAAAAACAGACAATTATCCACATCTGCCCGTCCCTCTCCTCTCCTCTCCTCTCCTCTCCTCTCCTCTCCTCTCCTCTCCTCTCCTCTCCTCTCCTCTCCTCTCCTCTCCTCTCATCTCCTCTCCTCTCCTCTCCAGTCATTAATGGATCAGAGGCAGGAGGCGCAAGGAGGAAAACACCACAGAACATTCGCTACGTAATTTCATTTTTCTGTATGTCTTGCACATTATGGGAAATGACAATAAAGCTGACTTTGACTTTGACTAGGGAACTGTTTTCTTCATTCAATCAAGCGAACCTCAGGCCGTTTCCTCTGCGGCTTCAGAATATAACTGATCCTGGAGTGTAATCCGGTTAGTCAGCTTTAAATGTTACGTTTAAAAAAGACATGGACGATGCACGTGCATAGTGTACACACACACACACACCCACACACACACACACACACGTGCAACGTGTCTACAGATATACAAGCACACACACACACATGCACACACAAGGGATGGGCAATTAATCAAATTGTATTTTCAATTACAAATATGAAAGATAATCGACTTTTAGTCAGGTCATGTTCATAAACCAGGTCATGTTTTTGTTTTCAGTTGAATCATATTTAAGATCTAAGGACATCAACTGTTTTTTTTTGTTCAATAAATGCATGATGAGTCAATGAGTAATCGTGTTAAATAATCGTTATCTCAATATCGACCAAAGTAATCATGGTTATGAGCAGCCCTAACACACACACACACACACACACACACACACACACACACACACACACTTAAAGATGTAGGCATGCACAGGCATGTGTGCACATGCATGCAAAGACACACAAGCACACACACACACACACAATATGCTGAGCAGAGCATTAGCCTAAACGCAGCGCCAGCGTCTCTTCACTCTGGAGGCGAGAGAGAGAATCAGGGAATGGAGGGGAAATGGAAATGAGCGAGAGAAGAGGATGAGATGAGAGAGAAAGATGGAGTGAGAGAGAAACAGAGGAGATAAATGGAGTGAGAGAGGGAGAGAGAGGAGATAGATGGAGTGAGAGAGAGAGAGAGAGAGAGAGAGAGAGAGAGAGAGAGAGAGAGAGAGAGAGAGAGAGACAGAGGAGATCAAAGGAGTGAGAGAGAAACAGAGGGGACAGATGGAGTGAGAGAGTGTGAGAGACAGGGGACAGATTGAGTGAGAGACAGAGGGGACAGATGGAGTGAGAGAGTGTGAGAGACAGGGGACAGATGGAGCGAGAGACAGAGGGGATAGATGGAGTGAGAGAGGGTGAGAGACAGAGGGGGCAGATGGAGTGAGAGACAGCGGGACATATGGAGTGAGAGGGTGAGAGACAGAAGGGATAGATGGAGTGAGAGGGTGAGAGACAGAAGGGATAGATGGAGTGAGAGAGGGTGAGAGACAGAGGGGACAGATGGAGTGAGAGGGTGAGAGACAGAGGGGACAGATGGAGTGAGAGACAGCGGGACAGATGGAGTGAGAGAGGGTGAGAGACAGAAGGGACAGATGGGGGGAGAGGCACAGGGGACAGATGGGGCGAGAGACAGAGGGGACAGATGGGGGAGAGGCACAGGGGACAGATGGGGCGAGAGACACAGGGGACAGATGGGGCGAGAGACACAGGGGACAGATGGGGTGAGGGACAGCGGGACAGATGGAGTGAGAGAGGGTGAGAGACAGAGGCACAGGGGACAGATGGGGCGAGAGACACAGGGGACAGATGGGGCGAGAGACACAGGGGACAGATGGGGTGAGGGACAGCGGGACAGATGGAGTGAGAGAGACAGGGGACATATGGGGGAGAGGCACAGGGGACAGATGGGGCGAGAGACACAGGGGACAGATGGGGTAAGGGAGTGGGAGAGAGAAGCTGGAATAGTCAAGGAGAGCGACATGAATATGAAAGAAATAAGATCATTTTCATCCTCATTTAAACCAGATGGTATAAAAGGGTTCGAAGTTGGTTAGGTTAGAGTTTGGTTTAGAGCAGGGCGATAGACCACCAGCCCTGATTCCAAACTCTAACCTTAACCAACTTCGAAAGAGTCGCCAAGCTTAACCAGTGATAGAACTAGGCGTTAGCTAGCTAGCAGGCTGTTAGAGGCAGAAATAGGCGTAACGCGATTGGCGCAGAGAGAAACGTCAGTGGCCAATCAGATCGCGGAACCCGAACGCGGAACTGCAAGTGCGTTGGTAAAAGACTACACACATCCTCTCCAGTAAAATTATATCGCTCAGATAGGGATGGGCGGGGGGGGGGTCACGGTATTCAGGACTTTTGCCGATACCGATATATCCTTAGGTATGAGAAATAATATGTTAATAATGATAATCCTATTCATGTTCATCACTATATTGGCCATTTACAACTGACATTCTCAAATATTTCAGAAATCCTTTTGTGAGAAGTAATAATACAAATAATTGAATATTTGCTTTTCATCGTTCTAAATCGTTTATCGTGGGTTCATGATGAAACCTCTTGGGGGCAATTCCATGTGATCTCGGGCTACACAAATAAATTAGATTTTGATTTGATTAAAGAAAATGACCGATTTGATCACACACACACCGACAGACAGACAGACAGACGATAATGAATCAATACTAACACTTTGCTGAGGCCTACTGTCCTTCTCAAGACTCAGTCACACTCTCCTCTCCATCCAAACCTAGAGGCTGTTCTCTTTGGCATGATGCGAGGAGTGCTAACCAACCCAAGAGAAAAACCTGGATTTCAACTATAGCCTCAATTCCCTTTAAAGGGAAATTTCTGACACGAACACACACACAGACACACATCTGATTAGCCAGAACCCTTCAATATGTGAACCAACGCTGTGAACCTAGGCTAAGCATTCACGCCTTTTAAATACAAACTGCTGTGCCCAGCAGCCTGCCAACTTCACTTACTGTGAGATTTGATCCTGTGAGTCTATTCTGGTGTTAGCGGTGTTATTCTTTGCAGCAGGTAAACCCAGCACACATACACACACACACACACACTCTCAGCGTATTGACCCGCAGACCAGCCTCCAAATTTTTTTATCCCATTCACTTCATTCAGACATCGCTAAAACATACAGAGATGCTAATGCAGCCATTAAGCTAACACCCTCTTTGATCTATTAAGTATGAGCATATAGCTGCATATAAGAGGATTAACTAGAGGTTTCTATAAAGCTGCATCTAACCTATGAAAAGAGAGAGGGAGGGAGAAAGAGAGAGAGAGAGAGAGAGAGAGAGAGAGAGAGAGAGAGAGAGAGAGAGAGAGAGAGAGAGAGAGAGAGAGAGAGAGAGAGAGAGGGGTACAGTAGTAGGGTGAGCAAGATACATTATAAATACAGAAATATCATTTTATTTTTAAGGTTTAATACGTTGAATTTGGGCTAATAAATTATATATATAATTACAAACAGTAGCCTGGTAAAATTGTCGTAAACAGGTGGGAAACTGAAGTATTTTGAGGAATTGCTAAAAACACTTTACATTTAGTCACGTCAGATCTTCACTCTGTCCATGATACGCAAAACGCGGCCTACTACAAAATTGTCGATTTGGCGAGGCCGAGATTAGATACAAGACGACGATCACAAACCTGCGTTTCATCCTGTACGATGCGGTACTGCTCCTTCCACACGGTGATCTTGGAGACCTCGTCTTTGCGAAGTGCCCTCTCCTTCTTCAGCTCGGGGCTCCAGAAGGTCTTGATGGAGTTCATGGAGGAGCTCAGCTTGCTCTCCTTCACCTCCACCTCCCGCCGTAGCAGCTCGTTCTCACGCAGAACCTGGGCGAGTAAGACAAGTAGCGCACACACACACACGCACAAACACGCACGTTGTGACCTCCGCAAATGTGACCCTCCCACACATCCTTGGAAAGTAGTGTAGTAGTGTAATCCTTCTATATACCTACTATACACCTGCACATCACACATATAACTCTGTATGATAGCATGTACAATAATATGAGCTGTATATACCGTATATATCAATCCAAATCTGTCTGTACATACCTGCATATAATCCTTTTTACATACCTGTAGATACTATATCTATATTATCTATACATATCTCTTACTAGTTACGCTGCCGGCCAGTATGACTACAACCATAGTGTCTTTATACTGTATCACGGACTACAACTCTGTACACATACATCTGATTAGCACTACACTCCGTAGTACTCATTTATATATCTTATACCCAGTTTAATCACATGTACATTGCACTTTACTGTTACATTTGCACTCTTGGTTGGGTGTCAAACTCATTTCCATTGTACTGTACTGTACTGTGCTGTATAATGACAATACATTTTAATGTAATCTAATCTAATTTAGTAAACAATAGTTAAACCTGAGCAGGGTACCTCTTTGAGCTGGGACTGCAGGTCCAGAATAGTATTGTCCCTGGCCTGTCTCAAAGAGTGGGGCACGGTGGAGGCCATGTGATGGTCCCCAAAAGCCAGGGCGTCTCCTGCCATCATACCCCCAGGCAGCATGGCGTTGCCGGGTATCGAAGTGGCGATGTTGGGGGTGCTGGCAGCCACGACGCCTCCGCCGCTGACCCTCGACCCGTACGTCACCCTCTGTCTCCCCATGGTGGTCATCATCCCGCCGCTCTTGAGGATGTGATCGGTGCCCAGGCCAACCTCGTTGTCGCTCAGGTACATCGGCCCGGCGGTGGCGTAGGCCGCGTTGAGGGACTGGATGTTCTCCATGGAGAGGGTCTTGCCCCCTGCTCCCCCGGGACCCCCTCCGCTGCCCCCTGTGCTGTTGGTGCGGCGGTGTCCCATCCGCGGGGAGCGGGGGAGGCGAGGGGAGCGGCCAGACCCCTGGTTACTGCCACCGCCTCCTCCTCCGTCTCTCTCTCCACTGTGATTGCCATCTCCTCTGCCCACGGAGCGGGCGCTGCCGTACATCTTCTGCTAAGTAGGAGAACGGAGCTGACAGCGGGTATAGGTTAAGGTCTCAAGGGTGCAAATGTATTCTTGCTGATTGTCTGCTTGCAAGTCTTTCTAGCAGCGATTGGGTTGAAAATGGGATGGTGATCCTGCTTCAATTAGAATCAGCAAGTACACAGTTCATGATAAACTGGAGTTATCTCTCTCTCTCTCCTCACAGTCAGTGACAGATAAGTCTGTCAGGTGCTCCTCTTCAAGCTAAGGAGCTGCCATCCAAGGCTCCAAACAGAGGACTCTGATCTGAAAAGAAAACACAGACGGACAAGTCCAGCAAAAATACAGTTGTCATATCAGTTGAGATAGAGAGCATAGTAGCATCAATCAGGTCAATCACGTGCACCATGCACTTACCTGGACTTGATAATCACTGATTACCACCCATCATGCACTTTATTATTTAAAATATTCTGTTATGTACAGTGTTATATGTGTTATGTGTTTATGTATGTATATATTGTACTACGGTCTGTGGGAGCTCCCCTGAAATGTCGTTGTATACTGTGCAATGACAATTAAAAGTCTATTCTATTCTAATCAGGTGAGTGGCTGAGGAAACAATGAGCATCCAAGTCTTTAAGAAAACGTCAACAAGATATTTCAGATCCTTTTCTGGTCTGTTAATTTACGCAAATGAAATAAAAAGGGGGGGGGGTTAGACATACTGGAGCTCTTGCTTGTGTCTTGTTGGAATGGAACCCGTTAATACATAGTGACTGGCTGGTCCTTAAGGTCCCCAGAGTTTACTCGGAACAGAGTAAATCTGCATTTTGCTATGATGCCCCTCTAGCTCATGGAATGAACTCCAACAGTCCGTAAAGCTTGAGATGATCCCCTCTGTTGCAGAGTTTAAAACCTTGATCTCTTAAAACATGTCAATGAAGTTGTACCTGTTTTAATGGATTGTTATCCTTACTTGTCTAATTGTTATGATTGTATATGTCTTTTCTTTTTTTGCTTAACTGTGTTTTGCTTAACTCTGTATGTACACTCGACGTGACTGTAAATGAGGGGAACCTCAGTTGCCATTCGAGTCTAAATAAAGGTTTGAAATCAAATGAAATGACATTTCTGCTACAAAATTCCACCACAGGCTTCTCACGGCCGGGTAGCGGGTATGTATACTAGCCGTCTGTCTGCGTGGCCTAGCTAGCAGAAAGCTATAAGCTAACACACAGAATGTCCACTTTCTCATCGTTACGTGACATGATGTTACAAGTTGGACACTGTCCGTTATTTCCAATCCGTGTTCCTCAGATCGCTGACTATTGTTGACTAAACACAGAGGGAGGAACAGGGGGCTTGTGACGCTTGTCAACGGTTGTCAGTCACTGCAAGGGAAAAAACACGATCCTCCTCTCAGTTTACGAACAATGTATATAGAAAGTATTTTACTGCTCCTATGTTTTTTACTTTTAACCTTTATTTTCCCTTTTGCTGTGAAGCTCATTGAGATCTCGTTTGAGTTTAAAGTGTGCTATATAAATTAAATGTATTATTATTATTATTACTATTATTATTATTATTATTATTATTATTATTACTACTATTATTATTATTACACAATATTATACAAAATATTGTGTTTAGATAAGACAAGGTTTTGTATACATCTCTGCATGAGTTATAACGAAAATTCGTCCTTTTCCTTTGGAGACACCCAAACCTTCATAAGCATTTTCCTCCTCCTCCTCCATTAAAGGGCTGAGCCTTTAAACTACGCGTTTATCCATTCAAACAGCTCGTCTTCCAGTTCCAGCGGATCTCGTTATTTATATCATGGAAAGCTGAACATCTAAGCTCTATATCAAACGGATTAAATACAGCAATGTTGTAGCCAGCTAGCAGTAACATAGGAGGCTATTCCTTCTTTAAATTTGTGGTCAAGCAGAATCTAAACGTCCCCCCCTCGCTAACACAATAGCCTGGGATGAAAATATCTTTAAACAAACTACCTTCTCGCCTGTCCGGTGGAGGTCAAATCAGAGTTTGTTGTTGAATCCTGCGTCAAATGGAAATCGGCTACAAAAATGTGCATTTTCTTTTTAATTCCTTGATATATCTCTATCTGATTTTCCCATCTTTTTTGCCAGAACAACCAGCGGCTCCGGAGAGCCAGGGCGCTTCAGTGACGTCAGGCCTGCGATGCGCGTGCACGGCAGTCATCGCCACGCTTGAATTTCAAACGCGCGGTCACGAACGTATGGGGGGGAAATGCAGTCAGCGACAACCAATCCTTGCAACATAAGGATCATTTTTTTAATTATATAAAATACATATCATCAACACAATTGAAAAAGTAAGACTTGTGATCAAATAGGTCATTTCAAGAATACATAGAATAGGTCTATGTAATAGTAGATCCAGGCTCCAGCCTATTTTATCTCTGATATTCACCCAGTGTTTGCAAGGAATACATATTCTGTGGAATATTTACTTTGTGGTAGAACAAAAAAATTCCTGCTGCTGATCCAATGATAATAAATGAAAAAATAATAATAGTTATGGCATGTTCATGTCAAACAATACCAAAAGAGGGCAGTACTTGCTTGGAAGAAAATTTGCATTGTTACGGGTTGGTTATGGGATGTATGGGGAATGGGATAGTTTTACATAGAATCAAAAAATCTGGCCATTTTATTTTCTTTGAGTGGAAAGAAAGGGGGGGGGGGTCCTGTTCGAAAGGATACATGGGGATGATATTGATGGACTCTCTTACTGTATTATGGATTGTAACATTGTATCAGGTTCTGCGAGGAGAGCATTGTACCCACCAAAAATAATACGCTGCTTTCCCGACAACGAACCCTGGATTAATGAGGACATAACTCATTGGACGCCACTGACTTGAGCATTGTTTGTTCCTACGACGCCAACGCTCTAAAAGATAGGAATAAGTGGTGGTGTTTGCAGGGCTTTGATTGATTGATTGAAAATTGTATTAACAGATTGCAGAATGGGTACAATACAGTACAGCTCAATACACACAATTGTTAAGGGGATGCAGACCAGAGAAAGACTTTCATCTTGTTTACATCAGGGTCCCCCATTTTCAATTCATCATAACATATATGACATACATGACATACAGGTAGACAGTACGGTTACATCTAGACATTTATGACATACCAGATCTACAAATGTACAGTACTGTTTATGAGTACAAAAAGAGTCTGAAAATATTCTATATTATAGCTATGGATACAATACTATGGCCCATTTGACATCAACTATCTATCGTTCAATATGTGAATAAGAATAAATTCGTCAATACGTTACATCAATACGTTCGCGTGTTATACCGTGGTGAATATAAGTATAGTTTTAGAGTGATCCTGTCTAATCCCAGAAAACGACGATATGCAGCAAAACGTGAATTTCACTAAAAGCGTTGCCGTTTCTCGCCTGGACACGCTACTATTTCCAAATCAAATGTATATAATAGGTATTATGTTTCATCATGAATGCATGAAAGGGGGGGTGTCGTTTTTTGATGCTTTGATCGTCACCAACGGCATACGTTGTGGAGTAACGTTACACACACACACTGCGATCAAGGTGAAATAATGGTTGGATCAAAGCAGGATTGATATAATTTAGTCCTTACCTTCACTAGGAGGTACCCCAAAAAGAATATTCCAATTGTCTGATCGCGAGTCCAAATATTGGTGTCCATCGTGTCGTCAACATAATCCACCACAACAGATGCATCTGGAGCATTTGACACTTCTCAATGCGATCGGGATACCCGCTCGACTCGCTTGACAAAGAAAAGTGCGCCTGGAGACATTTGAACATTGCACAGGCCAAGATATAAAGGTTTCAAAGGGTGCTCGATACTGCCACCTGGGAGGATGCGGCCGGTATTGCACTTTGGCATTCTCAGGATGATTCCCCATGTTAACCCAGAGTCCGTGTGCCTGTAATGAATAGAAATATCGAATAAAAGAAATAACGATGAAAACCCGACTATACTCGGTTCTGGCGCTGAACGGGTCGCAAGATAACCCGACTATCCTCGGGTCTGGCGCTGATTGAGTTAAGGACCTATTGAACAGGAAAAAGAGGGCTTTTATGGCGTTGAACACAGAGGGGGGCGATGCTGTTCAGAAGGAGTTCAAAAAAGAACTTAGAGCAGCCAAAGACAGCTGGAGGCTACAGGCCAACAGCCCCAGAGAGGTGTGTGTGTGTGGGGGGGGGGGGGGGGGTGGGTCAGGAAAATAACAGACTTCAAGCAGCAAGGCGTGGTACTGGAGGCCCCCCCGGAGCGTGCAAATGAATTGATCTTTTTCAACAGGTTTGACCTGAAGAGGGTGCCCCAGCTCTGGAAGGCCAAGCGTCTGCAGGCCCGTCGCTCTGATGTCACACATCATAGAGACCCTCGAGACGTTGGTCCTGCAACACGTCGAGCCCCGGGTGAGTGGCCCCCCTGGACCCCCAGCATACCAGGCAAACATTGGAGTGGAGGTCGCCATTATCTACATGCTCCACAGAGTCTACACACACCAGGAGAGGCCATCAGCTACACGCTCCACAGAGTCTACACCAGGGGTGTCCAACCTTTTTTGAACCAAGATCTACTTTTTTATTTACCACCTAGCCCGAGAGCTACCAGCCAAAATTGTATATTGTAAGCCGTCATTTGAGGCTTTATAAAAGCAGCATAATGAACACAAATCTGTCAGTGCCGAGTCTGACCTCATCTTAAATAACAAACAGCATTGCTTGTTGTAGTTAACAAGGAGAGGAAGAGTTGATTTAGCAAAAAAAAATAATAATAATAATAATTATAATCGAATTTTATTAATCAAGATGTTTACATCTATGTCGGCACACTGGGTTCCTAGCAATCACAATGGTTCCCTGGTTGCCCTCATAAACAACAGTCTCCATATATACATAGGTGTTCACCATTTTTAAATGATGTTAACAAAACGCCCCTCATCTTCAAAAACACAATATTCGGTATAGAGGATACATTCCAACTACCTACTACATAATAGGCAATATATTCATAATGTTATCTCCATCACTTCGAGCAGTTGTTCTAGATAAACACATTTCTGCATTGTCATAGCTAGAAACATATACTCGGCTTCACAGGCTGATAGTATCACTGTGGGCTTTAAGCTCTAAACCTTTGCTGCCCTTTCTGAAACACAGCTGTTCGTCTGCTGCACCTCTGGGGTAACGAAAAACATGTTTTTGACGTAGTTCAATGCTTCTCTGTGGGGTCAGCAAAATACTGTGACAATTTTTACTCACTACAAAACATAGGTCAGGGCGAGTACAGGTTGTCTAACAAATGAGGCTACCCACAGCTTTTCTATACATCTCTTACATCAGTCAAAACATCTCAGGATCTTTTCCACATAATTAAATCATTTAGAACATGGTACGTCATCCACCTTTGTATTTAAACATGGGATCCATTTCTGTATTTAAACATGGAATTAAACATAGGATCCATTTCAGTATTTAAACATGGACTCTACTCAGGTATTTAAACCCGGATTCTACTCCTCCCGTATTTAAACCTGGAGTATCCTCCTCCTGCATTTAAGCAGTGTAGCCACCCCCCTTCAGTATTTAAACAGGGAGTACCCTCCTTCAGCATTTAAGCAATTAGCTACGAACCATACTTTGTATTTGTTGTGGCCTTCAATACCCTCCTGGATTGAATACACCCATTTCCCTCCCACTGTCTGTCTGCCCTCTGGTAACTTGGTTGAATACACCCATTTCCCTCCCACTGTCTGTCTGCCCTCTGGTAACTTGGCTGGAGCAAAGGTGTGGTTGTCCTCTTGGGACCTCATCTCCTCATCCCTTGCTCTCTCCCATTTACTTGATTCGGGGGACACTGTGGCCTCTTTAAAGGTCGGGGGTACCCCACTGACTACCCTGTAGCAGTAATCAACAGTGGTAAGTGTATTGTCATCCTCGTCACTCCCTTTCCGGGCATAGTCTGTCAGATACTTTGGGGGTTTGTGTTCCCTTGAGGGACACCTCCCACTGCTTGGGGCACTTGACGTCACCCTCGGGTGCTCCTTGTCATCGCCCTCTGGGGATGGCTGACTGTCTGCCTGCACGACCGTGCTAAGTACACTGGGCTGATGTGTCTCTGTTTTTACACACCTTACTCTGGAGTCCAGCTCTGGCTCTTCTGTCTGTGTCTCGCTCTCACATGTTGTCTTTGTGACAAACTTGACTAGCATGTGTTTCTGCACTCTCTCTTTACCGGTATGATAAACTAGGAAAGCGGGGCTTCCCTTGTCGTGCCCTACAAAGAGTCCTTTTACACATCTGGACTCTGGCTTTCCCCTGTCCTGCAGGTACGCATAACACACTGATCCAAATCGGTGCATTCTAGCTAGATTACACTTCTTTCCTGTCAGTGCTGTATACGGGGTGGTGCCCGTGTGCTTATTAAAGCACCTGTTTCTGGTGTAAGCGGCTTCTTGCACCGCATAATGCCATAGGCTCTTAGGTAAGTTACTGTCTACTAGCTTACACCTAGCCATTTCGAAAAGGGTGCGCCATTTCCTCTCTGCCACTCCGTTCTGGTGTGGGGGATATGGACATGACGTCTCGTGTCTTATCTTGTACCTTCTCAACAGTGATTGGAACTCTCTGTTTGTGAACTCGGTTTCGTTGTCGGACCTCAAGCATCCTACGTTACCATAAGGGGCTACGTCTGCCAGGAATTTCTCTGTGGCCTGGAGTGTGTCACTCTTTGCTTTGAGAAAGTAAACAAACACTGCTCCTGTGCACACATCTGAAAAAGACTGTACATATCTAAAGCCTCCTATGGACTCGTTGCTTACTGGACCGGCTAGATCCGTGTTAACTAGTGCAAGTGGTACCTTTACTTTTTCTGTGGTATTTCTGTTTCTCGATTGAGTAAACTTCCCCGTTTTGCACACTACACATTTTTTGTCAGGTCTACGCTTTTCACCTTCAATGTGCATGCCTTCTGTCACTGCTTGCAGTTTCAGTAAATCCTCGTAATTACAATGACCCATAATCTCGTGCCATGTCTGAATATCGTGACTGGCCGTCACGCTACACATATCATTATTATCATTACACTTGTCGTTGTCATTACACTCTGTTTGCAGATAATACATTCTCTGGTACATCTTTATGTCAAACCGTGTACCGTCAGGCTCTACAAGAACATTTTTACCTTTATCGAAGAATACCTTGGCACCGCTTGCAGTAGCAGCTATTACAGAGAATAGTCCTTGTGGGAACGATGGTACGTAGAGAGCGTACTTTAACGTCACTGTACGCCGGCGCCCCCCACTGTGCGTCTCCTCTCTCTTGCGCCAAACCGAAGGTGCGCTTCCTGTCTGCCAGCTCCATGCTGTGCCTCTCCGGGTGGAAAGTGTTGTCAAAGTTCTTGAACCGACTCCTGTCGTTGATGACATGGGACGACGCACCTGTGTCCACGATCAGTCCCTTCCTCTGGGCCCGCTGCAGCTGTGCCGGCCTGGCGATCCACGCTGTCCGCGCCCCGAAAGCGAAGTCTTCTTGTCCCGTTATTCTTCGGGCATCGTCTCGATCCGTCTCACATCGACCGTCGCTGCCATCGTGTCCACATCTTGTCTGTAGCCGCCGTCTCGTCCATGGCCGCCGTCTTGTCCATGCGTGTATCGCGCGCTCTGGTCGTGTTTCTTCATGCACGCTCTGTCTGTGTGCCCCGTGGATTTGCAGAAGCTACACCAGACAGTCTTTGTGCAGTCGCCTCTCCGATTGCCTTTCTCTCCGCATCGCCAACACGCCAGTTCTGGTCCTCTCCCTTGGCGTCGTTCCCTTAGCACCCTCTCTCCCGCCTCCGCGGCGGCTGGGTGGGTATCTTCTGAGGCCTCGAAGTTTCTTAACTTGGCCTTGAACTGTCCCAGCGTCATGTCCGCTGAACCGTGTGTTACCAGGAGTGTGAACGGTTTGTACAGCTCCGGTAGTCCCCTCATCACCATCGCCATCATTATCGCTTGGTGCTTCTCCTGCACTCTTCAATGCCGTCATGGACTGCTCAGCTCTGATGACGTATTCGGTCACCGTCTCGGTGTGCCCCTTCCTCAGTCCCGTTAGTGTTATGTAGAGGGCCGCGACTCGGGGTCTTCCTCGCCCGATGTAATGGTCTCTCAACACCTCCAGGCTTTCTCGACCTTTGTCTTTAGTGTCGGGGAATATCAGCCCCAAGCTGATGTCGTCGAGCAGTGGCGCTAACTCACAGTACGCGTCTGCGTTACGCTGGTCATGCAGGGCTTGCTCTTCCGCCGTCAGGTCTCCCGTGGGAGCTGTCAAGATCATCGCCTTCAGTCCCGCACCGTGCATGCAGCATAACATGCGCTCTTCCCAGAGCTCGTAGTCCTCTGCTTTTCCATTGAATGAGGGCCATTTGCTCCTTCCCTTGGTCGCCATCCTCTTGGTTGATGGTAGGCGTAGCTTTAGCTCTTGTTGGCCTAGCGTCTAGCCACGCGGTGCTCCCGGTGCTAACCTAGCCTATACTTTAGCTAAGCTTGTTACCCTTATTATTTCGCCCCAGCGTGATCTGGGCCCATAACCTGTTGACAGAATCCGGCTATAGGGCGACAATAATGTGGTCAAGAGGCATGGTTTCTATCTCACATGGTATGAGCAGCAGCACATGAGTTCTCCTCTCACTGAGAGGCTGGTGGAGAAAGAGGTAGAGGGGGAGGAGACATCTCTATTTATACTCGCCACCTGGTGGTATCTTGAGTGGCTCCGCCTAGAGCGCCCTCTAGTGGAAACAGTTATATATGCAGTTAGACAGTTACTAACAATCCTACATAGAACCTCTAACTTCAACAGCTCTTTTAATATAAATGGTAAGTGGTGCATTTATATAGCAGCTTTTATCCAAAGCGCTTTACAATTTTGTTCCTCTTATTCTCACACTCACACATTCACACGCCGAAGACGGAGGCAACCATGCAAGATGCCAACCTGCTCATCGGGAACAATTA
Source organism: Notolepis coatsorum (assembly GCF_963971535.1). NCBI lineage: Eukaryota > Metazoa > Chordata > Actinopteri > Aulopiformes > Paralepididae > Notolepis > Notolepis coatsorum. Next base: position 76,697,072 of record NC_140182.1, read on the forward strand.
GGGGTTAAGTGTCTTGCTCAAGGACATTTCGACACGCTGAACAGGAGGAGTGGGAATTTAACCAGGAACCTTCCGATTACCAGGCGACGGCTCTAGCTCCTGAGCCACTGTTGCCCCCATCGGGGGCACCAATATCATCCAGCCTCTGTGGCTAGCAGAGAAGCTCACAGCGATGTGACTGGACCATGGCCTGATGACCTGGATCACTGACTACCTCACCAACAGACCACAGTACATCAGACTGCAGGGCAGCCAGTCAGATGCGCTGGTGAGTTAGTCTGAATCACAAATGGTGAATGGTAAATGGACTGCATTTATATAGTGCTTTTATCCAAAAGCGCTTTACAACTTATGCCTTACCCACTCACTCACATTCACACACCGACAGCAGAGGTGCCATACAAGGTGCCAACCTGCTCATCAGGAGCAGTTATGGGTTAAGTGTCTCGCTCAAGGACACTTTGACACGCTGCCTGGGAACTGGGAACCTTCCAACGACCAGACGAGCATACCATTTACCATTTACCTCCTGAGCCACTGTGGCTATAAGCATGCCATTGGCCAACTATTTCAGTTGGAATTCTCCCCCCCCCCTTCTGCTATCTGCGACGCTATGATGTGATTGGTTTAAACAAATACAAACAAGCCAGAGCGGGTTTTCCCTTATAGTGGATAGTGGAATGATAATAGGTTCAGTCAGACCTCTCTTTGGCACTGATACAGTGCTAACCATCTAACCCTATAACCTTACTGTCATGCACTAATAAACCTAATAAACTAACCTACACTGTAGCACTCAGTGTAGGTGTAGTGTGGAGAGAGAATGAAATAGAATAGAATAGAATAGACTTTATTTTTATACTTTACATTATACTTGCGTATACGAGATTGCGTATACGAGAAAATAAGCATAAAATCACACAAGTAATAAAGAATAAATAAATAAACACAATATCACAATAGTGTACCGTATGATACTATACACACAGGTAATAAAAAAAGAAACAATGTCACAATACTATACAATATACAGAATATACAACAATCACAGTGTCAGACAGTAGTGGGTAAATAATTGCACTTGTGAATATTGCACTTGAAGGGTAGAATATTGCAGTATAGCTACGCGAGACTAGCTGGTGAGCAACACAGGCAGTCACCGAAAAACTGTGCCATGCCCTGTTTACCCTCTACAACTACGACTTCTGCTACAACTCAAGTACGTGCCACCTACAGACGTTTCATGTGGCGACAGCAACCAAGAAGAGGCTCCCCTCCCTACTCCCATCACTATCTAAGAGGAGGAGGTGGAGGTGGTGGGGCGGAGCTTCCTACAGGCGATATAGGCGGTTTTTTTTGTTGTTGTTGCTCGGCGCAGTTTTGGCGCCCCCCTCTATATCTGCAACCATTATTTTTACATAAAAAAAATTCTAACATAAGGGAAAATGAGCCAAAAATCTAAAACGGTCGGTCGGTCTTAGCCTCAACTTTAGGTGTTCACAGTCAGAACATGCTAGAGCGCTGTGCATTGATGGGTATCGGTCAAGTGTTTATAGAATTGAGCGTTGAGGAAAGAAAGACTAACGTTAGAGAACTATGAAGAGGCAAAAGCCATCCGGCCATCCAGTATAAAAAGAGAAGAAAAGAAGAAGACGAGAAACATGCCAAGGTGAAAGGTATGCAATTTTGTACAACTTCCAAGACCTGCCACACCAAGAGCTGATGAAGCAAGCAGAGGCACTTGTACACACCTTAAACCATGGAGGGCAATCTGATTTGGATGGGAAGGAGCTAGCTCAGGAGTTGGAAAATTTGATGTGATTGATGACTTTGCAGCGAGGAAGGCCAGAAGGATTGCACTGTAAATGGAAACCAGTAGGAGCTACAGGCTAACTTTGAAGTGTGATGATAGGGAGTGGAATGTAAATAGTTCTTTAGACAAAGTGAATTTGTAATTTTTATTTATTTGTTTGTTTTTTTAGCATATTATATTTTGATTATATATGTGTAACATATTTTACAATACATAATGTTCTTTTAAAGCAAATGTGCACGTTATTTTATTGTTTGTTATTGTTATTATTATTATTGATTGTTAGCTAAGTTGTTTGTTTTAATTCTTTAGTGTGCACTTTACATTTCTTCTTAATTTTCTTTGAAAGCAAATTTGCACATTCTTTTATTGTTTGTTATTGTTATTATTATTATTGTGTGTTAGCTAAGTTGTTTATTTGTTTTAATTCTTTAGTGTGCACTTTACATTTATTCTTAGCTCTTGTTGTTGCTTGTAAAAAATAAAGGTGCAGTACTTTATGGTATAACTGTTAACCCTTTCACTGCCACACGACGGGTTGGACAACACAGAGGCCCTCTCAGAGCAGACTGTTATATAGTCGTACTGGCGAATCGCGTCCTGCTCTTCGCCATCGAGATATACCTCATCTCCAGTACCTAGTGTACTCCATCAACGAATAAAAACAAATACACCCAGCACCTGCCAGGCCCCGCCCTAGTGACGTACTATATAGCACTAGGCGTGGTCACCACTCGCCCTTCCTCTATTTTCGTTTCCATCATGGCGGATGCTTGCACCCTGTGAAACTAGTTGTAATGAAAAGTTTAGATGAGTGCTTACCGGAGATTTGCCTACCCCTGGAATCTTCACGGCATGTTCTGACGGCGCTCGTATGGGTTCTGCGACTCTGCAGCGGGATGCATTTCGATGTATCTCAGCGTCGAGTCTGTAGTCTCCTCGTCTTATTGACAGCAGACAGAGGGACGGCGTGTGAGGTGTAGCTATCGAGCTACCTCACACAAGGTAGGATCTGCGCCACTAGGCATTAACGCTGGTGTTAGTACTGCTGCTTGTTGTTTTGTTAGACAACCGAGTTGTATATCGGCGCCAGGGGCAGGATGTTTGGGTAAACGTCCCTCTGAGGTGGACGTTTCCCAGGCTGTCCTGGAGCGCGCTGCTAATACTAAATGCTATAATGCTGGGTCACTGTTCTACTGTTCCCCGCTGTGGGATGTCACTAGGCATGACAATGCTGGCGTTTGTGATGTGCTCGAGTTGTCCCGGGAGACAACCGAGTTGTGTATTGGCGCAAGCGGCGGGATATCTGGGTAAACGTTGTTGTTTTCCCCGTTATCCTGGAGCGCGCGGCTAACGATATGCTATGTTGGGCTACTGTTTCTGTTTTGTCTCCCTGCTGCGGGAATGTCTGTCTACACTACAGTCTTCCCTCCTCTTAACCATTCATGCTGACGGTCAATCAATGTCTACTGGGGGAGTATTGCGGGGGGGCTTTGTTTACCTTTTCATGGGTAAAAGGGCTGGTGTGCTGTTTGTGAATATTATGAATGAATGCGGGACTGGTTCTCTGGTCCGCATCCCTTTAACGTTGTGTGCATGGGCTAGCCCATTCTACAGTATATTGGTGGTGTTAGGTCATTTATTCATTAATAGGCCGGGAGCCAGGTCCACCCCTCAGGATGTTTTTTGCTACCTTTTTTTCATTATTATTTCCAGTTATCCCATACCTTGGGCCATCACGAGTTGATAATGACCACCCCCAAATCAGCCCTGTCTGGCCTCAGGGGCCAAAAAACCCTATTTTTGGGAAAAGCTTCTGGCGAAATTATGTAATTGCAAATATGAGGGTACTGCGACTGCATAAATGGTCAAATAAGTCTGAAACTTTGCATGGTGTATCCTGACACATAGGGGAAAAGTATCAGAATAATACTCTGGGCCTTACTACCTTTCTATTGTCAAATATCACCCTCAGAATACCCCAAAAGACAAAAAGATTTCTGTCCGCCTGACAAATTGTCATCAAAAGTGATAATCTTCAAGTATTGTATTATACATGTTGCTGCCTCACATGGATATAAAAACTGCCCACATTTATAAGCTTCAATTTAAGTCCAAGATGACCTTTCTATCTAGAATAGTACACCTGCTATGTTCAAAGTTCTCCATTGTACCTCAAATCGAGAAAATAGAACATTCAACCCTTATTTCTTCTCTTTTTTTTCTCCCTTATTTTTTATATCTAAAAAATATATTAAACAAGAGTTGAGACTTAAGTAATGTAATGCTATACTATCTGAAGTTAATTACATGAAAAGTGAACAATGTTACGCCCCCTGGTGGACCGGGGTATCACAGTGCAACATAAAGCAGTGCTGACCGGGTTACACACACCAACCAACCAAAACCCTAACCCTGTTTCATGTCACATCCCACCTGAAGTTATTCAGCAAAGACAATTTTGGGTAAGTTGATCTATTATTCTGGCTGTGGGAAGAGATTGAGTGTCCAATATCTTTTTTACATGAAAGGTGGCAACTCTACTTCTAGAGTGATAACATTAAGTTAGCTTTTAGATTGTTAGCTAATATAGCCAGCCCAATGTAGCTAGCTAGTGAGAGTAGAAGTGGGAGAGAAATTATGAAATTGTAATTATTGAGAAAATAAATTATAATTATTAGCAACTCTACTTCTACAGTGATAACATTAGCTAGTTAGCTTGTAGATTGTTAGCTGCCAGCCCAATGTAGCTAGCTAGTGGGAGACTAGTGAGAGCAGAAGTGGGATATAAATTATGGTGTGTGTGTGTGTGTGTGTGTGTGTGTGTGTGTGTGTGTGTGTGTGTGTGTGTGTGTGTGTGTGTGTGTGTGTGTGTGTGTGTGTACAATATTTTGCTGTTGTAATGAATATACTGACTTTCTGATGGTTGCAATGCTACTGTATAGTCAAGGTGTCAAAGAGACGACAAGATGCCTGGATAACTTGGCAGAGTGCTTCAAAGAAGAATCAGCCACCGCCCCCAGTCTGGGATATTAGTCCATGTCTGAGGTTAGATGTCAATGAAATGTGAAACATTGGATCTAAATTAATGTATATTGGCACATAAGCCTGTTCAAGCTGCTGCAGTCAGGCAACCGCCTCTGCATACATGCAGCAAGAACAGAGAGACTCAGACTCAGCTTCTTCCCCCAGGCCATCAGAACACTGAACACTGATCTCTCCACACACAAGCACATAATAACTGGGACAGAGTGGCGGCTACGTGGCGTAGTGGGCAAGGCGCTCGCCACGAAATGCTGGAGACGCTGGGCTCGTCAGTTCGAGCCCAGCGCTCCACATTTGCTTTCAGTTTAGCTGGTCGTTCATACTAATACACATTGGCCGTATTAGGGGGTGGGAAACTGATGGGTGGGGATCGGGCGTTGTGGACAGCGACTCCTACAGGTCGGTTGGTGCGCCTGCGCAGTAGAATCAGGAAGTGTCGGGGGCAGCGTGAGCCTCCCACGCGTTACTCCTCGCCACTGAGAGATCGAGCTGCGCAGGTGAAAAGATGCGACTGCTGTTACCTCAAGTACCGGAGGGGACTTGTGCTATGTATGACTTAGTCCACATTGCAGCCGGCTTGTGGGAGGCAAGAAACAGCGTCCGTGACAGGGGAGGGTTGAATTGGATGATACGAAATTGGGATGAGAGAAAAATATAGAAAATGGGAGAAAAAGTGGATACAAACAAAAAAAACTGGGACAGAGCAATGAACACACACAAATCCATGCTGGAAGCTCTAGAGAGACTCCTCTATGACAAGTATCTGGAAACTCATGAACCACTCTCTGCAGAATGGACTGCATTTTTGGAAAATCTCACTCTGAATCAATCTACTCTTGCTGAAGTGCTCTCATCAGAAGATGTATCTCACCACATGGCAGAATATCATGCATTCAGAGAAGCCGTGAGAAATGGGAAGCTGGGAGAAACTAGACAGTTTTGGATGGAATACATGGACTGTACCTGGCTCGTCCTGTCAATAAATAAGGCAATCAAAATGAATGACTATGAAGGATACAAAGCCACCCTAAACAACATGCCATACCTTTTCTTCTGCTCAGACCAGCAGAACTATGCTAGATTCCTCACATACTTGGGATACTATCTTGAACACATTGAGGAAACACATCCAGGATCTGAGAAACGTTTGCGTGCTGGAGCAATCAATGTATCCAGATCACATATCCCAGCCAACCGCTGCCACACTGACAAAACAATAGAAGAGACTGCTATGAAATGGCTCAAGTCAAACTCAGGGTCTGGAACATATTCTGCAGGGATCTGTGGAATCACCAGTAACTATGAAGCCAGCCAACGTCATATCCTGACTGCCCATGCCAAAGGAGAGTATGTAGAAGAGATGTGGAAAATGACAAGCGACCGAGGTGAACATACAGAGAAGCAGCAACGAGATCTAAGAACACGTGAAATCACTCTGTCTGAGAAGCAAGTCCAGCAAACAGAGTTTTATCAACCCATTTCAGCTTGATACTTCTCAGCCCTTGACAAGTTTGACTTCAGGAGCAGCTATGCCAGAAGAGGTGCGCAATGATGTGCTGAATGCCCTGAAAAATGGCAAAACTCAAAAAGAGAAGTTCATCTGTGATCGACTTCAGACAAAAAAAGTCCTTTTCTTTGAACCTACCAAGAGGAACAGATTCAAGACAATGTCATCTATCACACCTAAAAGGAAGCTTGTGGCATCAAACCAGAAAGTGATCCAGTACAAGGCCACAAGTGGGTTCATCTTTCAGATCTTTGTCAAATCACAACAACTCAAGTCACAAATAAGCATCTCTGACCTAATGACCTATCCCTTGACTCTGACGCCATACTCCATCTCAACAATCGATAGTTTTTTTTCCGCAAAAACCAACAAAGCAAACTAAATTAACTACATGATAAAAGATGCTGAGAATGCCCAACTTCCTTCCCCAAGCCAATGTGCTCTCATTCAAGATGGAAACTCCTCATTCTACATGCGTGATGTGCCACGAACAATGACGAATATATCAGAGCGCACCTTCAAAAGTCTACCGGCTGCAGCTGAAACTATCAGCAGACACTGACCTTGACCGTCTTCATTCACCAAAATCAGCTGAGAGGGATTGCAGAGGTTGTGGTGAACGTTTTATGGTGAAGGGGCTAAATGTTCATCGGCCCACTGATTGGAATGGTTCTCACAAATGATGAAAACAAGAAGGCCCTCATTCATTTACTTCTGGATCACTGGAGCTCTGAAGATATAATGAAAGACATCCTCCGAAGGCCTGTTATTTTTGTAGAGGCTGGTCAATGCTGGAGTGATGTCTAAAGAGCTTCTACCTGTTCAAAACATTAAGAAACGGATGTGAGGGTAATCATTTACATGCAGTATATCCAAACCAAAAGGCCTCACATCACAACAGTCAGAGTCAGAGCAAAATACTCTGACATTTTCTTCATCCTCCTGTATTATGCCAAGTCATCAACTGTCAACATCCTCTTTGACATGGGAGATAGACTGATCAACATCAACCAGCTGGCTGAAGATTACTCAGAGGAACACATTTCAGCTCTCCTGGCCTTGCACGTATTCATTGGTGCTGACTGCACATCAGCATTCAAAGGCAAAGGGAAGGTGCGACCGATGAAGATTATTATTTTTTTTTTTACTTTATTTTTTAGCGTCTATCGCTTTTCTGGTCAAGCATGACCGACAGATACAGGGTGAAACGGGATATAGAGCAGGGGAAGACATTCTCGCAAATGACGGCGGGTCCGGGAATCGAACTTGGAGTCCACCAGATCCGTGACGCAGCACGGTTTTCCCCGACGCAGAAATGGCGCTGAGATATGCGGTGAGCTACTGGAGCCCCCCCGATGAAGATTCTTAATCAGAAAAGTTTATCCAGATCTTTGCTGAAGTGGGGAACTCTTGGGAGCTTGATGAGTGGATTCTCAGTGGTGTTGAAGAGTTCACCTGTCGCCTCTATGGTTTCAGTCGTCGAATCAAGAAGGTTGATGAGGCAAGAGAGATTAAAGTCAAGATGTGTGGCTCAAGCCTTGAGCTTCGACAGGGTATCTCCGTTGACCTCTCCACCTTCCCACCTTGCAAGAGGGTCCTCTTACAGCACATGAGAAGAGTCAACTTCCAGGCATGTGTCTGGAAGAGGGCTCATGAGGACTACCCGGAGATCCCATCCCCTCTCGACCATGGATTTCACATTAACACAGAGACTGGCAAGCTAGAACCACTGTGGTTTGTTGGCAGAAGAAGAAACGGATGAAGATGACTTAGCAGATGAAATCCATACAAATATGGATAATGATGATGAGGAGGAGGAGGAAGAGGAGGAAGAAAATGATGATTAAAATTATAATAAAAATTATCATAGTTTTATAGTCAGCTAATGGATCACAGCAAATAGAGTAAGCAGCAAAAGGGGTCTAAGAACCAAAGAAATGTATTCTATTTTTAGTTTGAGCTGTATTTTATTTTCTCCATTTGGCTGTATAGAATATCTATCTACAGTTTAGTAATGTTGATTCTATTTACTTCTTGATAACAGACTGCACACTAGAGTCATTTTGTTCATTGTGTTGCCTGGACTTTGTTCTTCAATACATTTCATATTTGGTTACCGGGTTTTCTGTGACTGAACCCTCCTTTGCTCAATCTGTTTTATGTTGCACTGTGATACCCCGGTCCACCAGGGGGCGTAACATTGTTCACTTTTCATGTAATTAACTACAGATAGTATAGCATTACATTACTTAAGTCTCAGCTCTTGTTTAATATAATTTTTAGATATAAAAAATAAGGGAGAAAAAAAAGAGAAGAAATATGTTCTATTTTCTTGATTTGAGGTACAATGGAGAACGTTGGTCATAGCAGGTGTAATATTTCTAGATAGAAAGGTCATCTTGGACTTAAATTGAAGCTTATAAATGTGGGATGTTTTTATATCCATGTGAAGCAGCAACATGTATAATAAAATACTTGAAAAGTATCACTTTTGATGACAATTTGTCAGGCGGACAGAATTTGTTTTGTCTTTTGGGGTATTCTGAGGGTGATATTTGACAATAGAAAGGTAGTAAGCTCCAGAGTATTATCCTGATACTTTTCCCCTATGTGTCAGGATACACAATGCAAAGTTTCAGACTTATCTGACCATTTATGCAGTCGCAGTACCGTCATATTTGCAATTACATAATTTCACCAGAAGCTTTTCCCAAAAAGAGGGGTTTTTGGCCCCTGAGGCCAGACAGGGCTGATTTGGGGGTGGTCATTATCAACTTGTGATGGCCCAAGGTATGGGATAACAGGAAATAATAATGAAAAAAAGATAGCAAAAAACATCCTGAGGGGTGGACCTGGCTCCCGGCCTATAACCCCTTCATGGTGCACACCACAGTGGAGGTTGCTGGTTGCAACCACCACTGGTGCTCCGTGTTAGCATCAGTCCTTTGCTTTTGACATGTTGAAACAGTGCCCCGCCCGGCCGACGCCATGAGGTGGGTCGACCCGGCGAGTGGCTGGTGGGCTGCTAAAGCCTGTACCGCCACGGTATGGAATTGGCAGCGATTAGTAACTGTGTTCGAATTGCTGTTTTTTCTGTCAAAAATGGTGTCTGGTGGCGGGGCCTTGAGGGCCAGCCGACGTCGACACATCGCGCGAGGTTGTTGACGTTATTAGCTTTGACCTAGCCGCAAGCTATAACCGCTCAGGGCTCCCCTCTCCGCAGAGGATCTTGGTCTTCCGCTGGAGCGCGGGCGGTATTTGTCCTAGGCCCCACACCGCCTCACACCGCGCAGCCAGAGGTGAGAGCACGGCCTCGTCAGCGGCTATGGCGAGGCCCTCGACAGGCGGCCATGTTTTCCCCCACCAGAGGTATCCTGGGCGTTGAGTCGACAGGTGTCCACAAGGCCGACAGCCTTGGCAGCCGAGGGATCAGCCATGTTGGATGAGCTCGGCTTGGAATATACAAGCCGTCGCCGTCCTGCCGCGAGCAGCCCGCTCTCCCCCAACATCAGCGGAAAATGGGCTCTGATTTGTTTCCTTTGGCTGCGGGCCGCGAGCCTTCGTTGAAGCGCATGCGGCCCCACGTTTCGCTTCTCATGGGGACAGGGGCTGACACCCAGTTGATGGCTGAGCCTGGGTCTGTCCGTGAGAATGTTGTGCTGTCAAGCGGCTCCCACACCATAAGCTGTGTTTGGTTGAGCCTGGTGTTACGTCTGTCAACTACAAGTGTTGTCAGCAGGGGGGCTCGAAACCTTTTTGAGGCACACAGTGCAGGCTTCCCCGACCTCGCCTTCGCCAGGCCAGGTATCATGTTGGTGCCTCCCACTCCTGAAAGATTGGCAGTGGTCTCGCAGGCGCGCGTGATTTGGGTGGTAGTAATATCACTGCAGGGCTACGGTGTGTAGGAACCCATGGGGGCTTCACACCTTGCATGTCCGGCTGCAGAACAACTCCTCAGCATGTTCTGGAGGGGTGTTCAGTGGGGGAGCTTTTGTCACCTAGACTGATGTCAGCTTCCCCCGTATCAAACCGGCCCTTTCTGACGGGGTCCCCCCTTGGGTGCGATTGCCTCGTGGGTAGTGTCAGGGTCAGATGTCCCGACACGGAACGCTCTGCTCGCACGGGTCCAGGGTTGGCTACGCACAGCGGGTGGGACCGGGCCGCCTAGCTACAGTTCCTAGCGGACCTGCGCCACATGGCGGCGGGTGCGTTGGGAGTGTCATCACATATGGCTACGGCAGTACCATATGTCGAGGTGGATGGAGAGAACGCTGAGGCTTGGACTTGTATTTACACAACCCCATACGTTTTCGGGTTTGGTACAGACCCTATTGTCAGGGTCACCAGCAGTGACAGCTCTGGTCAACGAGATCCAATCTCTGTGGACGAAGCAAGCCATCGTCGTGGTGTTTTCCTCCCGGTGTTCTCTGGTGCCTGAGAAATCGGGAGGGGGGGGTGTCAGACCCATACTGGACCTGTCCCATGGGAAGGTTCAGCATTTTTTGGATCGTCTCCTACCTGTTGAACACTGTCAGGTGGGGGCCTGGTTCTCCTCCATAGACCTGTAGGATGCGTATTCGCATCCCCAATCTTCTATCCTAGGGCTTACCTACGCTTACTTTGCAGGGTTAGCGTATGAGTACCAGAGGCTGCCGTTCAGCTTTTCTCTGGCTCCCCGCATCTTCACCAAGCACTGGGGCCTCTGCGTCGTCAGGGGTTACGAAGTGTATTCTGCCCTGACGACGTTCTGGTCCTTGGCGGTCAAGGTGGATCGTCAGGTCTCATACCAGGCAGGTTTCCTACCAGCCTGGGGTTGCTGTAGACTGGAAGTAGAGTACTCCTCTTCCCAGTCAACGGGTGGAGTGCTATGGGCATCCCTCTCAGAGCGTGTTGTCGACACGCTCGGGAGGTTTCGTCCTAGGACGGTTACGGCACTGTCTGTGATACGCCTGCTCGGTATGATGGCATCTGCTCATTCCATGGTCCCTCTTGGCCTCCTCTTCACCCCAGGAGGAGGTTACGGAGGTGGTTCTTTTCCAGTATGGAAATAGACCCGGTGAGAGGCAAGTGGAAGCGGCTAAGGTTCCCGTGTCAGTACTGGGGGACCTCGCCCCCTGGGGAGGGCCTGGGGTCCTCACCAGGGTGGTCCCCATGGGCAGTAGGCTGTCACACGTCCTCGCTGGAGACGCGTCGGGCCAACGCAGTAGGGGGCAGCTGGCAAGCCATGCTGCCCGGTCTGCGCTATGTTCAATGTGTTGGTATTGAAAGCGGTCCTTCTGGTCCTCAAACGGTGTTTGATCAGGACGGACAATACGACGTCAGCGTCGTATATCGACAGACAGGGAGGAGTACGCTCCCCCCGTCTGCACCGGGCGGCGGGCGGCTGGCTATGGGCGTTCTCCATCTGCGCGGCCTGAGGACTCTCCACATCCCCGGCAGGGTGAATGTGGGTACAGGTGTGATGTCGCGGGGCGGTCCTCACCCTGACGGGTGGGGATTACATCTGTTAGGTCAGTTGTTGGGGCGGGTACGTTGAGGAGCGCAGGTCCTTGATCCTGATTGCGCCGGACCGGGGCGCAGCTGTGTGGTTCCCGGTCCTGATCCAGCTATTGGTATCCCCGTCATGGCCTGTTCCTTGGTCATCGCGGGCCCTCTCTCAAGCGCACGGGTCTCTGTGTTAGTTCCCTGTGCTGGGCCAGCCGCTGATGGTTTGGCTGGTGAGAGGGTGAGTTTGGAGAGGATGGATCCTTCTGCCACTATCGCGGGTTACGCGGGTAGGTGGCGTATTTTCCAAGAGTGGTGTAAGGCCACCCTCTTGTGAAGCGTTTACTGCTTGGCGCTCGGCGCCTTAAGCCGGTGAAACGTTCTCTGGCTCCGAGTTGAGATCTTCAATTGGTACTCGGTCGGTTGTCCGAGGCCCCGTTTGAGCCTCTTGAGCAAAGCCTTGGGACTGCGTTCCTGCTGGCCGTCACCTCCGCTAAGCGCGTGGGTGAGCTCTGTGCTCTCTCGGTGCGGCCTGAGTGTCTGTCTATTCGTTTCGATAGCGGTGCCACTCTGAGGCCTAATCCAGTCTTCGTGCCAAAGAATATCCGGAGTTCTTTCCGCTCCAGGGATATTATCAGTGGTGCAGTGGCAAATTGACAGTAGGTCAAACGCTCCACACGCGTGCGCGCGTGCGCGCGCATGCACAGTTTTTTTTGGCTGCTCTCGTCCTGCAGCTGGATACTATTGCCTCACAGCGCGGCCGTCAGCGCGCGGCCCAGAGAGCGCCGCTGGCTCTGCGGCTCTGCAGCTGCATGCTTCTCCGGGAGTCCGGTTGGATAATGCCATGTAAAAAGCGATTGCGCGTACTTCAGCCTCAGTGACCGAGGTATAACGCCGTTATACCGAGTTATACCAGCACTGCACCACTGGATATTATGGTTCAGGCGTTCATCCGCCTCCTCACGCTAGTGAGTTGGAGGCGAGCCTTCACCTGTCATGTCCGGTCCGGGCTTGGGGATTTACCTCAGCCGTACTCAGGGCCTCAGGGCTACCGATTGATTGATTGATTGAAAACTTTATTAACAGATTGCAGAATGGGTACAGTACAGTACAGCTCAATACATACAATTGTTAAGGGGATGCAGACCAGAGAAAGACTTTCGTCTTGTTTACATCAGGGTCCCCCATTTTCAATTCATCGTAACATATATGACATACATGACATACAGATAGACAGAACTGCTACATCTATACATTTATGACATATCAGATTTGCAATTACAGTACTGTTTGTGATACAAAAAGAGTCCAGAAAAAAAAAGTATATACATTTGACGTAGAAACTGTACATTGGATTGGGTAGGTGGGGGTGGGGGGGGACTGTACATTGGAGGTGGTTGGGTGGGTGGGGGGGGGGGGGGGGTTGGGTAGGAGTGGGGGGGGGGGGTTGGGTAGGAGGGGTGGGTGGGCGACACTGTACAACTGTACAAACAAAACTGTACATTGGATTATTGACAAGACCATACTTGGTAATTTACTGTACATTGGAGGGGGTTGTGTTCGGACATTTACAGGGGCCAGTTTCGAGTTGCAGTCTCCCTTAGGTGTTTTTTGAGAGTGTTTTTGAAAGTGGGTAGTGATTCACATTCCTTTACAGCTTTGGGTAGGGCGTTCCACATTGATGTGGCATAATTGCGAAACGTGTTTAGTCCCTTGTTTGAGCCGAATCTGGGTTTAACATGATTTGTGGAGCTCCCTCTGGTGTTGTGATCGTGGTATTCACTGACCTTTGGGAAGTATTTTGACATGTACATGGGTACCTTGGTCGTGTAGTGTATCTTGTAGACCAGGCCCATTGCAAGTTGCTGTACTCTGTCATCTACTCTAAGCCATCCTAGGTTGTCAAAGTGGGCAGGGGTGAGGTGGCTTCTAGGAGTAAGGTCAAGCAGTAGTCTGACCAGTTTGTTTTGAGATGTTTGTAATTTTGTTTTTAGCGCCTTTGAGGTGCTTTGGTACCATGAGGTGCAAGCATAGTCGTAGTACCCTTGAATGAGTGCTCCTGCTAGAGTCTTCAGGGTATTCTTGTTTACCAGTGAGGAGATCCGGTACAAGAATCGAGTTCGTTGGTTGACTTTTTTTATTACATTGGATGCCATTTTGTCACAGGAAAGATTTGCCTCTAGGATGGAACCCAGGTAGGTAATATCTTCTTTCCTTGTGACAATATTGTCACCCACTGTAACTGAGAAGCCGTCGGTCTTGCTGAGTTTGTTATTTGAACCGAAGAGAATGGACTCTGTTTTGCCCATGTGTAATGATAGTTTGTTATCAGCGAGCCATATGCAGATTTTGCCTAGTTCTGAGCTGAGGGTTTTTTCAACCTGTAACTTGTTCTTGTCAGAGACCAGCAGGGCTGAGTCGTCCGCAAACAGGAACAAGTTGCAGTCACAAGCTGACGACATGTCATTTGCATAAATTAGGAACAGTAGCGGACCTAGTATGCTTCCTTGTGGAACACCACAGCTTACTGTGAGGGGGGGGGATAGGGTACCGTTTACCTCCACCATCTGCTCTCTCCCCTCCAGGTAGGATTGCATCCAGCTCACTGATAGACTATCAAAACCAATTGCTTTTAGCTTGTCAATCAGAATGGTGTGATTGACAGTGTCAAAGGCCTTTTGTAGGTCCAGCATGACCATGCCGCAGTATTTGCCCGCGTCCACCTCTTGTTTGATGTGGTCGTTTAAATAGAGAAGGCATGTGTCAGTGGAGTGGGATGTTCTGAAGCCAGATTGGAATTCGTAGATTAGATTTTTTTCCGCAAGGTATTTTTCGACCTGTTCGTATACAATTTTTTCCATGACTTTCGAGATGGAGGTAAGGATAGAAACAGGGCGGTAGTTGCCTGGGTCTAATTTACTGCCTTTTTTGTGCAGAGGGGTCACTCTCGCAATTTTGAAGTCCTTGGGGACGTGTCCCTGTTTTATGGAGAGGTTTATTATGTGTGTGATGACTGGGGTGATGGCGGCTGCTGAGTATCTGAGGAATTTGGAGGGGATGTTGTCATGGCCAGTGGCCTTGTTAGGTTGGAGGGCGCTCAGTTTTTTGAGTACCTCATCTGTTGTTACCATTTCCAGTTTGAAGTCGTCTTTGTGGACCCCTAGGTTCTTGTAGTATGCTACTATGTGTTCTACCCCATAATGCCCTGAGTGGGAGGAGCGATCAGCTCTTTGTCTGTTACGGTGGCTCTCGTGCTGGTAAGGCACTGTCGAAACAGCGCCTGTCCCAATTGTTACATGTTGGCCGGGCTGGCTCCCCCTGGAGGCGTCAGGGCGCACTCCACTCGTGGGGTGGCGGCCTCTGCCGCCCTGCTGGGTGGGGCCTCGGTGGAGGACATCTGTGCTGCGGCTTCATGGTCCTCACCGGGTCCCTTTGTAAGGTTTTACCTCATGGACATGACCGGGGATTCTGTCTCCCAGGCGGTTCTGAGGTCTGGAACCTCTCCTGCTTCCCGTCCTTCGGTGGGGTAGCAGGGGTGTGTGGGTGTGGGCCACAATGTGTTGTGTCACACGTGGTCCCGCCTGTGCTGTGCGTTTAAGAGGTTCTAGTTCCCTCTTTTTCGCACTTGCGTCTGTGTCTGTAATAGGCTGCTGCAATAATTTAACCAGTATGTAGTAGTCGGTGTCCTCTTCTTTGCCATGGTATGCTGGGGGGGGGGGGTAACATCTGGCTCGCTGATAACAAACTATCATTACACCTGGGTAAAACGGAATCCATTCTCTTTGGATCAAATAGCAAACTCAGCAAGGCCAACGGCTTCTCAGTTACAGTGGGTGACAATATTGTCACAAGGAAAGATGAAATGACCTACCTGGGTTCCATCCTAGAGGCAAATTTTTCCTGTGACAAAGTGGCATCCAATGTAATCAAAAAAGTCAACCAATTAACAAGATTTTTGTACAGGATCTCCTCTCTGGTAAACAAGAATACCCTAAGACTCTAACAGGAGGTGGGCAAGGCTAGGTGGTGCAGTGGGCAAGGCGCTCACCACCAATGCAGGAGACACTGGGTTCGAGCCCAGCTCTCCGCATTGCTATCAGCTTGGCTGGTCGTTCATACTAATACAATTGGCAGTATTAGGGGGTGGGAAGCTGATGGGTGGGGATCGGACGTTGTGGACAGCGACTCCTACAGGTCGGTTGGTGCGCCTGCGCAGCAGAATCAGGAAGCGACGGGGGCGGCATGCCCTCCAAACGCAGACCCCCGACGCTGAGAGATCGCGCTGTGCAGGTGAAAAGATGCGACTGCTGCTTCCTCGAGTACCGGAGGGGACACATGATGTAAGGCTTAGTCCACATTGCAGCCGGCTTGTGGGAGGCATGGCCTAACAGCGTTCGAGACAGGGGAGGGTAGAATTGAACGATACGAAATTGGGATGGGAGAAAAATAGAAAAATGGGTGAAAAAGTAGATAAAAAAAAAATACTCATTCAAGGGTTCTATGACTATGCTTGCACCTCATGGGACCAACGCACCTCAAATGCCCTAAAACAAGGCTAAAAACATCACAAAACAAACTGGTCAGACTACTGCTTGGCCTTACTCCTAAAACCCATCTTACCCCTGCCCATGTTGACAATCTAGGATGGCTTAGTAGACGACAGAGTACTGCAACTTGCAATGGTCTACAAGATACACTACACCACTAAGATACCCATGTACCTGTCGAAATACTTCCTAAAGGTCAGTGAAGTCCACGACCACAACACCAGAGGGAGTTCCACAAATCATGTTCAACCCAGATTCGGCTCAAACAAGGGACTAAACACGTTTAGCAATTATGCCACAATAATGTGGAACGCCCTACCCACAGCCGTAAAGGAATGTGAATCCCTACCCTCCTTCAAAACCGCTCTCAAAGAGCACCTACGGGTGGCTGCGATTAGAAACTGGCCCCGGTAAATATTTAAATCCCCTCCCACCCACCCAACCCCCTCTAACTCATGGAATGTCCTTCAACTCACGTTGAAATTGGAGGTTCTCCCTTCCCTTGGAATGTTTAAACGTATGATTTCAGACCATTGTGTGACTACCTGTAACTGTTTTAGTTGATCTTTTTTAATTATTTTGAAACGTTTTTAATTTTTTACTCTGGTGTTTAAATTTCTGTGAATATTGTTTTTATTATGTACTGTACAATCGTCGTTTCTGTCAATGAGGGAAACCTCAGATGCTTACGATTTTAAATAAAGGTTGCATTTTTTTTTTAAATGTATAATTTCTTCCCCTTCAGATGTATATAATTTTTTATGATCTCTTTTTCTTACACAGTATTGTATATTTGTATGTCTTGTATGTCATAAATGTCTTGATGAATTGAAAATGGAGGACCCTTATGTAAACAAGACGAAAGTCTTTTTCTGGTCTTCATCCTCTTAGCAGTTGTTAGTATTGAGCTGTACAATCTGTTAATAAAGTTTTTCAATCAATCAATCAATCAATCAACATCAAATGGTAAATGGTAAATGGTGCATTTATATAGCGCTTTACAATTAGTTGTTCATATTTTTTTTATAAAAAATTTTTGGGGGGCTTTCTGTATTTTTCACCCATCCCAATTTAGTCGTTAGGCCAATTCCCTTCCTGGTCATTGCGCACATTGCCCCACTGTCGGCCTGGGGAGGGTGTAGAACTATACCACATGCCTCCTCCGATACATGTGGAGTCACCAGCCGCTTCTTTTCACCTGACAGCGAGGAGTTTCACTAGGGGAACGTAACGGGTGTGGAGGTTCACATTATTTCCCTCAGATCCCCTCCCTGCTGAACAGGCGCCCCGACTGACCAGTAGGAGTCGCAGTTTCCAACGACCAGGATACATACCCCACCGGCTTCCCACCCACTAACACTGCCAATTGTGTTAGTAGGGACGACTGACCAAGCCGGATGTTCTTTAACCCATTCACTCAGACACCGACAGCGGAGGCAACCATGCACGGTACCAACCTGCTCATTGGGAGCCGTTAGGGGTTAAGTGTCTTGCTCAAGTACCATGTAGGACCCTGTAGTACCATGTAGTACCATGTAGTACCATGTAGTACCATGTAGTGCCATGTAGTACCATGTAGTACCCTGTAGTACCATGTAGTACCCTGTAGTGTCATGTATACCATGTAGTACCCTGTAGTACCATGTAGGACCCTGTAGTACCATGTAGTACCATGTAGTGCCATGTAGTACCATGTAGTACCCTGTAGTGCCATGTATACCATGTAGTACCCTGTAGTACCCTGTAGGACCCTGTAGTACCATGTAGTACCATGTAGTACCCTGTAGTGCCATGTATACCATGTAGTACCCTGTAGTACCATGTAGTACCATGTAGTACCCTGTAGTACCCTGTAGTACCATGTAGTACCCTGTAGTGCCATGTATACCATGTAGTACCCTGTAGTACCATGTAGGACCCTGTAGTACCATGTAGTGCCATGTAGTACCATGTAGTACCCTGTAGTACCCTGTAGTACCATGTAGTACCCTGTAGTGCCATGTATACCATGTAGTACCCTGTAGTACCATGTAGTACCCTGTAGTGCCATGTAGTACCCTGTAGTACCATGTAGTGCCCTGTAGTATCCTGTAGTGCCATGTAGTGCCATGTAGTACCATGTAGTACCATGTAGTACCATGTAGTGCCATGTATACCATGTAGTACCATGTAGTGCCATGTATACCATGTAGTACCCTGTAGTACCATGTAGGACCCTGTAGTACCATGTAGTACCCTGTAGTGCCATGTATACCACGTAGTACCCTGTAGTACCATGTAGGATCATGTAGTACCATGTAGTACCCTGTAGTACCATGTAGGACTCTGTAGTACCATGTAGTACCATGTAGTGCCATGTAGTACCATGTAGTACCCTGTAGTACCCTGTAGTACCATGTAGTGCCATGTAGGACCCTGTAGTACCATGTAGTGCCATGTAGTACCCTGTAGTACCCTGTAGTACCATGTAGTACCCTGTAGTGCCATGTATACCATGTAGTACCCTGTAGTACCATGTAGGACCCTGTAGTACCATATAGTACCATGTAGTACCATGTAGTGCCCTGTAGTATCCTGTAGTGCCATGTAGTGCCATGTAGTACCATGTAGTGCCATGTAGTACCCTGTAGTACCATGTAGTACCATGTAGTACCATGTGGGTACAGTACAGTACAGCTCAATACACACAATTGTTAAGGGGATGCAGACCAGAGAAAGACTTCCGTCTTGTTTACATCAGGGTCCCCCATTTTCAATTCATCATAAATGTACAGTTCCCTCCCCCTTGTATATATTTACTGTATGTCACAAATGTAACAGTACTGCATTGAGGTCTTTCTCTGGTCTGCATCCCCTTAACAATTGTGTGTATTGAGCTGTACTGTACTGTACCCATTCTGCAATCTGTTAATAAAGTTTTCAATCAATCAATCAATCAATCCCGCACAGTGCAATACTCCAATTCAGCCATTGGCAATTCAGCCATTGGGTGGGTGGCGCTGCTGAGCGGGCCTGTGACGGTCTTGTGACCCAAATCAGCCATTGGGAGAGAGGGGCCTGAAAGCGTGGGGTCTGAGAGCATAGATATCTATATAGAATCTGAGAGTGTGGGGTCTGAGAGTGTGGCAGTGGGAGGAGCCCAGTATCATACAGTAGTATGGTCTGCCGGGCTGTAGCTGGATGCTCCTCCCTTCAGTTCAGTTCAGTTCAGAGTTTTTATTTGCCACATGGAATCATACAATCAGAGTTTCTTCATTACACAATCATAAATATCATTCCATGGACAAAAGGAGCAGGAAGAAGAATAAATCTTATAGTTACCTGCCCCTTATTCCTAAACTAAAGTATTTACTTAATGGTTGGCGTACAACCCTAAACAACAATTTTTTTTTTATATTATCTTTTTTTCCCCCTCCTTCTTTTTTTTGATTTTTCTCCCATCCCACTGTTAGTTGTTATGCCAATTCCCAACCCCCTTCCTGGTTGTTGCGCACTTTCCCCTACTGTTGGTCCGAGAGGCCGGAGACTGTCACATGCTTTCCTCCGACGCATGTGCAGCCAGCCGGCAGCCAGCCTGGCCGCGCAGATTATCACTGGGAGAGTGTAACGTGTGGGAGGCCGCACTACCTCTCACCAGATCCTACCTTCGCTGAGCAGGCACCCCGACCGAACTGTAGGGGTCGCTGTCCACAACGCCCAGGACCCACCCATGGCTCCCCTCCCCCTAACTCAGCCAAACGAGTGAAGTCACAAAGGGTCTATATTCTGTTCTGATGGATCAGAACAAACCTACTCTGCGTTGTGAATTGTGTCCCTTAAAAGCCCTATGTACTTTCAAAAGACCATAACTCTGGTCTTGTTTCACGGCGGCTATGCAGGAGAAAAAGAGGAGAAATTGTACCAGCATCTGTTTTAATTCAAAGTTAAAAGTGTAATCACAATGGTTCTGGTTCAATTAAAATAACGAATGCTATAGTCGGATCACTAGACACTATGCCGTCTGCGATCCAAACTAGACTAAAAAAGTAGATTAAAGAATGGTAATTGTTGAGTTGTCTTTGTTCTCTGTTGATAACAAAGAGGATTCTGTTCTCGTTCCAAAAGCTTGTTCTCCTTGTTCTCCTCTGCTCGCGCCGTCCTCTGTGTGAAAAGGTGGGAGGTGTGTTCCTGTGTTGGTTCCGTTTTCAGTGTGTCTCCACAGTCACAACACCCCCCTTTTTATTAATGAGCCGGGAGTGTCTGCGTGATGTCACAGGAGTGACGTCAAGCAGATGTTCTCCTCCAATCACGGCCTCTCTAAGTTTGAATTTGAAATAGAAGGTTGTCCTCAGTAAGCCAACCCTCTCTACTTTGTTTCAAATCAGAGAAATAGATACTGTCTAAACTAACTTAATACTTTTGTTATTAAAC
Organism: Notolepis coatsorum; assembly: GCF_963971535.1. Classification (NCBI taxonomy): domain Eukaryota; kingdom Metazoa; phylum Chordata; class Actinopteri; order Aulopiformes; family Paralepididae; genus Notolepis; species Notolepis coatsorum. The sequence goes on from NC_140182.1 coordinate 76,717,878, forward strand.
CCAAGATATATATATTCGAATTGAGATTGATTTCATAAACACAGAGATATCATTTTTGAATAGTTTCTCTTGATGCTAAATGAGAATCACAGTAGTTTTATCATTAAGCCCACTTCTATAGTTTTCTAATCATCTTCTTTTAACTTAAATCCATATCTATTTTATACAGTTATTATTCAGCACTTTTAGTATTTTCCAATGTAGTTTCAGAAGTGGCTTAATTTCAAACTCTGTGATTCTTATTCATAAACATGGCATATTTCATATCATTAGATTCAGGATTATTACCACAATGTAACAGGATCATTTGCAGTTCATTTTAAGCTAATTTAGGTATAGAAACAGACATTTGAAAGTGTACTTGAGTTACTGAGATACTGAATCCTAGTCCCTCCTACGGCAGCTGTCCCCACATGTCGTGCCACAGGGCCAGTTTAACAGATAACACAGGATATGTGACTCTTGACCTATTGTCTGCAGCTGTTGCCAACACTTTGTATGCAAATTCACCTCTTGTTGTGAGCACAAGGTCTCTGTAAACACACACACTCTATGAGCTAAGTCACCCTAGTCAAATCAGGTTTAAACTATATTTGATTGCCAATTGTTCCATTTTGACTGTTTCTATAAGACTAGAACACATGATTTTGATTAGTTACTGAATTCCTTAACCCAAGGTAACAGACATCCTTTTCTCTTATCTATCTGAACACCAGTTTCAGGCAGAATGCAGATCTATGGTTACCAAATGATACTACAGTCCACACTTGGATAGAGATTAACTATCCTTAATTAGCTAGTATAATATGCTAACCATAGATCCTAACTTCTACTTATTGCTTTCCACTACCTGGATATAAATAAAACATTTTAAATCATACTTGGATATAATACATACGGCATCCCACACTTGGATCCTAAAAAATCAAAACAACATTCTTTTTCTACATCTCTTTCCTATGTATAATTATCGTCACCCAAACATCTTTATTTTCAGTCCATTTTCATTCACTGTGTGCAGTGTGCAGTCTTTGACACTCTTTTTCGTACCAGGATCAATTTCCACTGGTTTCCATTGGGGGTGTCAAATTCTGACTTGGAACCAGGGGAGGGGGGTCAATGTTTTCTGGATTGACCTGGCCACCCCCTCCTCATTTCTCAGAGACGGTGCAGATCAAGACTGCTGATCTCACTCTTAATGCTACCACCAACTCTTGGCTTCAAAACAGGGAGGTAGAATCAGAAAGCCAGTTGACTTCCGATCCCTCCCCTTCTTCTGTCGAAGCCTCGTGCCTCGTGCTGTCACTCAAATAGGGGCATGACCCCCTGCTGTATGGCCTGTTCAGTTGAACCAGGAGCTCTTCCCTCGGATGTCAGTTGCGTCGATCTCAGGTGGGGTGATGAGACCTCCCCTCTGGCGCTGTCACGGCTGTTGAGGAGGTTGTGTTGTCTCCTACAGTCGTCGCTGGCTCAACCCCCGTCGCTCGATGACACCCGGTCAGTTGCTAAGGCCTTGTAGCCTGTCTGTTGACAGCCGGAGCAGTTGATGAGGCCTTGCAGCCTGTCTCCTCGTAGATTGCCTGTCGTTTGGCCTCTCTCGTTCCCCTCCGAAGCCTCAAGACTCGGTCACTGCGTTGGCCGGAACTCTCAACGCTTGAGAGTTAGGCTTCTCCTGGCTCTCTTGGTACCCGCAGTGTTGTGGTTCCCCATGGAACCGCTGGGTAGACACTAGCCAGTGTTCTGGATCAACAGTACCGATGGAGTCCTTGGTCTTCCTCGTACCACACTCTGATGACTGCTGACTCCCCAATCTCCCATTCGTATCCTGCAGTGAGTATATATCGCTTTGGTGGACAACGCAGGTTACTTCTATCACAACCATTCTAAACATCATACCTCTGTTTCTGGACAGCTGCCTCGGGGCCCGGACAGCCAGTACTGACGAGACCTCTCCCCCAGTAGTCCTACACGCACGGCAACAAATCACAGTCCGCTTTAAACACACATCTTTCACACGCTCTGCCAGCCTCTAACAAGCCGTCAGAGTCCCCCACAAGCCAATCATCAATTGCACATGTCCACACCCTACACAAAGTCTATTTGGCCAATGGCGACCAAAACCTATTGAGCTTATCAATGTACAGAGAATCATGTTTTCCAACACTCCACCAATCGCGACACAACCCCCAGATCCTAGATCTGGATTCTTAATGAGCGGAGAACAACACCATGAACCCGCTCTAGTCCATTCACATTGTTCTCAGTCCACTGTATAGACATATATTACCAGTCCCGTTGTCTCGTCACCATCCTCCGTTCCTAAGAAAAAATAATAAAGAAAAGAAACAAAACAAAGAAAAACCCACCCAAAACAATAATTGAAAACAATAAACCAAATTTTTGAGCATTGCTTTTTCAACTCACTCTTAGAAACAAAATTAACCTATCATCTAGGGGCGTAACCACCCCCGTATATACTAAGAAACAAAATGAAAAAATAAAAAGGATAAACAAAATGAAAGCTTCCGGCCTAAGGCAGGAATTGCTTGTAAAACACTAGGAAAGAAGAATAAAAAGAAATATACTTCTAAATCCTATAATCATGATTGTTAATGCGCTTCTATCAATATCATAAACCCTAGGAAAGACTATAGGTCTTCTTAATTTCATAATCATGCAGTCCACACTTTGACCAAACTGATTATTGATCAAGCATGGATAATTAGTACTGACCACTAGCAGACGCAGTGTCACATCATTTCACTGTCTAATATTTCCTGTCTAATATTATTTGATGTTCTTGTTAGTCCGATTAGTTCATGCATCCGTCAGTTACTTCATCCCTCCACGTTAATCACACATCCATTTTAGTAAATTCCACTCATAACCTAATCACCTAACCCCTCTATATATTTTTTATTCTATTTTTATTCTAATCAGTTGTATATATTTTTTATTCAATTCATTCTATTTTTATTCGCTTTCTATATTCTTTATTCTACCGGCGGCCTCTGCAGACATGACCTTTGAAAATGACCTATCAGTCCACAGATCCAGCAAACCTGTCTTTGTTCCCTCGGTTGTGGGACCCTGTGGGCCCCCCGCCTGTAATCGGATGGCCCTGGGTTCATCGGGCCCAGAGTCTGTCCTTGCTCTCTGCCATTATTTCCATGGCTCTCACCTCTGACAGTCCATTCCTGGTTTCGCCCCCCTTGAGCCTGATCTGGGGAGAAAACCACGTACCTATTTTGTTCAGCCACCGTCCTTTGAGCCTGCTGTTGGGAGGGGTCTGGAAATTCGCCCCGCCCGAGGCTCTCAGCACCCTGTCGAGGCCCCGCTCCCTGTCCGGGCAACGGGGCACAGGGCATTGCTTGATCACGGCGGCCTAATTCCGACGCCCGAAGCATGACCTCAATCACTGTACCATCTAGCAGTACATTCTTTCTCGCCAGTTCTTGCTCCAGTCTCTGCGTCTCGTGTGCGGCTTGACCAATCTCCAGCTGTGTCTTCATCAGGTCTCGATGAACTGCCTCATGTCGTTCGAACGCTGCTATAAACGCTCTCTGTTGTCTATAGGTCGACGCCTCTTCCCCCATCCCAGCGCTGGCGGTCTGACTTCCCATCTCCGGGCCCCGCCTCTCATCTTGACTCTGGTGCTGAGGGGGGCCTGGACAGGGGGAGCTTGCGGGCTGTGGGCACTGTTCTTGATACCGACCTTGGTTTTGCCCATGTCCGCCCCTTCGTCTGTTATTCCATCGCGGACCTCCTCCTCTGGGTTGAGGACGATACTCTCCTCCTTGGGGTCGATATCCTTGGTCACAGTCCCTAGATGTATGTCCGAGATTTTCGCACGACCAGCACACCACCCTGGCCCTTGCTGACTGGCTCCTCGTCCCCTGGCCACGCCTTTCAGTTTGGTGCTGATGTTGGGGGTGGGGGCAACCTGGGCAAGGGACACTGGTGGTCTGTAAATTGTAGTCACCTGCAATGGATACTCCAGCGTGGATCGGCTCGGGTAATACAGTTGTCTCTGGTTCTCTCTCCCCAAAGACCCCCTGTGTTGGAGTTAAAGACATTATTTCCAGTCCCTCCGTCACGCTCGTCTCATGAGGGAAATCAGTCATATTCAAATCAATCAGGTTAACGTCACTGCTCAATTCGGTCAATGAAATGTCTGCAGAAGTTATCGGCATTTCCCCACTACCGGCATTATTTCTTTTCATCGCCTTTCGTAATCTCTTTTTCTGTTTTTTGATTTGGGTACGCATTCTATACCGGCCTCCTTTCCTATACTTAAATACAAGGTTTTGTAAAGGCCTGAATATCTTTGGCCATTGTTTCTTCACTTTTATTGTGACATTTCCAGTCATTGAAATAGACAGATTGTCTACCCTTGCTATGGTTATTGCATCTAAACCTTCAGTTGCTCCTATCTGTGTATTTGCCATTCTCACTATTTTCAAACACTCGTAATATCACCGTTTGGAAAAACCCGTTTCTCTGTACTTAAACTATTTTTACAAACTTGAGTTAATATCACTCACACTGGCAGAGTTATTTGGTGCAGACCGGAATTGACAAAACGCTTAGTGATACTACACCCAGACTTTTAACCGTCAATTGTTCCCTCGTTGGAGTTTGGAATCGTCAGCACTGCCTCTGTCCGCCCTCGAGCAGCTGTGAAGAAAGAAAGAGAATAAACACACTTAATTAGCAGTGGCATTTCCCTTTCACAATCCATCATTATCTTTAAGCATGGAATGTCGGGCATCTTCTATACTAATATCACTTTAGAGAGTGTTAGTGCAATTTTCTTTCGAATTTTAACGACACAGCCTTAGTTGTGTTCTGTCTGTTGTCTTCATCGGAAAACTGGATCTTCCAATCCTTTTGTCCTGTATCCGCATCACATGACTCTGGGGAACACTATTTCGCATCAGCCTCTTCCGTCTGTTGATCAATCAGAAATGTGTTATTCACAGCCTATCATTTCTAAACACTTGTGCTGGATATGGTAATTTAGTTGCTTAAAATCGCTTCTTCCACTTAATGAATTTGTAATTCCTTTGTGATAAAATATTCTAAATCTTATTGCTCTTCAAATGACTATGTGCATATGTAATTAAACATTTCCTTCTATGTGTAGCTGTATTTATTACTTTATCTGAGAAAGTCCAAATTGTATTCCTCATCCATCGCTTTTTACCCTATGTGTAGCTGTATTTATTACTTTATCTGAGAAAGTCTAAAATGTATTTCTCTCATCATTTCTTTTTACATCACAGTATTCACATAATCTACTCATAATTAATACACATTCCCCCCGTTTTAACACCTTAACCTTAGGTGCTAAACACCACGCTTTCAACTCACGAGGAATTAAATAAATTTTCCGTGATTTACATCACAGAATCCCTGTGGCTTGGAACAGCGTCCCACAACCTGTTTAATAAACTACAGGTGCAGACACCACCCCCATTTTGAAATCCCTGCAGACCAATGATATCCCACTGGTCCGCCGACTCGCAGCCCAAGGCATCCCCCCCCCCCAGTTTGCAACCTGGAAAGCGAAACCTCGGGCTCCCCACACAAGGATATTCAAAATCCACACATAATATGACTTAATGCGCGTAGTGTGGCAGCAAGCTACGACGCTGCGCACACACGACGCACCCACATTAATGCGCGCAGTTAGACAGCGAGCTTCAACGCAGCTGTCTACCACCGCCTGCCACGACGCCCGCGGTCCTCAGTAGGGGAGTTGGGAGCTGGTACCCCCGTCGAAATGAAAAGAAAAATTACACCTTCTTCGCCGAAATCTAAACACAACCGTGGCCGGCAGGAATCCTACCACTGAACCCCCAATGCATAACAAACCCTGGCACGTCCCCTCCATCATACGCCTTGTTCTTCTACCAACATCGCCATCGCAGGTGCAGCCGAGCAGAGCGACCCCTCATACGCAGGCCCATCTGCGTAGAGAGTCCCAAACCTAACCTCAACGCACGCTCCGACTTACGGCCCACCATCATGAACGCAACACACAAGACCCTGACACGGAGTCTCCATCACACCAGCCAGAGTTCGTCCAAACGCAAAGAAAGAAGCACGAGCGCCATGTCAACCAAAGCGTAGCGCCACTGATTCAACACGACCGGCCGCCACCCAGAGCAGCCTCGTCAACCTGAACCCGCGTTGCCCCGGTCAGCAGCGCCCCCCTTCTCCGTTAAATCAAGGGACCGGAAGGTGGCCGGAGACCTGGAGAGAGCCAGAGAGTACGGCCCCACCGCTCGCTGCTACAACATCATCGCCCTGACGCTGGCCAATACCACTGTCATTGCATTTGCCTTACCCGCCATTACCACCATTGGGTGTCAACTAAACCAGCACCAGAGCAATCCTGCCGTCCAACCCAGCGATGTGGCCTCTAAGTGCTGTTGAGCCCCCATCACAACCGTGATGCACACTTCTACCGGTGGAGCTCACAGTGGGAAGAGAGAGGGAGAGAGGGATAGAGAGCGAGAGAGGGGGAGGAGGGGAGAGAGAGGGAGAGGGGGAGGAGGGGAGGGAGGGAGAGAGAGAGAGAGGGAGAGAGAGAGGACTTAAAGAGAGATTTTACGTCCATATATCACCTCATTGGCCGAAACTACACTAAACACAATATAGCTTATGCAGCATAAACGGCCAACCCTCTCATCAAATGATCCCACTCTTAAAGGATGACATCCTAAACCAGGACGGGAGCCCCTGACACGGCTCTCTCGCCCCCTAGCGGACCATAACCCACACACCAACCCCACCGACCTCAGCTCTCACACACCTTACACTAACAACCTAGTGCGCACGCCCGTGTCCCGTGAGCTACGACGCAACGGACACCATTCACTACCGCCAGCCATGATGCCGCGGTTTACCACCGCAGCCACGACTCCGCGGTCCTCAGCATTGAACTGCCCCATAGAGAGAGAGAGAGAGGGAGGGGGAGGAAACCTGGGCCCCACATCTCACTACTAGATTAAACTATTTCACCAAGTGAAGGAGGGAGGGAGAGAGAGAGAGGGGGGGGTAGGTGGCGAGAGAGAGAGGGGTAGTGAGTGAAGAAGGGAGGGAGAGAGAGAGAGGGGGAGGGGGGTAGGTGGTGAGAGGGGGGGGGGGTAGGTGGTGAGTGAAGGAGGGAGGGAGAGAAAGAGAGAGGGGGGGGGTCCGGAGGTGAGGAGAGAGAGAGAGGGGGGGGGGGGTAGGCGGTGAGTGAAGGAGGGAGGGAGAGAGAGATAGGGGGAGGGGGGGTAGGTGGTGAGTGAAGGAGAGAGGGGGGGGGTTAGGTGGCGGGTGAAGGAGGGAGGGAGAGAGAGAGAGGGGGAGGGGGGGAGGTGGTGAGAGGGGGAGGGAGGGAGAGAAAGAGAGAGGGGGGGGGTCCGGAGGTGAGGAGAGAGAGAGAGGGGGGGGGGTAGGCGGTGAGTGAAGGAGGGAGGGAGAGAGAGAGAGGGGGAGGGGGGGTAGGTGGTGAGTGAAGGAGAGAGGGGGGGGTGAGGAAGGGAGGGAAAGTAAGAGAGGGAGGGAGAGAGAGAGAGAGGGGGGTTCGGTGTAGGAGGGAGGGAGAGAGGGAGAGAGAGAGGGGGGGGGGTAGGTGGTGAGAGAGAGGGGGGGTAGGTGTAGGAGGGAGGGAAAGAGAGAGAGAGAGAGGGGGGGGGGTCCTAAAAGAGGGACATATATCAACACGTCCGTGGCTTCCAAAACGTCACCACTGCCCATTAATCTAACCATACCGCCAACATAATAAAGCCACGAACGACATAAACGAACTGCACCAGCTAAACACCTCCTGTATCTACCCCAGGACGGGAGTCCAAATCATGCCTCCACCGCCCCCTAGCGCAGTTCCAACCACATCGCTTTGAAAAAATGAACCCCTTACAATGGTTACCCCTTGCCCCATCTAAAATGGCGACCATGGCGCTCCACCTAAGATGGCCGCGCACCGCGAGACTTCCCGAGAATCCCCTCATGCCACGTCGGCAGCAGGACGGGAGCCCCAGGCATGAATCTGGCGCCACCTAGTGTACTTTTAACCACATACCACCCATTCTGCTTGCTCGCTTCACACACCACACATATCGTCCTTTCAAACCAGTGCGCATGCGCGAATCTCTCATACAGCCTATCAATTCAGTTTAACCATAAGTACATTATTAACTTTCATACCGCGGCCCACACCACGCACTCAACATCAATACTAACATTAGTCAATACTGCAATTCACACGACGCATTCAACATCAATGATAACTCAGTTATACTGTAATACCATTCCATTCACAACATACAGTATTGAATAACCCTAGCAACATATTAGCACGCAGCCAGCCAGTCGCTAGCCACGACTAGCGGGCCATATAGCATGTAGCTAGTTAGCCGCTTAGCTACGACTAGCGGCCTACTATACTCCTAATAGCCTACGAGCCACGACGAGCGGTCTATAATGTCGAAGCAACTTTAATCCCAATATAAGCGCTAGTGTACAGATTTAATCAACAAAAATAAAAACATTACAACATGCATTGGTCGGCTCAAACACTAGCTTGACCCCACCGCCATTGTTTTTAGCAGTGCACCGGACGACTTCTGGGTCAAACTCTCCACGCCAATCGATCCCTTATTTTATTAATCAATGAACAAAACAACAATAATTCCTTATGTTATGTCAGTCATTCCTAACCTCTAACAAACATCCAAACATACATACTATTGCAACACATAACCTCAGATAAATTTCAAACATCCATTCAGATTTTGATCTCATGCCATTGTTATCAGAGCTCCCGCGCGGCCATCTTTAAAGATTTACATTTTATGTTACATTTTTCAATAGTTTCCGCGCGTCTATTAAAAACGAGATTAAGAGCAATAGTTCATTTTAAATGTACTGAATGTTTAGATTACAAACAGTACATTGAAACGAATCGTTATCAAGTACTTTTTATTCACCGATGCCGCGACGAAACATGTACCGAAATATGGCCCAGAGTCTACACGTTCTAAAACGGATTTCCGCCGACTATCGTTTTCTGTAATCCACAAATCTCCATTTGTAGACAAACCTAGCCTCTCCCTAATCCATTTGACCGACCCCCAACATGGATCGATCTCCATTTAGTTCGGCTGATATCGTCCAGAGAGCTCACCCCCGTTGATTTGAAACGGTGAGCGGCTGCCTCGGCACAATACTTTCAAAAACCTCCGCGATAGCTCCGGTGAGGCCTACCTTTGCATATTACGTCCACGTTAATCATCTCGCGACCCGTAACTCCCATTATCATATCGACGCCCTTCATACTCACATCTTCTAATTACGTGACCTGAACAATGTTGGATTTAGAGTATTAACGACACCATGTCCCGCCGATGGTTCAGATCCCCGCTTGTCGCCGTTTGAGAGACGGCGCCAAGCTGAGATCTGCTTCATCCCGCAAGCGTAGACCCACAACCCACCCATTTGTTCAGACACGAAAAAATTACCACACCTCATCTGTGCACGTTCCCGGAAAAAACGACTTAGGTCTGTCCATTAACCGGGATACACCCCATCGGGCCTTCTTGACACCAGACTACCGAGACCACGATTCAATGGTCATTTCATTCTGATGCAGCCCGACACTTCAATTCGCGAGAAGCGTACTAAAAACACCCCCGCTGGCCGATTGAACTAATCAATATGATAACAGTGTTACGCACCCCAACGCCTCATTTATAACCCTCCCTGAGAGACATAATTGAGGTAAACTCTTCTGTCAACCCCAGTTCGAACAGAGCGTCCGTCGTGTTTCGCCATCACAACTTGTGGCCACTCACCTATTTTCAGGTTTCTGATGTGTCGAATTTCTCCGGCAGCTGATCGATCCCGATGTCCAGTGTGGCCGTAAAAAAAATCAAAATCAAGGACGCTTCACGTTCAGGGGTAACGGCACCACTTTGAAGTCACAAAGGGTCTATATTCTGTTCTGATGGATCAGAACAAACCTACTCTGCGTTGTGAATTGTGTCCCTTAAAAGCCCTATGTACTTTCAAAAGACCATAACTCTGGTCTTGTTTCACGGCGGCTATGCAGGAGAAAAAGAGGAGAAATTGTACCAGCATCTGTTTTAATTCAAAGTTAAAAGTGTAATCACAATGGTTCTGGTTCAATTAAAATAACGAATGCTATAGTCGGATCACTAGACACTATGCCGTCTGCGATCCAAACTAGACTAAAAAAGTAGATTAAAGAATGGTAATTGTTGAGTTGTCTTTGTTCTCTGTTGATAACAAAGAGGATTCTGTTCTCGTTCCAAAAGCTTGTTCTCCTTGTTCTCCTCTGCTCGCGCCGTCCTCTGTGTGAAAAGGTGGGAGGTGTGTTCCTGTGTTGGTTCCGTTTTCAGTGTGTCTCCACAGTCACAACACCCCCCTTTTTATTAATGAGCCGGGAGTGTCTGCGTGATGTCACAGGAGTGACGTCAAGCAGATGTTCTCCTCCAATCACGGCCTCTCTAAGTTTGAATTTGAAATAGAAGGTTGTCCTCAGTAAGCCAACCCTCTCTACTTTGTTTCAAATCAGAGAAATAGATACCGTCTAAACTAACTTAATACTTTTGTTATTAAACCCAAGATATATATATTCGAATTGAGATTGATTTCATAAACACAGAGATATCATTTTTTAATAGTTTCTCTTGATGCTAAATGAGAATCACAGTAGTTTTATCATTAAGCCCACTTCTATAGTTTTCTAATCATCTTCTTTTAAGTTAAATCCATATCTATTTTATACAGTTATTATTCAGCACTTTTAGTATTTTCCAATGTAGTTTCAGAAGTGGCTTAATTTCAAACTCTGTGATTCTTATTCATAAACATGGCATATGTCATATCATTAGATTCAGGATTATTACCACAATGTAACAGGATCATTTGCAGTTCATTTTAAGCTAATTTAGGTATAGAAACAGACATTTGAAAGTGTACTTGAGTTACTGAGATACTGAATCCTAGTCCCTCCTACGGCAGCTGTCCCCACATGTCGTGCCACAGGGCCAGTTTAACAGATAACACAGGATATGTGACTCTTGACCTATTGTCTGCAGCTGTTGCCAACACTTTGTATGCAAATTCACCTCTTGTTGTGAGCACAAGGTCTCTGTAAACACACACACTCTATGAGCTAAGTCACCCTAGTCAAATCAGGTTTAAACTATATTTGATTGCCAATTGTTCCACTTTGACTGTTTCTATAAGACTAGAACACATGATTTTGATTAGTTACTGAATTCCTTAACCCAAGGCAACAGACATCCTTTTCTCTTATCTATCTGAACACCAGTTTCAGGCAGAATGCAGATCTATGGTTACCAAATGATACTACACGAGTTAGTATAGCGATCAGCCCGAGCCAAGGCAATGCTGACTCTCCGGGAGGCAAACTGATGTTTAAAATTGTATTTTCTCCTACTAAACTCACTTTCTAAATGAAAAAGATTTAGTCGTTTTTCTGGCAGTGTATTATTTCTTGCCCTAAACATAATTAACATTGTTTGAAACGTAACCAAGTCTTCACCCACAGTCTGCGAATCAGATACAGAGTAGGGTGGGTCTTAAACAGTCTGAGTCAGAGCAGAGCTGACAGCGCATCTACAGTAAACTTGCTCCCAGTTTTATCTCCGCCAGCAGGCAGCCAGCAGAAAAATATGGCATTTTCAAAGATGGTCAGTAAAAGAAAAATCGACTGCAATTCAAAGGTGAATGGACTGAAAAATATGCGTTCATCCTGAGTCCCAGCACCAAACCAATGTGACTATATGCCAAGAAACGGTAGCTCTTGTGAAGGGTGGCAATTTGAAAATAATGTATGACTGAAGTGATGGAGACCATGTTTGAAAGCAAACAAAAGCAAATCCCCCTCAGATAGCACAGCAACCAGAATAACTGAAATACTGGCTGGTGATTTGATTAAACAGCTTTGTGATAGAATAAAAAAAATGCACAGTGCATTTCTGTCACACGCCCAGGTAAGGTCAGACCTGGGAGAGTCAACACCACAGACATGAGGTGAACAATGGTCTCCTACCACCCTCTGGTGGTCACCCGCAGACGGTGCGGGCCAGTACAGTGGACATGCTGACTAATGTTTTGACTTTAATTAATAGTGTGATTAATGTGGTGTCATGGTGTGTGCTGTCGTTGACTTTCCCTTCCCTTGTTTGATGTGGTTTCACTGTTTTGGTTTTGTGCTATGAGTTTGCTTTAGTGTTTAGTTGTGTTGTTTGTTTCTATGTTTTAGACTGGGCTGCCAGGTGTTGTCAATGATGATTAGTATAGGTATTTAAGTGTGTGTCTTCCTCTCCTCGTTGTGGCGTCATTTCCTTCTAGTCCTCGGTGTTCCCCTGCCCGTCGTGTCTCCTGTCGTCTCCCTTGCCTTGTTGTTTTGTATTGAGAGTGTTTGTAAGTAGATCTAGTATTTTATTTGTATTGCACTTTGGATCTGAAGTAAACACCCCTTCTTCAAGCATCACTCCTCGTCTCTGCCTCCCTTATCTGCAAACTGCGTTCTCTCCTTCATCATCACCCCCAAGCGTAACAGAATGACGCCACCAGTCAAGAACCCAGCAGAGAGGAAGAAAGACGGAGCGAGCTACGCGACATCTTGGGCGCTTCGGTCCTGTGTGCCGACCAGGCGGCCGCTCGGGGTCTGGCACCGTGGGACGGAGTGGCCGGGCCAGCGGCGCCGATGACACTGGGTGCTTTCTGTGCTGGATCCCTGGGTGGGGAATCGCCTGGTCCGCAGGGGAGCGTCTGGGAAGGGGCGCGGATCCCGACGCCACAGCCCCAGGGGGGGATGGGGTTCCCAGGACCACGGGTCCTCCTCGCCGTCCCGGTCGAGATCTCCTCAGCCCTGGGAGGTTCCGGAGGACGAGCCGCCACCGTGGCAGACCTGGAGGACGGCGCCGGATTCCGCTGCCGGAGGGACCCCAGTCGGGGGTCCTGCATTGCGTCCTGCCGTCGGGGAGCCTCCGGTTCGGGGTTCGGCAGTGGGTCTCGCCATGGAGAGTCCGACACAGGCGTCTGCGATGCGGGTTATGGCCAACCACGTCTCTGCCCTCAGGGAGGGGTTTAGGTCGATCTCTAGTACCCTACCCACCAGCCTGGTCCCGCTGGCATTGCCGACTAGCATACAATGCACGGTCAGCCTAGCTCCTGAAGCTAACCATGCGTCCCCAGCTAGCGCAGCTCCGCCCGTTAGCATTTTTCCTGTAGCTAACTAGGCGTTCCCAGCTAGCTCAATCCCCACTGCTAGTCTAATCTCCAGGTTTATGATTAGCCTAGTACCTGAGACGGACCAGATGTCCCTAGCTAGCATTGTCCCTGCAGCTAGTCAGGTTTCCTCAGTTAGCAAGCCTAAGAAGGCTATCATGACAGGAGCTTCTAGGCTTTCCCCGACAGATAGCTTAGCCTCTGCAGCTAACCAGGCATCTACAGCTAACCCAGCCCCTACTGTTAGCTTAGCCTCTGCAGCTAGTCAGGCCCTCCCAGCTAGCATTGTTCCTGCAGCTAGCCAGGCCTCCCCAGCTAGCACAGTTCCCACAGTGAGTCCAGGCCCCACAGTTAGCCTAGCCCCCGAGGCTAGTATTGTTAACAAGGCCTCCACAGCTGGTCCAGCTTCAACGCTTGGCCGAGCCTCTACACTGGGTCCAGACTCCTCATCCCCGGATCCTACACCACGCCTCGCCGCCGAGACAGGTCCGGTCTCCCCGCCCTGCCCGGCCTCTACACCTGGTCCGGCTGCTGTGCCGGCTCCCGGCTCCTCGACTGATCCTGGCTCCCTGTCTGGTCCAGCTCTGCGCCGTGATCGGCGTCCTGGTCCTCGCCGTGGTCTTCGCCGTGGTCTGCGTGGGATCCTGCTCCGGGGGTCGTCGCCGCCGCACCTCCGTTCCGGCTCTCCTGAACCGGTCCCTAGTCCGGCGGCTGGAGGGTCTCTCGTCCGGGGTCCAGCTCCCCGGGTCTCGGTGCCCATCCCCACCCCACCTCGTTGGGCCTCGGTTCCCAGGTGCTGCTCCCCTCCCCGGGTCTCGGCGCCCGTTCCCACCCCCCCTCGTCGGGCCTCTGCTCCCAGCTCCGGCTTCCCTCTCCAGCTCCCTGTTTCTTTCCCCGCCTCCCCTCTCTGGGCCTCTGTTCCCGTCCCCACCCCCCCTCTCCGGGCATCTGCGCCCGTTTTCAACCCCCCTGGCTGCTATGCCCCTCCTGGGTTTTTTCCTCTGCCTTCCGGCCCCAGTTCTCCAGGTCCTCGCCCTGGGTTTTTTCCGGGGTCCCGGCCTCCTGCGTCGCCCGTGGGCGGACGATATTTCCGGGGGTCTGGAAGCCCCCCGTTCGGGGGGAGGTACTGTCACACGCCCAGGTCAGGTCAGACCTGGGAGAGTCAACACCACAGACATGAGGTGAACAATGGTCTCCTACCACCCTCTGGTGGTCACCCGCAGACGGTGCGGGCCAGTACAGTGGACATGCTGACTAATGTTTTAACTTTAATTAATAGTGTGATTAATGTGGTGTCATGGTGTGTGCTGTCGTTGACTTTCCCTTCCCTTGTTTGATGTGGTTTTACTGTTTTGGTTTTGTGCTGTGAGTTTGCTTTAGTGTTTTTTTTTTTTTTTTTCACTTTTTCTCCCATTTTCTATATTTTCTCCCATCCCAATTTCGTATCATCCAATTCAACCCTCCCCTGTCACGAACGCTGTTTCTTGCCTCCCACAAGCCGGCTGCAATGTGGACTAAGTCATACATAGCACAAGTCCCCTCCGGTACTTGAGGTAACAGCAGTCGCATCTTTTCACCTGCGCAGCTCGATCTCTCAGTGGCGAGGAGTAACGCGTGGGAGGCTCACGCTGCCCCCGACACTTCCTGATTCTACTGCGCAGGCGCACCAACCGACCTGTAGGAGTCGCTGTCCACAACGCCCGATCCCCACCCATCAGTTTCCCACCCCCTAATACGGCCAATGTGTATTAGTATGAACGACCAGCTAAACTGAAAGCAATGTGGAGCGCTGGGCTCGAACAGGCAAGCCCAGCGTCTCCGTCATTCGTGGCGAGCGCCTTGCCCACTACGCCACGTAGCCGCCCCGAGTTTGCTTTAGTGTTTAGTTGTGTTGTTTGTTTCTATGTTTTAGACTGGGCTGCCAGGTGTTGTCAATGATGATTAGTATAGGTATTTAAGTGTGTGTCTTCCTCTCCTCGTCGTGGCGTCATTTTCTCCTAGTCCTCGGTGTTCCCCTGCCCGTCGTGTCTCCTGTTGTCTCCCTTGCCTTGTTGTTTTGTATTGAGTGTTTGTAAGTAGATCTAGTATTTTATTTGTATTGCACTTTGGATCTGAAGTAAACACCCCTTCTTCAAGCATCACTCCTCGTCTCTGCCTCCCTTATCTGCAAACTGCGTTCTCTCCTTCATCATCACCCCCAAGCGTAACACATTTCCATAGCTGTGGATGAGTCCACTGACACCACTGAGAAGCCTATGTTCTGAAGAACCATTCATGTTCTGAAGAACTGTTCATGTTCTGAAATGTTATTGCTAAAGATTGAGAAGATTGGATCAGTTGTAAAAAAAAATTGAATACTTGAAACCCTTTTTTTGTGGAATATTTTATGCGGCCCAGCCTCACCCAGACTCTACCTCCAGCGGCCCCCAGGTAAATTGAGTTTGAGACCCCTGCATGCTGGGTTGTGGTGGCTTTGGGTTTCTTCAATTGGGTTTCTTCCTTGAGTGTTTATCCTTATCATTAGGGCACAAGTATCTTGTGTTTTATTATAAATTATTATTTCTATTATTGTATTTTCCTGTCTGTACCCCCAAGGGGATTAATAAAGGAACAACTGACTTGAGAGATGACTTGGCATGTAAACATGGGCAATACTTAATCCTTATATTTCACAGTTTCCACTTACCCAAATACATCAACATGCATGCAAATAAGTCCCCTTTCTGCTAAGAATCACAAATCATAGAATGAATAACCATTAAAAGGTAGCGTCACATCAATATTAGCTTTATTAACATTATCAAGAGTTAGGATCACCTTTACTAGAGTTGACCACAGTGAATATCAGGTCTCAGATTTTGAATGTTAAAAATAAATTCTTATGAATCATAGCACAACATACAAATCTCGTCATTTTAAATGACAGTCTGCTAGATTAGTAAATTTACCATGGGATGCAAATGATTTGCATTTGCAAAAGATGTTTGGCATCCAACCAGAGTGAAAAGTAAAGTGTTAGTATAAGTATAAAATATATAAATGAGTACTACTGAGTAATAGTGCTAATCAGATGTATGTACAAAGTTGTAGTATTAATATGTACATTGATAGAGGAAGACACCTACGGGAGACTGCAATTCAACACTGGCCCCTGTAAATATCCTAACCCAACCCCCTCCAATGTACAGTCATTTACCTAGTATGGTTTTGTCAATAGTCCAATGTACAATTTTGTTTGTTTGTACAGTGTCTCCCCCCCCCCCCCCCCTCAATGTACAGTTTTGCTTGTATATACAGTGTGCCCCCCCCCCCCAACCACCTCCAATGTAGATTACCCAGTATGGTTGTCAATATCCCAGTGTACCCAACCCCCCCCCACCCAACCTCCTCCAATGTACAGTTTCTACGTCAAATGTATATACTCCCTTTTCCTGACTCCTTCTGTATCACAAACAGTACTGTATTTGCAAATCTGGTATGTCATAAATGTATAGATGTAGCAGTACTGACTATCTGTATGTCATGTATGTCATATATGTCCTGATGAATTGAAAATGGGGGACCCTGATGTAAACAAGACGAAAGTCTTTCTCTGGTCTGCATCCCCTTAACAATTGTGTGTATTGAGCTGTACTGTATTGTACCCATTCTGCAATCTGTTAATAAAGTTTTCAATCAATCAATCAATCACTATGGTAGTAAGCCATACTGGCCAGCAGTGTAACTAGTAAGAGTAGGTAAGGGATATGTACAGATATAGTATCTACAGATATGTAAAAAGGATTATGCAGGTATGTACAGACAGATGTGGATTTAAGCATTACATCACACGCAGGAGTGGTTTGTGACCAATAAACCATGCCTAGGGGTGGTCGTTAGACCCCCCTAGGCATGGTTTATTGGTCACAAATCACGACTACAAGTGGTGTAAAGCTTTTATACAACTGCCAGATTCATCCAACCTTATTTCTATACAATAAACACACATTAATCGAAGATTTATTGAAAAAACCATCCGCCAGAAAAAGTAGTTCCCACAACTACAAAAAAGACAAGTTGCCTCCATGTGGAAGCAGCTTGAAGTGCATCCAACCAAACTAACACATCCAACTGTGTATTATTGGAATGATTGAGAGAAGTTGCCTCATGTGGAAGCAGCTTGAAGTGCATCCAACCAACTAACACATCCAACTGTGTATTATTGGAATGATTGATTGAACATTTTATTACCAGATGCAGAATGGGTACAATACAGTACGGCTCAATACACACAATTGTTAAGGGAATGCAGACCTACTTTCCATAGAACTTCATTCTTAGATGCTTCTATATAAAGTAGGTAAAACAAATTAAAACGTTTTCTTTGCCCTATAGGAAAAAAACGTTTTCTTCGCCCTATTTTTTTATTTATTTCTTTTAGCCTAAACTTAACCAGTTGGAAACCAGGGGTACAGTAATAAAATTAGCAATCAACCAATCAATCAATTCAATAGACCATGCTCACTTAAAACAGCGCTGCTTCTCTCTCAGTCTGACTCCCCCGCTGTTGCAGACAGGAGTGTGTGTGTGTGTGTGTGTGTGTGTGTGCGTGTGTGTGTGTGTGTGTGTGTGTGTCACAGTGTGTGTGTGTGTGTGCGTGCGTGTGTGTGTGTATGTGTGTGTGTGTGTGTGTGTGTGTATGTGTGTGTGTGTGTTTGTGGGTACGCCAGCGTCGGACAGTGTGAGAGAGAACGCTGCAGTCAGTAGAAAGTAGGAAGGAAGAAATTTAAATCAATCAATTAATCAATCAATCAATCCGCGATTTTTCTTTTGTTCTAGATTGACTCAAGACCCATCAATTACATCATCCAACATTGTTTAAAGGACTAACACATTCCCCTTGACAGAATCGCTTCATATTTAGTCGTTATGGTGCTTTCAACATAACCATTTGTTGTCCGCGATCTTGTTTTCTCCCGGAGTGAGCCGGGGAGTGATATGTGATTCGGTTGTGGGCGGGTCCTGAGCCCAGGACCGTGGATTGTTGCCAATAAAGACGTGTAAATGGCCAATCAGAATCGAGAAATTTGCATGCCGTTGTATAAAAGTAGATAATTCTTTATTGTCTGTTGATACCTGGAAGAGGTCAAGGTCCTGGCGGGATGGTGCCAGGAGAACAGCCTCTCCCTGAACGTCAGCAAAACAAAGGAGATGATTGTGGACTTTAGGAGGTCGGGGGTCAGGGACTACAGCCCCCTCAGCATCGACGGGGCACCGGTTGAGAGAGTGAACAGTTTTAAGTACCTTGGAGCCCACATATCCGAGGACTTGACATGGACCACACACATTGACAGTGTTGTGAAGAAGGCACGACAACGTCTCTACTTCCTCAGGCGCCTAAGGAAGTTCCAAGTCAGTCAGAAGATCCTTAAGAACTTCTACTCATGTACAATAGAGAGCATCCTGACTGGCAATATCACCTCCTGGTTTGGGAATAGCACTGCACAAGACCGAAGCAGACTACAGAGAGTGACACGTTCAGCCGAACGCACAATTGGAGGGGGGCTTCCCACCCTCCAGAACATTTACAACAAGCGGTGCAGGGGTAAGGCTAAGAGAATCATCAAGGACTCCAGCCACCCAAACAACTGCCTCTTTGAACTGCTGCGGTCAGGCAAGCGATACCGGAGTCTCATGGCGAGCACAGAAAGACTCAGAAGAAGCTTCTATCCCCAGGCCATCAGGCTGCTCAACAAACAATAAACACTATGCAACAACCATCAAATGCACACAGCACACACATCCACACGCACACACTCACTTTAAACAAACAACACACTGCAGCACCCACTCTCCACACTTTAGAACACCTAAACACACTTTATATTTATTGGTAAAGGATTTGTACTACAACTCGTACACCTTACTGTAAATTGTACCTAAATTGTACCTCATCCCATTTCTGCTTTGCACTATATAGTATTGTATATTAGTACATTGCATAGTATATTGTATATTGTATGGTAACTCAGTTACTTCTATTCTGCATCGAACATTGTATATATGTCTATACTGAACACTGTGACTTCTATTTTTACTTCTATTTTACATGCTATACTATTTTATTTCATACTTATCTTGTCTAGCACAGTCTCTGGAGCGTAACAGTAAGAAGCATTTTGTATAAAAGTATTCTGTACTTCTGTATGACAACTATTAAAGAAACTTGAAACTTGAAACTTGAAACTTGATACAGAAATGTGTTTTGTGTCGGAACACACAATGTGTTACAAAAAAGAAGAACATAGGACAACCATGTTACAGCAGAGACAGTAACATACAGGCAAGACATCAGAGAGACAACCATGTTACAGCAGAGACAGACATACAAGACATGAGAAACAACCCCTTCCTTCCCTCCCAACTAACATCATTAATTTGATGTGGCACAGTCCCAAAAGTAGATATATAGAAGGATTATATGCAAGTATATTCAGACAGATATAGTGTGTGTTGTGAAGGGCCAGATTAACACTGAGAATCTACGTTTTATTATTTTATATAACTTGTATATTATTTATATATATAAGCTATATCCCTTTAAGCCTCCGTTTGAATCATAGCATTATTCGCTTTCCTCATTGGACAACGCCCTTGACACTGGCGGCGCCAACGGTCGCGCCCCCCAGACAAGTTCAAAGACGAGTTCGGACAAGTTGAGACATGCCCTTGGCCAGTGCATTGATTCCGGACAAGAGATTCGGTTGCGCCCTAGAAAGCACTCTAAGTATATATATTGTGGAAGGCGCAAACAGCAGCAGTTTGTTCGGTGTGCAACAGTAACGTGAAGTGAAGCGTGAACCTAGTAACTAGTGTGAACCTTAGCAAGTGTGTGTGGACTTAACGTAATTAGTATCAGAACACGAGGTGAACCTAGCAGCAGAACTATTGGACATGTGAGCAGTGGAACCTACCGCGGTGTATCGTTACGGATAACTAGTAGCTCCTTAGATACGACCTTGATATTGTAGAACCATTGTTGGTGGATTATAGTGAATTGTGTAAACGTAGTACCGTGGAGAAGAGCATCGTTAATACCATTGTCGTTTGGATTTAACTACCCTGAAGATCTGCATCGGGCTAGCTTCGAGGACGAAGCTAGCTAGCTATCATCACTGCCGTCGGGCATTGGATTAAGAGCTATTACCCTGCTATCGAGCACTTGGATTACAAGGACCGGATCCGTATGAGACCCCCTTTCTTCAGTGACAAGCCGGAGTATCCGCCTATTCTTCAATCCTCTGGAGCTTACCACTCCGTGGGGGAAATCACCAGTCTCCAGCTATACCCTCGTTTGCCCCCTATATCGCCATCTCACGCCATGCAGCGTTCTGGTCTAGTATTATTAGCCTAGGAATTATTCATTCCCACTGACTTTGATACTCTGACATTCTAATATCATTCGCCATAAAAGAGCGACGTAATAATTCTCAGTTGTATATTTGACATTGATAATAAAATACTGTAAACGTTATCTCTTTGTCACCGTGCCGTCTATTGAGTGTCTGCCATATTTAACTGTACTGTCTGGCAAGTAATAATAATATGTAGTAGTGGTTTAATCTATCACAATCTTTAATACAGTCAGGGTTTTGTAACCCCTCAGTTACAGTGTGCCTGTCTGTACAAGCTGACTCATTGAAACCTACTACACGGTGCTCACAAAGCAGACATCTTGGGGTCAGTGCATTGGGAGAGTCATAAGAGATAAAGATCATCCTGACAATCATCTCGATGTCAGCAGCCTCTAAAACAGCAGCAGACACTGTGTGGGCATGGAACTGATTTTTTTGTCTAGTCACAGTGATTCATGGATTCAGAATGTCACCGTTCAATTTACATTTACTCATCACTATAACCTTCAGTGAATCTAGGCAGAGCAATACAACTGGTGTACCGGATCTCCTCTCTGGTAAACAAGAATACCCTGAAGACTCTAACAGGAGCACTCATTCAAGGGTACTACGACTATGCTTGCACCTCATGGCACCAAAGCACCTTAAAGGCACTAAAAACAAGATTACAAACATCACAAAACAAACTGGTCAGACTACTGCTTGACCTTACTCCTAGAACCCACCTCACCCCTGCCCATTTTGACAACCTACGATGGCGAGTAGACGACAGAGTACAGAAACTTGCAATGGGCCTGGTCTACAAGATACACTACACCACTAAGGTACCCATGTACATGTCGAAATACTTCCCAAAGGTCAGTGAATACCACAACCACAACACCAGAGGGAGTTCCACAAATCATGTTCAACCCAGATTCGGCTCAAACAAGGGACTAAACACGTTTTGCAATTATGCCACATCAATGTGGAACGCCCTACCCACAGCCGTAAAAAAATGTGAATCCCTACCCACCTTCAAAACCGCTCTCAAAGAGCACCTACGGAATGCTGCAATTCAAAACTGGCCCCCCGTAAATGTCCAAACACCCCCCTCCTGGTCTGCATCCCCTTAACAATTGTATTTTGTATTATTGAGCCGTACTGTATTGTACCCATTCTACAATCTGTTAATAAAGTTTTCAATCAATCAATCACTGTACGTCTGTTGAAAAGCTGCTTTTTGAACCAGAGAAAATAGTATGTCATGTAGCCTAAAGTCTGAAAAAGGTGAAATTGCATCATTGTAGACAGAACTATGGCAATAGGACAGACACAGAGAAAGGTAAATAACACAAAGATAAAAGGATAACATATTAATGACATATTAATGTATATAACCTAGTTATATGAGTACTGGCTAAGCGTCCCGCTCTTAAGCCTATCGAGATATACCTCATCTCATGTACCTATTGTACTCCATCAACCAAAACAAAAATACGCCCCTCACCTGCCGGGCCCCGCCGCTAGGCGTGCTCTATAAGATACTCTGCATGGTCACCAAACACTCTTCCTCACAGAAAAAACCCGTTTCCAGGAAAAGATTTCCCAAGGGAACTCAGGGCCGCTTAAGAGCGGGACGCTTAGCCAGTACTCATATAACTAGGTTATATACATAACCTGTCATTATATTATCGTACTTGGCCATCGGGTCCCGCTCTTAAGCCTATCGAGATATGGGGTAGAGCGGACGCGAGGCCCAACAGATGTACCCCCTGAGGACCCGTAAGCCCACATCAAGGGGTTGGGGAGTCCCGTCACCCCATCCTTCCTAATGAAGGGGGGGCGCAGTCAACTCCACCCGAGTGCGAGCAAGAGGGAACTAGAACCCCTTGAACACACAGCACAGGCGGAACCACGTGTGACCCAACATACTGTGGCCCATACCCACACACTCCTGCTACCCTACCAAAGGACGGGAAGCAGGAAAGGCCACAGACCCCAGAACCGCCTGGGAGACAGAACCCCCGGTCATGTCCATGAGGTAAAACCTTACAAAGGGGCCCGGGAGGACCATGAAGCTGCAGCACAGATGTCCTCCACCGAGGCCCCACCCAGCAGAGCGGCAGAGGCAGCCACCCCACGAGTGGAGTGCGCCCTGACGCCCCCAGGGGGATCCAGCCCGGCCAACGTGTAGCAGAGGGCAATGCCCTCGCACAACCAATGGGACAGGCGCTGTTTCGATAGTGCCTTACCGGCACGAGAACCACCGTGACAGACAAAAAGCTGATCGGTAACCCTGAGGTCCTGAGTACGGCTGAGGTCAATTCCCAAAGCACGGACCGGACATGACAGGTGAAGGCCCGCATCTAACTCACTAGCGTGAGGAGGCGGATGAAACGCCTGAACCACAATATCCCTGGAGCGGAAGGAACTCCGGATATTTTTAGGCACGAAAGCAGGATTAGGCCGCAGAGTGGCACCGCAATCGGAACGAAAAGACAGGCACTCTGGATGTACCGAAAGAGCACAGAGCTCACCCACGCGTTTAGCGGAGGTGACAGCCAGCAAGAACGCGGTCTTGAAAGACAGCTGTCCCAACGGCGCTTGCTCAAGCGGCTCAAACGGGGCCAAGGACAACCGACGAGGACCAATTGAAGATCCCAACTCGGAGCCAAAGAGCGTTGCACCGGCTTAACGCGTTGAGCGTCAAGCAGGAAACACTTCACAAGAGGGTGGCTGAACAAGACATCCCCCTCAAACCTCTCATGATAGGAGGATATAGCTGCTGCATATACCCTCACCGTCGAAGCCGACAGTCTACCAAGGAGAGACTGGAGATAACCAAGGACAGCATCCAGGGGGCAGGAGACTGGGTTCCGGCCCCCCGCCTTACACCACTCTTGGAACATACGCCATCTGCCCGCGTAAAGCGCGACAGTGGAGGGAGCATGCGCATTCCGGATGGTATTAACCACAGAAGGGTCCATCCTCTACAGACTTACCCTCCCACCAGCCACACCAACAGGCGTTGGCTCAACACCGGGTTATGGAACAGCGACCCATGTTGCTGAGAGAGGGCCGTCGCCGACCAAGGAATAACCCAAGGCGGAGCGACCAGTAGCTGGATCAAGACCGGGAACCACACTGCCGTGCCCCGGTCCGGCGCGACCAGGATCACCGTCCTGCGCTCCCTCCGTATCCGCTCCAACAGCTGACCCAACAGTTGTACAGGAGGAAAGGCGTACAGAAGACCGGGCGGCCATGGAAAGATCGAGAAGGCGTCCACCCCCAAGGGGGGATGATCTGCTCGACTGACCGAGAACCACAAGGGGCACTTGTGAGAGCGTCGGCTCGCAAACAGATCTACCGAGGCCTCCCCGAAGCGATCCCAGATCTGCCTGACTATGTCGGGGCAGAGTTCCCACTCGTCGTAACGAGGACCGCCCCGAGACATCATATCCGCGCCCACATTCTCTGCACCAGGGATGTGGAGCACCCTCAGACTGCGCAGCCTGCGAGATGCCCACAGCCAAAGTTCGACCGCCGCCCGGTGCAGGAGGATGGAACGAGTCCCACCCTGCCTGTTGATATACGCCGCTGCCGTCATACTGTCCGTTCTGATCATAACGTGCTCGCCTACCACCAGGTGGGCGAACCGTTTGAGGACCAGGAGGACCGCCTTCAATTCCAACACATTGATGTGCGGGGTAGACGGGCCAGCACGGACCTTCGTCCAGCTGCCCCCCACTGCGTTGGTCCGACACGTCCCTCCCCAACCCGTGAGAGAGGCGTCGGTGAAGACCGTGACGTGTGAGCGCCTGCTGCCCATGGGGACCCCAATGGTGAGGATACCCAGCCTCCTCCAATGGGCGAGATCTCCCCATATCGACAAAGGAACCGTCAACCGTTTCCATTTGTCCCTCACCGGATCTATTCCCATAGAGAAAAGCCACCTCTGTATACTCCTCATGAAGAGGAGGCCAAGAGGAACCACCGTGTGAGCAGATGCCATCATACCGAGCAGGCGCATCACTTGCAGCGCCGTGACCGTCCCTCCCAGACGGAGCGCGTGAAGGATAGACACCCGCCGCTGCTCCGAGAGGGTTACAATCATGGGCCTTGACCTCAACGTCAAGCCCAAGTACTCCACCTGTTGACTGGGAAGAGGCGTACTCTTCTTCCAGTTCACAGCAAAACCCAGCCTGGTGAGGAATTCCACCACCAGCCTGGTATGAGACCTGGCAACCTCCTCCAAACGACTGAGGAGTAGAATGTCGTCGAGATAGAATAGAACCCGTATTCCCCGACGACGTAGAGGCTCCAGCGCAGTCGCTACGCACTTGGTGAATGTGCGGGGAGCCAGAGAATAGCCGAACGGCAACCTCTGGTACTCGTACGCTACGCCCTGAAACAGGAACCGCAGGAACTTCCTGTGAGGAGGGAAAATCGGGATGTGAAAATACGCATCCTTCAGGTCTATGGAGGTGAACCAGTCTAACCAACCAAAATAACGGGAGTAGATGCCTGACATCGCGTCCTCTCTCGGGACCACGACTACGGCCTGCTTCGCCAACAGAGATTGGATCTCGTCGGCCAGGGCTGTCACTGCTTCTGACCCTGACAATAGGGTCGGCACCAAACCTGAGAACGGAGGGTGGGGTTGCGCAAACTGCAACACAAGCCCCTCCTTCAATGTTCTCTCTATCCACCCCTCCAAACGGCATTCTTGTCGCCATATGTGAAAATAATCCCACAGCGCACCCGCCGTCAACTGACGCTGGGCCGCAAGGAACAGTAGATAGTTGGCCCGGTCCCTCCCTCTGTGCGACGCACCCAAGGGGGGACCCCGACAGAAAGGGCCGGTTTGATACGGAAGCTGTCATCAAACTGGTTGACACACACACCCCCCCTGAACACCCCTCTAGCGCATGCTGAGGAGTTGTTCTACAGCTAGACACGCAAGGCATGAGGACCCCATGGGCTCCTACACGCCGAAGCCCTGCAGTGATATTGCTATCACCCAAATCACGCTCGCCTCTTCTTTGCAGACCACTGCCACTCTCACGGGAGTGGGAGGCGTCAGTGTGACACCCCGCCTGGCGAAGGCGAGGCCGGGGTAACCCTTACTGTGCATTCAACAGAAGAGGCCTCGAGTCCCCCTGCTGACCACTGTAGCTAGTGGCAGCCGTAACACCAGGCTCACCCATCACACAACATGTGGTGCAGGAGCCACGTGACAGCAAAACATTCTCACGGACAGACCCAGGCTCAGCCATCAACTGGGTGTCAGCCCCTGTCCCCATGAGAAGTGAAAAGTGGGGCCGCATGCGCTTCAAAGAAGGTTCGCGGCCCGCAGCCAAAGGAAAACGATCAGAGCCCCGCTTCCGTGGGTAACGGAGAGAGGTTTGAATGGGAAGCGGGCTGCTCGCGGCAGAATGACGACGGCTTGTATTATCCAAGCCGAATACATCCAAAATGGCCGATCCCTCGGCCGCCAAGGCTGTCGGCCTTGTGGAGCCCTGTTGACTCTCCGCCCAGGGTACCACTGGCGGGGGAAACATGGCCGCCTGTCGAGGGCCTCGCCACAGTCGTTGACGAGGCCATGCTCCAACCTCTGGCTGCACAGCGTGAGGCGGTGTGGGACCCAGATCGGCACGGTGGTGTAGTGGTTAACACTGTCGCCTCACAGCAAGAAGGTCCAGGGTTCGATTCCCGCTTGGGGACCAGGTTTCCATGATGCCAGTTACCCAGGTGGGGTATCTCCCAGGCCTTTCTGTGTGGAGTTTGCATGTTCTCCCCGTGCTCGCAAGGGTTTCCCCCCCGATAAGATAAACCCAATGGAAAAACATGCACAACAACAAGATCGCTAACGCTGTGGCGTCCTTGACGAAGACGGACAGGAGCACTTGGATTGGTCCCCTGGCGCGGCTCACGTTGACGCCTGTCTGCTCCCGGCTGCCCTTGGGGGGGAAGGACGACGGGATGGGTTAATCGCAGATACGAATTGCATGCATGCATCGCATGTGTGCCAATTGATGACCTCGGAGCAGGTCCTAAATTATAAATTAAATTATTATTATAGATCAACAACCGCCTGCGCCTCCACAGAACAACCAAAAAGTCCTTCCGTGGAAAAAGGAGTCGTGAGGAGAGAAAACCTATCCTCTTCCCCAAGAGGAGATTGCTCCAACCAGACATGCCTAACAACAAACGTTGATAGCATCCTAATCCTCCCCGCAGTTATAGCTTGCGACTGAGTCAAGATCTCTATAACACCACAAACATGCAACATGTTTACAATGTCGGCTGGACCCATAGCCCCACTACCCGACGCCAATGTGGATAGGAAAATAGCTAGCTGAGCCATAACACTGGCCGCCGCTACAAACCATCCTGCAGCAGTATACCACTCATCCGTCCATACTGCCACCCTCCGAGCCGATTCGCTCTCAAGCATCGGCCGGGTGGGACATTGTTCATCCCCGCCGGGACACAGGATCAAAGCTACCTGGCTACGTAGCCACGGTACACCCGGCCTGCACCCTGTTGTTAGCCCTTTTACCCGTAAAAAAGGTAAATAAGACTCAGCGAAACCCCCCACATTAGCAACCGACTGACGTTCATCAATGAACCGGGCAAGAGGAGGGAAAAGCGGCAATGTCCCGCGGCGGGGAATATTAGAACAACGACCCATTTCAGCATCAACATTAGCATTAGCAGTAGCATTAGTAGCATTAGTGTAAGCAGCATGCTCCAGGACAGCCAGGAAATCGTCCACTGCAGTGGAACGATCACAAAGCCACCTCGCCCCTGGCGCCGAAACACACTCCACAGCATTACTAACACCAACATCAATGCCTGATGACACAGGGCCTACCTGTGTACAAGCCGGCTTGATAGCCAAACCTTGCACGCTGCTCCTTGTCCTGCTGCCACCAGACGAGGAAACATCAGAATAGGCCCGACGTGTCGCTGAAACATGCCCCGAAGATTCCAGGGGTAAGCAAACCTCCGGTAAGCATTCAACATTACGCAATTTCTCTAATCTTTTTATAACAACTAGTTACATAAGGCGCCTTGCGACCGATTTATGATGGAAACGAAAATAGAGGAAGAGTGTTTGGTGACCATGCAGAGTATCTTATAGAACACGCCTAGGGGCGGGGCCCGGCAGGTGATGGGCGTATTTTTGTTTTCGTTGATGGAGTACAATAGGTACATGAGATGAGGTATATCTCGATAGGCTTAAGAGCGGGACGCGATGGCCAAGTACGATAATATAACTGACATAATATGTACAAGTGACAATTATATACCTAGGCCTATACATAATGAGCAAATGTGTCATTTCAACATATATAAACTGTGGATCGACAAGTGCATGTCATTTCATCGACAGGTTAACAGGACTGCTGATAATCACCAACCTTGCATGGCAGTGGGTTTAGCAAGATCACGTGACAATCCCATCTTGTCAGGCTTAAGGTTATACGGCTTGTGCCCAAAACACAGTGGTTTGGACCAATCGGCGTCCTTTGAGGAACTACTGTCAGCTATGGGCAAGTTCAGGTAATCAGGTAATAATAATAATAATAATTTCCTTGAGCAAGCAACCCCTAATTGCTCCCGATATGCAGGTTGGCACCTTGCATTGTTGCCTCCGCCTTCTGTGTGAGAATGGGTGAGTGAATAGGTGACTATGAGGAACAAAAAATTGTAAAGCGCTTTGGATAAAAGCAGTATATAAATGCACCATTTACCAAATATGGCCTGTATAGTCAACATCGCGCCAGACAATGTTTAAAGATCCCCTTCACTCAAATTGTATTTATGGTTAACTCCACTTGGAGGCATGACTTTGACTATACAGATTGTTATTTGTACAAAACTTTGAGTGCCTTTTTCACATTCTTCCCTGGAGAGAGAGAGCTTCTCTGTACTTTCCTGAAATCTGAGTTGCATGTGTGATGTCACTAATAGGTTGAACCTATCATGGTCCAATATGTGGTACCTTGACACCTTTAGTCTTTAAAGAGGGCCTGGATTAAAAAAAAAATATTAAAAGAGAACTTTCCTTAACAATTGCACTTAAGGAGGCAGTGATGCAAGTGCTATATACTGAATACATAGGTGACAGTGGCAGTAAGGCAGCACAGTTAATCAACATTTAATTTAAATCCCAATATGGCCTATAGTGCAATTTCCAAATCGCAGGAGGCGGCAATATTTGATAAAGGCTAAATATGTGTCAAAATACCATTGCAAATTAACTATTGTGGTGCAGCAGACTCGCAGAGACACCTACACCATATCTCACAGACTCAATGAAATGGTATTGATACAGACCACTGCAGAAATCACATTATTATTTTATATTTTTTCCAGTGAAAGGGAAAATAATCAGAATCAGAAAGGTATTTATTGCCAAGTAGTTTACACATACAAGGAATTTGATTTTGTCGTTTTTGGTGCGACATTAATGGATAGACAATTACGGTAGAATAAAATAAAAAGGTAGAATAAAATAAAATGGAATATAAACTATATTAAAATAGAAGCACAGTAGAATATAATAGAATTATAAAATAAAATAGTCCAGCAACAGTGAAGTATGAACAAGTATGAAGAGTTTTGATTGTATATACAAGCTAAATGTATCATTCCCTCTAAGATCATGAATCATATTGCAATTCCAATATCTGCCAAAATAATCACAATATGATCCCCCCCCCCCCCAAACCTTCAGTCCTAAGTTGTGTGTTGAGGGGCTGGGGGTTTCAATCAGTTGGGGGGCACAGCTCAGTGAGAAACACTGTTCCTGTGGTTCGTGGTATCATCATAGACATCACAATCCACAGTCGCTTTCCTGATGGGAGAGCTCAGAAGACGTAGTGGCCAGGGTGTGAGGGGTGCGTCTCTACAATTCGTAGCCGCATTTCTGCAGACCCCTCTCTGATTGGTTGAACTCTATTTTTGCAGACCCCTCCCATTTCTGCAGACCCCTCTATGATTGGTTGAGCGAAGCCCCTCTCTGATTGGCCCCCCGCATGAGCCGAGACAGGCTCCTCTAGCCAGGAGTCGAAAGTCGAAACTCCGTTAACTCCAGAGAGAGAGGCTGAACGCAATTTATACGCATGGAAGTATTGATTACGCCATAACGAATCATTAAAAAAATATACCGTTAACTGGAATATGTTGTGTGTGCCTTTACACATGTTGGATAGGATTATGTAATTGGTTTGTATAGCGTCGCGTATAACGTTATTTCGCGTGACTTCACGGTTTATTCACATTTCACAACACAGCCAGCGGTCAACTTGTTTACACTCCCCACTTACTGTACAATGTAACATTTAGATTAACCCAGTTGTCTATCTGTATGTCATATGTTACGATGAATTGAAAATGGGGGACCCTGATGTAAACAAGACGAAAGTCTTTCTCTGGGGTCTGCATTCCCTTAACAATTGTATGTATTGAGCTGTACTGTGTACTGTATACCCATTCTGCAATCTGTTAATAAAGTTTTCAATCAATTCAATCAATCAATAACTAGACAGTTACAATATAACATTTAGATTAATTAACCCAGTTAATGCCTTAAGAGAGAGAGGCTGGTGGTCAAGTCAAGAGTTATTTGTCACAAGTTGTTTATTAGCCTAGACATTTTCAATTCATCATCTTGTTTACATCAGGGTCCCCCATGTTCAATTAATGATAACATATATGACATACAGGTAGACAGATGGACAGTACTGCTACATTTAGACATTTATGACATACCAGATTTTGAACTTGTGGTAGGCCTAGACATTTTCAATTCATCGTCTTGTTTACATCAGGGTCCCCCATGTTCAATTCATGATAACATATATGACATACAGGTAGACAGATGGACAGTACTGCTACATCTAGACATTTATGACATACCAGATTTTGAACTTGTGGTAGGCCTAGACATTTTCAATTCATCGTCTTGTTTACATCAGGGTCCCCCATGTTCAA
This sequence comes from Notolepis coatsorum, assembly GCF_963971535.1. NCBI lineage: Eukaryota > Metazoa > Chordata > Actinopteri > Aulopiformes > Paralepididae > Notolepis > Notolepis coatsorum. The sequence continues at coordinate 76,748,540 of NC_140182.1, forward strand.
TTCATGATAACATATATGACATACAGGTAGACAGATGGACAGTACTGCTACATCTAGACATTTATGACATACCAGATTTTGAACCTGTGGTAGGCCTAGACATTTTCAATTCATCGTCTTGTTTACATCAGGGTCCCCCATGTTCAATTCATGATAACATATATGACATATATGTATGGGCCACTCTCCAGGTGACCTGCATCGACCTTGCCCACACCAGGATCTCCTCCTCAGACTGGTGAGTCATTCGCACAGTGGCCTCAAAAGAGGTATGGTCAACGCAGGTCCAGGATGGGTTCACCGCACGTCTGTACGTGCAGACATGATATGTGTAACCCTTCGGTAAAAGTCCTTCAACACACAAGCAACAAGATGTTATTTTTTTGAAAGCCAGTAAATACTGAAAAAAAAAAGCATAGACACTTAGAAGAAGCAATGTATAGTCCCCCCCACCCACCCTCCTCCAATGTACAGTTTCTACGTCAAATGTATAGCCTTTCTTTTCTGGACTCTTTTTGTATCACAAACAGTACTGTATTTGTAAATCTGGTATGTCATAAATGTCTAGATGTAGCAGTACTGTCTATCTGTCTACCTGTATGTCATATATGTTATCATGAATTGAACATGGGGGACCCTGATGTAAACAAGACGATGAATTGAAAATGTCTAGGCCTACCACAAGTTCAAAATCTGGTATGTCATAAATGTCTAGATGTAGCAGTACTGTCCATCTGTCTACCTGTATGTCATATATGTTATCATGAATTGAACATGGGGGACCCTGATGTAAACAAGACGATGAATTGTGAAATGTGAATAAACCGTGAAGTCACGCGAAATAACGTTATACGCGACGCTATACAAACCAATTACATAATCCTATCCAACATGTGTAAAGGCACACACAACATATTCCAGTTAACGGTATATATCTTTTAATGATTCGTTATGGCGTAATCAATACTTCCATGCGTATAAATTGCGTTCAGCCTCTCTCTCTGGAGTTAACGGAGTTTCGACTCCTGGCTAGAGGAGCCTGTCTCGGCTCATGCGGGGGGCCAATCAGAGAGGGGCTTCGCTCAACCAATCAGAGAGGGGTCTGCAGAAATGGGAGGGGTCTGCAAAAATGGAGTTCAACCAATCAGAGAGGGGTCTGCAGAAATGCGGCTACGAATTGTAGAGACGCGTGAGGGGTCGTGGTGATCTTGTTAGCATACCCCCTGGTCCTCCAGCTGCAGAGGTCCTGGTGGATTGTTAGGTCGCAGCCAATGATCCTTTTTGCTGACTGGATGATGATGACAGACAGTCTGGGGGGGACACACACATTTTACACTGTACATTGGAATACTGACAAAGCCTTACTTGGTCATTTACTGTACAACTAGGTTAGGACATTTGTAGGGGCCAGTTTCGAATTGCTGTCTCACGTAGGTGTTTTTTTAGAGTGTTTTTGAAAGTGGGTAGTGATTCACATTCCTTTACAGCTTTGGGTAGGGCGTTCCACATTGATGTGGCATAATTGCGAAACGTGTTTAGTCCCTTGTTTGAGCTGAATCTGGGTTTAACATGATTTGTGGAGCTCCCTCTGGTGTTGTGATCGTGGTATTCACTGACCTTTGGGAAGTATTTTGACATGTACATGGGTACCTTGGTCGCGTAGTGTATCTTGTAGACCAGGCCCATTGCAAGTTGCTGTACTCTGTCGTCTACTCTAAGCCATCCTAGGTTGTCAAAGTGGGCAGGGGTGAGGTGGGTTCTAGGAGTCAGGTCAAGCAGTAGTCTGACTAGCTTGTTTTGAGATGTTTGTAATTTGTTTTTTAGTGCCTTTGAGGTGCTTTGGTACCATGAGGTGCAAGCATAGTCGTAGTACCCTTGAATGAGTGCTCCTGCTAGAGTCTTTTTTTTTTTTTTTTTTTTTTTTTATTATTATTGCAAAACAAAAAATATTAAGTCAGTACTCAACACACAATGCATAATGAAACTAACAATAAAGGTGGCTAAAATGACATGCAAGTACAGAAACAGAAAACAAAAAAAAGTCTATAATAATATTTGACCGTATACAGTGTATATCCAACGAAATTACCAATTATACCAATGCCTTATACAGGATATACCCCTAATACCTATTATCTAAAACCCTACACACATATGCTCCAGCTCCTGCTAGTCTTCAGGGTATTCTTGTTTACCAGAGAGGAGATCCGGTACAAGAATCGAGTTCGTTGGTTGACTTTTTTTATTACATTGGATGCCATTTTGTCACAGGAAAGATTAGCCTCTAGGATGGAACCCAGGTAGGTAATTTCATCTTTCCTTGTGACAATATTGTCACCCACTGTAATCGAGAAGCCGTCGGTCTTGCTGAGTCTGTTATTTGAACCGAAGAGAATGGACTCTGTTTTGCCCATGTGTAATGATAGTTTGTTGTCGGCGAGCCATATGCAGATTTTGCCTAGTTCCGAGCTGAGGGCTTTTTCAACCTGTAACTTGTTCTTGTCAGAGACCAGCAGGGCTGAGTCGTCCGCAAACAGGAACAAGTTGCAGTCACAAGCTGACAACATGTCATTTGCATAAATTAGGAATAGTAGCGGTCCTAGTATGCTTCCTTGTGGAACACCGCAGCTCACTGTGAGGGGGGGGATAGAGTACCGTTTACCTCCACCATCTGTTCCCTCCCCTCCAGGTAGGATTGTATCCAGCTCACTGATAAACTATCAAAACCAATTGCTTTTAGCTTGTCAATCAGAATGGTGTGATTGACAGTGTTGAAGGCCTTTTGTAGGTCCAGCATGACCATGCCGCAGTATTTGCCCGCGTCCACCTCTTGTTTGATGTGGTCGTTCAAGTAGAGAAGGCATGTGTCAGTGGAGTGGGATGTTCTGAAGCCAGATTGGAATTCGTAGATTAGATTTTTTTCCGCAAGGTACTTTTCGATCTGTTCGTATACTATTTTTTCCATGACTTTCAAGATGGATGTAAGGATAGAAAAAGGGGGCGGTAGTTGCCCGGGTCTAATTTGCTGCCCTTTTTGTGCAGGGGTGTTACTCTCGCAAGATAAGATAAGATATGGGGAAATTTGGGCGTCATAGCAGCATGGGGGAGGGGAGATACAGGTATGGGCAGGGTAATAGTAGAAAGACATAGGCAATACAATTAGATCTTAATATAAGAATGAGAAAAACAGTGTAAACAATATAATTAACTCTGAATATATATGTATATATATATATAAATTCTATGACTGTGTAGAATTGAACCACCGTTGCCTGTGACAGATTGAATGTCTTCATCTGTCACAGGAAGTACATCTGGTGAGACTCTTTTGTGGTGGTTGTCGATGTTTGCTTCCCAGGTCCAGGATATTGTTGTTCCCAGGACCTTGAATGACTCCACGGTGGTAACTACTGAGCCATTCATGTTAACAGGGGAGGGGGATATGTAGAGTAATATGTAGAGTATACAGAATTACAGGCATATGACTAATCTACAAGTTTACAGATGCCTACTGACATTTACAGTGCAATGTGCAAGAGAGCCTATAGCAAATACATTACATAGTATAGATAGTGGACAGATTGGGCGGCAGATTGGCGCAGTGGGCAAGGCGCTCGCCACTAACGCAGGAGACGCTGGGTTCGAGCCCAGCTCTCTGCGTTGCTACCGGCTGGCCGGTCGTTCATACTAACACAATTGGCAGTGTTAGAGGGTGGGAAAGCCGGTGGGTAGGGATTGGACGTTGTGGACAGGGACTCCTACAGGTCGGTTTGGTGACGCCGGTGCGGCAGAAGCAGGAAGTAGCGGGGGCAGTGCGAGCCTCCCACCCACGTGTTACTCCTCGCCACTGAGAGCTCGAGCTGCTGCGGTGAAAAGATGCGACAGGCTGCCTCCTCGTGCACCGGAGGGGACACGTGATGCAAGGCTTCTGTCCTCACTACAACCGACCAGTGGGAGGCATAGTCTGGCAACGTTCAAGACAGGGGAGGGAAGAATTGGACACTACGAAATTGGGATGGGAGAAAAATAGAAAATGGGGAGAAAAAGTGGATCCAAAAAAAATTATAGTAGACAGATTGTGTGTACTAAGCAAGCTGCTGATATTCCCATAGTAGTCTAATGTGCCAAATTCTTGGGGAAAATTATTCTCACATTTTATATTCAGTTGATTATATTGTTTACACTGTTTATTTGTTCTCATATTTTTATATTCAGATCTAATTGTATTGCCTATTACCCTGCCCAAGGGAATCAATAAAGGAATATCTGATCTTATCTTATTAAAAATACAGTCTGTCATCTTGTATTAGTTAAAATAATGTATATTTCCCCAAAAGTCCAAAGGTATGGCTAATACCCCTTCGAACCAGCCCCTTCTTTGGTCCATGAGTCCAACCCATGCCAGGTAAAGAAATCACCAACACCACTAAATGTAAATGTGATTATTCTGGAAGGTTGCACAATAGGCTATGGAAATGATGGTGGTGAATGGCATGCCAGGCGCAAGTCCAAAGTGTTTTGTTAGAACTAGCCTTAACATCTAGGTCCATTCTGATTTGAGCTATTACAACTACTGTTCCGATTTAGAGATCTAGCATGACGATGACGACAACAAGAGAGTGTGAGCATCTGGGAGTGATGCTGCTGCTGCTTGGTAACTTCAGCTGATAACGCACATCAAACACACCTACGTGTGTGATGAGGTCATCCCTCACGAGCGCAGGCGCTTGGGCAGGTTCAGCTTTCCCTTCGTCGGATTTTTGGAATGAGAATCAACTGCCATTGCTTTTGGAGGTTGTCATCATAACCCTGTAAATGCTAGTTAACCTTTTTAAATGTGGATATATTTTTATTTGTAAAAAGATTAAAAAGAAACTAACTAAATAATAATAAATACATACTATTGTTATATAAAGAGGGGTCTTCTACGCCGTGGAAACGACCTCGACTTTCATAGCTGACACTTACCAAGAAGTGACTCACACTTGTGTCGTTATCCAGTATCCGCCACCCGGCGCCGCTACTAGTAACTAACGTGAGCTCGCGCTACACTCAGTGTATGTAGCCTAGTAGCTAACGTGAGCTCGCGCTACACTCAGTGTATGTAGCCTAGTAGCTAATGTGAGCTCGCGCTACAGTGTATGTACTAGTAGCTAACGTGAGCTCGCGCTACAGTGTATGTAGCCTAGTAGCTAACGGGAGCTCGCGCTACATTCACTGTATGTAGCCTAGGAGCTAACGTGAGCTCGCGCTACACTCAGTGTATGATGTAGGCAGCCTAGTAGCTAACGGGAGCTCGCGCTACACTCACTGTATGTAGCCTAGGAGCTAACGTGAGCTCGCGCTACACTCAGTGTATGTAGTCTAGTAGCTAACGGGAGCTCGCGATACACTCACTGTATGTAGCCTAGGAGCTAACGTGAGCTCGCGTTACACTCAGTGTATGATGTAGCCTAGTAGCTAACTAGCTTGTCGCGCTAGCGGACAACAAAAGCTACCCGACGCTACCGTCGTTAACAGTTCGGCCATGCATACATCCGCAAGGTAGGTAACGAGGCCACCGGTTAGGCTCGTGGAAAGGATAACGTTAACGTCAAGGGGCAACGGTAGAAGAGTAGTAAGGTAACCTTAGCGGATATATTATTGAGGGGGGCGGTCGGGAGGTGGGTCACGGATCGGATGTCTCGGTGGCACCGTCAGTAAAGACCCGCCTCGCCGAAGCAAACGTCGGCTGGCGGCTGCGCGCTGTCTGTCTGTTGGGGAGCATTCCAGCCGCGGCGCACCGACCGGTTGTTACCAATGCGGTCCGTGATCACTCGGGGATGAAAACTGGATTATGAGACGGTAATGTTCGCCGCGTTAGATGTAACTGTTGTAACGTTCGCTAGTTACGGGGTGTCATAATGTTAAAGCAACGGATGGATTTGTGACGCGTTTTTAGCTAACGTAACGCCAGTGGCGACCGCTGCCCTGTAGTTTGTTAGGTTAGTTAGCGAATGGCGAGCTGACTAGTTGGTTGGTCGCTAGCTCTTAGCTGTTAGCTAGCGAGCTAACAAAGAACCATCGTCCCTGGCTCTGCGTTGCTGGATGTTGCCATTTCAGAAGAGCTAGTGTGGCGCGTTGTTGGATGTAAAGAACGAGGCATGTAATTCAACATTTGTGTTGAGAGTAATGCATTGCTTGTATTAATGTATTGTTGTTATTAGTTGGGTTATTTTGCCAGCTTGTAGGTTCCAGTTTAGCAGTGGGGTTGGTAATGGCTGCAACGGCCATATCTGAAAGGTATATTGATAACTCGTGAATTGAAATGGCAAACATATTTAGTAACCTGTCGTGATTTGTGCTAATTTTAGTCGGTCAGTTGTAATCATCATGATAATCATATTTAACCAGATAGCAAACAGCGCAATTATTAGTCTTGAGTGGCCACGAAGCTGATCGTACATACGTAGCTACTAGTTTTTATAAAATGTTGTACTTGTTTATGATCGGGTATTGGGAAGTAATTAATCATGAGTTGCCGACGTCGTTAGTCAATTCCTCTCTCGACGAATGACTGAAGTGGTGCCAAGTTAGTGTGACAGTAGACGGTTAGGGATTAGTCAGGTCAGCTGATGGGTATACTATTACTGTCTTCATACAGTTTACGAGTAAGTCATTTGATTTGGACATTTACCACATATGAGATATGAAAGTATAAAAAAACGATTTTTTTTAAAATATATTTGAAACCTTTATTTCGAACATGTAAATACAAAACAAATCATTCATCTCTATGAAATGGAAAAAAATAAACAAAAACAAAGTAGTAGACGGTGACCACTTGTTCATGTCAGTCAAGTGCTCTTTTCATAGCTATTTTACTGAGCAGTGCAATGTTACCAAAATCACTGTGTACTGTAAATTCCACCTGCAAGCACTTTGCTTTCTCTCTTGACAATCATGTTGACATTTGACATATCAGTGGTTACTTGAGCATGCATAGTTCTGCCAAGAGAAACATAGAATGTGGTTAATCGTATTGTCTAAACACAACACCTCTTGCAACCTTTCTGTTAATGTGATGTGAGAATTCAGTTTTTTGTGACTTAAATATCCTAAACATCTTGATACTACCACTGACTTATTACATGATATGAGGATCTTTCCGTTTGTGACTTTCATGCTAATCTTTTTCTTTCTTTCATTTTGCAGTGATACTGGACTGTAAACTCCTTTTGGAGCATATGGCCAACCTGGTTTTGCCTGCACTGTAAATCCTCGTGCCTGGCGTAGGCTCGAACTCTACCTCTTCTCCTAGTTATTCCTTATGCTTGATAAAAGCTGTGCCCTGCAGGATGGATGGTGTGGATTTAAAGGGAATCGTGTGTCAGCATAAGCACTCCCTGTTTTGCAACAGTGTTCTATTCTTCTCCATTTACAAAAGAACACCCCCCATCCTACATCCAGACTCTCTGCACTGTATATGTAATAACTGCCTTTGAGCAACAAGAAACAGACAGGAGGGTAAGCGGAGGTGGAAGCTGCAAGATATATTTTTTCCTTTTTTTAATCAAAGCCTAGATTTATATTGCGTCGCTCGGTCTGTATGGAGAAAGTGAAAGTGTCTTTATTTTAATTTCTCTCGTCGAATTCCTGCTCTCACTTGCTGTGGGCGGTGGGATGTCGGAAAACCCCAACGACAAGATGGTGAAGTTCCTGGCCCCCCCCCCCAAGAGTGGAAACGGCACCACCGGGTCCGGTTCGGACTCGCTGGTGGGCGAGCGGCTGACGGCGGAGGTGCGACGCCGGCACCACACCATGGAGCGCGACCGTTGCAACCCGGAGCACCGCTTCTTGAGGCGCAGCGTCATCAGCGACTCCAACGCCACGGCCTTGGACCTCCCGCTACCCAGCAAGATCCCCATCCTCGTGCCCCAACGGATCCCACTGCGTGAGGTCGCCCCCGCCCAGAGACCCCAGGCCGTCGCTGCTCATTTTCCCCGCATCGACCCGGGCTCGGCTGTGACAGAAGAGTCCGCTAATGACGTAGGAAGAGATAGAGAGGTAGCGGGGGTGAAAGTAGTCCCTGTAGAACAGAAGGCTGCTATCGTACAAGACGTCTGCGACCGGGTGGTGGTGGTGGCCCGCTCGGCGCCTAGCCTAGCTACAGAAGTGCCGGGTCAAACCGACCTAGAGGGCCCCGACGGGAAGGCGAAGGAGCGTGAGGGAGAGGACGGAGAGAGTGAGGAAGAGGATAAGGAGTCCGCCAAGGCTCGCGCCGAGGCAGAGCAGAGGGAGGCCGAGAAGAGGGTGCAGGACGACATCGAAGAGGCCGAGACCAAAGCCGTCGGGACATCGCCGGACGGACGATTTCTGAAGTTTGACATTGAAATTGGACGCGGTTCCTTCAAGACGGTCTACAAGGGCTTGGACACTGACACCACAGTGGAGGTGGCCTGGTGTGAGCTACAGGTATGAAATTGGGGGATATGGGTGTGTTCTCAATGTTACTTTCCCTCTCCTTTTGTGGGTGTGTTCTCAATGTTACTTTCCTTCTCCCTTTGTTCACTCGTAATTTTCTTTGTTTCCTGAAGTGTAATTCTACGCTGACTTTAGCCCCCGCGTAGCTTTGGAGATGGTGTTTTTAAATTAGGATGGACACCGTTCCAGAGCCACTGTTAAGTAGTTGGCTCAACCGCGCAGCAGCGTCCTCGGGGGTCGTTCGGTGCTGCGTCCATACGGCACCCCTGGGGATGCTTGAGCGGGTGAGCCAAATACTTAACGGAGGCTTTGGATCTCAAAACACTACCTCCAAAGCTACGCAGGAGCTATGCTGAACACTAAAGATTACCCACAGGCACAAAACGATAATAGGCCTTGTTCGTCTGGTTCTCCTTCTTCAAACATGGCTGCCTTTTAACCATTCAATAGTAGTGAAAGGGTTAACCATTGATAACTACTTTCTAAAGAAAATGCCTAGTTTCTGTGCAGTGGGGTAGAGAGTAGGTAAAACATTGGAAAAGCACAATGTTACTGTTCCACTATGACTTTGACTATGAAGATCCAGCAATAAGATCCCAGTTGTGTGTGATAAGATGTGTGGATGCTGTCCCTAGACTAATCTAACTATAAATTGCTTAAGATTTCTTTCCTTGTAGTTGCTCTCTATATTTTAGTTTTGACGTCTGACAGTTATTTAATCAGACCTATTTCAGTCAGACTCCCAACAGCAGCTAAAGAAAAAAAAGATGGCCAGAACATATGGTGAAAAGTTAGCCATTGCTCATTTGGCTAACTTGGCATTACTTTGGTTTCAGCTACTGACAGACTCATGTGTTACTGTTTAGTCACACTTTTGAACGTTTGGGACATTGAAACTTGAGGTCCCACTCTCTGTTCACTCCATCAAGTCTTTATTTTCTCATTTCCATTTCTGATGCATGTCATTATTAATTTAGCATGTTCAATCAAAACATTTACTTTTGTTTTTGGTTGTACTCGACTTTGGCCTGATGGAGCAGAGCCAACGTGATTCCCCTCCCTAAGCTACAGCCTCTTCCGTTTCTTTGGTTAATTTCATTATTGCCAAATGGAAGAGCAAAAAAAAACGTCTGTTTTTATGTGGTGCAGTTCTTCCTCGAGTTGTGGTTTGGAATTTGACATACCGGTTTGCTATTTTGAGTTAGTTGGTTGGTTGGTAGATTGACTTTCGCCTTCAGTCCTTGGACCGACTTTCATCACAAGGTGTTGTCGGGGCTGTCGCGGTAACCGCATCACCGCAAACCCGCGGTGTGTCAAGTCACCCGCGGATGCAGAACAGACAACCGCATCAACGTGAAAAAAATAAGAAAAAGGGGGGCGTCATTTTTAACTCAGTTAATTTAATGACGAGGCGTCCGTTTTCCAGTAGCATGAGCTAACTTCACGTTTCCATACAGTTTACAACTCACGGATGAAATCAGGATTTATTTTCATATCCCGGACTCGAGCCCCTAATGTATAAATTTTCCTGTATTAATCTGAATGTCTTTAATAATAAAAAAGATATACAGGTATACAAATATTTATTTGTATTTTTATTTTATTTTTAACACTTTGAGTGCCACGCCGGGTTTTCCTTTTTACCCCCTTGATGCCACCATCCACTTCAATGTTAACGTTAATATCGCCTAATCTATGTTTTAAATTATGGCTATGTGTCTAATCTGCCCGTCGCTTATCAAAGACTATTTTCCAGTCAGTGCTGTCAAGGCAGATTGGTTTTTTATCTATTCATTTCTGTTTCAGAGCATTTAGAAAAGCACCTGTTTTGAGATTTAAAAAAAAACAGTTCATTCTGGACTATTCTTTTTTTTTTTTTTTTTTTTTTTTTTTTTTTTTTTTCCTCCATTTTCCTCAGATTTTCTCCCATCCCAATGTTAGTCGTATGCCAATTCCCAGTAGGAGTCGCTGTTTACAACGACCCGGACCCACCCCGCCAGCTTCTCCCACCCTCTAATACAGCCAATTGTATTAGTGCAGATGGCCAGCCAAGCTGGTGACAACCCCGGAGCTGTGAGCTGGATTCGAACAGGCGAATCCAGCTCACAGCTCCGGGGTTGGTGACGAACGCAATCTCCGCTCGGCCACCTAACCGCCCATTCTGGACCATTCTATGAAAATCGTCTTTTACTGGAATATTCCACAACGTTGATATTCGTCGGCCTATTTATGAATCGTTTTCAAATAAATGCTAGATGATCAATATTATACGTGCAGTCGTGCATGCAAGCACATTCGGGCCGTGCACGGATAATCGCCGCGTTGATTTCCTCTTGGACTTTTACAGTGAAACCGAAAGAGCCCATTTCACAAAACAGCTTATAACTTCATCAAAATTAGTCTGATTATCCTAACACTGATAACATAGATTCCTTACCTGACATCAGATGGTATCCAACTAGTATATTCCAATTCCTGATCACCATTCGAAAAAATCGATACGTGTATGGATCCAACGTGATACAGTAGTACACATGATTCCGCGGGGCTGAGAGGCTCCAGAATGAACTGTGGTAACCCCGGCTGGATCAGTGGACTGGAAAATGTGGAGTACCGGATTTTTTCCCCCATCCATTTTCATTGAGTCCATTCCAAAATCCCTTATGTCATCTGGGAGACGATAGGGGGCGCTTTTTTCCACATATGATCGCCGGCGGTGCTCGGGTAGGCTCGCGTGATGCAATATGATTTCAGATCGCTAAAAAAAAGAATTCCGAGAAATCTCGTGAGTGGCTTTCAACCACATATTAATAAACCCGAGATATCTCGTGTGTGGCAGTTAAAGAGTGTTAATAGAAGTGCGGTACCACCGCATCCCGCAGTGATTAGCCACACACAACCGCAGTGAGAAAATGTCGGCAAAGTAGTTTGCATGGTCAATGAATACCTGAGACTTAAATGACAATATAGGGGTAATCCACTTGGACCGGTTTCCACCAGAACCTTTTCTAACAAAGGTGAATTGGGTGTTCATGCTCTATTGATTTCCTCTCCCGTGTAGCATGTGATGAGCAAACAATTTACCTGCAAAGTTGCCACAATAAGCAGGTTGGCAAACAATCTTTGGCAGTGCACGGTTGTGCACCATAGCTGAATACATGTAGAGCATCTTTATTGTAAATATATACATGTGTGTATATATATATATATATGTAATAATAATCATTATTTGTATAGCACCTTTCATACAAGAATTGCAGCCCAAAGTGCTTCACAGCAGTGATATAGACACAAAATAGGCATAAAACTAGCATAAAATTGGCATAATTATAGACTGGCATAAAATGAGCAGAGGATTGATATTAAAACCTCCCGGGAAAATTGTAATCGATTTCTGTCGTTAAAATCTATAAAAGACTATTAGCAGGCTTCTGACAAAATAAAAGCAATGCATAAAGTGCAGACATAGAAGAGTAGAAAAACCGACAGAATAAGACATCAATTAGCATAAAATAGACAATAGTCTATAAGTGCAGTGCAATAAAATAAAATTCCAGACTAGTGAAATGCCAGACATTATCTAGCCTCAGATGGTGTTCAACAAGTCCAGTGGAAACAGCCACACGGCCCACAGCAAGGTCTGACCTCATTCACTGCATGCATGTTTGCGTTTACTGTCAGGCCCTCAGTCTATCATAACCGTCCGAGACCCCACACGGCAGCGTGCACAAGCACAGCCGTGCACATGCGCAGACAAAAAACCCCAGCGCTTGTGGAGATTACAGACAGACACGTGCCCCTCCCCCTCCCTCACATAAAGACAATCCTGCACATGCTCAGTGTAGGCCTGCTCCGAATGCCTGTGTGTGAATGTAAAATGGGTCAGATTCCTGACGGAGGAATTTCTAATCTCCTGTGTGAAGTGCGGCAGACTGGCCTGCCAAGGCCTGTTCCTCCCCTTCCATTCCATCCTTCTACTCTCGCTCTCTGTGCCCTTCTTTCCGCCACATGTCTCCCTCTGTTTCTGTATGCCTCATCCTTCCTCCAAAAAAAACCTTTTTAAAGCCACCCCCCCCCCCCCCCCCCACACACACAACCGTTCTCATCTTCCTCCCTCCATTTGTCTGCCCTATACTGCTGCTGCAGCCTCCTCCTCCTCCTCCTCTTACTGCACAGTATGAGCCGATGCTTCATTATAGCAGCACAGGCCCGATGTTTTACTTAGTTAGAATCCATCCTTTTCTTTATTACATTCGTTTTTTTTGCCTTCTTCCCATGACATATAACATGACAAATAGTAACAAAAAGCTACCCCCAATGACCGTGCCCTGTGATTACTAGACAACATGATTGATGCTAGTCAGTGATTAACTGTTTTCTTGAGAAGAAACGTGGTAGGTTTAAGATGCTTGATTTGTTTTTTATTGCTTTGTTTTTATTTTTGCTGGTAACTATACACCTAGCCACTTGATGCGTCTCAAGCTGATCGGATCGCTATCGGATAGCTCAATAGCCAAGTGTAAGTGCAACCAAGACACAGTGGGGCCGGATTAAAATCTGATATCTTGAGACGCGTCGGAGCCCCAAGTTGATCAACAGTGAAGTAAACGGATGCTTCTACACGAGCCACACAGCGTTATGCAGCCGTCGCAATCAGCCTGCCGGAAGGAAACAAAGTTATTTTCCGGGAAAGATGGCAATCAGATTCTCTATCTGCTTAACGGAAGATGCATTGATGTGGCCAGGTTTAAATGGTATGTAGATAAATCTTATCTGGACCACTATCCGGATCAGAGGCACGTGAAATAGCGCGTGTAAAGCGGGGGGCCTCTCCTTCCTGCCACATTGAATGCTGTCCGAAGTCTGTCAGTAAGTGGTCAATGCGTTGCAGAGTTGACCTGTCCATTTACTATTATGTAAGTTATTGATCAAGACAAAAAGTTTTCCTTTTCGCCTGCTGATACATCAGAAGAGGGCTAATACATTCTTAAAGAACAGCATGAGAAGACGGGGCGTCAAAACCGTGACGAACAGAACTTTAGAAACGATGTTTGAACAGCTCTTGTTTGTTGATGTTTATCTAAACCTCTAGAAGCACTTGGTGCGAGGCCCAATTAGAATGCCAGTTGATGCGGTAGGTTTATCCAGCAGGGTGTGTGAACATTTAGATAAGCATTTACATTTGGACCAGTACCAGCAGTTGCCGGTGACCCATTTACAGTATGACGCTGTTGGCGGACGTCTGTTTACTCCCAGTCTTATGGTTACTCGGGGGGGGGGGGGGGTTATGGTTGTTATATGTAGTTGTGTAACCCGACTCGCGGCTCCCTGCCTATACACGTTAGCAGGTAGGAATGTGTCTCAATTAATCTTTCAGCACGTCAAACCTGGGACGGTTTCATCACCGGACTGTGGTTCAGCTGCACTAAGAAGTTGAAATCCCCTCTCACATGGTGATTAAAGCTGTCCCGTGATGATCACACAAGTGCAGAGTGCTACTCTGCCCCCGCAAAGGGCCGAGTGTAGGTGTATCAGTATCGGATCTGTTCTCCGCGGCCTAGACGTTAGGAAATTAAACGAAGCATGGCCGGTGCAAGAACGTATTACAGTCTCCCTGCGAACGCGTATCACGGCTGAGATTTTAAACGGTGATGACGGTCATATATCGCCCTGCCACTAATTCAGTCCAACCTTCACTTCAGTGCAGCTCCATTCCTCCCTGGAACCGCTGTTAGTAATAGTCTGTTACTCTCATAAAAGTATATGAAAACACCAGAAGGTCAGGCGATAGGACTATTAATAGTCTCCTCTTTGTCACTGTGTCCAGGGCCAGAGCACGGATTTGTCCTGTTATTTTACGAGGGGCGTAAAAGGGGTCAATGGAACGGTTAAGAGGCGGTAATGTGTTGGAAACATAGTAATTACCCACTGTGCATGTACACCTCCACAACTGTTTAGCTTATAAATCCCTTGGCCTAAGCTGTAAGCAAACTGTTGCCTCTTTAAAATCACATTTGCAATGGGCCTATTTAATTACAACTTATAAGAATCTTCCCACAGTGAATCAGTACAAAACTCATCAGACCAGCATAATTGTTAAAGAACTGCTTTCTAATGAAATTCTACTTCCATTTAGTCATGTCAATTGGTTAATTTCAGTTCTGATGCCTTTTTTAGAATAATCACATTTGCAAGGGGCCTATTCAATTACAATGTATAAGAATCTTCCCACAGTAAGGGCGGCTACGTGGCGTAGTGGGCAAGGCGCTCGCCACGAAATCTGGAGACGCTGGGCTCGGCTGTTCGAGCCCAGCGCTCCACATTTGCTTTCAGTTTAGCTGGTCGTCCGTACTAATACACATTGGCCGTATTAGGGGGTGGGAAAATGATGGGTGGGGATCGGGCGTTGTGGACAGCGACTCCTACAGGTCGGTTGGTGCGCCTGCGCAGTGGAATCAGGAAGTGTCGGGGGCAGCGTGAGCCTCCCACGCGTTACTCCTCGCCACTGAGAGATCGAGCTGCGCAGGTGAAAAGATGCGACTGCTGTTACCTCAAGTACCGGAGGGGACTTGTGCTATGTATGACTTAGTCCACATTGCAGCCGGCTTGTGGGAGGCAAGAAACAGCGTTCGTGACAGGGGAGGGTTGAATTGGATGATACGAAATTGGGATGGGAGAAAATATAGAAAATGGGAGAAAAAGTGGATAAAAAAAAAGAATCTTCCCACAGTGAATCGGTACAAAACTCATTGAATCAGACCAACCTACTCGTTAAAGAACTGCTTTCTACCTACATTCTACTTCTATTTAGCCTAGTAAATAATATCAACTAATTAATTTCAGTTCTGATAAAAGTTTTATACAAAACCCATACATTTCTATTCATATGTTTAGAAAATAGAACTTTAAGTTAAGTTGAACCTTTATTAATCCCCTTGGGGTAATTCGTTCTCTTGGATTTTACCCATCCTAGTCTCACGTAACCATACCTCTCCCCACGGGACATTGTGCACACAGCAACAAGTTCAAATGGAGTTACATTTTATATTAATTATTTTCCTCATGAAACAAATGTATTAAATACAGAATGTTTAACTAATCTGTTATCTGCTAAATGAAAATCGTTTTTTTTTTTTTTTTTACTATGTATTCTTGGTTATGCTAAGGCCAGGTTCTAGGCTGATGATTAGGCTTAAATGTCCTTTCTTTTTGGTAACGTTAACATCAGACATTCAGGTTAGGGTGGTTGAGGTCTAGTTTTGGTGGTTCGTATTGATGCGAAACTCGGCGATGCAGAAGGGAGACCAGCCTCGCTGTCACTTGCTGTTCGCATTGGAAATGTGAGCATGAACTGGAAGTAACAGGAGGGGAGGAGGTTGGGCATGTAGGCAAATGAAACAAGTTTGACAGGTTTTACTTCGCGAACGACCTTGACTCTCGTTTCAGAAGACCGGTGAACTTGTAAAAATGTTCCACGGAACGACGGGTACATTCAACGTGGAAGTCCGGTCCACACAATATCCTGGTAGAAAATAATTCCTAGTCATCCGCCATCCACCCACAAACCATCTCACATTTGTTTCGGATCTCACGTTGCAGGCATGTTTGAACAATAAGTAGGTCACCGCACAGGGAGGAGGGGGGGGGATAGGAATATGTTTAGGAACCTCCCCTCTCCCTCTCACCCATTCTCAGCGACACATGTCATCCCCCACCTCCCGGTGTCCCGCCCCCTTCCTTCTCAGTGTTTGGCTGAAGCCCAGTATTGGGGGGGGGGGAAGAAAAGCGTGGAGGAGAACTCCCAGGCATCCTTCAAAGAGGCTGCCTGTCCGACCAGCCGGCTGCTGGCACTCGTAGGGAGTGGCAGGCTGTGCCCCGGTTGTCTTAACACATGCCCTAATCGGCAGGCTGCATGTCAATGGAGTGTGTGGATATTTTGATTCATAGCGGGGATTTGGTCAATAGAGGTGAAGTCCATCTGTGGGGTAATTCTCAATTTAAGGCCTTAAAGGGTATTAAAAAGTCTTACATTTCATTTTCATTTGGGGGGGGGGGGGGCTGAGCAGGAAGATTAAATAATATTGAATATATTAAATGTTTTTGTATTCGAGTCGTTTTTTTTGCGGATCTTAGTCTAGCGAGAGCTTTTAAATTGCCACGCAAGTGCAGCCGCCAGTTGTCGCTATGTGTTTTTATTTAGCTAGTATGGTCGTGAAATTGCTATTAAATCATGCTCGAAGTAGTATTAAAGGGGTCTTAAATTTAACTTGTTGAAATCTCCAGATACCCTGCCCTTCCCTTCCGCTGGATCACCATGGGACCCAATCTTGGAAGAAATATGAACGGTAGTCAATGGTGACAGACAAATAATTTTTTTGGTCCCGTTTGAATTGTGCATGAATTACACATGTTTTTTAAAAGTGTAATTGTCAGCTAAGTTAGCTAACATCATGTTCTTGCATCAAAAGCTATCAATTATGTTAGCTAACTTGTGAGTCGATCAACATTCTTGATTGCTTATTATCTTTTTAAAGTGACAAACGTTATATAAAAACCTCAAACAGGATAATTTTTTGTCTCTCGCCATTGAATGCTGTGCATATTTTAACCCAAAATGGTGTCCCATGGTGGTTAGCGGAAGGAGAGGGACTTTGCCTCTATTCACTTTCTATTCAGGAAGTGGATTTTCTTATATAAAAACAAAAACAAAACATAGGCTTATTGTGGAATATTTCGAGAATGAATGCTTAATCGTTAGACACCTCGCTGAGAGAGCGCAATCTGTATCTAGTGGCAAAAGATAGGCCTACATATTTTCTTTCAATCTCCGGGCATACGATGTAAAGAATTTCCATGATTTGAGACGAGACAAAAGAAAAACATTCTTTGCTCATCTCTTGAAAAAATACATCTAAAATAACTTTTGTAATCGACCTATCACAAACCCCACCCTCTTGATCCTCCAATCGCAACCGTCGCAAAGTTTGTCCGAGGGAAGCAACAGTTGTGACTGGAGAATCAAGAAAAGAGGGTGGGGTTTGAGATGGGTCAATTGTTACCAATCACAGAAAGTCGAGGGGTGAGTACTATGCTGGCTGCTGCATGTCATTAGAAAGACGTAAAGGAGCCCTGCTGCTTCACATGATCCCTGGCTGGTGTCTGTCTGCTTCCAGTCCCCTGTGGCTGTGACTGTCACTATAATGTGGAAGTTCATGACCACTCGCATAAACTTGGATATCTGAGGCCGTTGACCCGGCAGAGGGATTCAGAGCTACGATGTGTGAATGGTTTTGTATTATGTATTTCATGATCATCTGAAAAGCACACCGCTGGCGCTACGGGAGGCATTTTATGTTGCAAATGGCACTACTAGTCGGTGATCATAGCAGGGGAAGTGACCACTGATAAATGGACCTATCTCAAACCCTGCCCTCTTTCCTTGATCTTCCAATCACGACTGCCGCTCCAAGAGAAGCAACAGTTGTGATTGGAAGATCGAGAAAAGAGGGGAGGGGTTTTGAGATTGGTCAATTGAGAGCCGTTCTCCGGGTTATTACCAGGCCTGCTGTGTTAACCACATTAACTGTTTCCGGACCTCTATTATGATAGAGAGCTTTCGTGTCTGTTTTGCTAAATCTGTTTATCATAATCCAAGGAGATTCTTGATGTATATTCCTCCATACAAACGGTCTCCTTGTTTGTTTATATGTAGTCTCACTGGGTGAGAGGACTGGAGGATCTACTCATTCTTTATGTATTGTACACCCAAGGAAATTACTTGATATGAAATCTAATCGGGCCTAATTAACAAATTTGCCCTCCCCCCGTCACCAGTCGAAGCACTATTTTATGCCACGAGAGTGCACGGTAGGCAGTTTTTCACATCTACAGAGTCGGCACCCTGTGCGGCTCTTTAAATTCATACGAGGTCAATGATTTGCTTATGTGAGCCGTTTGACTTTGCTCTTGATGTGCGCGCCGCACAGTGCAGTCTTTCACGACTCCTGTCAAAGAAGCTATAGTGCGTGGAAGCCATGTGATTCAGAGACATTATCTGCATAGACACACACACACGCACCAGGGTTTCCGTTAGAATTTTTTTTTGCAGGTCTGAGTGTCCGGTAGATTTCAATCTACCGGACAAATGGGATAAATTCCCGTCAGAGTTTATTGAGCTTAAAAACAATTGATAGGCCTATATAAAGAATGACATCATCAAGGCATTTATAATATTTTAACTTAAAACTAGACTACTTTTGCGTATATGCAGTCATTAATATATTCCAAATAAAATAAGTCCCTCGAGACTGCGTGCTGCTGCCGACTTGAGGTGTCGGTGGGCAGTCTGCCCGACCTTAATAAACAGCAGTCTGTTATAATCACATTTTTATGAGCTAACGAATTCCGTTATATTGGACATTTGTATTAATTATATCAAGCGAAGAACTGAGAAATTTGGCAGAGAGACTGCAACATTATCGTGGGTTTGCGCCGTGATGTATATCTCCACCTCCCAACGACTTGGTGCTGCTGCTCATAATGTCCGGTGAAAATAATTCCCTCTAAGCACAATTTGATTATTTGAATTGTATTAAAATAGGCAAAAATTAAATAGCCTATGCGATGAACGAAACAATCATTACATTTGTCGTTGCTTCACCAAGCAGCCGGTCAATGACATCCTGTGTCAGCGAGCTGGCAGCTGATATATTTACGTGAAGCATGGAGCAGGAGCAGACAGAGCAGAGCAGCGGTGTCAGCAGCGCCCCCACCCAACAGCTGAATTGCCAATGGCTAAATTGGAGTACTGCACCCTGCCAAGCCATGCTTCACGTAAATATATCAGCTGCCAGCTCGCTGACACAGGATGTCATTGACCGGCTGCTTGGTGAAGCAACGACAAATGTAATGATTGTTTCGTTCACCGCATAGGCTATTTAATTTTAGCCTATTTTAATACAATTCAAATAATCTAATTGTGTTTAGAGGGAATTATTTTCACCGGACATTATGACCGGAGAGATTAGATATGTCGGACTTCACCAGATTTTGCCGGTCAAATACCGGTAATTACCGGCTAACGGAAACGCTGACACGCACACACTGTACACACAATGGGTTTACACAAGTATATGCAAGGTTTCTCCCACGCCAGTCAAAGCAGATGGAATCACCCAGTGTTTTTTATTTTTAATTTTTTTATATTATATCTTTTCCCCCCCTCCTTTTTCCGATTTTTCTCCCATCCCACTGTTAGTCGTTATGCCAATTCCCAACCCCCTTCCTGGTTGTTGCGCACTCCCCCCTACTGTTGGTCCGGGAGGCCGGAGACTGTCGCATGCTTTCCTCCGACGCATGTGCAGCCAGCCGGCAGCCAGCCTGGCAGCTCAGATTCTCACTGGGAGAGTGTAACGTGTGGAAGGTCACACTACCTCCCTCCAGATCCTACCCTCGCTGTGCAGGCGCCCCGACCGAACTGTAGGGGTTGCTGTCCACAACGCCCAGGACCCACCCATCAGCTTTTCCACCCCTAACACTGCCAATTGTGTTAGTATGAACGACCAGCCAAGCTGATAGCAACGCAGAGAGCTGGACTCGAACCCAGCGTCTCCAGCGTTGATGGCGAGCGCCTTGCCCACTACACCACCTAGCCGCCCCACCCAGTGGTTCTTGTGGTGTGAAATGAACCCAGTCTGTCACCCTGTCTTGTCTCCAGCTGACAGCTCGTCTCACAGTGTACCGTATCCCAGTCACCTTTGACTCCTGTGACCTCTCTTGCGTGTATCCGGATAGACATGTCTTCGTGTCACCTTTTGATTATCTTGCCGCCTGGTCTGGCCCCGAGGCATGCGTAGAAACGTGGGTTATTTCTCACAAGAATGAAGAAGGAAAAACAGGATTTGAAACTAGAAGCAGCCTAACTGGTCAAAGTCTTCTATTAAATTCTACCCCAGTCTAAGGTTACTTCTAGTTTCAAATCCTTTTTTTCTTCATAATAATAATAATGAGAATATAAAGTCTTCTATTAAGATCTATCCAAATTAGTAGTCGTATTATTCCATATCTATATGCCTTCTCTGACTCCCAGGCCTTGTGACCCAGACTAGGGCTGGCCGATATAAAGATAATTATCACGATATATTTAAATGAATCGATATTGAAAGAAAAAAATATCTTTCAAGACTCGTCTTTCTTGCCTGCAACTTAAAGTAATGGCTTTGCTTGTCCAAATGACAATACTGACCAAATTGAGATTTATTTTTCTACTTTATTTTGTGTGCTTTCTAATTTAAAATACAGTTATGTGTGCTAGCAGAGCTAGTCTCCAGTCACGACTCACGGTGCACATGTGCGGTGGTTTGTCCACCAAAAAAGCGCCAAAAGATAGAAAAGAAACGAGCAGAGCCAGAACTGTTCAACTCCCCTGGAGCCACAGCCAGATAGAAAAGAAACGAGCAGAGCCAGAACTGTTCAACTCCCCTGGAGCCACAGCCAGCAGAGAAGCCAGTTTACTTTCGCTTTCAAACCAGCTGTAGCCTGAGAACTGGAGTGTGAGGGGTTGTAACACTAAAGATGGCGGCAACGACAAAGAATTGCTGCAAAAGAAACATACATCTGTTGTTCTTTATATACTTATAACAATATCGATAATATTGAATATAGAGTGATCTGATATTGTTATCGATATTGTTATCGCGATATAATTTTTGGCCATATCGCCCAGCCCTAACCCAGACCCCCGGGGGGTCTCCATCTCAGCCTGGGTGTCCTCCTGACGGAGGCAGCATGATCACAGGCCTTTTCTCACTCTGGCTATTTTTAGGTCCAATGGGTTATTTATGACAGCCTTTGCCTGGTAGCAGCATGTTCTCTTCCATGTTGCCTTTTCTGTAGTTTACTGGCATTGGACGGGGGGATCCACAGTGTACCGGGTGGTTCAGAGCCGCATGGAGGCTCTTGTATAGGCCGGTTGAGCTCAGGTTGAGACTGAAATCTCCCCTTTATAAACAAGCAGGAAGCCCCGTGTCCGATGGAAGCTAGCTCCTATACAATCCACGTTCAGCTATACGTTCCGACGTTCGTCCCTTTAATATTTAAAGGGAAGCCCGAGAGCTGTTGGTTCCAATCCCAGAAAGGGTTAATGGTTGTGCGTTGAAATCGAATTAATAATAATGATAACTTTATTTGTATAGCACCTTTCATACAGGGGATTGCAGTTCAAAGTGCTTTACATCAGTAAGAAATAAGACAATCAGTGTAAAACAAGCAGCAAGAGCTAAGCATAAAGTGGGATAAAATAATGCAGATATATTAATCAAATCATATCAGAACCTCATGTTCCAATAGGCTTCTTGAATTTCTGTAATCTGTTACAAAACATGATAAAGGTCATAGTACTATGCAGTATGCACCCAGCGCATAGTGGTGCGTAGAAATAAAAGTAAAAATAAGTAAAATAATAACAAGGGTAAAATGAGCAGACATATAATTAGGAGGATGAGCCCCTTGAGATGAACGGTCTCGTTATCAAGGGGGTCCTTAACTTAACACACCAATATACAGAAAATACAGTACATAAAAGAAAAACACAAATACACTTCTAGTAGTACAAACAAAAGCTCTCCCAGACCTAGCCACTCACTGATTCTTGAAATGCCAAACATGCATAGTCAGTAAATGTACCAGTTCCTGGAATTCAGTATCGGTACCCAATGGTAGCTTTTTTGGTACTTAACTCTCTCTGTAATAACAATTTTTATTTCAGTCATAAAAAATAAGTCCAAACTTCTACATTTCAACATGATTTATTCAGAACATTTTGTTATTTATTGTTGTAACACACCAGTAAATATTATCAAACTCCTATCAAATATAATATATATATTTGTGGAAAAGGCTCCTTGTCTAGTATATTGCTCTTATACTAAACATGTAAAGGTCCGAAATCTGGTACCGATTGATCTAGCGTGAATCGCTACTCTGTAGTACCAATGTAATTCGGTCGCTACCCTTAAAAGTCCCATATACATACACTTGCATGCAGCTATACAATTATTTCCATATCTCAAGTATGATTTCGAAGCAAGAGCATGTTTGAAGATAAGTAAAAAGAGATGAAAGGAGGTAAAAGATCTAAGTGAATTGGCAGGTTTAAATCTAAAGGCACAACGCCCAATTTCTTTAGAAATTCTAGGAACAGAAGAAAAAAGGATACTCTACATCATTGTTTCCCATTAATTACCTAGACTGTGGCGGCCCGCCACAGTTTTATAATGAACCTAAAATAAAGAAAATGTAAAAAGATTAAAAAAAATAAAATAAATGTATTATATTTTTTTTAATATAAAGTTTGCCAATAGTAATCCAGTATATTTTTTATTTTCTGAAAAATAAACCAGTTCATTACGGGTAACCACTTTTGCTTCATTTCTTTGATGGCTCAAATGTATGCTCTAGTCCAGTGGTTCCCAAACCTCTCCTTGAGGCACCCCAGCCGTTCCATGTATTTGTTAAATTCCACCACCAGCACACCTGATAGTTAAGTTGACTCGGGTGTGCTGGTGGTGGAATTTAACAAATACATTGAACAGCTGGGGTGCTTCGAGGAGAGGATTTGGAAGCACTGCTCTAGTCGATTTTGTGTTTTGAGCACAAAGTTCATCATAGATCTAGCCTCTTTATTTTGCTCTCAAAGTACACCAGATTGATGCATTTAACTTAAAAAATGTACAAAAAAAAAAGTTCCGAGGGGCATGGCCCCGGACCCCCCTAGAGGGGCCGAGGTTCACCCACCACAGTCTCACATAATCCTGTGGGAAACACTGTCTACATGCCCTGCCTACAGTGCCTAGACTATACGACGACCTTCATGGAATTAAAGATAGTTTTAAGTAAGAAGAAGGATAGTTAACACT
Source organism: Notolepis coatsorum (assembly GCF_963971535.1). Taxonomy (NCBI): domain Eukaryota; kingdom Metazoa; phylum Chordata; class Actinopteri; order Aulopiformes; family Paralepididae; genus Notolepis; species Notolepis coatsorum. The sequence continues at coordinate 76,771,918 of NC_140182.1, forward strand.
TTGACTGCCGGAAAACGCTTTAGAGCGTCATTCCCGGCCATGCTCAAGTTGCCGGAGGACGCTGTACAGCGTCCTTATATCAATATTTCAAAAATCTGCGATCGGATTCATATTTCCCCTCCGCTGGCCTGAGATCCACCAGGAGGACCCACTGAGCTCTCTGGCGGTTCAGGAGCGCCATCTGGTGGCCGATCGGCGCAATCGCCAAACAGGAAGTGCTATGGAGGTTGTGCTGGTCGACCATATTACTTCCGGGCACTCTGTTTGGCTCACGGGACTCGATCTCGACACAATACATAGCGATCGATTGCCAATAACTCGATAAACAACATGATTTGGACATATATACTATTATACAAGCTGGAAATGGACCCAATATTTCTACATACCATAATAGGTAAATGACTGTTCCACGCTCATCGCCCAACGGCGCGAGGAGGATACGGTAAGATTCAGCGTTATTTTTGATCGTATTCCATATAAACTGTTATGATGAACATATCACCCACACTAGATGAATGATATAACGCTGCCCACGGAATTATAAACGATCCCCCGCCCATCCGGTCATCATCAGATCATACGTAGATCATTCTAGAAGTACGTCCAATAGAAATTTTTTATATCGCCCGATTGCCATCAAACTGTATTTCATCATCAATATAATGCATTTGGGGCTATATATCACGTTCTGGAGAAAGCTGCAGAAAGAGATGAAAACATACTTATACATTAGACCATACTTTACTATGAATATGTGAATGAAAAAGTTTAACGTTGCTACACAATGAACAATACATATAGGACTTTGAATGGGCCCTAATAATGGCAATGTAGCAATAGAATTTAAAAAGTTATAGCCATGCAAAGAAGGGGTACTTCTCCATAGACAAATAGAGCCGGCAACCTATGGTATATAATGAATTTAACCCATGGCACCCAAAGTGTTAAAGAAAATGCATTTAAAAAACAATAGCAATTGCAACCAGCTATAGCTTAAGGTTTTTAAATCTGTTTTGAATCTGGCCTCATTTCTTAAGCTTAGCCCTGTGCGTACCAGCTAGTCGCTGAAAGAAAGAGACAGGGGTGTTTGCTAACGAAAGCAAAAAGACCACGTGATTCTCAGCACCGTGGGGCTTGAAGCTTCATGTCGGAGCAGTAGCCTGCATCTCGGCGTGCTGACTCAGCAGAGTGAGTTAGAGATTCAGACCACTGAGGCGTGCGCTAATTGATCATTGACGGTTCATCTTCATTCCCTGGCCTGGGTTTTACATTAAAAAAAATGTAGTGCTTCGTAATCACTTTGTCACACACACACCTTCACTCTGAAGTCTGAAACAACACACACTCTTGCACACATAATAAACACCAGCCTGCTATCCTCATCCAGTCTGTCTCCTTGCCACACACAGTGACTCCACAAGGGCAGAGAACTCTGGTGTGTGTCGTCGCCCCACCCCCCCCCCCACTAGGGCTCTGTATCGAAATCTGATACTTCTATGGTATTGATCAAATTGCTTCAATACTATCGAGTATTGAAAAATGCTGTGGTATCGCAAGTTTGGTATCGAATGACACCGTGTCATTCGATACCAAATGTCCATACCTGAGCAGTTAATCTCATCATTGTCAGTGAGCCAATAAGCATGTTTGTTCCCAAGATATAACATTTCCTCTGTTCAACCACAGTCATCCGACATGTAACAAAGCCTCAGATTGGCTCACACGGCACACGCCCACAGGTCGTGTCCTTTTTGTTATCTATATCAAATCCCAGGTATCGGTATTGGCACCGGTATCAAACATTTTCAATGGTGCCCACTGCCCAGCCCCTAGGGTATGATTTATTGCAGAAGGGGTGGAAACGGAACTATTTATTGAGCTGACTCACTAATTCCAAGTGTGTCAGACAGAGCTGCCACCGCTGTGTGAAGCCTGCCAGCTTGGAGTCATGTTATTTTATAATGCTAGATCTGTACGGCCCGCCTCCCAAATGGCATTTGAATGATGTTGGCACAAGTCGTGCAACGGTTTCCGTTCCTTGTTCCTTTAACCGCTGATGGGGTTTCAAGAGGATTCAATTGAACATTTTAGAATGTGAAAAGTTGAGGCTAAATGTATCCCGAATTTCCCCAAGGGGATCAATAAAGGATTATTTTATCTATTATCTTATTTAAAGGTCCCCTCCACTGAAAAACATGTTATTTCTACGGTTAACTCCTCTTGGAAGCATGAATTTGACTAGACAGATCGTTAATTAGATTAAAATGTATTGTCATCATACAGTGTAATGAAAAGAAGTTTGGCACCCAACCAGAGAGCAAATGTAACGGTAAAGTGCAATAGTAATATATATACAATGTACAGGTGATTCAACTGGATATAAAAAATCTAAATTAGTACTACTGAGTAATAGTGCTAATCAGATGTATATATACAGAGTTGTAGTATTAATATATACAGTGATACAGGTATAAATACACTATGGTAGTAATTCATAAGTTTAAGTTTATTTATACATGTTTTACCCAGGGACAGTGCACATTAATCAACATATTCAGTTTCCACATCAATGTAAATGTGCCAGAATTAGCTAATGAGCTAGTTTTCATCTGTAGTCCCTGCCTAACATGCATGTCTTTATACTGGCCAGCAGTGTAACTAGTAAGATATTATATAGATTTCAGGGCCCTCATTCATCAACGTGGACGTAGAATATGTTCTATTTCCACACGTAAGCACGGAATGTAGAACTAGTGTACGCACAGGGAAGTCGGGATTCATCACACGGTGCGTACGCAGGCTCTACGCTCCTCCGTAGAACTTTGTTCTACCGTCAATGCTCGTGCATGATTATCCATATATGGTCATGAAAGTGAGGAAACACCCCCCATGGGATGTGAAATAATGGACTGACCCGAGCGGTACTCTGAGAAACTCCACGGAGAATTCACTGCTGTCGAACCAAGAAGACACTATCGCGTATTATGGGATAAATAAAAGGCGGATTTGTAAACGGTGATGTCAGATATCAACGGCTCCCTAAGACCATTGCTGCAATTCTGCCTGGACAGCTCAAAATACTAATAAAGACCGTTCGTTGACCACTGTTTGGCGTTGGTTGTGTGTCATTATAACCGTGCTGTAATATGAATGCCTTTGTGTTCGATTGGCTATATGATTTTTAGAGGCATCTATTTTGTTGTCGGCTAATAAAGACCGCGCTGGAATATGACTGCCTTTTCCCGTGTTCGCGATGGATCGCGATGGATCTCCCGTCAATTTTCTACCTGCTGCATATGATTTCTAGAGGCATACTACAATCCATTTTGATGTCAGTATTGGGTAGCCTACATAAACAATAATACGAGAGCTATACAAGAACAATGAATCTTACTGCCATGTATGATGTAGCCTATACGCCATGTGTAGCCTGCCTATATGTGATCAATACAAACATGAACTTTAATTCCATCATGTCTGTGTGCGGGTCACTGCGGGAACTCACAAGGCTGTTGTCACAATGTAAATAAGAACGTGCACTGAAAAGTTACAGTATGTAGTTGGTTGATCATTTGTATGACAGTCAGTAAACCCTTGCAAAAAGTATCCGTTTTATTTAATGAATTGAAAACATTCAGCATCGCCTTCCTCCCGGCATCCAGCAATAACATGTATCAGGCAAATGCGCATCGCAACATTGACTGAGTGGAATCCCTTTCTATTCACATAACTGCATTTGTGATGGAGCTTTGACAGCTACAGTAACAGTCTATTGGTCGATCCATCTCCAATATCACGATGGACCGTGCCGCGGTGGCAAAGACCCGAGGGTGGAGAGGATCTTGAATGAATTCCATCATCATATATATATGTTGTGTGTCTGTCCACTATGTTTGTTACTTTGTTATTCCCCCCCCCCTATCTATGTAAAGCGACCTTGGGTCTCTTGAAAGGCGCTATATAAAATGAAGCTATTATTATTATTGTTATTATTATTATTATCATCACATCTGTGCGGGAGCTCACAAATAGACTGTTAGTCTCAGTGAAGTTTCAACGGAGGTCATCTATTCTAACCAACAAATTGAAGTAGAAAGCATTTCGTGACCAATCTTATTTGGAAACATGACACACAAAATAATTTGCTTTTTATTCGAAACAATATCTAATCGCGTTTGGAGGTTGGTGTTTTGCGTCTGCCCCCCCGTGCCAAACAAGCAGGCCAACCTCTTGTTCGCGTGTGAGCCCGTTATAATTACACTACTGTCGCTATTTTACAATGAACTATAATGAATTACGGGTCATACAGAAGTTGAACACTAATGCACGGAAGCTTATTTCCGCCTTGAAACTAATGCAGGACTGAGGAGTGCTTATGCGTAGTAACGATATTCTACCACTGGGCGCGAGGTACGCCAGGTCCGACCTGTGCGTAGATGTAAGCACGGAGTCAAGTTCAAATCGAAATTGATGAATCCCACTCTTTGCTTAGAAATGATCGTACGCACAGGGTAAGCACAGATCTGTGCGTAGAACACGTTGATGAATGAGGGCCCAGGGCTCTACGCTAACCTTTTTCACTAGGGGCACAGGTGCTCCTAAATGAAAAAAGTTAGGAGCACACAAAGAAATGTAGGAGCACCCAAAAATATTTAGGAGCACAGTGAAAATATTTCAAGTAAAAGTAAATTAGCTCTTGCTACAACCCTGCATGTTTACATTTTGTATTTTGTACTTGATGTTCATTAACATGTGCTGTCCCTATCAAATAAACTATCAAATCAAACTACTGCTACAAAAGTAACAGTCACTTAACTTTAGCCCCTTTTATGCATACAATGCCTATGTTTTGGCTGTGTTGCTCTTCTAGAGAAATAATCCTTTCAGGGTTGCCTATTGAAATACTGTACACCTCCAGTACAGAAACATTGTTTATGAGTTTGCGTGTCAGGTAGACCATTGATTGACAGTCGAATCTGCCAATTACGTCACACCGCTTGCACTCCGGCCGTCCGGCGCTGCAGCTGGACCCTATTGCCCACCTCTGCTGTTCATAACGCTAGCCAAGTTAGCTGTACACACAGATACAGTGTGCCAGTGACTTTGGTGTAGGGGTGTAACAATGCATCGATCCTAAGGGGGAAATTCAACTGCATCGATTTGAAAATGTTAGAATCGATTATCGCAATTTGAATGTGTACACAGTGTTATGTTGTTATCATGTCCGTTACAGTCAACACAACGGCATACGCTACTGCATCAACGTTATGATTAACAAAGCAAGGCATTCGTTTTGTTGCATTAACGTTATATTACTATTGTTATCGCTAAATCTAGGTGTTCTAAAATATATTGCTATTGATAAGACTAGAAGTTACATGTCTCGGGAAACTCATATCGCAATGGTGGCGTTTCAGGAAGTAAACAAGCCAAATGAGAGCTTCCGATTGGTCATTTGCTTTCTTTCTCTTGAAACCAGTCACGTCACTCTACTGTGATTGGACCGTTGGCTTGAGTGCAATGTGGGACTTGTAGTTTTTTAACGTTTCTCGCGGCGGAGAAAAAAAAGACGAGAGGCTGTAATCTGTACTCGCTAGGGATGGGTACCGAATTCGGTACTTTTGAGGTACCGAACCGAAACACGTCGTTACTACAGAGTATCGAATCAAGTGAGAAACCGGAAAAATAAATGTTTACATTTTTTTTATTTATTTTTTTTTTCATGTCAACGTTCACACGCACAATATATGCTTACCTAGGATTTGACTTGATTCAACAACAAAGCAGTCGGAGCAATGACAAGCCGAAAACTGTCGAAATTGTAGTTATTTGAAGTTTGGATTTTTTTTTACGACTGAGGTAGGTAAATTAAATTTCTTGAGACTAAAGTACCGAAAAAAGGTACCGTTGGGTACCGGTATCGATTCACAGGTACCGGTATCGGTTCAAATGTGAAAGGTACCCATCCCTAGTACTCGCACACCGTGCGCATAATTGAGTTTTACGGTTAGCGCACACATATTTTTAGGGGCATATGCGAGCAATTTGGTCGCACTGTAGGGCCCTGGATTTAGATATAATATCTACAGATATGTAAAAAGGATTATATGCAGATATGTACAGACTGATGTGGATATATATACACGGACGGTAAGAATAAATATTAAATATATATATATATATATACTGAAGGAGGGGAGCTTCTCTGTACTTCCATCAAATCTGAGCCGGCTGTGGTCTAAACAATCCTGGGAACCTATCATGGTCACTATTACCCAACTGGCCACACTGTCATCCAGGAAATAATGCTAATGGCTAACGTGAAACTCGTATTATAAGTTGATACATCTAGTGATCCTTGCACGAAAACAATAATTTCTCCCAGAAAATCTCTTACGTTAGTTATAGCATTTAGCAATTATTTAGTTTGGGCCTTTTGTGAAGTTATTATAGCCAAAGGTTATCTAGGGCTGTCAGTTTATCGCGTTAATTAGATTAATTAATTACACAGCAAATTATCGGGTATGAAAATTAACTCAATTTTTTTTCTTTTTTTTTTATCTCATTCATTCCATAAGAATGTAGAATACACATTTACAGACTTTTTTTTTAATATGTACCATTTGCATGTTCTTGGTATCTGATTCTAGGGACATCTATGAATCTCAGGGAATGTATTCCCAGTGTCAGAAATACTGTGGGCTAGATCCACAAAGAATGGATTGGACGGTGCAAGTTGCACCATTACTTACAATTCCTTATGAATTGAAAATGGGGGACCCTGATGTAAACAAGACGAAAGTCTTTCTGTGGTCTGCATCCCCTTAACAATTGTGTGTACTGAGCCGTACTGTATTGTACCCATTCTGCAATCTGTTAATAACATTTTCATTCAATCAATCAATCTGCGCGGTGATTGATTGAATGAAAATTTTATTTTGAGTAAATTGTAATGAACCAAATGAGAATATCAATAATTTTTTTTTATCTTTGACTATGAATAACACCATGCTCAAATTGACCAGACCTGAAAAATCTAAGCAAATTAATAGATGGAAGATGATTAAACAGAAGGTTTTGTAGATACAGTACTGAATTCTGCCATCCGGACACATGCAATTTGAAATATGATTATAGAATATAGAATATCAGGCATAAAATGGTTATGCGATTAAAATGCGATTAATTAGATTAATTAATTACAAATCCTGTAATTAATTAGATAAAATGTTTTAATCGCCTGGCACTAGTTATGACAAATGGCACAGTAGCTGCAGGATGGCAGAGTATTTCAGCACCACTCGCCGCTGGACAGCTCCCTCCAATCATGGATGTTGTTGTTGCAGCTTTACAGTCTGGCTGTGCGCACCAGATGCGTGAGGTTATGCATGATAATAAGGGAGAGAATTACATTCAGCTCATTAGACATTTTCTTAACACTTTGGGTGCCGGGAAACTCTGAAACACGTCATTCCCGGCCATGCTCAAGTTGCCGAAGACGCTTTACAGCGTCTTTAATATCAATATTTCAAAAATCTGGGATCGGATTCATATGTCCCCTCCGCTGGCCTGAGATCCACCAGGAGGACCCACTGAGCTCTCTGGCGGTTCAGGAGCGCCATCTGGTGGCCGATCGGCGCAATCGCTTAACAGGAAGTGCCGTAGAGGTTGTGCTGGACGGCCGTATTACTTCCGGGCACTCGGTACATGTCCCGGGACTCTGGCTCGTCACACTACATAGCGATCGATTGCCAATAACTCGATAAACAACATGATTTGGACGTATATACCATTATACAAGCTGGAGATGGACCGGGTAAATCTACATCCCATAATGATAAAATGTCTACTCTACGATGATCGCCCAACGGCGCGCGGAGACTGGGGTGAGTTTTAGCGTGTAAAGTTACCGTCTTCGATACTAACTGCTATTATCAACATTTGACCCACATTAGATGATTGGTATAACGCTGCCCACGGAATTATAAACGCCCCCTAGCCCATCCGGTCAACATCAGATGACGTGTAGTAACTTCTAGAAGTACGTCTAGTTGGAATTTTTTATATCGCGCTGATTGCCATAAAACTGTATTGCATCATCAATATAATGTATTTGGGGCTATAGATCACGTTCTGGAGAAAGCTGCAGAAAGAGATGAAAACATACTTATACATTAGACCATACTTTACTATGAATATGTGAATGAAAAAGTTTAACGTTGCTACACAATGAACAATACATATAGGACTTTGAATGGGCCCTAATAATGGCAATGTAGCAATAGAATTTAAAAAGTTATAGCCCTGCAAAGAAGGGGACTTTCTCTATAGACAAATAGAGCCGGCAACCTACGGTTGATAATGAATTTAACCCATGGCAGCCAAAGTGTTGACGTGCCGAAAGATTGTTCATGAGTCTCAAATCTCTTGAGGACGAGTCTTAAGTCTCAAGTCACGTGTGGGCGACTCGAGTCCCCATCTCTGGTTGATGGCAGCTCCTGAGTGGTGACGGATGTTATTTGTGCGTTTATGGTTCTCCTTGACGTAGATTAGGCCTATTTCCGCTCTCATGGACGTGCGAGAGGTTGCCAGACCGGGCTCTGATCCCAGTGATGGTAAGAGTCGGGTCAAAGTCGTAGATCAGTTCACCTCCTCACCTATGCAGATTAAATCGGCTTGTCAACTTCAGTTTCACAGAGATGGATTTGCTGTGAAAAGTATTCACCCGCTCTCAACATTTTTGTAAAATGATTGATGATCTAGGCTACTAAAAGCAATCCATTCTATCATTCTATCAAAGTGAAAAATAACTTCTCATGGAGAAAATCTAAAGATGGTGATTTTAGGCTTATGGTTTTATGGTTTTAATAGGGGTTTTCCACCATTTTCTATTCCTTGCTAAATGTGTTAAAATAGTCTTGGTGCCATGACATCAATTTCCAATTCCAGTCCAATTCACCAGTGAACTCCACAGTAGAGGGTGCAGGTGTGAGGGTCATACTGTATGAGCCATGTCTCGTACCAACCTATGTGATTGGTGATTAGATGGCCAAATAGCAGTCAGGCTACATTGGAAAACACCATATCAATCTCTGAGTTCAGTGATTCATAGAGAAACAATTAAGGATGTGGATGTGGTTCTACAGCTCTACTAGATTTAGTAGCATATGATCCTGTTAGTTAGGGTTCTACAGCTCTACTAGATTTAGTAGCATATGATCCTGTTAGTTAGGGTTCTACAGCTCTACTAGATTTAGTAGCATATGATCCTGTTAGTTAGGGTTCTACAGCTCTACTAGATTTAGTAGCATATGATCCTGTTAGTTAGGGTTCTACAGCTCTACTAGATTTAGTAGCATATGATCCTGTTAGTTAGGGTTCTACAGCTCTACTTGATTTAGTAGCATATGATCCTGTTAGTTGGGGTTCTACAGCTCTACTAGATTTAGTAGCATATGATCCTGTTGGTTAGGGTTCTACAGCTCTACTAGATTTAGTAGCATATGATCCTGTTACAGTTAGGGTTCTACTGTTGTTTTTAGTAGCATATGATCCTGTTACAGTTAGGGTTCTACAGCTCTATTCGTTTTAGTAGCCGTTTTCTTTTTAAATGGAGTGTCTTTAATCTCAGTTTGTGATCAAATTCAGGGTTGGATTCACATACCATTCTCTTTTTTGTTTCTGTGCTCAAGAGTTTTGAGTGGAACATTCTTTTACAGTTCACCCCCGTCATCAGTATCTTTCTTTTATGACACACGTGAGCATCGAGTGGTCCAGGCTAGCAGGCTTTGAGATAAGGCCCTTCACGTGAGCTTTAGCGGTGGCCGTTGTGTGTTTACTGAACTCTGATCCGATCCACTGGTGTGCTCTGCTGAGTTGAACGAGTTCCTCTCTCTCCTAAACCCCTGCGTGGTGCGCTTTAGGATAGAGCGCTCTTTGATGTCGTGGAAGTCAGACTGGATGTTGGGCCAAAAGATGCATGAGCTCCACTGTTTAATCCTCATGATGTTGACGTCTCCTCTTCTATTCCTCCAAGAATTTATGCTCTCATAAAAGCAAAAAGAAAACAACCCCACACCATATATCGGGTCAAAGTATCAGCCTACTTGGAGCTGTCTGAAAGGATGAGAATGTTAGTGGTGTGGTGGAGATATTACCAGGGCCTAAAAAAAATAATGGTTTGTTTCCGGTTGCCGACCGACCCTGCCGATTTAGGTGCGACCCAATATATTGTATGAGTTTAAATTTTTTTTTTTTTTTTTTTATAAAGTTTCATAGAAATCTTAGTCAAACCTTTAGTATTATGGATGTTAAACATGCTGGCAGAGTACATGCATCCATGTAGTTGTGAACATTTTAATTAAATAAAGAAATTCCCTATCCATAGTCGCTGTGGGAAAGAATAAAATAAAAAAATAAAATAAAATAAATTCCCTACCTACCCATGGCCTTAACTGACAACCAACAGGAAACAAACAATATTTTTTGTTATGCCCAAGTTCCCAACCTTTTGTATTGTGCTGCTTTTGACCATTTCCCTGCTGTTCTTGGAAGAGTATCTGGGTGAGGAAAATAGTCTAATTGGAATCAACCACAGGGCATATATCATTGTCTCAAAGTTTTGTTATGTGAAGTCACCTGTAAATTACTGACAAAAAACACAGAATGGTTAATTAGTTCAAAAAGCACAATTCTATGATGGAAAAATATTGTTTTTCCCCACTTAGACCAGTCATCCATTTGTTTCTGCCACAGTCCCCAAAAGGTCTTACTAAATCCGCATTTGCACCGAAACTACCAGGAAGTTGAACTCTTTAATTGCTGGGAACTGCAATTAACTTAAATTGAGGTGCGGCTCAAATGGCAATCTTTGAATATTTATTTATATTTGGGAATGCGAACATTTCATCTGCTGTTCATACAATCTAATTATAACTAAGATATTTGCTGAAGATCACTTTTGTGCAGATCACATTTGTGCATAGATCACTAGATGAATCAGTTGATTAAAAATACACATGACGTAAGCACATAGCCACATACGTGTTTCCATTACTTAGTTAACATCCATTAGTTAACATCATTGGGCAACATTTTATAGCAACAATAGATCTTTTGTGCATAGATATATTGGCATATAACATTCCACGTTCGCATTTCCTGGTTGAAAGCAGATGACATTGGCAAAATGGACGTTAAATGTCTCTTAACACTTTCAGTGCCAAGGGTCCGGTGCCCCGGAACCCTGTTGCGTGCCACCACCCACTTCAATGATGGAGCTCTCATATTTGCGAACGCATAAACTATATCTTAAATTATGGCTATGTGTATAATATGGCCGTCGCTTATCAATGACTTGTTTGCAGTCAACATTGTCGAAACGGATTCTTTTTTAATCTGTTCATTTCTGTTTTATACCATTTTGAAAAACGCTCGTTTTATGAAAGTTCCAGAAAATTTCAGAAGATTCTGTGATAATCGCCCTTTACTAGAATATACTGGAATACACAAAAAACGTTGTAATTTTTTATTATTATTATTATTATATTATTTATGAATCGTTTTCAAATAAACGCTAGATGTACTTATGCACGCTATAGAAGCGGGCTGAAAAATCGATTATCTATTTCCTGATTCAGCACACACACACACACACGCATACACACATAGGGCCCACGTTGATATATCTGTGGAAAAAGCTCAGATTATCCCAAGACTGGTAAAATAGATTCCTTACCTCAGATCAGATGTTCTCCAAAAAAAGATTATTCCAATTCCTGATCGCCATTCCAAATATCGATCGCGTTTATTGATCCAACACTGGGTACTGGTGGAAACACACATTATCCGCTGTTCTGCGGCTCGGCGATGACTTCGATTGTCTCGGGTTACTTGTCAAGTTGTCTGACAAGTAAAATGTGGAAGCAGTACTTTTTTCTCCTCCATGCGTTTCATTCAATCCAATCCAAAGTGGTGCAGTACCATCCGGAGAGACGATAGGGGGTGGTATTTTCCCAATGGAGCTCAGAGAGAGTTCCAGTGGTAACGTGAGGCTAGATGGATGAAATATGAATGGAAACTCTAATAAAAAACAATCAAAGGAGATCTCTCGTCTCTCTGGCACTCAACGGTTGGCATGAACTAACGAGAAATCTCGTCCTTGGCACTCAAAGTGTTAACGCATAGCTCAGTTAACAAATAAAATGAAAATACTTTCCTGAAAGTTCCTTGACTTTGAGCAGGGTCTTTTTTTTCTTTTCTTTTTTTTGATCTTTTTCCTCCGATTTTCTTTCTCCCATCCCAAATGTTAGTCGTATGCCAATTCCCAATCCCCTTCCTGGTCGCTGCGCACTTACCCCCCACAGTCAGATCATCTGGGAGAGTGGAGGCTATCACATGCTTCCTCCGACACACGTCCAGCCAATCAACCGCTTCTTTTCACCTGGCAGCGCGGATCCTCCCTGAGAGGGCGTAGCGTGTGGAAGGATCACACTATCCCACTCAGGTCCTATCCGCGCTTAGCAGGCGCCCCGACCGAACTGTAGGAGTCGCTGTTTACAACGACCCGGACCCACCCCGCCAGCCTCTCCCACCCTCTAATACAGCCAATTGTATTAGTGTGAACGGCCAGCCAAGCTGGTGACAACCCCGGAGCTGTGAGCTGGATTCGAACAGGCGAATCCAGCTCACAGCTCCGGGGTTGGTGACGAACGCAATCTCCGCTACGCCACCTAACCGCCTTGAGCAGGGTCTTTTAACCTCTTAACAGGCAGGCAGAAAAGTGGCCATTTTATATCTTTAACTTGAGAACTGCATACTTTTTTTGCAAAGCTTAGCCTTATACTTTATACGTATAGCACATGCACAAGCCTGGTCTCTTTTGAAAGATAACATTCTGTTATCATATTTGCAAAAAAGGAGAATCACTTTTAGTGCTAATGAAATAGAGTAACAGAGGTTTGAACTTGAGTTGAACTTGTGTACTCACATTTTTCTTTAGTGGTTGCAAGATTCCATTATTCAAGCATAGAGGTATGCGCTAGCCTGAGCCCGCGGTTCCATAGCCTGAAGTCTTATGTAGTACAGGTCCAAATTCAATAAAGATCTGTTCAGAAATTAGTAGGGGTGTAACGATGCATTGATTAATCGAAATGCATCGATTCTAATGTGTTAGAAAAATATATATATATATATATATATATATTTTTTTTTTAAATTTAGCATTTTTTTAGCATTTTTACAGCTTTTATTGGCCACGCAGGACCGACAGAGGAGAGGGCGAACGGGAGGAGAGGTGGGGAGGACATGCGACAAATAACGACGGGAGCTGGGATCGAACCCGGGTTGGCCGCGTAGGTGCGCGAGGCACTATGGTATATGCGCCACGAGGGCGCCCCTATATATATATATATATATATATTTTTTTTTTCTTTTTTTGTGTATTGTTTTTATTGACCTATAGTCCTCATGCTGAGTGAATTAGTTCCCCCAGCCACATTTGTGTATTCAAATCTTTTTGGGGAATTAACTGATAGAAAATGTATCTAAAATTAATCGAATCGAATCGTGGTCAAATGAAGAGATTTCATGATGCATTGAATCGTTGCCTGAAGAATCGTAATCGAATCGTTGTGAGGTCGAATCGTTACACCCCTAGAAATGAGTGTTTGAGAGAGGTTTTAGTAAACAGACGCCAAAAGAAAGTGTTCCAAAATCCATTTCTGCCATCCACCTCTGTCCACTGTGCGTTCTGAAGTCTGAGTCACAACTCATGTTCGCTCGTCAACTTTCACCTACTTCCTATAATCTATTGTTTTTAATACAAATAGACCTCCTGTTCACTGTAAAGTGCCACGTTTTGACATATTGAGCTTTAAACTTTAAGTAAACATTTTTGGAACTCACAACACGCAACCTAAAACCTCTCTTTCCAAACGCACACACACAGAAAGGGAGAATGCCCCTTCCCCAGTCCCCACTAATGGACCTCTGCTGTTCTCTCTGGCTCTGATCAGCTTAGCTTAGTTAGCTTACGCTAACGTAACGTTAATTTCTGTCTTTAACGTGACATGGGCATAAAGGAATGGCGAGGATGCAAGGCATGTTAGATGTATTTGACCCGTTGTGAAAAAAAAACAGCAGGCACTTATATAGGCGGACTCTGGACCTATGCTGTGTAACGTCTACACACGTGGAGCTACTGTTGTTGGGGCCGGGCGGATGGGCCATGCAAAATAAATGGCTTGGTTCCGGTTGCCTGCCGATTTAGGTGCGACCCAAATTTATTTTATGAGTTAAAAAAAAGGATACATTTTTTTTAATAATTTTTAACAAAGTTTAGTTAAATCTTAGTCAAAAAGTGCAGTCTATGTCAATAATGAGAATATATAAAAAGCAAGTATTTCACAATATTTGCACAGCTCTCTGATGTCAGGATATTGAGTAGTATTTAGGGGTGGCATTTTTAATACTACTACCTTTGTACATTGTACTTTTGTAGTACAGTGTCTTTGTATTTTAACCTTTAGTATTATGGATATTAAACATGCTGGCAGAGTACATGCATCCATGTTATCGTGACATTTTTTATTAAATAAAGAAATTCCCTATCCATAGTCGCTGTGGGAAAATTTTTTAAATAAAATAAATTCCCTACCAGTACCTACCCATGGCCCTAACTGACAACCAACAGGAACCAAACAATTTATTTTGTTAGGCCATAGCTCACCAGGGGATTTTCAAAATAAGAGTATCGCAATATGAATCGATCTTTTTACGTTGCATCGATCCTATTGGATCATTGATAATAGATCGATATATCGATCTGGATCGATGTATCGTCCCACCCCTAACTCAGTTCTCAAGCCTATACTGTCCAACGTGGTCATTTGACATGCGGCCTGTAAAAAGACGCTCGCCTGACATATTGGCACGGAATTGGTTGAGTGAGGTGGCGTTCGAACGGCGGCAAATGGATGTTTCGAACAGTATATTATATGTTCGGCGAAAAATGCAGCCCGAGCCGGTAGACGCTTGCAAAGTGCCGTGACATGCGCACAAGTGCAAAACGGGACATATACGTCCTGGTGTGTGGTAAGAGGTTAAAGTCCTACCCTCAGAGCAGGGTCTTTTTAAAGTCCTACCCTCAGAGCAGGGTCTTACAGTCCTACCCCCAGAGCAGGGTATTTTTGGGGGTAAGATAATCTACTAGAACTTCTGTTTAGACCCTGGTCCTAAACAAGTCCCTAGTTCCTGAACAAGTCCCTAGTTCCTGAACAAGTCCCTAGTTCCTGAACAAGTCTGTAGTTCCTGAACAAATCCCTAGTTCCGGGGGAAAGTTTAAAAACTATACTACAATCTACTATGCTACTATGTAGGGGTGGACGGTATGGTCTAAAATTTATATCACAGTATAATTTGAAGCATAGACGGTAACGGTATATATCACGGTATCAGTGTTTCCGTTAGAATAATTTTTTTTGCCTGATAGGCAGGCTATATAAAGAATGACATCCTCAAGGCATGTAGATTTATAATATTTTAACTTAAAACTAGGCTACTTTTGCGTATACAGTCATTATATTCCAAATAAAATAAGTCCTGAGTCGAGACTCCGTGCTGCTCCCATTGCCAACAGTGGGGCTGGATGCTGGATTTTGCTAGAAGCATATGCAGCTACAGAGCCGCAGAGTAGGGGCGCTTTCAGGTCCGGTCACAGGCCCGCTCAACAGCTCCCCCCACCCAACGGCTGAATTTCCAATGGCTGAATTGGAGTATTGCACTGAGCAATACTCCAATTCAGCCATTGGCAATTCAGCCGTTGGGTGGGGGGCGCTGTTGAGCGGGCCTGTGACCGGACCTGAAAGCGCCGCTGGCTCTGCGGCTCTGCAGCTGCATGCTATTCGCAAATCCAGCATGAGCCAGCTCCCGCTGCAGCCGTCGTTATCATAACACTACACACATATCATAATGTTTACAGCAAACTGTAGTTGATCACCAGGTATGTTTTATTAACGTAGAATAATTCATATAAGAAAACCGATAGGGAAATCACTTACCTTTCTCCACTGGTTAAAAATGCCAGGAACTGAAATTGAAACTTGCTGTGCGCCGCGGTGATATGTGTTTATTATGAAATGACAATTGCGTGTTGACACGCCCACTGCGCGAAGCCTCCTAAATAACTTTTTCCAGTTTGCACATATCTATTATCTATGACTAATTCTATCTATTTTTAGGGGCAAATGCGAGTGAAATAGTCGCGCTGTGGTTACATGACGTCATTGCTATTTTAGAGCTGCTCTACCGGTTACACGGTATAGTCAAAATCCATACCGTAGAGCAAATTCATACCGTTTATACCGTCCACCCCTACTACTATGTCTTTACTACTATATTTATATTACTATGTACTGTGCTACTATGCCTATACCTCTATTATGCTACTATGTCTACACTATTATCCACTCAAAGTGAAGCACTCAAATTCGTCACTGCTAGACGAACATAGAAGCGAGAGTGCAAATGTAACGGCAAAGTGCAATTTGAAAACATCTTTCCACCTCAAAATGTGCTAAATTATAATTTCACAGTTACTTATTTCCTCTGAATATGTACGTTTTGCAGCGAGTAGTTTAGCCGTCACCGCTATCTTTCATTGTTGTGGATTTCCCCTTTCAGGACTACCACAGCGATTCTCCTCTCCCTCATTATGTAGACCAGTCGTACAAAGGCTCTCGCAATAGTTTGAGTGTTTGCGGGGGTGGGGTTCGACACAAAAGCAAAGGGCCAGGAGCTTGCATGACTTTGCCCCCCCCCCATCCCCTACAGGCCCTGACGCTCATTGCCGTAGAGCGCAGCCTGCCATGGATGTTTTGCATGACTGTTTCCACATGGTGTGCAGAGAAAGAGAGAGAAAAGGAACCAACGCCTATCGGATTGATACTCGGGAAAAGTAGGTCAGTCGGTCAGAGGGCACGGCGGAGCCCCAGCCCGCCATCCTTCACCCCTCGCCCTCTGCCTTAACCCCCTCCCCCCCCCTGCGTTTATATTGCCGCGCCGCCCTGCCTTGTCCCTTTTGGCTGCCCTAAGTTGCCTCCCCTGAGGGCACACCAGAAATCCCCACTAGATCTACCCCTCCCCCTTTCCTTGACTCACACGCATCCAACACATCACTCAAAGCGCGGCCCAGCTGGAAGACCTCAGGAGGAAGCTTCTTCATTACCTTTTGTTGAGTGATGTGAGTCAGTGGAAAGTTTTCTCAACTCTCACACTCTGTACGCTCTCTGTACCTCTCTGTCTGACATTCCTACTCTCCCACTCCCTCCCCCTCTCTCTTTCTCTCCCTCCCCCTCTGTCTTTCTTGCTCGCTCTCTCCCACTTTTTTGCCCTCTCTCACTTGCCTCTCACAATGGGTTGAGTTTCCTGGACAACGTGGCTGGTTGCCAGGTCTGAAGGGAGGCTTTTCCTCTGGGCCAAGTCGCTATAGGCCTTTGGCTTAGGGTTTATTCTTCTCAGGGTTGGCTACGCAGACTGATGATGTGGTTTGGCTGGCTTTATAGTAGGGCATGGTGAAAATGTAGGTTATACCAGCGAGGACCACCCCCTTCTTAGTCCATGAGTCACTTAATTGCTCGGTTCGGTCTTAGTTAGCCGGGAAACGGGTTAGGCAATTTGTGTAGTTTCTTTGTGCTCTCTTCCATGCTGAATGAGTTATTCCCTGAAAGATTAGATTTACACTTCTCTGCTAAACACTGGATTTAAAATGGGCCCCCTCTGCATGATCGTGTGTGTAAAAAATACAATTTTACCTATCGTCGATTAATCGTTATCGATTAGTTGACTAAGTCCTATAACTATTAGTAGACTAAGAGTTCCTTTAGTCGAGGATGGCTCTAATACAGTGGTTTTCAAACTACGGGTCGCGACGCAAATTGGGGTCGCGGGTAGGTGACAATGGAAAGTAAAAAAATATATACATTTTTTTATATAGTTGTATGTTCTGGCAACATATTTTGGCTAAATATGCCTTGTTTTATAAATGTGTATTGATAACATAGTGCTGTAATTACATTTTCTAATAAATATGGCATGATCAAGTACAACAATGTGTGCTTTTATTTTGATATTCCTTAATTCCACGTTGAAATTTACGCGATACATTAACTCATTCAGCGCCATCGCTTAATGAGCCAGGGGGCGCTAGAACGCCATCGCTTTAATCAATGGGGAGACTGCGAGATTTGCGAGTGCTTAAAATATATCTTATATTATAGTTATGGGTCTAATACACCCGTCGATTGTCAGTGAGTTGCTTCCAGTCAACATGCCCAAAACAGATTGTTTTTTCATCCGTACATTTCCGTTTTATACCGTTTTGAATATGAGTATAGTTTTGGTGATTCTTAGTAATCCCAGGAAAAGATGCGATAATAGCCCTTTAGTGGAATATTCTAAACACGTTGTCATTTTTCGCCTGATTATCGAATCTTCCTGAAATCAACGCTAGATTATCATTATTATATTTTTTATCTACTTTTTCTCCTTTTTCTATTTTTTTCCCATCCCAATTACCCGCTGTGCCAATTCTCCCCTCCCCTGTCTTGAACGTTGCTCGCATATGCCCCCCACTGGCCGGTTGTAGGGAGGATGGAAGCCTTGCATCACGTCTCCCCTCCGATACACGAGGAGGCAGCCTGTCGCATCTTTTCACCTCCCAGCGCGGACTCTCATTGGCGAGGTGTAACGTGTGGGAGGCTCACACTACCCCTGCCATTTCCTGTCTCTGCTGTGCAGGCGTCCCCAACTGACCTGTAGGAGTCGCTGTCCACAACGTCCAGATTACCACCCATCGACTTCCACCCGCCAACTCTGCCAATTGAGTTAGTATGACGACCGGCCCATGCCGGAGGCAACGCAGACAGCCGGAGTCGAACCCGGTGTCTCTTGCGTTGGTGACGAGCGCAATGTCCGCTGCGCCACCCAGCCGCCCCACTAGATTATCATTATTATCCTTCCTCGTCCATACATGAAATGGCCCTCGTAGCGTGGCGCCACCTCCTGCACTCAACGGTAAACAGCCACTTACCTGGTCTCTGATGTAATGCAAAAGAAATAATCCAATTATCTGATCGCCATTCCAAATACTGCTCGTGGAAGTCCGACCCACATTGCCCGGCATTGCATTATGAAGGGGGGGGGGGGGGGGGGCGGCGGGCAGCATCGCAGATGTAACATTGTAAACGCTAGTCCTGCCGGAGTATTTAAACCTCGCCCGCACGGCTCAGATCGTCCCAGAAAAGAAACTACACCATTTCTAATGGAGTGCAATACCAGCTGGAAGGCGTAGGCGGCGGTATTTGCCCTTTTGCGAGCTCGGACCCATTCCCAATGATAACATCAGGCTGGATGGATGCAAAATGAATGGATATAGCTAATAAAAGAAATAATGATTAAAACCCGAGTTTTCTCGTGATTGGCGCTGAACGGTTGGCGAGTTAACCCGACTTTTCTCGTGACAACCGCTGAATGAGTTAAGTGTGGGGTCCCCAAAAAAATTCCTAAATAGAATGGGGTCACGGTATGAAAAAGTTTGAGAACCCCTGCTCTAATACAAGCAATTGACCCATTTCAAGTCCCGCTCTCTTTTCTTGATCCTTGATCACAACTGTTGCTTCCCTCAACTGTTGCTTCTCTCTGGGGGGGGGGGGGGGGGGCACTTTTCCCCCCTGTTAACACTTTGAGTGCCAACAACGAGATTTCTCGTTAGTTCATGCCAACCGTTCAGTGCCAACGACGAGAGATATAGTTTTTTTTGTTTTGTTATCGATTTCCATTCATTTTTCATCAATCTAGCCTCACGTTACCTGTGGGGATCTGTCTGAACTCGAACAGGGAAAATACCGCCCCCTATTGTCTCTCCGGATGGTACTGCACCCCTTTGGATTGAATTGAATGAAACGCATGGAGAAAAAAAAGTCCTTCCACATTTTACTTGTCAGACATGTAACCGGAGACCTTCGAAGTCATCGCCCACCACTAGAACAGTGGAAAATGTGTGTTTTCCAGTACCCAGCATTGGATCAATAAACGCAATCGATATTTGGAATGGCGATCAGGAATTGGAATAATCTTTTTGGAGAACATCTGATCTGAGGTAAGGAATCTATTTTACCAGTCTTGGGATAATCAGAGCTATTTTCACCTATATATCAGCGTGTGCCATATGTGTATGTGTGTGTCTGTGTGTGTGTGCGATCAGGAAATAAGATAATG
This sequence comes from Notolepis coatsorum, assembly GCF_963971535.1. Classification (NCBI taxonomy): domain Eukaryota; kingdom Metazoa; phylum Chordata; class Actinopteri; order Aulopiformes; family Paralepididae; genus Notolepis; species Notolepis coatsorum. Next base: position 76,792,195 of record NC_140182.1, read on the forward strand.
GATTTTTCAGCCCGCTTCTATAGCGTGCATAAGTACACATATACTATCGATAATCTAGCGTTTATTTGAAAACGATTCATAAATAGGCCGAAAAATGACAACGTGTTTTGTGTATTCCAGTAAAGGGCGTTTATCACAGACTCTTTATTTTCTTCTGGAACTTTCATAAAACGAGCGTTTTTCAAAATGGTATAAAACGGAAATGAACCGATTTAAAAAAAAAAAGAAAAAAGAAAAAATTCCGTTTCGACAATGTTGACTGCAAACAAGTCATTGATAAGAGACTGCCATATTAGACACATAGCCATAATTTAAGATATAGTTTATGCGTTCGCAAATATGAGAGCTCTATCATTGAAGTGGGTGTTGGCACGCAACAGGGTTCCGGGGCACCGGACCCGTGGCACTCAGTGTTAATACCTAAATTAGATTAGATCCAAATGTATTGTCATTATACAGCACAAGTAATTACAGTACAACGAAAATAAGTTTGGCATCCAACCAGAGCGCAAATGTAACAGTAATTTAAAGTGCAATAGTATTATACAATGTACATGTGATTAAACTGCATATACAACATATAAATTAGTACTACTGAGTAATAGTGCTGCTAATCAGATGTATGTACAGAGTTGTAGTATTACTATGTACAGTGATACAGGTATAAAGACACTATGGTAGTAGGTTGTACTGGTCAGCAGCGTAAGTAGTAGGGAGTACCGTAAGGGATATGTACAGATATAGTATCTACAGATATGTAAAAAAGGATTATATGCAGGTATATAAATCAAATTATATGTACAGACAGACGGATGTGGATATATAGATGTATATATACGGTAAGAATAAATGTGTATACTATATACAGCATTATTGTACAGTTATATGCAGTTATATTCAGTCGGATATGAATATATATATATATATATATATATATATATATATATATATATATATATATATATATATATATATGCAGTAAATAAATGTATATACAGCACTATATACTAGTACATGCTATCATACGAAGTTATATGGGTAGACTATAATATGAGGTAGGTTACGTAGTTATGATTACAGTGTAGGGCAGTTGTAGACGGTGAAAGCAGTAGGTAGGTATAAATGTGAGTATAGGCAACAGAGTTGTACAGTATGGTTAAATCTTAACAGGCGCCATTGGTCATTTATTCACCGGTCAAACTATTGAGTCTGGACTCCCTGCAGACAGACAACCCTCAGCGTCGAACGGACTCCTATGATTCATAGTGGGCCAGACCTCTGTTAACCGTTAGCGTGCGTACAGAGCTCTATTTTAGACTCTAGGTCTCGGTCAGTTTGGAAAACACTGGACAGTGTAAAAGCTCTGGCATCTAGGGTCGGGACCAGGCTCGGTTTGATAATATTTACTGAGGATGGCCAGATAATCTTGATATTTAAGCATTTAAAAACACAATATATGATCATGCGATTTATTTTGTGTGGCGTGTTACAACAATAAATAACAAAATGTTGAAATTGAGAAGTTTTGAGTTTTTTTAACAACAGAAATGTTTTTTTAGGGTGGCGTACCAATGTACAGCACTGCGGTGCAACACGGCCGTCCCGGGTTCGACTCCCTTTGCCGAATGTCTTCCACCATCTATCTCCCATACATCCTATCTCTCTCTGCCGGACTGACGAAAAAAAACAATAAAATATCTACCAAAAACCAAAAAATATATATATTTTTTGTTATTACAGAGAGAATTAAGTACCGGAAAAAACTCTGTCTCGGTTAAACCCCCCCACGCCACCGGTAGTTTGTGTTGGTCTATTTGGCCGTGTCGTGAAGGTGACTGTTGCCGGGTGGGTGGGTGGGTACAGGTCCGCGTGTCGGGAGGTCAGCGAGGACGTCTGGAGTCTGATGGATGCTTCACACGTCTCCAGCGCCGGCCTTTTCTCTGTCTCGTCATGCGGCGGCTCTTGTTCTTTTCAGTCGGGGGGGAAAGTAGAGGCCAGAAGCTGCACACATTCCTCTCAGTTCACAGTCCTGCGGCAGGAAGAACAGGGGCCCTACGCCCCAGAATGTGTGTGCATGATGCAGTATGCATATATCATATTCACGTGTGAGCACTGAAGACATCGTCCACATTCTCTTATATGTTGAGGTGAACTTATAGCACAAGTACAGTACAACGAAAAGAAGTTTGGCCTCTAACCAGAGTGAAAATGTAACAGTAAAGTACAATAGTATTATACAATGTACAGGTGATTAAACTGGGTATAAAATATATAGATTAGTACTACTGAGCAATAGTGCTAATAAGATGTATGTACAGAGTTTTATCAATACAGTGATACAGGTATAAAGACACTATGGTAGTAGGTTGTACTGGTCATGGTCACCAATGTAACTAGTAAGAGTAGGATAGGGATGGGTACCGAATTCGGTACTTTTAAAGGCACCTACCGAAACACGTCTGTACTACCGAATATCGATTCACGTGAGATCTAACGGTGCCCATTTTCGGTTATTTATTTATTTAGTTTACCGCAAAACGAAACCACACGTTAAGCGGTTCAGCTTGTGCAAACCAAGCATTGCCACTTTGTGTGTGTGTGTGTGAGAGACTTACTTACTAAGTGTAAGAGACCCGCTAACATACGCTACACCATAGATATATAATAAACATAATTATGCGTTACACTGCCCCGGAGCCTTCTGAAAAGATTCATTATATCTGCACTGCCCCAGGTGAGAGACAACCAAACGTGTAGTGAAGACCCGCCCTACTCTGCCTCTGATTCGCAGACTGTGGGTGGGGGAATGTGATTGGACCAAAGCAGAGTTCAGTTGACAGACACACAGACAGTGGAGCAGTCGACATGCAGAGTGACAGAGACACTGCTCCTGCTTGCAGTTGAGATAGCGGAGAATTTCGACTCGTTCCATGTTGGCGCTGTCTCGCAGTCGCAGATAATACATATGAAAAGAATAATTTGATGTGTGTGACTGACTGTGTATATATTAGAGGTGGGCATAGATTAATTTTTTTAATCTAGATTAATCTATCTGCAATCCTGGATTTAATAATAAAAAAAAAAAAACTGCAGAAGGCATTCAAAATATGTGTTCTACCCAAATAATGACCAGAAGTAAGTCCTTACTTTTTCTTTCCTCATGTTTCTCAGGCCAGGTGGCCCATTACACCATGAGCCCATCTCCCGTTTCCAAAATGCATTACAGACTGTTTGAAAAAGCTGTTTTGCTATGATAATTGGTAATGAAATATCAAAATAATGTTCAATAAGATGTACTTGTGTTTAATAAGTTGTTTTATTCAGAAGTTAACACAAATAAATAATATTACCAGTACAGTACAGTATCTAGCACTCTCGGGAGCAAAACAGAAAGAATCATTTCAAACTTGAACTATGTGACATGGCTTGAATCAACTGCTCCAGTGGAGTTGCTCAGTGGCCAATGGTGTCAACTGTGGGTGTGAATGGAACTGTGTGAATGTGAAGCAGGGCGTTCCTGAAAAAGAGCATCTGTGCTCAGCGAACCTACCCTGGGTAAATAAAGGTAAAAAAAAGAAAATGTAAAAAAAAACATGTTTTTTTTTTTATTTTTTTTTTTATATTAATGCGTTAATTATATTATCGCGCGATACTAGTATAGCGTTAACGCAGCACGTATATATATATATATAATAACTTTATTTGTATAGCACCTTTCATACAGGGGATTGCAGTTCAAAGTGCTTTACATAGGGGTGGGACGATACATCGATCCAGATCGATACATCGATGTAATTATCAACAATCGAATCGGATCGATGCGATGTAATAAGATCGATTCATATCGATACTCTTATTTTGAAAATCCTGTGGCGAGTCTCATATCTGCCCAAGAACAACAGCAGTAGCTCCGTGTGTGTAGATGTTACAGCATAGCATTCTCCCTTTCTGTGTGTGTGTGTGTGTGCGCGCGTCTTTGGAAAGACAAGATGAGGTCAGAGGAGTTTGATGTTTAAATGTTATTTAAACATAAACAATATAATACATAATAAATGTAGGCCTATACATGATCATGCAACATCAACAAATTGTTGTAGGAACGGTTTGGGAGAGGGAGGTTGTGAGTTTTGAGTTCCAAAAAATGTAGCTTAAAGTTTAAAGCTCAATATATAAAAACGTGGCACTTTACAGTGAACAGGAGGTCTATTTGTATTAAAAACAATAGATTGATTTTCCTTTAAATGTCTGGAAGAGCTCAAAAATACAAATGTCAAATGATATTTTCATTACCTTTTTTTTGTTGATCTAAATGTTACCGATTGTGTTAAATGGGCATATGATATCATCTCATATCGATCGCAGGCACCTGAATCTAATCGTATCGTATTGTATCGTGAGAGACTTTGTGATATCGGCAAATATCGTATCGTTGTCCAAAGAATCGATATCATATCGTATCATGATGAAACTGGTGATTCCCACCCCTAGCTTTACATCAGTAAGATGTAAATAATAATACATTATTTATTTATTAAATATGAAGTTTGGATTTTTTTTACAACTGAGGTAGGTAGATAACATTTTTAGAGACTAAGTACCGAAAAAAAGGTACCGTTGGGTACCGGTATCGATTCACAGGTACCGGTACCGTATCGGTTCAAATGTGAACGGTACCCATCCCTAGTTAGGGATATGTTATGGATAAGACCTCGTCCACATTCTCTTATGTTGAGGCGAACTTAAAAAAAAAAAATTACATTTCAAACCCCCGCAGTAGCCTACTATTCTTCCACTCAAACCTTGTTTCGTTTTTTATGGTGTCTGTAGATAAAAAAAAAAATAGCGTCCTGTCTGGTGTTATCAATGTGGTGTTATCAATGGACGCATTAAAATGCTTAACGGACGGACATTTTTCAGAGCTCGTCTTCTTGCCAAAGTGCTAACAGGATTAATATTCAAACCCTTCATACAGTGAGAGACATGAAGTAGGGCTGAGCCCAAACGTTTGAACGTTCAGACCTTCGTTCATTACGTTGGCATTCGAATTCTAAATCAACATTTGAATCTTTTATTTTTTATTAAAAAATATATATAAATTTTCTTATATACATATATATATTTTTTTTCATCCGTCTATTCATTCTGTTTAAACCAATGTGGTTTTTCTTCACAGTTGCAGATAAAGATTAGGCTACACTAATATTATAGTATTAAAAACTGAGTTATATTCATAGAAAGTTGATAAAAAAAAACTAATTTACCGGTAATCAGATTAATCACTTTATTCAAATTGAGGATTTAGTTATATATATAAAAAACGTTTTTTTTAATTAAAAACGAAGGTTCGAACGTCCATTCGAAAAACCCTGACGAAGTTCGAATCCCAAAAACAGGCTTCGGGGACAGCCTTAGTGTCCAGGGTTTCTGACCTCGTCCTTAGAGGAACTGCCAGTAACTACAATGCAGTTGTTATTTGTTATTTACTCACCATATCTTGCTAGATGTTCCCCATGTTAACACTTCCTCCTTCCAATTTGCTGCTCCCAGCAGTTGGAACGAGATGCAAAATACTTTGGAAAATGGACAAATATATCCCCTTCACTACTTTTCACAAACAACTATCGAGTTGTTTACACACACCTGCAACTGTCACTCAGCCTTTTAACTGTAATTTGACTGTTCTGCTTCATGTATGCCCCTTTGTAATTTTATTTGGTTGTTTGATGTGTGTTTTAATTATTTCCCTTACCTCTGATGTATGTACCATCTGTCTCTTTTCTATTTATTAAATGTATAATTTTTTTGTCCCCATTCCCTGTTACCCTTCGAGGAGACCTTTTGTCCTCTCGCCAGGCCGTCATTGTAAATAAGAATGTGTTCTCTTAACTCATTGAGCACCACGCTATTTTCCCATCTTTACTCAATGGTGCCAGCGTTATTGACCATTTTAGCGATGTTTGCAGACCCATCATGTGTTCTGTATTATAGCTATGGAGACCATAGTATGGCTAATTTGACAGGCATTGTTTATAGTCCAGAGTGACTAACCAGTTCATTTCTACATACTGTAGTTTGTGCGCTCTTACACGCTAAACATCGCCCCTTTCCTAAATAATCCAGTCTTTTTTCATAGATCGCAAGATATGACGCGTTATATGCATTATGCCCAAATCGTTCTGGCTGCTCGCCCGAAACCCCAAATACTTCCAAATAGGGATGCTCGATATTGGCTTTTTTACCGATACCGATATTGTCCAAGTTTTTTTGCATTTTGTACATTTTAGTTTTGTATAGTGTATATTTTGTATAGTGTGTTCTTTTAAATGGTAAATGGAGCATTTATATAGCGATTTTAATTAGGGATGCTCGATATTGGCTTTTTTACCTATACCGATATTGTCCAACTCTTAATTTCCGATACCGATATCAACCGATGCCGATATATGCAGGGTCCCCCCCCCCCCCCCCCCCCCCCCCAAAAAAATGGAATAATTTCAGGTAATTAACATTACATATGTCTTGTTGTGGAATTAACATAACATTATGCATACTTTTTACAATAAATAAAATCAGAATTTGTTCTTACTTGCTTACCTGGGTAAATAAAGGTTATAGAAATAAAAAATTTAAAACCGATACCGATATTTTCCGATATCACATTTTAATGCCAATATCGGCTGATAGTATTGGTAGGCCGATAATATCGGACATCCCTACTTCCAAATCAAAGGTATATACCATTTGAGGGGGGGGGGGGGGGGTACAGAAGCATGTTTTACATAAAAAAAAATACCAGCAGGTTAGACCTTACCTCAGTCAGAAAGTACTCTAAAATGAATAAATCCCAGTCGATCCCATGGCGATCGCAATTACTTGTGTATATTGGTAGGGCTGACCTTCAAATCTTTTTATGGCAATCGAAGCTTCGAAGCTTCGAGATAAAAAAATAAATATATATATATATTATTTTTTTGTTATCTTATGTTGTGGGACTTGTACATCACTTTGGTGAACTTTGTTGTTTTTAAATGTGCTCTATAAATAAAGTGGATTGGATTAATTAATTAAATGAATAATGAGTCGAGAGCTGCGCTGCCTGGGCGGCTGCTCTCCGTTACACAGCCAACAACATTACATTACATAATTATGTTGCAACCTTCGTTCGTTCCATTGAAGGCGCAAGATTTTGCAGGTGGGAGGGGGGATAATTTTTTTGGAATATATTTTATTTTCCTTCAAATCCCGTGCCCATCGAACGAAGCTTTGCAGTATTTAAGACAGTCCTATATATTGGGCATGGCTACCATACGGGAAATAATAGCTCTGAGGCACCAAATTTTCCACCGATTGCTATGTTGTGATCCACTCCTAGGCGGAAACAGCCGGAGTGGATCACAAGACAAGTGATATCCCCAGTTCCCATTTCAAAAGGTAGGCGATACTGCCACCTGGTGAGATTCGATCGTCATTGCAATTCCAACCTAGGCAGATGAGCCAGGGAGACCTAGGGAGCTCCGGCTGAGTTTATAGAACGGGTATCAAAGGAAAAGGATCAAAACCCGAGAATTCTCGGGTATGGTGCTCAGCGCATGGCGGCGAAACCCGACTTTTCTCGGGTTTGGCGCAGAAAGTGTTAACTGACCTGCCTGGTTAAATAAAGGCAAAAAAAAGAATTAGGCTGTTCTGCTGTGATCTCCTCCTCTACTTTGGTTGTAACATCAACTCGTCATTCTCCCGTCCCTCCCTGCAGGATCGCAAGCTGTCCAAGGCGGAGCGCCAGCGCTTCAAGGAGGAGGCGGGGATGTTGAAGGGGCTGCAGCATCCCAACATCGTCCGTTTCTATGACTCCTGGGAGGGTCCCTCGAAGGGCAGGAAGTGCATTGTGCTGGTTACGGAACTCATGACTTCTGGCACGCTCAAGACGTGAGTCTCGAATGTCCTGGGACACGCATACCTTATATACACATATACAGAACATATACAATTGCAAATAGCAGCATGGGGGAGGGGAGGTACAGGTATGGGCAGGGTAATAGTAGAAACTAGAAAGACATAAATATAGGCAATAAAATGTTATCTGAATATAAAGAAATTGGAAAAGTAAACTGTGTAAACAATATAATTAACTCTGAATATAAAAATATGAGAAAATAATTAACTCTGAATATGAAAATATGAGGAAGCAACATAATAAATACATACAAATTCAACATTGATTAGATATTCACGGTGCTGATGTGTCCCCGTCCTCGCAGATATCTGAAGCGGTTCAAAGTGATGAAGATCAAGGTGCTGCGGAGCTGGTGTCGGCAGATCCTGAAGGGGCTCCACTTCCTCCACACCCGGGCTCCGCCCATCATCCACAGGGACCTCAAGTGCGACAACATCTTCATCACGGGCCCCACGGGGTCAGTCAAGATCGGAGACCTGGGCCTGGCCACGCTCAAGAGATCCTCCTTTGCCAAGAGTGTCATAGGTACGACCCAGGTGCCACTGCTATCTCCCTTTTAGTAAAGAAAGTTGCAATCTGAGAGTATCTTTTCTACAGTTCAGGACCCTGTGTGTTCGTATTGAGCAATGTTGGGATTTTAGGGACGGTTTTTTCCTTTTTTTGCTTTTTGCTCTTTTGCTTTTGTTTTTCTGACAGCGTGGTTTAAAAACAGACCACAGTGTTTCAGCTCTCTCAAACCACAGCTCAAAACGGAGGCCAGATTTTGTGGCAAACCACACAGTACTCTCTCTCTCCGCAGTCACACAGCAAAGGTCTGCCAGGTTTGGTCCCTGTGACAATCTATTTTGTGCTCTGTTTCTCCACAAAGGGAAAGGGTTTTGTTTTCAGGCACCTACTGAAAGTAAGTAGCGCCTCAAAGTTCCTTCTACTGTTAAAAAAATATAATTATCATATATAAATGTCATGCCTTACACCTGCAGACTAACTTGGTCGGTGCTAAAGGTGTGCCCTTTTGTTCTGTCTCAGACTGGTCTTTGTTCTGTGGTTTGGAAAGATGTGGTCTGTTTGCCAATAATGCCAATAATGTTTTAACATCTCTCTTCTACGGGTTTGCCTCAACAGGTTTTTTTGCTAGTGTTTGTCTCTTTACTGTCTCATAAAATATTTCAGGACAACAGAGAACCTTTTTTTTGTTTTGTTTTTTGCTATGTCTTCTGTCTGGGGAGCTCTTCTTCTCCCTCTCTCTCTCTTTCTCTCTCTCTCTCTCTCTCTCTCTCTCTCTCTCCTTTCTCTTTTATTTTTCTCGTTTCCTTTTTTTCTTTCACATTCTCGGGTATGTTTTTAAACTGTAGGCTCTAGCCTCAGCTGTGCCCCATTCTGCTGTATGGAATGAATAGGGTACTGCCTGTTCAGTGAGTAAGTATGCACTGTTATGGGCCCTGGTAAGTCTGCAAGTGTGCTGTGACACACCTCCATTTCCAAAACAATACAATTCAAATAAGCAAAAGAAACAAACAAAAGAAAACGAGTTTTTCTGTGTAAGACCCGAGATTGAGCGCTGAGTCGCCAAACCCATTGGACAGGAAGCCGGTGTACAGACACACACTGCTCGGCACAGTAGCTAGCTATGGGATCTGCTTCTCTCAGTCCTGACCATAACAGTTTTCCCTCGGCAGGTTTGAGGAGGAGAGGTAAGTCGCATGTCCAAAGGTAAGTGAAATGAAAAAAAGGGGGTTTTCCACTTGGTTTTAAAGGTACGGTCTTGACAAAAGTTACTTCCATAGCTAGCCTTTGTATCATTGGCGACCATACGAATGAATGAAAGTTCCGACCTGATTTTGTTTCCAGTCCATTTTTGTAAAGGGAATGCTGGAAGGTTCTATATACCCTCCCTTTTTGACCAGTGTGTTCTGTACATCGAGCCGAAACACATATACACCTTTTTATTTACAGCCCAAATACGAAGGTCTTACACAGACAAACATGTGCCTCTTTCACTACAGTCTAACTGAGCCCAGCCTCCCCCTCCTCTTTTTTTTTTACTTTACTCCCCCTCTCCTCTTTCTCTCTCTATCTTCTTTCTCCTCTCCTCTCGCAGGTTCCCTACTCTCCCGGGAGAGACGGCGTTGGGAACCGGCCACTCCGCCTCCTCGTCCTCCTCTTCCTCGACCCCCTCCCCCCCCCCCCCCCGGGGCTCACCGGGGGTCAGAGGAGTCGAGAAGGGGGGATTGGGTTGTGTGAGAGAGGCCGCGCACACTGCTCAGTCAGGGGGGAGAACCAGAGTTCTGAATAGTTGTTTTGATTTAAGGTACCCCTGAGTTCATGGCGCCTGAGATGTATGAGGAGAAGTACGACGAGTCAGTGGATGTGTATGCCTTTGGAATGTGCATGCTGGAGATGGCCACCTCAGAGTACCCGTACTCAGAGTGCCAGAACGCTGCACAGATCTACCGCAGAGTTACCAGCGTAAGTCTCAACCTTCAACCCTCCATGTCACACCTCACCCCTACCTCACCCTCTACTACCCCGCCCTCCCTCACTTTACAGAACTCTTAAAAAAAACATCAGCCTCTTTCTCTTTTCCTCCCTACACCTCTTAATCCAAGTGTGTGTGTGATGTCAAGACCATCCTTCTCCACTGCTCTCTCTCAGATCACAATGCCTTTTCCAAGAGAAAAGCCTGTTGCAATTTAACCCCAGCAATCCCCTCTTTCCCCCTCTCCCCACCCCCCATTTTGTTATTCTCACTCTGTTCTTTTTGACTTACAGTTGATGTGTGTTAAGCATGTAGACGCAAGGTCTGGATGATTGATTAGGGCGGGGGGTCAGCTCAGCACTGTCCTGTTATTTCCTGCCAGGCTGATTACTCGGGCTCGTCGTGATAACAGAGGCGCGGGCACAGACTACACACGCACGCTCGTGAGCAATCGCTTATTCATACAGTCGACTCAGACCTCCTGCTCGCTCCTGAAGCGCGTAATCGCAGACTCATGATGATTCATATCCTCATTTCTGCTGATGGTGATTTGTAATAAGTCTGATAGAGGTATTATAGGGTGTCTCTCTCTCACTCAGGAGCCAGCGCTGCTGTTCCCAGCTTATCATCACCCACTCCTGAAGATATACAAAGCACGTCACAGAGTGTTCTTTCACCCACTGCTAAACATTAACCCCCCCCATCTACTAGATTAGCACCTGGTACGGCATATAGAGAAGAGTAACCACGTTTTTGTTTCTCACTTGGAAGAGATTAAGTGCTCTGGCGTTTTTTTTGCCTAGATTCACCCGGTTCTGTGTGCCCTGGTTTAACTGTTGGAACAGAACTGATGCGCTGTAGTTTTTTCCCCCCTCTAGACTTTGAGTCATTATAGCTCTCAGCCTCCGTAGCGCCAGGCAGTCTCCTGCTGTCAGTGGCTCAATCCAGCACTCCTCGTCATCAGCCCCCCCCCCCCCCTCTGTTATCCTACACCCTCTCCTCACCGATCCACCGTTTCCTCTCATCATCCTGCAGTCTTTTTTAACCCTTTTCACTACCACACTACAGAAGGTTAACCCTTTCACTACCACACAACCCTAGTGAAAGGGTTAACCTTCTGCAGTGTGGCAGTGAGAAGGGTTAACCCTTTGTCGTGTGGTAGTGAAAGTGTTAAAAGGCCACGCTAGCTTGTGGAAACACTTGTGTTTCAATTCTGAATTATCTCAGAAGCGGATTAGCGATGGAGGAGATGGGATTTCTAAGAGAACAATCCAGACGCAAATAACACGCAGTGTTTGTAAAATACATTAGGGAAGAGTGCGGCGTCCATCTGGCTTTTCCCAAGTAGACGTTTTCTCTCCACGCATGTAGGATTAGGAATGGAAGTTGTCCCCCAAAAAGGCGAACAGTTACCTCTGCTTATTCAGCTGTAACTCTAGCCCACTTCATCGGGGTTAGAATAGAATAGAAGTACTTTATTGATCCCGAGGGAAATTCAGCACCACAGATCGCTCACAATGAACATTCAGTTAGTCAGAAATCTAAAATAAGAGTACACAGTCAGAGATATACATTCTAAAATATGCAGTCCAAAAATATACAGTAAAATATTTGCAGTGAAATGTACAGGAAGATATACAGGGATTTATACTGTTACTCTTTGTGCTCAGTGAGGCAGGACGGACGAGGCTAGGCTCTGTTCCGGTAGCGTCTGGTACGGTGTCGAAGACAGTGGGCTCTAGGGACTAGCTAGCACCCAGGTTAATGAGAGTTGGGAGGAGAGCCGTCCTCATTCAGTGTTCTGTGTTTCCTGTAGGGAGTGAAACCGGGCAGCTTCGACAAGGTGGCCATTCCTGAGGTGAAGGAGATCATCGAGGGATGCATTCGGCAGAACAAGGACGAGAGGTCTGCATCTTGTGAAGTTGTTTTCCCAGTAGGCATCATTCTAGATGATATCTTCTAAGATTAAAAATCACTTACTTTTTTTCAGTCTTGGTTTCAACTTTTTCTTAAAGTTCAAGTTTTTTTATTTGTCATTATACACGACAATACAGGGGCATTGCAGGTCATGACATTTTTGTGTTTCGAGCTCAGACTCAACAGTGCACAATTTAAGAAACAACAATTAATACAAGAATGGTAACAATAAGTAGTAGTAGTAAGATCAAATAAAATGTAAAATGAGGTAAGATAAAATTTTATTGTTGGCTCGCTCAACCCTACAGATTGCCAAAATTATCCAAGCAGACACTCACAATATAATATATAAGATTCAATATTAAAGCTATTTATTTGTCATATGCACAGTTAAACAGACAGTTACACTGTACAATGAAAATCTTACTTTGCCTAGTCCCCCCTTTACACAGAATCACAAAATATAAACTTAAACTGGAATTAACAATAAGAAAAAGTTTAATGCTAAAATAAAGTCTTAAAAAAGAAAGTATAAATATAAGTGACAGAGTAACAGTGTTGCACATTCAGTTCAGTGTAGTAGCAGAATGATGTAAAGTGCACCATGCATTGCAAATATTGCAACAATGAGCATAAGCCTTGTAACGCGAAGGTTGGGAGCAATTTAGGATCTACTTCATTGAATTGCCCGGATGATCGTAATTAATCCATTTGAAATTAATTCATGACACCAAGCATCGGAATCGAATCGTAAGATTCCCACCTCTAACCATCGGTCCCCTTGAACTCTGTTAATTGAGGGTATCTGCAGGGTATTAAATAAGTCTTAAAAAGTATAAAATTCATAATTCTCAATGGAAAGCCTGGTCATTTAAATTGGCACGCAAGTGCAGCCGCCAGTTCAGTGTTGCTGTTTTCTTTTTTGCTCGTATGGTCGTGAAATTGGTATTACATTTTGCTCTAAAGTGGTATCATTTTAGTCGTTATTTTATGTCGTTTTTAGCATTTTATTCGTTATTTTTTAATGTCTTATTTTACTGTTATAAAATTGTCTCTTATTGTTTACGGTCTAATTTAGCTGCTATTATTTTAACTTTTCAGTCTTTATTATTTTATTTGTAATTTTGTATTGTCTTATGCTATTGTCTTACTGTTTTACTTTTACTATCTTATCTAATTGTTTTACCATTTTGTATAACTTTTATCCTTTTGTTTAGTTTTTTGTGTAAAGCACTTTGAGCTGCAATCTGTATGACTGGTGCTATATAAATACAGTTATTATTAATAATAAAAAGTCTTAAATTGAACTTGTTGAAACCCGCAGACACCCTGTCACCCCCCCCCCCCCCCCCCCCCCCATACGCTCACCACGCCTCTCGTTCCCCCTCCAGGTACTCCATCAAGGACCTCCTGACCCACGCCTTCTTCCAGGAGGAGACGGGGGTGCGTGTGGAGCTGGCGGAGGAGGAGGACGGTGAGATGGAGGCCATCAAGCTGTGGCTGAGGATAGAGGACGCCAAGAAGCTGAAGGGGAAGTACAAAGACAACGAGGCCATCGAGTTCTCCTTCGACCTCGGCAAGGACGTGCCGGAAGATGTGGCGCAGGAGATGGTGGGTTCGCTTGTGATACGGAGGGACGGAGAAGATTGAGCGTGCGTGTTCGAGTCTCTAATGGGTCTAAACTCTCTCTCAGGTGGAGTCTGGCTACGTGTGCGAAGGGGACCACAAGACCATGGCCAAGGCCATAAAGGACAGAGTGGCCCTCATCACCCGCAAGAGAGCACAGAGGCTGCAGGTGTGTAACAGCTCATTAAGATAAGATATTCCTTTATTGATCCCCTTTGGGAAATGCAGGCATCATAGCAGCATGGGGGAGGGGATGTACAGGTATGGGAAGGGTAATGGACACATACAGGCAATACAATTATAGTACAGTAGAAAAATTTAAATAGGCAGTGTAAACAATATAATTAACTCTGAATATACGCATCTGAGCAAGTAGGCAGTATTATTTGTACGTGTTTATGGTGAATAGTGGTTTGGACGGGTTGTTTGTAGTCCTATATCAGGAAGAACACGTGTGTAATTGGGCTGCAGGGCTCAGCTGTTGTCTGCTAATGTTTTCCTGAGGGGACTAATATGTTTGCATTGAATTGAAGGTCAGAGAAGAGCAGGAGAAGAGGAGGCTGGAGGGGGAACAGCAACAACAGTTGCTACCACAGCAACCAGGGCAACCACCGGGCGTAGAGGTCCCTCAACCCGTCCTTCAACCCGTCCCCCAGGCGGTCCAGCAGGCCGCCCCGTACATCCCACCTCAGCCCGGCCAGCAGCCCATCCAGCAGGCCGCCCCGTACATCCCACCTCAGCCCGGCCAGCAGCCCATCCAGCAGGCCGCCCCGTACATCCCGCCTCAGCCCGGCCAGCAGCCCATCCAGCAGGCCGCGCCGTACCTCCCGCCTCAGCCCGGCCAGCAGCCCATCCAGCAGGCCGCCCCGTACCTCCCGCCTCAGCCCGGCCAGCAGCCCATCCAGCAGGCCGCGCCGTACCTCCCACCTCAGCCCGGCCAGCAGCCCATCCAGCAGGCCGCCCCTCAGCCTGCGCCCCAGCAGAGCCTCCAGACCCCCTACATCCCCCCTCAAGCAGTCCAGATGACTGGCCCGGCACAGGTGGTCCCCTATGTCCCCCAATTCGCAGGGCAGGTCCCGGTCCCAGGTCAGAGCGTGGCTCCCGTCCAGCCGGAGGAGCCCGATGTGGACGAGTACCAGCAGCAGCCGCACCACCCCGGGGGAGGTGTGTAATCATAACAATAGTCATGCGTTTTTACGAGAGAACCTGTATTGTGTTTGATACTGCTTCGGTTATCGAGGACGACGCACTCATCAGATCAACCTTCTCTTTCCCTCTCGGCCTCTCCCCTCTCGCAGCCAATCACATCGCGGACAGACGCGGGTCTGTCCTCCCCGAGTCTCAGCCTGTGATGTCATACAACCCCGTGGCCAATCAGCAGCTCCAGCCGCCCCAGGCCCCCTATCCTCCGACTCAGAGTGATCAGTTACAGCAGCAGCAGATTCAAGCGGTGAGTCATGTTACAATGAGGCTATAAAAACCATGTGTTTAATAAGAAATGCAAGTGGTCCTGTCTCTCTCTGCGCATGTCTGTACCTGCTCCGGAACAAAACCAGAGGAGTCTTTTTTTTCTTTTTTTTTCACTTTTCTCTTTTCACTCATCCTCTAAAGGTTGATTTACACTCGACGGCCGCCCCTTGGCAGATATGAAGGTGCCGATCGATGTTTTTATCATTTACGCTTTAGCGAAGGTTTCGCTCATCCCCGAGGTAACAAAAGACGACGAGCTCCCAACCGCCAATCTGTCCTCTCTCCCCCTGTGTGTAGGAATGTTAGCTACAGTCCAAAGTCGGGGTACGTGCGGGGTATTAAAAAGTATTTAATTAATAATTCTCAGGCCTTAAAAGGTATTAAAAAGTCTTAAATTTAATTTGCACAGGGATTACATTTTCTGGGGGGCAGCCAGGCTGTCGGTAGATGAAATTATATTAAATATACTAAATGTTTTTGTATTCAACTCGTTGTTTTTTGGGGGGCTACTGGGAGCTTGGTGTTTCTGGCGAGAGCTTGTATAGAACGTGCACGATTTTTTAATTAGTGCACAAGTGCAGCTACCAGTTCAGTGTCCCTATGTGTTTTTTTGTTTGTTGCTAGTATGGTTGTGAAATTGGTATTCAATATTGCTTTAAGTATTAAAAGGTCTTAAATTGAACCTGCAGACCTGAAAGTGGTACACAGTACAGTATATCCATGATAAGTTGGCATTTGATCCAGTCAAACTGAGTGACAATACATGACAATGTCCACAACAGAATTCTGGAGGTGTGTAACATGAATAAAAAAGTTGAGCAACCTTTTATTCGTTGTCGAAAATGCAGAAGAAATCCCAACCTGAGCATGACATAAGAGCAAATTGGCTGCCGTGTGAATTACATTCCTAAGGTCGGAACAGGGTGGAAAGGAATCTCAACCTGAGCAAAATGTCCTCACTTTTCAGGCCCAGCCACACATCCCAGTTTCCCAGCCATCTACTGTGGTTCCCAGCTCCCAACCTGCTACTGTGGCCCTTCAGCAGGTACATTTCACACTGTTTACAGTCCTACATGCTCTGCTTTGGAGTTCCCATCCAGTTCGATGGATCCTCCGGTCCTTTCCTTCCTCCCTTTGTTAATTATTTCTTTATTTCTTCCACTCTCTCTCCAACTCCCCTCATCTTACTGTGTTGTTGTGTTTTGTTTCTTATAGAACGGTTACTACCTTCCATCGCTTCCCCCTCAGGTAGATAAAAAGCCCTCCCCTCATGCCTCTTCTTCCCTCTACACCCACAGCTCCTCTTCGGTCTTGCACTAGAGACCAGAGACACAATAACATCCTGTCAGGTTTCAGCCTTGTCCAGTAAACCTTAATAGTCCAGATGTGGTCGGTCTGGTGGTTGAAACTTGGTAGTGTCTGGACGTCAGTGGCCGTCTGAACGCTACGGTTTCTTGAGAAGTGCGTGTGAGCGTAGCGGACAGACACAAAAAAAAAGTGTTCAGTGCTGCAATGCATTGCCAAGCTTGGGGTTGAGTTATAGTGCAACTATGTGATCCAGCAGGTAAGTACCTGAAGCTTTGGACCTGAGACATTTATTCCTCTCGGGGGGGAAATGGACTGGGAGGGAAATATAGTATCTGTTACGTCAGGGACGTCTGTTAACACATTGAGCGCCAGATGCCGCTGTGGGCGTATGGCCGTTTGTGCCAGCGCTGTAATGCAATGGGGGTAGATGCCGGTGTTTGTAGTGCTAAAACTATATTAAATATTATAGCTATGGATCTAATAACAACGTCGATTGTCAGTTAGTGCAACAGATTACAAAACAGATTATTTTTTCATCCATACATTTCCGTTTTATACCGTGGTGAATGAGTATAGTTTTAGAGTGATCCTAGGAAACTCCGTCAAACAGCGCTTTACTGCATTTCATTATAAATCGTGCCATTTCTCGCCTGATTATTGAATCAATCTGAAATCAACGCTAGATTATCTGTATTATGTTTCATCATACATGCACGAAAGGGGGGGCGGGGGGAGCTTTGATCGCAGCCAACGGGACACGGCCCACACACACACCACAGACACATGCTGCGATCGCGGGGAAAAAATTATCGGATCAACACAAGATTGATAATATATAGTCCTTACCTTGTCTATGATGTACTGCAAAAAGAATAATCCAATAATCTGATCGCCATTCCAAATACTGGTCGCGGTCGTGTGTCCAACGTTATCCACCAAAGAAAATGAACGGGGGGGCGGGGACACCTGTCGATGCCATCCCTATAAGCACTTGTCTTGCTGGAGTGTTTAGACCCGCCTGCACGCTGCAGCTTGGCCACATCGTTTCAAATGGAGTGCAATAGCGGCCGCAAGACGTTAGGCGGCGGTATCGGACCGTTGCGGTCTCAGACAGAGTGCCACACAGTCCTACAGCACAGCAGAATGAATTATGAATGGAAATAGCGAATAAAAGAAATAACGATCATAATAACGAGTATACTCGTTGTTGGCGTCCAACGATTGGCGGGCTATAACGAGTTAACGAGTCATTGGCAATTAATGTGTTAAAGTAGATCTCGTTTCTCCCACTTACCCGTCTATTTCTCTTCCTTTCCATCTCTGCTGTCCCCCCTCTCTTCCTTTCCCTCTCTGTTCTCCCCTCTCTCTTCCTTTCCCTCTCTGCTCTCCCCTCTCTTCCTCCCTCTCTGCTCTCCCTTCTCTCTCTTCCTCCCTCTCTGCTCTCCCCTCTCTCTTCCTCCCTCTCTGCTCTCCCTTCTCTCTCTTCCTCCCTCTCTGCTCTCCCCTATCTCTTCCTCTCTCTCTGCTCTCCCCTCTCTCTTCTTCCCTCTGCTCTCCCCTCTCTCTTCCCCCCTCTCTGCTCTCCCCTCTCTTCCTTTCCCTATCTGCTCTCCCCTCTCTCTTCCTTTCCCTCTCTGCTCTCCCCTCTCTCTTCCTCCCTCTCTGCTCTCCCCTCTCTTCCTCCCTCTCTGCTCTCCCCTCTCTCTTCCTCCCTCTCTGCTCTCCCCTCTCTCTTCCTCCCTCTCTGCTCTCCCCTCTCTTCCTCCCTCTCTGCTCTCCCCTCTCTCTTCCTTTCCCTCTCTGCTCAACCCTCTCTTCCTTTCCCTCTCTGCTCTCCCCTCTCTTCCTTTCCCTCTCTGCTCTCCCCTCTCTTCCTTTCCCTCTCCGCTCTCCCCTCTCTCTTCCTTTCCCTCTCTGCTCTCCCTCCTCTTCCTTTCCCTCTCTGCTCTCCCCTCTCTCTTCCTTTCCCTCTCTGCTCTCCCCCCTCTTCCTTTCCCTCTGCTCTCCCCCCTCTTCCTTTCCCTCTGCTCTCCCCTCTTCCTTTCCCTCTCTGCTTTCCCCTCTCTCTTCCTCTGTCTCTGCTTTCCCCTCTCTCTTCCTCGGTCTCTGCTCTCCCTTCTCTTCCTTTGTCTCTGCTCCCCTCTCTTTCCCTCTCCACTCTCTCTTCCTCCCTCTCTGCTCTCCCTTCCTCCCTCTCTGCTCTCCCCTCTCTTCCTTGGTCTCTGCTCTCCCCTCTCTTCCTTGGTCTCTGCTCCCCTCTCTTTCCCTCTCCACTCTCTCTTCCTCCCTCTCTGCTCCACTCTCTCTTCCTCCCTCTCTGCTCTCCTCTCTCTTCCTCCCTCTCTGCTTTCCCCTCTCTCTACCTCGGTCTCTGCTCTCCCCTCTCTTCCTTGGTCTCTTCTCCCCTCTCTGCGCCCCTCTCTTTCCCTCTCCACTCTCTTCCTCCCTCTCTGCTCTCCCCTCTCTTCCTTGGTCTCTGCTCTCTCCTCTTGTCTTCATCAGGTGCCCCCTCAGCAGCCCCCATCCTCCCAGCCCCTCCTTCCCCAACAGCAGCAGTATCCAGAGGGCAGTGTCGCTCCTCCGAGCTCCGTTCAACCCCAGTCGCAACCTGGAGCTCTGCAACTACAGGTGACAAGTGCACACACACACCCACCCACTCCTTATATTGCCGGTGTCCACATGGAAGTGTGGAACTAGCCCATAACAAAAACACATAGTAGTATTTAGTTCCCGTCATGCATCATGCTATCGCTTTCATTAGACGGCACTACAGCATTCACTTTAGAATGTCCATTCATTCTTCTCAAGTTACTTCTCAAGCTGTTTTCCTCTTTGCTCTTGACCGACTCCTCCATTGTGCGGCCGCTTCATCCATTCTTCTGTCTCTGTCCTCTGCATGCCGCTTCTTCCCTGCACGCCACTTCTCCCTGCACGCCCATCAGTCTTGGGCCAATGAGCCGAGTCCTCCCGTCGCCTCCCCACCAATGAACGCAGAGCACCTATACTTCCTCTATCAGGCCACGTGCCTCCCTGTTTCGCAGGTACACACCAGGGTAACCGAAAACAGTACTGGCGCTTCTCCATTCACCGGCACGGTGACAACAAGCGTCTGTTTCCTACCCGTGCCTAGGCGTCTCCATTACACAACAAACCTGTGAGGCGGGGGAGGAGAGGAAGAGTAGCGGACGCTTGTGACTCGGAGACTCAATCAGCTCCTCTGGCACCAGTCCATGACATGGAAATGACCTCATTATTGTATTTTATAAACCTACCAGGTACCCAACCTATTACCAGGCAAACCGGCTTCAGGCACAAATAACTGCCTCCTAACCCTAGTACCAGGTACTCTAATCCTAGTACCAGGTAAACAAGCTTCAGGCAGCGAATCTCATTTACATCAATATTGTGCTATGTCAGAACAGTCTTGTGTTTGCAGGTTAAGTATTTAATGTTCGCTATTGCCCAGCTGGCCACTCCACTGTCATCCAGGAAATGCTCATGTGAAACTCGTATTATAAGTTGATACATCTAGTGATCTATCTTATCTATTCAAGCAGTCTATTAAGATAATTGCATTTACTATTTCTCTGCATGTTGTCCGGAAAATATTTTAGTGAATGGTTTAGGTGGCAAAGGAGAAGGTTTACTACTGTTGTATTTTAAAATGTCGGTCGATGCCTGCATGTGACAGATTTCCATTGACCAATCGGCGATCTGCAGTATCACATAGCAGCTACATAGGATAGTATCGTTGGTACCGAGTACAGAGCGAGAGCAGTAGCTATAATGGCCACGGGTACTCTGCCCTGCAGAAGCTAACTGCAGCAACTACAATCCTTTTTAAAATGTAGTTATAACAGGGTTCACACAAGGTTCTTGAAGTGCTTGAATTGTTATGAAAAAAAGTCAAGGCCTGGAATTCCTTGAAAACAGCCAATTCTTTAACAAGGTGCTTAAAAAGTCCTTGAAATTCAAATCAACCATTCGCATTGTTCATCCATGATAAAATGGTTCTGAATCAAGATTTTTTTTTTTTAATCTAAAGTGTAACCAATTGTCGGAAATTGGTTTTAAACTTTTAAGCCATAAATATTGGATTAGACATTTAAAAGTGAATTGTATCCTTTTAAATGTCCTTTTAAAATAAAAAAAATAGTGCTTGGGAAAGTACTAGAAAGTCCTTGAATTTCATTTTGCAATGTCTGTGGGAACCCTGTTATAACTGAAACTTTGCTTCTCAATATCCGTTTTATCTTGTGACAAAGTTTCAGAGTTCAATCTTGCTCTGTTTTTAGAGGAAAGGGGGAAGAAGTAATTGCAGTCACTACAAAATCACTGGATAGTCAAAAAGAACTTTAAAGCCATTTTACTCAGTCTTACCGTTTGCATAGTTACTGCAGTTAGCTTCTGCAGGGCAGCACTGCGGCCCGGCACAGGTGGTTTTGCGGTAGAGAGAGCCAAACAAAGTGGATTCTGGCATGGCAAGGTAGTGGAGAAGCGCCATAGGTGTGTGGGGGGGGGGGGGGGGTTCGGAGGGTCTCCAGTCCCCCGCTACATTTGCATGTTCCTTTCAGTGTGTCGTGTTCAATCCCCTTAAAAAACGCCCGTTCATTCCAGTCCCGGGTGTTGCTTTTACAGCACCTGACCATTGTGTTGCGCTGGTTTGTTGCGTTTGTTTACATGTGTATTGTCTGTATTTCCAGGCCCCTGGGACCATGCCCCAGGCAGTACCGGCAGAACTCTCAGCTTCGGTTCCCACACCTGTGGAAAGGTTAGAAAGAAGAAGAAACTTAATTTAATTTCAAAACTTTATTTAAACTCGAAAGGCAACTGAGGTTTCCCTCATCTACAGCCAAAAAAAAAAGCATATCAAATCACACGGCATATAAAATCACAACAATAAGACTAGTAAGGATAACAATCAATTAAAACACATACAACTTTATTGACAAAGGTTGGAGATCAAGGTTTTAAACTCTGCAACAGAGGGGAGAATCTCAAGCTTTAAGGACTGTTGGAGTTAATTCCATGAGCTAAGGGGCATCCTAACGAAATGTACATGTATCCTGTTCTGAGCAAACTCAGGGGACCTTAAGGACCAGCTAGTCTCTAGAATGGGTTCCAAAGTTCCATTCCAATAATCATGATGTAGTATAAGGAGGTATCTTACCGATAATGATGTAGTATAAGGAGGTAGCTTACCAATAATGATTGTAGTATAAAGAGGTAGCTTACCAATAATGATTATAGTATAAGGAGGTAGCTTACCAATAATGATGTAGTATAAGGAGGTATCTTCAAATTTCAAGTTTCTTTAATAGTTGTCATACAGAAGTACAGACTACTTTTATACAAAATGCTTCTTACTGTTACGCTCCAGAGACTGTGCTAGACAAGATAAGTATGAAATAAAATAGTATAGCATGTAAAAATAGAAGTAAAAATAGAAGTCACAGTGTTCAGTATAGACATATGTACAATGTTCGATGCAGAATAGAAGTAACTGAGTTACCATACAATATACTATGCAATGTACTAATATACAATACTATATAGTGCAAAGCAGAAATGGGATGAGGTACAATTTAGGTACAATTTACAGTAAGGTGTACGGGTTGTAGTGCAAATCCTTTACCAATAAATATAAAGTGTGTTTAGGTGTTCTAAAGTGTGGAGAGTGGGTGCTGCAGTGTGTTGTTTGTTTAAAGTGAGTGTGTGCGTGTGGATGTGTGTGCTGTGTGCATTTGATGGTTGTTGCATAGTGTTTATTGTTCGTTGAGCAGCCTGATGGCCTGGGGATAGAAGCTTCTTCTGAGTCTTTCTGTGCTCGCCATGAGACTCCTCTTACCAATAATGATGATGTATAAGGAGGTAGCTTACCAATAATGATGTAGTATAAGGAGGTATCTTACCAATAATGATGTAGTATAAGGAGGTAGCTTACCAATAATGATGTAGTATAAGGAGGTAGCTTACCAATAATGATGTAGTATAAGAAGGTAGCTTACCAATAATGATGTAGTATAAGGAGGTAGCTTACCAATAATGATGTAGTATAAGGAGGTAGCTTACCAATAATGATGTAGTATAAGGAGGTAGCTTACCAATAATGATGTAGTATAAGGAGGTAGCTTACCAATAATGTAGTATAAGGAGGTAGCTTACCAATAATGATTGTAGTATAAGGAGGTAGCTTAACAATAATGATGTAGTATAAGGAGGTAGCTTACCAATAATGATGTAGTATAACGAGGTAGCTTACCAATAATGATGTAGTATAAGGAGGTAGCTTACCAATAATGATGTAGTATAAGGAGGTAGCTTACCAATAATGATGTAGTATAAGGAGGTAGCTTACCAATAATGATGTAGTATAAGGAGGTACCTTACCAATAAGAATCAAAATGAACAAATACCAGTGTTTGTTGCACCTCTCCATCAGCGAGGACAAACTAACGTTCTCATAAAGGACACAGTGATGAGTGTTGTATCGATCATTAGTGATTAATCTGAGGGCAGAGTGACATACACTGATTTTTTTTTTTTTTTTTATAAACCTTTATTTTACCAGGTAGTCACTTGAGATCAAAGATCTCTTTTTCGAGCAAGACCTGGCCAAAATGGCAGCAAAAACAAAAAACAAACATACAAAAATACACAAAACACAGACAAAGACATAAAAGGCAAAGTGGGGCAAGGGGATACATTTGAGCTGCAGCAAATCAGATTGAATGGGATTGGGGGAGATTGGAGGGTAGGGTAAAAAGGTAGAAAGAGGATGGAAGGTGAGGCCCTGCAGGAGGTTGCTGGGGAGAGAAGGTCAGGTTAAAAACATAAAATATAATAGCACATTATGCAGTGAAGCAGCGACATTCTCCCATCTCATTCTTTAAAATGCCCTTAATTTGAACTTTAACTATAAACTGAGTGAAGATCCTCCGGTACCATCAACTATCGCAGATCTTTTAACGAGGTAGCTCACGGAGAATCGCTTCTCACTCTCTCACACTCTCACAGTTGCCTGTCTGACGCCACCTCGGGTCTGAGCGACGGCAACGAGGGGAACTCCACGTCGGGCGGCCGCCACGAGGGCCGCTCACTGAAGAGGCACCAGCGGCGCTCCGTACGCAGCCGCTCCCGTAACGAGAAGACGGCCAAGGCCAAGCTCAACGTGCTCGCCGTGAGTGGTCTCGTCTTTGTACACTCCTTTTTCCATGATCAGGTTTTATTTTTTTGTGTTCATTATGATCTGGTGGAGATGAAAATTATTTTTAAACGTGACTGTTCCTGCAGATTTCCAACATGGGGGACAGAGTGGCCGAGTGTCAGCTGGAGACGCACAACAGGAAGATGGTGACGTTCAAGTTTGACCTCGATGGCGATAATCCAGAGGAAATTGCACAGATCATGGTAATAATAATACTCCAACTTAGTCCACCAAAGTGTTTTTTTTTTTTACATTTATATTTAATTGTCATAATAAATTGGGATATTAGAGATGACCCATATAGATTTTGCACCTTTACAAGAGTTGCACTTTTCCAATAGAATATTATTTCATTCCTGTAGCTCGTAGCGAATGTGTGTCGTGTTTTGTAGAAGCGCTAGAACTTGTCCGCTTGTCTCTCCCATCAGGTTGAGAGTGAGTTCATCCTGGAGAGTGAGAGGGAGTCCTTCATCGAGCAGATCAGAGATGTCATAGAAATGGCTGATGAGAAAGGAGAGGGCCTGAAAGAAGTCTACCCCCAGGTGATGTGATGTTCTCCACTGTATGGCATCTCGGAGGCTGATACTCCACATGTCTACTCTGCCTCCCACCTGTCGAACCTCGGGGCTGACTTTGTTTTTTCTTATTCCACTACAGATGAGTGACCTTCAGCAGCAGCCTGTGTTATCCATTCCCCTAATACCGGGTAAACAAGCTCCAGACACAAATACCTACCTCCTAACCCTTGTACCAGACAAACAAGCTATCAAGCTCAAATACCTACCTTCCCATTTATCAAATCCTCACCCACCCCTTTGACCTCTCTCCACCAGGCATTTCTCCCAGCGTGGCAGCCCAGGTGGTGCACTCGGCAGGCCGCAGGTTCATCGTCAGCCCTGTGCCCGAGTCTCGTCTCAGGGAGCAGTTCTTCGGCCCGCCTTCCGCCAACACCTCCTTCAGTGACGAACCCTTCCCAGGTTAGCGGCATTTCTGTTTCACAACTTTGGAACGTAATTCTAAATATGGCCACGGAACGCGTGGCTATGATGCAGCTGATTACATTTGAACTGTCGTACTATAATTGATAGCTACAGCATGTCTTTGGAACAAGGACACACAGTGTCGTAGATGCGAAGCGAAGTCACATCACACAAAGTGCGATGCATGTGAGCTGCCACCTGGTGGGAGAGCAGCTAGCCGAGTTATGTTATTTCAAACTTTTAGTTTTATTTAAACTCGAAAGGCAACCGAGGTTTCCTTCATTTGCATGTTGAGTGTACATACAGAAATGAGCAAAGAAAAGCATACAAAATCATAACAATAAGATAACAAGACGAGGCAAAGAGCAAGGATAGGATCAATTAAGATTTGTCAACTTCACAAAGGTTGAAGATCAAGGTTTTTAACTTGAGGAGAAAATCTCACAATTCCATGAGCTACAGGCGTCATAGCAAAATGCAGGTTGTGTGTGAATGTGCGTGAGTTAGTGACACTACCAGTCATAGTGGTGCATGATATAATAATAGTTTATATTCCAGAGCATGACAAAAAGGCAGCCATGTCTTTTTAATATCAAGTTTTGTTTTATTTGTAATGTATTATTATTTGGTACATGTACATTACAGTGAAATGCTTGGTTCTGTATGAGCCCCCTGAGATTGTGCTTCATACAGTAAAAAGAATAAAGACCAAACACTACAAAATGTACAATATACAAAACTAAAGTACAAAATGCAAAAATTAGGTAGAGATGTAGTGCAAATATTTTAGTAATGAATAGATAGACTAAAA
The DNA here is from genome assembly GCF_963971535.1 of Notolepis coatsorum. Taxonomy (NCBI): domain Eukaryota; kingdom Metazoa; phylum Chordata; class Actinopteri; order Aulopiformes; family Paralepididae; genus Notolepis; species Notolepis coatsorum. Next base: position 76,817,941 of record NC_140182.1, read on the forward strand.
CTAAAATAGACTAAAATAATGAGCAAAAATAATAAATGGCAAATATAATTGGACATCTAAAAGGAATCTTTGAAGTAGAATATTTTATTTTATTTAAAGATTGAAGATAAATAATCACACACATTTATTTGCATCTTACATGTTGTTTCTTCCGTTCCCAGTGCCACCCATGAGCCTGGGCCTCTCCCTCTCCGCCCCCTCTGCCAGCCTCCAGCAGGCCTTCAACGAGATGAGGCTGTACAGTGGAGGGAGACGCTACACACTCTGCCACCCCGCCACCCAGCCAGACCCCAGCGCCCTCGCCTCCATCCAAGCCGCCATCTGTCCCAACATGTCCGTGTCCAGCCACACCCTGGTCCCTCCGGAGGCCGCGGCTCCCACCGCCTCCCCCCCTGCCACGTCTGTCACCTCCACCGCCGGCTCCTCCTCCCCTCCCCCCTCCATGGGAAGGGTTTCCCCCACACACGTCCTCGCTCAGCCCCTGGTCCCCGCACCGGCCGCCCTTGATCCGAGCCCTCCGCCTCTGTCCTCTCACCAGATAGCCCCCGCGCCGACCACCATGGTCCTTCCCCCCCCCTCCTCCGGCGTGTCTCCTCCAGCTGTGCCCCAGGGGCTGCAGCTCTCCCAGGGCGCTCTCCCCCCGGTGTCTGGGCCTCCGCTGACCAGCAGCCCTGCCTCCTCTGTGGTCGCAGCTCCACCGCCCGTTACCACGGGGTCCGCGGCGACGTCTGAGCAGCAGCAGCAGCTTGTAACCGGGGTTACCACTCCATCCTCTCAGCCCGTGTCCTCGTCCGTCCACACGGCGCAGCCCGTCCCCTCCCAGTCCGTCCCCGCCTCTGTCCCCGCGGCCCAGCCACCAGCCGCTCAGACCCCGGTGCAGCCCCAGGCGGGGGAGCCGGAGGGGGGCGACATCCAGGCGCTGGATAAGAAGCTCCGCTTCCTGTTTAAAGACCAGAGTGCTGCCAGCGCCTCCTCGGCGGACCCCTCGCAGAACACAGGCACCTCCTCTCCCCCCACGGGAACGACTTCCCCTCCTCCCGGAGCCGCCCTGGTGCCCCCATCCAACCTGCCCCTCGCCTGGGGGGTACAGAACAATTTTGGCCCCATGACCACCCCGGGGCAGGGGGTCACCCCTCCGGCCAAGCTCAGGGCACAGGTGAATAAAACCAGCAGTGTTCAAGTTTTGTTTTATTTGTCACATATAAAGTACATGTACATTATAGTGAAATGCTTGGTTCTGTATGAGCCTCCTGAGAGTGTGCTTCATACAGTAAAACATTTATAAAGACCAGACACTACAAAACTAAAGTACAAAATACAAAAATTAGGTAGCGATGTAGTGTCAAAGGAAACGTATTTAGATTACAAAGTAAATGTTGACTACTATGGTGATCCTAACACTGTTCCTCTGCTTTCAGACCTTACCTACCACCTTTGACCAGGCTACTACTCCTCCATCAGAGCAGATACCTCCATTCCCTGGACCAGCTCAGGTGAGTCCCGCTCTGTCCTTCGCTCAGTTTTAGTGGGGAATAATGATCCTAGATGTAAACGAATGACCATTTGTTCCACACGACCATGTATCATTTGGCATTTTTGTTGAAAACGGCATTCGTTGTTAGATGAAACATGTCTGTTGGTCTGAGTTCCGTGTGAAGCATGTCCTTGCATTTATGACACGCTGCCAATGTCCCCTGTGTCTCCGCAGTCCCAGCAGCCCCTGGGTAATCTGGACGCCCAGCTGAGGAGAGCTCTGAGCCCAGAGACGGTCCAGGAAGGCGGCAACGCTCCCCCTCCAGCCACCGGCTTCACTCTGGGACGCTTCCAGGTGAGGGTTTAGCAGGAGCAGTAAATTACTCTGAATAAACCATTATATTGTTTGTAAATGTAATTATATGTAACGTTTCAACAACAGGGTATCTGCAGGGTATTGAATTCATAATTCTCAATTTAAGGACTTAAAAGGTATTAAAATGTCCTACACCTACATTTTATTTGCACAGGTATTAAATCTTTTTTGGGACTATCGGGAGATGAAATAATATTAAAACATATGAAATGTTTTTGTATTGAAGTTGTTGTTTTGTTTTTGGCGTGGCTACCGGGAGCTTGGTGCGTCTGGCGAGAATTTAAATTGGCACGCAAGTGCAACCGCTAGTTCAGTGTTGCTACAGTATGTGTTTTTGCTAGTATGGTCATGAAATTGGTATTGTATTTACAAGTGGCATAAGTCTTCAAATTAACTTGTTGAAACCGGCAGATACCCTGATATTGTATGTAAATGTAATTATATGTAAATATGTAACGTTTCAGAAAATCGAATTCCCAATTCGGCTCACATTTAATTCCCCCCTCTTCCCCACGCAGGTGTCCATTGCCTCCGATAGCGCCTCCAGCATCACTCAGGACGGCAACATAGCCTCCTCTTCCTCCCTCACCCCTTCCTCCTCGTCCTCCGCTTCCTCCTCTTCCTCCTCCTCCCTCTCCAGTCCAGAGAACACGCTCCACCGCTCCTCCGCTCTGTCCAAGGGGGTCTGGGGAGGAGGAGGAGGAGACACCATAGACGGAGCCGCTTCTGCTCCCCCCGCTCAGCCTCCCCCCTCCACCACTATTGGCCGCTTCCAGGTGTCGGCGAGCTCCAATCCCAGCGCAGAGGCCCCCAGCGCCAAAGTGGGACGCTTCTCAGTCACAGGTGCGTACGAGGCTCCAGGAGAAATCTTAACTCTGTTTTAATCTGTTATAAACACCAGGGCAAACAAGATGGTGCTGAGTCACAACTAGGGGGTTGTCCGGAGGGGGGCCTACGCCCCCTGTCCGTGTCTATACTTTCCGTAGCCGCATTTCTGGCAGACGTTCTCTGATTGGCCAACGCCAGTTTCTACACTGGTTAGGCTTAGGCACTCTTCGAAGTTGGTTAAGGTTAGGGTTTGTCTTAGAGCGTGACGGCAAGTTCTTTCGACGGTTAAGCTTAGGCACTCTTTCGAAGTTGGTTAAGGTTAGAGTTTGTCTTAGAGCAGGGCGATAGAACGCCAGGTAGTTTGCAGGCTGTTCGACGCGGAAATGGGCAAAGACACAGCTCGTCACGCTATTGGGCAAACATGTCAGTGGCCAATCAGAGAGCGTCAGTCAGTGCCAATCGGAGAACGTCTGCCAGAAATGCGGCTACGGAAAGTATAGACGCCCCCTGTCCAGGAGGCAAAAAAAGTGCAATAAAGAGAGCCATTTTCTGTAAGCACACGCATGCATGCATACACACACACACACACACACACACACACACACACACACACACACACACACACAGTGGAACAGAGGACAGCACAATCACACATTAGACAATGATGCGTCTGTTTCTAAGCTGGCCCCAAGCTTTCACTGCAAAAAGGAAAACACATGGTGGTGCTTTGGCATCATGGCGTTGTACCCCTATACCATTGTTTAGGGAAAGCCCTGTAAACACGTATAATATGACCCGCCGTCTTTGGTTCTCAGTGACCCCGGCAGCAGCAGGCTCCAGCCCTCCTCGCGAGGCCGGCGTGCAGAACGGACCCTCGTCAACGGACCCCCGCAGCCCCTACCCCTGTTACCTCAGCAGTGACAACGAGGACGGCTCTGAGCCGGAGGACGAAGCGCTCCAGAAGGAAGTGGGCCGCCTCAGAGAGAGGTATGTCCTGCACCTCGTGGACTGGCAATGTGTTCACTCACTTATGGTTAGCCACTCTGCCCCTAGTGGTGTCTCTTAGGCATGGCACTTTGTGTAAGACCGTTTTATGCAAGAATGCTTGTAAATATCTACTAACCTAAAGACATTTCCATTTTATATCTCTTATCAAAACACTTGGATTAGAAAAAATGCAAATAACGACGAGTTCACTAAAGTAAAATGTACATAATAATAATAATAATAATAATAATAATAATAATAATAATAATAATAATAATAATAATAATAATAATAATAATAATAATAATAATAATTAATAATAATAATAATTTGTATTTGTTGTGCACTTTTTAAAAAGTGCTACAGGTTTAAAAACATAGTATAAACAGAAAAGTAAAAACAACACAAGAATAAAATAACAAGAAATTGGGCCTCATTCATGAAGCGATACTTGGGATTCAGCAATGTTTTCTTATTGTTGCTTTTATCTCAGGCAAGACCAAATTCTAAGAGTGGTCGAGAGCACTCTTACCCAGATAAGAAACTTTTACCCAGATGAGAAACATTTAAAAAAGCCTACCATTCCTAATAATACATCAGATTTATATAGCGCTTTTCCTAATGCTCAAAGACACTTTAAAAAACAAACAATACAATACAGTTTTAGTAGATACAATAAAAAATATATATAAAAAGGTGAGAGAGGAAGGAGTTCATGGGAGCAAACCATTGGTCAATTGCCCCCAAATACGACTTTATAAACCCAGAACTTTTTAATAATTATTATTATTATAACTTATTGTGTGCGTTCTTCTTCTGAAATGGATTATATATTGCTGTTAGAACAGTTAGATGCTGGCTGCCCAGGCGTATACGCATAGAACGCATATTTACAACATCTCTCCTCTCCTCTCTTCTCTGCTCCTACAAGTTCTGAGTGAATTCAGGGTTTTAGCAACAGGGACCTTTCAGAGAGAGATGACGGGTGACAGATCCAGTATTTCCCAACCTACTGCCCGATTGGTTCTTGACAAGCGTGCAGTCGTTAAGTTTTATTTTCGCACTATACAGTACGTGGTATAAGTCTTTATTTGTCATCAGATTAACACACACATGCGATCAGCGACCCACAGGAACACACACACATGCACTGAGTCGCGAGTCATGAGACTTGTGTGCGTGTGTCATTTTGAGATCAGTCGCAAATCGCTTCCTGTTGAATGGATCAGAGAGACAGCGATCAGATGCCGAAACCCGGCTGTTTTACACACGCCTCATTCGCCTTATAAGGAGATGGCGAGCGTGTCTATGCAAATGTATTCAGCGCGAACGCGCATTTGAATTTAAGAATGAGTGGGATTCATCATGCAACAGACCTGGGTAATAACAGATTTGGACGTTAAGAACAGCTTGATGAATGTGGCGGTGGCTTTTCGTATTGTTCTCTTAACAGACAGGTAAGCAAGAATATAAGAAATTATATTATAATTATAATAAAAAATAACAGTATTGTTGAATGAGGCCCATTGTTATTAGCTAGCAATCGAAGGCCTTTTGGAACAGAAATGTTTTCAGACCTCCAGGCTCTGTATATATAATACTGTTTTCTTTACTATAACTCCTTCTCTCTACCTCACACAGACACTTGAAAGAGATCCAGGCCCTGCAGTTTCGTCAGAAGGAGGAAATCGATGTCCTGTGCAACCGTCTTGGCAAGCACACCCCCTCTGCTATCGTGTCCCCAGCGGTGGTCATGGCTGGGGGCCGTCGCAGGCCCAAGAGCAAGGGCCACAAGTCTGCACGCAGCAGCAGCAGCAGCCAGCCCAGCCCCCTACACTCGGGTAAGAACTCATCCACGTTGAGGTCAGCGTTAGCGGTCAACCTCGTACGCTGCATCACCGTACGTACAGGTGCATCGCAATACATCGCATCGCATCGATATAATTAGAATATCGAGGAAAAGTTCATTTATTTCAGTAATTCAATTAAAAAAGTGAAAATCATATTAATATAGATTCATTACACAGAGTGAAATATTTCAAGCCTTTATTTAAATTTGATAAATAATGATTATGATTATTACAACTAATGAAAACCCCAAATTCACTATCTGAGACTTTTTATATTGCATAAGACTAATAAAAAAAAAATATATATATATTATAGAAATGTCAATCCGGCGTGGCGGCAAGCAATATATTTCCTCAATATTCTAACTTATTGAGATGCACCTGTATGCACTCGAGACGGCACAATCACCACACGGTCATCCAGGCGTTCGCTTTGAAGGAACGTTGCTAAACGATACCTAATGGTTCTGCTGCCTTAACTCTACTGTGGTTCTGTGTTCCAGGAGGCCCAGCCCAGAGTCCCCAGGTCTCACCGTGTCCGCCAAAGCAAACCTCTCCCCCCGCAACCGTGGCGACTGCTGAGACGGTGGGCAGGTCCGGTCTGAAGATGCTGAAGCCCTCCCCGTCCATGCCCAGTCTCAGCACTACCTCCACAGGTACACGCCTTACAACACCTCGTCTACCACCACAGAGACTCCGGCTTGGTCAGTCGTCCCTACGAACACATAGGCCGTAAGGTGAAGGCTGTATCGTTTCATCCCATTCCCACCTCGGCGGACTACACAATTTTCACTCAGGGTGAAAGATATATTGATGTAGATTTAGGAACAAAAAGTTCTCTATTGACAAACCTGCGCAATCATAATTTTAAAGTCGGGACTAGATCTTTCCTCGCAAACGGATACTTGGTCAATTGGTGCGAGTTCGGTCACGTATCTTGCGCTCGACCAATAGCAGCTCTCTTTGTTGCCAAGTTACAGACCACAAGACATTGTGTAAACAGTAACGTGATGTTATGTCATTCACGGAGTACATCTTGATGAAAATGGACAAAAAACACATTCTAATGTTCGCAAAATAGGCTTCTAAACAATGTTCTATGCATATACGCTACTTGCTATATAGGCAAGCGATTGAATACAGCTGTGAAACGGGCCATAACGTATGTGTTATTAACCATACTGTACATTTAAATCATATCGCCTTCTATCTACACCAACAACACAGCATTGCACACACCCGATGCATGACGTCCTGTCTGGGAAATTATTCGATAAACCTCCATAAACACACAATCTGTCATGCATGCAGAACATTTGTATCAAAAACACTTTACCTTGTGATTCCCAACCTGCAATATTGCTGGTAAAACTTTTTTCCCTCCTTTTTCTGTGATTTTTCTCCCATCCCAATTTACCTCTCGTGCCAATTCTCCCTCCCCTCCCCTGATTGTTGCTCGCATATGCCCCCCACTGGCCGGTTGTAAGGAGGATATAAGCCTTGCATCACATGTCCCCTCCGATACATGTGGAGGCAGCCTGTCACATCTTTTCACCTGCCAGCGTGGACTCTCATTTGTCGAGGAGTAACGTGTAGGAGGCTCACACTGCCCCCGCCATTTTCCTGACTTTGCTGTGCAGGCGCCCCAACCGACCTGTAGGAGTCGCTGTTCACAACGACCAGACTACCACCCTTCGACTTCCCACCCGCTAACTCTGCCAATTGATTTAGTATGATGGCCGGCCCAAGCCGGAGGCAACACCGACAGCCGGATCCGAACCCGGTGTCTCTTGCGTTGGTGACGAGCGCAATGTCCGCTGCGCCACCCAGCCGCCAGTCATGCTGGTACAATTTTCTAAAGATTGAGGTTGTAAAACAGTTCAGTGGATAGTATAATGACAAAAATAATAGACCCACACACTTTTGATCAAGATCAGACCTGGGAATTGTACGGCCCGCGGGCCGGGGATGATTCTGACCGGCCCGCGAAAGATTATATGATAATACATTTTTTTTTTTTTTTTTTTTTTTATATATATATTTTTTTTTAACTTTTTTCTTTTCATGGCAACGTTCACACGCACAATATACGCTTACACTCATGAAATGCATAGCCATGTGAAAGCCTTCATGACAAAGTTGCAATTAATTTCAAGGCAACTAGACAGCAACAATCTCAAACGCATGAAAACCCTGAAAGAGGGTGCTCCAGTAGCACACCATGTTACCGCGCTGCGTCGCGGGACTCCGTGCTGCGTCACGGATCTGGTTGACTCCGAGTTCGATTCCCGGACTCGCCGTCATTTGCCGAATGTCTCCCCCTGCTCTCTCTCCCGTTTCACCCTACAACTGTCGGTCATACTTGACCAGAAAAGCGATAAACGCTAAAAAAAAATAAAGTTTAAAAAAAAAAGAAAACCCTGAAAGAAGTCAAACCATCAGCTGATCACCGGCACAGGTACTCATCCATGTTGGGAGCACTGCATGATGAATTTCAAGGTGTTTTCAAGATTTCAAAAAGGTTGAGGATGAAATGCAGCTGGTTTCCTCTCCCTTTACCTGCAGTGTTGATAGTTGTTCAGCTTGAACTCATTGACCTGCAGTCTGATTCACTACTGAAAAAGCACTAAGTCAGCATCACTGCTAGAGTTCTACTCTGCTCTCAAGGAGAACTTTCCAAACATGAGGAGACATGCTCAGAAGATGTTGGTTCTCTTTGGATCCACCTACATATGTGAACAGACATTCTCAGTCATGATGTTTACCAAGTCCAGGTACAGATCCTCTCTCACTGATGAACATCTGGCAGCTGTGCTTCGCATCTCCACCTCAGACATGCAACCTGACTTTGATGGACTTGTTAAAGCTCAACAGAGACTGGATTTCTCACACTGAATGAAAAAAATTGAACTGAAGAACACTAAAATGTGGAAATATAACAAGTGAAATGGGACACTTGATATTTTTTTTCTTTTTTTTGCACAGTTCTGAAAACATTAAATGTTTAATATAGGCATGTAAAGTAAAAAAGGCTACAAAACTGGGACACTTTTCTTTACACAGTTCAGTGACATGTCTTGTTTATTTTTGCTATAAGATGATGTGATGTCTTTAGAAAGCTAAGAAAATCCTTGTTTCAATAGTATATGAAACTCAAAATGCCCTTTGTTATTAATGTTTCACATTTTGTTTATCATTTTGGAAATAGATTCTATTTGAATAAATGATATTTTTGAAAGCTAACCTCACCTTTTAATTGCCAAATAATAACATACACTCTTACCAGCGGTCAAAACAATGCCATTTACTTAGAAATATATATAGAAATAAAATTTATATTATGCATAATTGAGTTTGGAATTTTGGCCCGGCCCTCCAACATATTTTCAGTTGCTCATTCGGCCCCCTGGGAAAAATAATTGCCCACCCCTGATCAAGATAGTTAATCAATCAAAACACTACACCACCATCCCTTTAATTTGGAATAATGTCAAACAATTTACAAATCAATAAGTTACTCATTAACCTTTTTATTTTCCATTTAAAGACTAAATAGAATGCAGGTACAAAAATAGATTCAAGAGGTTTATTCGTCACATACATACACAAGTTTCATGTTTGTTTATTATTTATCACAATAAAATACAGGTACTTTACGATGAAATGCTTGTTTCTGTATGAGTCCCTGAGAGTGTGCTTCATACAGTAAAAAAAAATGTAAGTAAGTAAAAAGTAAAGTAAAGAGGAATATTCAATATACACGACTACAGAGTAAAATGAGTAAACAGTGAGGTGTGTGGAGAGATCAGTGTCAAACTGATCTCAACAAATACAAACAAATCACACCACTACTGTATAACCCTAATCCCCTCACCCTATACATCCCAACCCCAGTCCACACGCTCATCCACCACCACACTTCCCAGGCAACACTGATGTTAATCATTCTCACCACTATAATTTTTTTTGATCCACTTTTAATCCCATTTTTCTATATTTTCCTCCCATCCCAATTTCGTATCATCCAATTCAACCCTCCCCTGTCACGAACGCTGTTTCTTGCCTCCCACAAGCCGGCTGCAATGTGGACTAAGTCATACATAGCACAAGTCCCCTCCGGTACTTGAGGTAACAGCAGTTGCATCTTTTCACCTGCGCAGCTCGATCTCTCAGTGGCGAGGAGTAACGCGTGGGAGGCTCACGCTGCCCCCGACACTTCCTGATTCTACTGCGCAGGCGCACCAACCGACCTGTAGGAGTCGCTGTCCACAACGCCCGATCCCCACCCATCAGTTTCCCACCCCCTAATACAGCCAATGTGAATGAAAAAGATCTGCTCTTGGCTCAGTGACAATAAATTGTCTCTACATCTGGGAAAAACAGAGGCTATACTCTTTGGGTCAAACGCCAACCTAAAGAAATCCCAGGGTTTTAAAATTAGAGTAGGTGAAAACGTTATTGAGGATAAAGAGGAGGTCACCTACCTGGGCTTTATTTTAAATAACAAACTTTCTAATTAAAAAATGGCACAAAAAGTTATTACTAAGGTCAATCAAAAAACCAAATTTTTATTTAGAATTTCCTCATTCATAAATAGAAACGCTCTGAGGACCCTAGCTGGAGCCCTCATCCAATGTCACTTTGACTATGCTTGCACTTCATGGTACAGCAACATATAAAAACAAATGAAGACAAAGCTCCAGACCTCCCAAAACAAACGAGTGAGACTCCTGCACAACCTTCACTTTAGGACTCACCTAACGCCAGCCCACTTTAGCAGCCTGGGATGGCTTAGGGTTGAAGAAAGGGTACACCAGCTTAAAATGCTACTGGTTTTTAAAGTACTGAAAGAAACGGTCCCCAAGTACCGAGTAAATTATTTTAATAAAGTAGGAGATGTCCACAAACACGCCACAAGAGGAAGCCCCACGGACCTGGTCCCGCCGAGAGTCAGGACATGCATGGGGAAAGATGAATTTTTTTACTCGGCTACGGTAATGTGGAATGCCCTGCCAACATTCATAAAACTCCTGAACTCCCCTCTCGGATTTAAATCCGCCCTAAAAACATGGCTCAGCAGCAACTCAAATTGGTCTTAAAATGTTTTTTATCTCTTTTATCATAACTTGGCTTTTATTTCTTTTATCATGAGTTGCTTTTAAGGGTTTGCGGATTTTCTTTTAACATTAGTTAACTGTATGAGTTGTCAGGTTAGGCGTTTTTATACACATTTTTAGGATGTATGCTGTCTAGTGTACATGTCCATTTGTGTTTCTGTGCCTTTTTATGTTCCATGTATGGACCACAATGGAAACAAGCCTTGGCTTTATTGTGTTTTATCCATTTTTGACCAGCGTTGTTGACACTGTTATTGTCTTGTCTTTTAAAATGTTTTTTTGTCCTACGATTTGTGTCAAAATAAAGTATTCAATTCAAAGTACGGACGACCAGCTAAACTGAAAGCAAATGTGGAGTGCTGGGCTCGAACAGGCGAACCCAGCGTCTCCAGATTTCGTGGCAAGCGCCTTGCCCACTACGCCACGTAGCCGCTCCATTCTCACCACTATCATTTGAGTCATCCTCCCATGTAGCCTTATCCTCCGTTTCCTTAGAAACATTTGTACAGTTTTGGCATTGACAAAGATCTGTACATGGCAGTTTTGCAGACACACATGAACATCTTCCTGTCTCACATTTTCCTTGTTTGCAACCGCAGTGGACTACCTGCAACACACTATCAGGGGCCGGATTTGTCATCCAGGTCACTGTTAACTCCCCATCCTCGACGTGCCACCCATTGCCAATGGGTGAAGGGGCACACATTACAGCTTTCAATGAATGTCTCATTATCGCTGCTTGGTAATTTACTCACTCTGCTTCCGTTTCTTCCAAAGTCCCAGTAGCTGTTGCAGTTGATTGAGGCAAGGATCTGGTGTACTCCCTGTAACAGGTTTTGTGATATCGCACCTCCAAGGCCACACCGTCTTTGTCTTGGATATGCAAAAGAAGGCTGGTGTCTTGCTTCACCTGGGCAGCTCTCAGCAACAGGCCTTTAAATAAAATTGGAAAATAACATGAGTGTGTGTTGGGACTGAGAATTTCTTTGATTGTATTTTGATAATGTGAGGGAAATGTTATCTATGTCAATCTGTGTTAAATCTCTGTACAGCTTGACTAGTTCATATGATCAACTAGTATACAGCTTTAATTAACTCAACAAGCAGGCCTGTGGCTTCACTCACCTCCTCCCCCCCCCCGGGACACACACTAGGACAAAAGAGCCACAGCATGCATGAGGTGGTTAACAAGAGCATTGGTTCTGAAAGCTAGCATACAAACATCATAACTAGCAGAGCTACATAAACATCACTGTAAAACTAGATGACATACAGTATCTGAAGAATAACTAGTAACTAGAATGCTAGTTATGTCAACTATAAAAACACAGCTAAACTGTATCTCAGCACAGCATCAAATAGTGTATTTTTCACATTAGTGTAGCTAGGCTTATTTTTCATACCTGCAGCCAAGGTTTCAGCCAATGATAGATGGTACCTCTTGCGTTTGCCCTTCACATGCACATACTTGTCCCTTTTCTTGCAAATGATGCACAAGACAGGTCTGACAAAAGCTGGTAGGCCTGTCCTGGATCGAAGTTTCTTCAGAGGACTTTCACTTGTAGAACCATGTTCTGTAAGCTCAGACTCTCCTGCATCCACATCTTGAGCTGCAGAACACATTCTGTATCCAAGCGTTTTGTCGATAAAACGCCTATAGCAAGTAGTGTGAAAACCAGCATCTCCAGGAACATTGGCAAACTCTATCTCTAAACAATGTTTGTATTTGTATGTATCCGCAATTATACGATTCTCGCCTGGCAATTTAAGCCACCGCTCGACAGAGTTTCTATATCTATCCCACCGTGTCTGTGTAAAATCTTGTACACTTTCTTTCTGAGCGGACATGAGATGCATATAACATTGTTTAGAAACCTTTTTGCGAACTTTAGAATGTGTTTGTTGTCCATTTTCGTCCTGTTCTGATGTAACGTTAATCTGTGGATGTCATTTGTTGTCACCCGACGGCCGTATCCTCGCAACAAAGAGCTGCTATTGGTCGAGCGCAATATACGTGACCGAACTCGCACCAATTGCGACTTTAAAATTATGATTGCGCAAAATGGGCAGGTTTGTCAATGGAGAACTTTTTATTCCTAAATCTACACCAATAGATCTTTAGCCCAGAGTGAAAATTGTGTAGTCCGCCGAGGTGGGAACGAGAATCGTTTTCTAGCCACTTCTCAGCCTTCACCATACGGCCTAACAGTGTTCATGGGTGGGAAGCCGGTGGGGTATGAGTCCTGGTCGCTGCAATAGTGACTCCTATTGGTCGGTCGGGCGCCTGTTCAGCAGGGAGGGGACCTGGGAGAGATGGCGCAAACCTCTGTGTGCATTATGTTCTCCCAGTGAAACTCCTCGCTGTCAGGTGAAAAGAAGCGGCTGGCGACTCCACATGTATCGGAGGAGGCATGTGATAGTCTTAGGGCTGTCCCCGACTAAGGATTTGGATAGTCGACTAATTGGCCAAAATTAAAAAAGAAAAAGAAAAAAAGTGTATATAGGCTATATATATTTTTTTTTTTATCATTCCATTTGGGCTGTGGGTGGTGCTTAATGTCTGAAGGAGTCGACTGAAGGCTTCTTGTCCTCTGCAAAAGCATGCAATTGGTCCACTGATGGATACATCTTGATATTTGTCTAGTCTAGTGTGTTCATTAGATGGGTGAAATCCTCTTTCAGTGCCTCTGTGCCTGTTTTCTTAGGCAGTTAGCCTCTGGTATGCGTGCCATTAGCGTTAGCCACGCTTCTAGGCCTCTTTTATTTCGGAAAGAATGATAAAAAATATATATATATATATATTTTTTTGTATTCGACTAAGAGGTTGGCAGTTGACTACGGCTCCTTTCGACCGATTAGTCGACTAATAGGGGTCAGCCCTAGATAGTCTACACCCTCCCCAGACCGACAGTAGGGCAGCATGTGGTAGTCTACACCCTCCCCAGACTGACAGTAGGGCAGCATGTGGTAGTCTACACCCTCCCCAGACTGACAGTAGGGCAGCATGTGGTAGTCTACACCCTCCCCAGACTGACAGTAGGGCAATGCGCGCAACGACCAGGAACGGAATTGGCATAACGACTAAATTGGCGGATCGGAGAAAAATGATAGAAAGGCAAAAAAAAGAGAACCTTGTCCACGTCGCGGCTCATGACTGGAGTCGATTCAGTGGTTCACCTTACCCCCCCCCCCTTTCTCTCTCTCTGTGTTCCCAGGGGCCAGCGGGACCAGCTCGGACAGCGGTCCCTCCAACAGTAACTCCCTGACCCAGCCAGCCGGCGCCAATCTGGCCCCTCAGTTCCTGAAGGCCAAGGGGACTTTCACCGACGACCTGCACAAGCTGGTGGATAACTGGGCCAGGGACGTCAGCCTGTCCCAGGTCAAGAGAGGACCCAAGGCTGGAGGTCAAGGACCAGGGCACGACGTAAGGCCTCAGGACTCCTACTCCAAATAGTAGCACACGTTAGATCTAGTCTATTCTATTTTTCTCTTTTATTACGGCCTATTTTAAAATGGCCATAGAATCAAACCATAAACAAAGAGGCCTATTAAGTTAGATCCTAATATGAAAAACTCTGTGATTTAATGCTTTACCTTGACCATGTCTATTTTGCTGCCGTCTATTTTATGTTCGTTTTATACTTATTTTATGTCTGCATTTTATGCATTGCTCTTGATCTGCCAATTTTGTGCTTATTTTTTTACTGCTGTGAAGCACTTTGAGCTGCAATTCTTGTATGAAAGGTGCTATACAAATTAAGTTTATTATTATCTGTTCTACGAGCCATTCCATGTCACTATATGCCCTGTGTTTCTGGCTCCCCCTGCTGGTCAGTCCTCGCTGACTTTATTTTCCTGCTAATAACGCTTGAACTTCCTCTTCCTCTCCACAGATCATCCCTCCGGCCAACATGGGCCGCAAGTTCTCTGCCCCGGGCCCCCTCTGCCCCATCCCCGGCACCGCCGCCGTCGCCCACCACCTCCCCAACCCCGCCAACCCCCGCAAGGGCTCCCTCGTCCCCGGCAGCCAGGGGTTCGGCTACACCGGTGCTCAGTACAGCGCCCCCCAGTGGACAGGCTCGTGTCAAGTCAACATGCTGAACACCGGCCAGCCCCTGGCCCAGTACCAGGCCGCCCCCGCCGCCTCGGCTGCCCTGCAGCAGGGCTACCACATGGGAACCAGCACAGCCGCACAGAAACCTGTCAACCCCGGAGGCTCCAACCTCAGGCCCACGTAGCCCCAGTCCGAGCCCAGGTGTGGGCGGAGGGGCAGGACAGACAGCCATAGGGGCAAGAACCACTAGCTTCTCTCGGTTAGTCGCTCGGGTGGTTGGGTGTTGTGCTTTCATTTTTTTTTTTTTTTTTTTTTGATGGAGTTGGAAGAGTGGTTGGGTCCTGCTGGGCAGAGAGAGAGAGAGCTGTCTTGTCAGGTGGAGGGAGAGTGCAATACACGCCCACAGCACACCAATCGCACTCAACCCGCGCCGGCGACCGCGGAGTGAGCTGCGATAGACTTTTTTTCGGGTTGGTTCCGTGTCCAGTGAAGTAAAGGACCCAAGGGCAGGACCGACGACGGCCAAAGACGTATTCTGAGAAGAAGAAGAAAGCACCCATTGCAAATGTCATCATTCCTGTGAAGGGGAGGCATGTAGGAACTCAATGAGTCGCATCTCGACTGCTCCTGGCCTTAAGCTTAACGAGAAGATTGGAGTGATTATGCCACCCCCCCTCCCCCTCATCCCCCCCGCACATATGTACATGTGCTCTAGATCTGCATTCATTGGGTTGAGTCACTTTGGGAACGGTATGTTTTAAGCTATCCGGGATAGTGAGGGAATGTGACTGTATTGAAGGTGGGGGTGTGATTGACAGGTGGAGGTAGGTGTATGTAGAATGTGAGCAGAGAGAGAGTGTTAGGAAGAGAGACTAGAAGGTAACTGCAGGAGTGTAGTGGATTTGCATTTATCAAAGTGGCTACCTATTCTACGGGCCTTGTCTCAAACCGCGCCCTCTTCCATCTTCCAAGCGGTGGTTGGTGATTGGAGGATCGAGAGAAGAGGGCTGGGTTTGAGACTGGGGCCAATTGCAACACAGTAAAATGCAATAACGGCAGTGAGAAGCGATATTCTGTCCCTCGTAAACAGTGGCCTTAATCCCCCAAACATGTAAACATCGACTTTGTATATAGACATTTCTTCACTGGGTTATGATTCCATGTTGAGTGAGCCTATGTTTTATCTTCTCTCCCCCCCCCCCCCCCCCCCCCCGTGAGAAGGCCTGGTGTGTTTTATGATTTTGAGTCTTCATCATTCGTCCCCGTACAGGTTGATTCAGAGTCCTTACTGATGTACCCTTCTCTGACATGGTAGATGTGTGTGTGTGCTGTAAGTAAAACAGAAAAGCAGTTATACTGGGGGGGTTTAGCATGGTTTAAGGTTGACTTGAGTTGCATTCGGTTAGGGAGCGAGGGGATAACAAATGGTTAGGGGTTTAAACTTTAGACCCAAGCTGTTTGTTTTGTACGGTGGATGAAGCGAGAGGTTTTGGTTAAGCGCCCCATGTTTACATGTCACCATATCACCTGGTGCACTCATTACAGACAGTCTACTCTGACGTTTAGGTTCAAAATTTGTCTAAGACAATGTCTTTCATTATGAGAAATGTCACTTGGGGAGTTGTGATGCTGTTGGCAGGCGGAAGGAAAAATCCGTTCAGCCGTTCACACAGATGGTGCATGATATACACACACACACAGGTTGCTAGTCTGTATCAAAAACAAAAAAAACTAAATGATTTCACCTTATTTCCCGTTTTTGCGTCGCTTCAAACCGTGACGAGCATCTGGGGGTTCTCTTCTATGTGGTCTGTTTTTGTACATGTATATTTAATTGCCAGGGGAAAAAAGAAAAAAAAACAATGTTCTTTACGGACCTGTATTCAGCCATCAGATTTTGATGTTGTTTCATTGTAATTATTATTAAAAGGTTGTTAAACAACATGTAGTCAAAAGGAATATAAAAGTGCAATTGCAGGGTTATTATTGGTATCATATGAACACAGGAGTAACCTTGTGTTTTTATTAAGCTCTTATCTTTCACCGCCCTGTCTTTATTATTTTTTTTTCATCTTTTTCTCCTTTTTCTATTTTTACTGTGTACGATATTAATGTGAAGTAAATGGTTTCACACATACTGCTGGAGTCACCATAGAGTACTGCGTGTGCCCTGCTCCCACCATCCAGTACTTTATATATATATGTATATATATATATATATAGACAGGCTGCCCTGTACACCTGCGGAACAGTGCCTTGCATTCTCACTAATGACGAGTTCCACCACCACCACCTATCCCTGATGTACTAATGGAGTAGTAATGTAGTTGTGACTATTGCAAAAAAACAAAACGACAATAATAATTGAACAAACCTGTACAATACAAGCAAACGGTTCCAAGTGTGTTTTTTTTATCCTCGATGTTAACATATAGAGGTTGTATCTGCTCTATGAAAGGATAGAACGAACATAACACACAGGACTATCCTCAATGTTAACAGAGGTGGTAACTGCTGCTTATGGAAGGATAGAGCTAACATAACACACAGGACTGTATCCTCAATGTTAACAGAGGTGGTAACTGCTGCTTATGGAAGGATAGAACGAACATAATACACAGGACTGTATCCTCAATGTTAACAGAGGTGGTAACTGCTGCTTATGGAAGGATAGAACGAACATAATACACAGGACTGTATCCTCAATGTTAACAGAGGTGGTAACTGCTGCTTATGGAAGGATAGAACGAACATAATACACAGGACTGTATCCTCAATGTTAACAGGTATCTTCTCTATGGAAGGATAGAGCTAACATTATACACAGGACTGAGGAAGTAAGAGCACACTGGGTAGTTTTGGAAGCAATTTCTCTCTTTACAACTACATGTCTTTGTGTATTAACTGTATATTATAGTTTGGCTCTAAAATGTAATGGTTTGGGTTAAAATGTCTGAATTATCATTACAGTATTTCATAGGAGTACTTGCTTAAGCAGAGAATGAGATGCGTCATTTCCCCTGCTGGCACTTTTTAGTTTTTCTTTCCTTTTTATTGCCACCTCATGAGTGCCATTCCCTGTGACCCTTTCACCTACTCATAGATTGGACAAATACTTAAACTTCTCTAGAGAAAAATAAGTTACTGCAATGCAGAATATGCAATGTTTAAAAGGTTTTATATGGACAAGAGGGGGAAATGGAACATTTGCATGCCGATGAGGGTTGTTACTGGCTCGAGAAAATGTTTTTGATATTGGAATATAGACATCCTTGCTTCTCTTTCTTTTTACGTTGCCTTCTCGTGAGTCCTCACAAAGTGCCGTTGATCTGTTCAATCTCCGTTCACCGCTGTCACAGGCACGACTCCTCGTTTCAATGTATCAGAAAATGGATTCTGCATGCTAGCTTCTACACTGGTTTTTAATCTAACATAAAACGACAAACCGAATCACAACCCACCCACTACTGTACAGCACAAGCTCAACACAAAGCTAATATATACAGTTCTATTAATGCTATTAACTCAAAAAAGATTCCTCTATACAATATTGTCTCATAAGGCTACCGACAACCCAGTTATATCCTGTTGTACCTAGTTCTGCTCCCTCTTTACTGACTTCCTGTGACTGTTCTCTGGTTTTGTGTATGTTTTTTCACATTGTACAAAATGTAAGAAAAGAGAAATAAAAATAAAAGAAACATAAGTTTGTGGATTTTAGTTTTTGTTCATGCTTTATAGGTTAATTTCTTCCAAGGTCGGTGCTTAGTGCTTACAGGTTGTCTCCAGTAACGGTTAACAACCAGTTAACGTGTGAAGTGCACAATATTTCCTTGTTTAAGCCACTGCAACGGCTTTGCCTGAAGAATTTACTATGACCGGGACGTTCTAGCTTGTTTGCCGACAGGATTCGGGAAAAGGCAGCTTCCAGGGGAAGTACATACACCGGAAATTCTACCCCATAGACACTTTCGGCAGTAGTTCTTTACCAGGCTTTATCTCAGAGATAAAACTGGGAACGAGGTTACAGTCAACTAGGGCTGTCCCCGTCTAAGGATTTGGGTGGTCGACTAGGATTGGCCAAAAAAAAAAAAAGTATATTATAAAAAAATTTAATGTTTTATCATTCCATTTGGGCTGTGGGGGGTGCTTAATGTCTGAAGGAGTCGACTGAAGGCTTCTTGTCCTCTGCAAAAGCATGCAATTGGTCCACTGATGGATACATCTTGATATTTGTCTAGTCTAGTGTGTTCATTAGATGGGTGAAATCCTCTTTCAGTGCCTCTGTGCCTGTTTTCGTAGGCAGTTAGCCTCTGGTATGCGTGCCATTAGCGTTAGCCACGCTTCTAGGCCTCGGTTGGCCAGTCGACTACGGCTCCTTTCGACCGATTAGTCGACTAATCGATTAATAGGGGTCAGCCCTACCATCAACTAACCTCGTTCCCAGTCCTCTGTGAGATAAAGCCTGGTAAAGAACTACTGCCGAAAGTGTGTATGGGGTAGAATTTCCGGGTGTAACAATGCATCGATCCTAAAGTCGATGCATCAAATCAAATCGTGGTCAAATGAATATCTAATCGAAGTGGGGTCAAATATTTACACCCCTATTATTGACCTATAGTCCATTCATGCTGAATGAATGAATCAGTTCCCCCAGCCACATTTGTGTATTCAAACTTTTTGGGGGAATGAACTGATCGAATATAATCGAATCGTGGTCAAATGAAGAGATTTCATGATGCATTGAATCGTTGCCTGAAGAATTGTAATCGAATCGAATCGTTGTGGGGTCAAATATTTACACCTATATTTTTGCATTTTATTTCTTGCACTGTACAATCCATAAGCTGTAAAAACACTTCAATCATCAGGGGGGAAAAATACCTTACCTTATACCATCATGCACTCTTCCTACTATACTAATGTCTTTACTACTAGGCACTCAACACTGCAGCACCAAACAGTTTCAACACTGTTTGAACATCATTACTCAGTTGTAAGAGTTGTACCCTTCCTGCTGACTTGTCATACAGAACTTGTAAGTCGCTTTGGATAAAAGTGTCAGCTAAATGACAACATTTAAATGTAAATATGTGGAAAACAAAAACTATAAAATGCTAAATAAAGATAGGAAAATAAAGGGAATGGAAACCAGATTGAATATACTGCCATATAAAAATTTTCAATTTATTACAAATTTATGACAGGATAACCATGTGTAAAACAAATAAAATAAAAAAAACAATTCAATTCAATGTACAAAATGAAATAAATAGAAAAACATCATTATAAAATGAAGGCTGGATAGCGGGGTCAACTGAGATCAACTGTGATACTGAATGTCAATTAAAATAATTATTACAAAAGACAAATTAAGGATATTATAAAGGATTTAAGGAGCAGAACAGGCCCATGGATTCTCAAGTGTCCAGTTTGCGTTTCTTCATGTACTGCCCGGGTCTCTGTGGACTAAAGGCCTCACCTGTATCAGGAAAAAGCAAATAAACTGAAGACAATATCGAAGAGAATACTGCTTATTTTTGCACAATTTTTAAACCTCATTTTATATACTTGGCATTCATTCAAATTTGGCTGGGTGATAAATGTTTCCAACTCTGAACACATTAATTTACACAGACTTTAAATGTATTACATTTATGGGCGGCTACGTGGCGTAGTGGGCAAGGCGCTCGCCACGAATGACGGAGACGCTGGGCTTGCCTGTTCGAGCCCAGCGCTCCACATTGCTTTCAGTTTAGCTGGTCGTTCATACTAATACACATTGGCCGTATTAGGGGGTGGGAAACTGATGGGTGGGGATCGGGCGTTGTGGACAGCGACTCCTACAGGTCGGTTGGTGCGCCTGCGCAGTAGAATCAGGAAGTGTCGGGGGCAGCGTGAGCCTCCCACGCGTTACTCCTCGCCACTGAGAGATCGAGCTGCGCAGGTGAAAAGATGCGACTGCTGTTACCTCAAGTACCGGAGGGGACTTGTGCTATGTATGACTTAGTCCACATTGCAGCCGGCTTGTGGGAGGCAAGAAACAGCGTTCGTGACAGGGGAGGGTTGAATTGGATGATACGAAATTGGGATGGGAGAATATATAGAAAATGGGAGAAAAAGTGGATCAAAAAAAAATTACATTTATTTTGTAATGATACGTTGTTTTTAATTGTCATTCAATTATTTTTAATCGGTTTGCTTAAATTATTATTACTTTCACAATTTTTATTATGTTATATTATAATATTTTATAATTTCTTCATAGTTTGTTCTCATAGCTTTGTAATTTAGTTTTGAAAAGTGCTTCACAAATGAATAAATATTATTATTATTATTATTATTATTATTATTATTATTATTATTATTATTATTATTATTATTATTAGGCCTCAACAAAAACATCTCACCTGGACTTGTCTGAGGCTGAGGTCTGTACAGGGGCTGGTTGCCCTGCGCATGGCTGAGCGACGGGGCCTCCTGGGGTCTGGCTGGGGGCCTCAGGGACGAGGGTGGCTCTCTTTGAGGGGTCTTACTGCGTGTTTGCATCTGGTGGTTCCCAGGTGTGCTGGGCCTGGGGCCTCTCAGGGGCTGGCCCCCTGCATACAGCTCCTCGATCCCATCCAGGGTGAAATCCCACAGTTCAGGATCATCTGGTTAAGAAAACAAAAAGGAGAATGTCTGAGCTGGGAGAGTAGGGAGATCACAGGGTTACTTGTGGGAGTACATTGAGCCCCCTGGTGGTGGGTTACAGTACCAGCTAGATAACCATCCCTGCTGCAGGGCTCTTTGCGTCCAGTAGGGGTGCTGTAGCCAAATGTGTCTGCAGCTACCTTTCCAGGGGGGCCTACTGGCATTGGGGGGAGGAAGAGAGGCATCCTACTGCTGAACATGACGACACTAGAAGAAAGTTCTTATATAGAAATCTTTGAGGAAAGCACACATTGATACGGAAAGTAAACGATTGATAAATAGCGAGATACGATGCAAAGAACGCAAAAACTCCCGGTTTATTGTGTCCTCACCGTTTGTCACAGTCTCACTGTTACCTCCAATGCACATTTGTCCAAAGGTGTCCTCTGTGTCTTCGGGCTTTAGCTGGGGTTGTCCCTGGGGTTGTCCCTGGTCCTGCTGCACCCTCTTGGCTTCCATCTCCTGTCTGAACTTCAGCTGCAGCTGCTGTTGCCGCAGCTTCCTCAGCTGTTTGGGGTCCGTGTGTCCTTCAGGGGTGTTGACGGCGTCTGGGTCAGACCTAGACAGACTACAGGGGGTAGATGTGATGTTTAGAATTGCAAGCAAGACGGAGATTCAGGACTGAAGGTAGAGCAAACCTAAACACACGATGACCAAACAACACACAATGAGATCAATCCCTGCCCATCAGATGGAAACAGCCTATACTTGCAAAAATGCTGTTAAATACACCAGAGAAACAGTTTTTCTGTCAAACTAGGGAATTTGGGCGGTCAGGTGGCGTAGCGGAGATTGCGCTCGTCACCAATGCAAGAGGCTGCGGTCTCGACTCCCCGGAGTCAGCATTGCTTGGGGCTTGGGCTGATCGCTATACTAACCCGTTTGGCTGGGTTAGGGGGAGGGCAAGTCATGGGTGGGAGTCTGGCGTTGTGGACAGCGACGCCTACAGGTCAGGTCCGGGCGCTTGCTCAGTGGAGGCAGGACTTGATGAAGGCAGCGTGACCTCCCACGCGTTACACTTCACCAATGAGAGTCCTCGCTGCCAGGTGAAAAAAGAGTCACTGGCTGTCGCCGCACATGTCGGAGGAAGCGTGTGGATGACTTCAGAGTTCCCTTGTACCAACCAGTGGGAGAACATGCACACAACAACCAGGTAGGGGAGGGGGGGAATTGGCACAATGACTAAATTGGGACGGGGAGAAAACAGAGAAAAAAAATCAGAGAAAGAGAGGGTAAATTTTTTTTAAATTAAAATAAACTAGGGAATTTGAATCTCTTTATTTGCCTAGTACATTTAGCATATACCAGGGATTTGTACCATTGCATATTCCACTGTATTTAGGCTGCACGGTGGTTTAGTGGTTAACACTGTCGTCTCACAGCAAGAAGGTCCTGGGATCGATTCCTGCTTCGGGACCAGGTACCCAGATGGAGTATCTCCCGAGCCTTTCTGTGTGTAGTCTGCATGTTCTCCCCGTGCTCGCAAGGCCCCCCCCCCAGGAAAAGATAAACCCAATGGAAAAACATGCAGAACAGATCGCTAACACTGTCACGTCCCTGACGAAGATAATAATAATAATGGACAGGAGCACTTGGATTGGTCCCCGGGTGCGGCCCCAAGCTACAACCCATGTCTGCTCCCGGCTGCCCTTGGGTAGAAGGACAACGGGATGGGTCAAGCGCAGATAGACATTTCATTGGCGACCCAATGCATGTGTGTGTGTGTTCCAGTGTGTCGCCCATCTTGCATGTGTGTGTTCATCTGAATGACAATAAAGACTTCTTCTTTAACCAATCCTAACTATTTATAGTAGTGTGGCATCCAGAGCCCAGCGCCCGGGGACCAACTACAGGTCTAATGCCAGGGTAAAAGAAGAAGAAGTCTTTATTTGTCATGCAGATTTTAACACACACACATGCGATGGGCGACCCACAGGAACACGCACACACATGCACTGAATCGCTGAATGAAATGTTCTCTGCACTTCCCATCCCGTCGTCTTTTCCCATAAGGGCAGCCGGGAGCAGACAAGGGCTGCAGTGTGAGCCGCGCCCGGGGACCAATCCAAGTGCTCTGTCCTGTCCGTCTTCGTCAGGGACGCAACAGCGTTAGCGATCTGTTGTGCATGTTTTTCCATTGGGTTTATCTTATCGGGAGGGGAAACCCTTGCGAGCACGGGGAGAACAAACTCCACACAGAAAGGCCTGGGAGATACCCCACCTGGGTAACTGGCAACACGGCAACCTGGTCCCCAAGCGGGAATCGAACCCAGGACTTTCTAGCTGTGAAGCGACAGTGTTAACCACTACACCACCGTGCCGCCCAGAGCCCAGCGTCCGGGGACCAACTACAGGTCTAATGCCAGGAACCTCGTGCTCATGCATGCATTATAATGCCTAAAGACTAGCCTTGGACAGCCCATGCATTTGCAGTTGTGAAGTCAATCCAAATCACTTGCGAGTGTCAGATACATCACAAGAAAGTACTCACCCTCTACTGTCTTTAATTATGAATGAACACAACACATCTTGAGATAGTAGCTGTAATATCAAATCTCTGTATGATAGCATGTACAATACTGCTTTATATACAGCATATATTTTTTATATTTTCTGCATATATATATATATATATAACCATATCTGTCCGAATATACCTGCATATAACCCATATAACTCTATGATAGCATGTACAATAATGCTGTATATACCGTGTGGCGTGTATATATATTTATTCTTACCGTGTATATATCTATCCACATCTGTCTGTACATACCTGCATATAATCCTTTTAATATATCTGTAGATACTATATCTATATCTATACAGTTATACAGGAGTTACCAGGGGCCACCGTCATCATGTTGTTTACCTGTCGCTGTCCTCGTTCTTGACGTCTGGGTGAGCTGCAGGCAGCGCAGGCGCAGCCATAACGTCTCTTTTAGGGGTATGAGAGGAAGACGCTCTAGGCTCCGAGCCTGACCCCTGACCTTCTGGGAGCTTCTGGTTCTGGTTGAGCAGCACTCGGGGCTCCAGCGGGGCTCTGGTAGATCCCGCCGCAGACCTAGACCACTCGTTCCTGGCCAGGCTGGAGAAACGTGCTTTCTCCACTAAAGGCTCCCTGTCGGAGCGCTTGGTCTGGGCCGGGTCCAGTGGAGGAGCAGGCTGTGTGCGACAGAGTGTTACAGTTTATACTTTTGTTTTATTTGTCACATAATAAGGTACATGTACATTACAGTCAAATACTTGGTTCTGTATGACCCTCCTGACATTGTGCTTCATACAGTAAACAAAAGTAAAAAGAATAAAGACCAAACACTATACAAGATAATATACAATATACAAAATAAGTACAAACTAAAGTACAAAATGCAAAAATGAGGTAGAGGGGTAGTGCAATGTTTAAAGTGTCTAAAGTGAATGTTAACACTTTCAATGCCAACGACGAGATATCTAGTCTCACGTTAGTGCTGCAAACTCTCTGAGCTCCATTGGGAAAATGCCACCCCCTATCGTCTCTCCCTGTGGTACTGCACCCCTTTGGAATGGATTGAATGAAACACATGGTGGGGAAAAAATCCTGCTTCCTCATTTAACTTCTCGGGCAAGTCATCCGAGAGGATCGGATTCATTGCCGAGCCCCAGAACAGCGTGGAATACATATTTCCAGTACCCAGCTTTGGATCAATAAACGCGATCGATATTTGGAATGGCGATCAGGAATTGGAATAATCTTTTGAGAACATCTGAGGTAAGGAATCTATTTTACCAGTCTTAGGATAATCAGAGCTTTTTTCACAGAGATAACAACGTGTGCCCTATGTGTGTGTGCATGTGTGTGCTGATCAGGAAATGAGAGAATCGATTTTTCAGTTCGCTTCTATAGCGTGCATAAGTACACATATACTATTGATAATCTAGCGTTTATTTGAAAACGATTCATAAATAGGCCGAAAAATTACAAAGTTTTTTGTGTATTCCAGAATATTCCAGTAAAGGGCGATTATCACAGAATCTTTATATTTTCCTGAAACTTAAAAGAAACAAGCGTTTTTCAAAATGGTATAAAACGGAAATGAACCGATTAAAAAACAATCCGTTTGACAATGTTGACTGCAAACAAGTCATTGATAAGCGACGGCCAGATTAGACACATAGCCATAATTTAAGACATAGTTTATGCGTTTGCAAATATGAGAGCTCTATCATTGAAGTGGGTGGTGGCATTTAAGGGGGGTAAGGCGAACCGCATGGCTGGCAATGAAAGTGTTAAAGGTGAATGTTTAAGTGAGTGAGTATGTGGATGTGTGTGCAATGAATGTAGAATGGATGGGTTAGTGAGTGTTGCATAGAGTCATTGGGCCTCATTCAACAATACTCTTATTATTTTTCTTATATTCTTGCTTTGTTCTGTTAAGAGAACAATAAGAAAAGCCACCACGACATTCATCAAGCCGTTCTTAACGTCCAAATCTGTTCTTACCCAGGTCTGTTGCATGATGAATCCTACTCATTCTTAAATTCAAATGCGCGTTCACGCTTAAATCATTTGCATACAGACACGCCCGCCATCTCCTTATAAGGCGAATGAGGCGTGTGTAAAACAGCCGAGTTTCGGCATTTGAGCGCTGTCTGATCCATTCAACAGGAAGCGATTTGCGACTGATCTCAAAATGACACACACACACGTCTCACGACTCGCGACTCAGTGCATGTGTGTGTGTTCCTGTGGGTCGCTCATCGCATGTGTGTGTGTTAATCTGATGACAAATAAAGACTTATACGTGTACTTATACCACGTACTGTATAGTGCAAAATATATCATTCAAGCAAAGTAGGCGTTGTCAATACTGAACGAGTAGGTTGGGAAATACTGGATCTGTCACCTGTCATCTCTCTCTGAAAGGTCCCTGTGGCTAAAACCCCGAATGCGCTCAGAATTTGTACGAGCAGAGAAGAGAAGAGAGGAGAGGAGAGGAGATGTTATAAATATGCATGGTATGCGTATGCCTGGGCAGCCAGCATCTAACTGTTCTAACAGCAATATATAATCCATTTCAGAAGAAGAATGCACGCAATAAGTTATAATAATAATAATTATAATTATTGAAAAGTTCTGGGTTTATAAAGTCGTATTTGGGGGCAATTGACCAATGGTTTGCTTTCAACCCATGAACTCTTTCCTCTCTCACCTTTTTATATATATTTTTTTTATTGTATCTACTAAAACTGTATTGTATTGTTTGTTTTGTAAAGTGTCTTTGAGCATTAGGAAAAGCGCTATATAAATCTGATGTATTTATTATTATTAGGAATGGTAGGCTTTTTTAAATGTTTCTCATCTGGGTAAAAGTGCTCTCGACCACTCTTAGAATTTGGTCTTGCCTGAGCGAAAAGCAACAATAAGAAAACATTGCTGAATCCCAGGTAAGAACAAAATAAGAGGAAATGCTAGTTAAGAACGAAATCTGTTCTTATATCACTTCATGAATGAGGCCCATTAAGCATCCCGATGGCCTGGGTAGAAGCTCCTTTTGAGTCTCTCTGTGCAGTCTTTGACTCTGAGCATTCCAAAAACATACCTCCAAACTAAGAACAGCCAAGGGATATAAAGTATCGCACCTGTTTGGGGATCTTGTTGATAGCCATGAGGTACTCTTTATTTGAGATGCAGTTTCCAAGGACATTACCAAAGCACCTGGACAGGAGGAAAGACCAAATATCAGCTTAGCTATTGGTTCAAACTGTTCCTAGAACAGTTAGATTAGATTAGATTTAAATGTATTGTCATTATACAGCACAAATACTGTACAATGAAAAGAGGTTTGGCATCCAACCAGAGTGCAAATGTAGCAGTAAAGTGCAACAGCAATATACAATGTACAGGTGATTAAACTGGGCCCAAATATACAAATTAGTACTACTGAGTGTAGTGCTAATCAGATGCATGTACAGAGTTGTATTATATAAATAGACAGTATGACTACTACTGGCCAGCAGCGTAACTAGTAAGAGTAGGTATGTACAGATATAGTAAAGGCCTAGGTGATAATAAATAAATATATATATGGTATATACAGCCTTATTGTACATGCTATCATTCTATGGGTTATGTGCATGTGTTATTATATAATAATATTATATTTATATAATAATAATAATATATATGATTATTATTATTATTATTATAAAAAATACAAGCAAACATTTACATTTCAGACGCAAACCATATTCTGTAAATATGTCATCCCGCATGGAAATGCATTAACAGAATCAAACACAGCCGCGCGAGAACACTCTGTACTCTTTACTAAAAGGCATTGGAAGTACTTCAGTGCTCTCTTCAACCCGTCAGTGACGGCCTCCTTCCTGGCCTTCTCCAGCGACAAGGCTTTAGATTTCATCCCCTCGCTCACCCCGTAGCCCACGTCCTCGTGGAACGACCCGTCCTGGAGACAAGAGGCACACACTCACCCTTAACACTCACTGTAGACACTTTAAACACTTTTAACACCATATTTGATCTATTTATTAATAAAGGATTTGCACTTACATCCATACCTAATTTTCACATTTAGCTTTAAATTTAAGTTTGCATTTTGTACCTCATTGTCTGCATTTTTACTTCATTGTACTTTAGTTTGTATATTTGTATAGTGTTGGGACTTTATTCTTCTTCTTACTTTTTTACTGTATGAAGCACAATCTCAGGAGAGCTCATACAGAACCAAGCATTTCACAGTAATGTACATGTAAATGGTAAATGGCTGCAATTTGTTCCTCACATTTTACCCATTCACTCACACATTCACACACAGACAGAGGCAACCATGCAAGGTGCCAACCTACTCATCAGGAGCAGTTAGGGGTTAAGTGTCTTGCTCAAGAACACTTCGACACGCTGCCCGGGAGGAGCAGGAATCGAACCGGGAACCTCCGGATTACCAGACGACTGCTCTACCGAGCCACTGTCGCCCCCGATGTACTTTATACGTGACAAATAAAACTTGTTACAGAGATGTCGGAGTGATAGATATGTACTGTGCTATGTGTGTGTGGGGGGGGGGGGGGGGTATCGATACAGTACAGTAATACTGTACTTTCCCCAATTATACTGTATCGATACAAGACAGATATTGTGATATTTTCACATTACAAATCCAAGGCTATTAATTAAATCGTATAATGACGCTTTGTCGAATAATGTCCTTGAAAACAGACCAATTGACAATTTGAATGCTTGAAAGTCCATCAAGTAATTGATTCATGATTATTTAGAGATTACATGATTAAGTATAATGAATGGTCACATTTTATTTCCATAAGGGGTATTATTTAGTATTTTTGGGGCAGTCAAAAAGAAGTGGTTAATGGCGAGATCTTGTAGTATTGAGTCACAAATCTTTAACATATTGTAGAACATTAGGAATTGCAATAATATTATGCTGTGGCCCTTGTACTTCTGTTAAGTGCTTGGAGCCAGAAAAGGTTACATGACAGCCTATCTTTATTTATTGTAACGTATAATATAACCGATAGGACATACCCTCATCTGTGGCTTTGTTTACTATTTATTTTTCTCCAATTTTGATATTCATTTTTTTTAGTATATTTATATTCATCTAATTGTATATTCATGTCTTTCTACCCTGCCCATACCTGTACATCCCCTCCCCCCTCCCCCATGCTGCTATGACATCCGAATTTCCACAAGGGGATCAATAAAGGAATATCTTATCTCATCTTATCTTGTGACTTCTGAGCAAAAGTGAGGTTTGTATCAAATTAAAGCTCTTGTTGAGGTAGATCTTGTACCAAAAGTAGTGGAATAACAAAGAAAACTCTGAAGAATTAAGAAACAAAATCACCAAGTCTAGTCTAGTGAGGAGGATCTGGTGCTTAGGTTCTAGAGAAATTGTTAAAATTATTATGTATTATGTGGCCTAAAAAAGATTTGGATTATCTGCATTCAAACTGACAATTACAACTGTGCAAGAGATACAAAAATACTCTTTGTTGCATTCCATATGAATAAGTGATGATTCTAACCTTCAGCTGCACTTTGATAAAAGCACTGACTCCAACATAGAACTTCCCATTGTTGACGTCCACAAAGTCTGTCAAAAGACAAGGTCTGTTAATTTGTTGTTACCATAGTGACCCTTGCACTGACATAACAACCTTTAGTGACGTGAAGCTGCTTTTCCTCTTACCAATGTGCTGCTGGGAGATGGAATGAGACCAGCCGTTGTATCCAAACATCTCATTGGCCAAGCCGACCACACGATGCCCTTCAATGTAGCAGACCTGTAACAGTCAACAAAGCTGATCACACCATGCATGCCCTTCAATGTAGCAGACCTGTAACAGTCAACAAAGCTGATCACACCATGCCCTTCAATGTAGCAGACCTGTAACAGTCAACAAAGCTGATCACACCATGCATGCCCTTCAATGTAGCAGACCTGTAACAGTCAACAAAGCTGATCACACCATGCCCTTCAATGTAGCAGACCTGTAACAGTCAACAAAGCTGATCACACCATGCATGCCCTTCAATGTAGCAGACCTGTAACAGTCAACAAAGCTGATCACACCATGCCCTTCAATGTAGCAGACCTGTAACAGTCAACAAAGCTGATCACACCACTAAGAGGTGGTGACAACAACTATTTGTGTGAATGTGTAAAGATAGATACAGACAGACAGACAGACAGACAGACAGAGAGAAGCAGACAGACAGATAGACAGACAGACAGACAGACAGACAGACAGACAGACAGACAGACAGACAGACAGACAGACAGACAGACAGACACACACACACAGGGAGACAGACACACACCGAGAGGGAGAGAGAGAGAAAGAGAGACACTCTTGCCTTCTGGCCCCCTCCAGCCATTCTGCTACTGATGTACTCTGGTCCAAGCTTCTGGTTGAGAGCATTCTGGACCGCCTGGTACTCCTCAGCAGTGTACTTATACTACATGAAAAAGAGCCAAAGTGGGGAGGTCAACAATCAGTGTGTCTGGTAACATGGGTCTCCCAGTCCCTCTGCTCTGCAGTAAACACAAAATAAATATCCTGGTATCCCTACCACTTGAAACAAGTTAAATTATCTGCCAGTGGAGTAAACGAATTTGGCTTGGAAAGATTTCTTGAAATAAGTACAAATATCTAGGGTTCTCTCTCCTGATTGGATAAAATGGGAAGGGATACCATATATATATTTATTTTTACATTAATTCAGAGTGGAGAGACTGGGAGACCCATGTTACTGACCAAACACTACATCAGTGGTGGCTGTTGGAATGTAGAGCTATGCAACACTTATTTTAACAAAGAAAAACCACTTACAGCTCCTTTAAACAGGGCCTGGGTAAACCCATCCTTTAATACAGTCCCCCAAATTGTGACTGTGTTTGAGATTTTATCATAAAAGCATGGATGTCACAATGAGGTCACTCTTAACTTAGGAGCTAATGATTTTGACCCACCTCGCCAAAGCACCTGGGTGCCCGGGTACTCTTGTCCTCCTCTGTGTCATGGTGCATAGTTCCACAGTTCTCCCCTCAGCCTTTAACTATGAATGAATGAATGAATGAAAACTTTATTTAACAGATTGCAGAATGGGTACAATACAGTACGGCTCAATACATACAATTGTTAAGGGTATGCAGACCTGAGAAAGACGTTTGTCTTGTTTCCATCAGGGTCCCCCATTTTCAATTCATATAGACATTTATGACATACACAACATACATGACATTTATGGCATAGGGACATATAGGTATTTAGTACTGATACATTTGTGACATAAACGGTATTCCAATATACAGTACTGTTACCCCTAGATCCTGACAGAGTATATACATATGATGGGGAGGAGACTGTACATTAGGAGGGGGTGGGTGGGTGGGAGAGAAATATACATACGGCGGGGAGGGAATATATACATGCGGTGGGGAGGAGACTGTCTATTAGGAGGTGGTGGGGGTTTTGGGCATTTACGGTGGCCAGTTTCGAATTGCAGCCTCCCGTAGGTGCTCTTTAAGAGCGGTTTTGAATGTGGGCAGGGATTCACATTCCTTTACAGCTAAGGTTACAAGTAGCTCAAGTCAGTGGTAAGGTCATTCTGTATCTAATTTTTGCATTTGAAAAAGTTGTACTTCATTGTTTGCATTTTGTACTTTAGTTTGTATAGTGTTTGGCCTTTATTCTTTTAACTTTTTTACTGTATGAAGCACAATCTCAGCAGGCTCATACAGAACCAAGCATTTCACTGTAATGTACATGTACCTTATATGTGTGACAAATAAAACTAAACTTGAAACTTGAAAACTTGGAAGATGAGCATTTACTTGGCTAGCTGTCAAGTAGTGACTAGTGAGGAAGAAATTGACAGCAGCATACAGTGTAACAGCAAGTGTAACTAACATGTCACCGCCACACATGACTCTTCCTAGTGAAACAATGTAACTCATAACTTTAAATTAAAGAAGCTCTATTGGCTCCGCTCGACCATTTTTGTAACCAATTCAAGTCAGGGACGTCAGTGTTTTTGTTTTGGAGGTAGCCATTTTATAACAGCCTTCAACAACCTGCTATGTCAGCTATCACTCCTGTAACTTTGTGTGCTATAAAGTATAAACGCTAAACAGTCGATGCTAACTAGACTTACGATAATAAACACGCTCACGAAAGTACCTTTAAGAGAGAGACAGAGTTGTAGCTGTCTGGGCTGAGTAGCTCCTTTCTCTTTTCAAACTTAGCGCGTTTATTTTACCCTAATGTCTTATTCTTCTTCTTCTTTGTTTGATTTAGCCGCGGTTGGCACCCATACGTTTTGCATTAGCGCCATCTACTGGATGGTAACAACTTGTTTTGATCACACAAAAAATAAAACCAAAGCAGACAGCAACACACAACAAAGACAACCACAATTAATTTACACCCAGGAGCCTGAGAGGGAGGGAAATGCTCTTTGTATTTCTTCCAGTTTAAAAGTCCTTCACTTTAAGATATTTTTGAGCTACAGACACTATTTATTGCACAATGTTGTTTTTTTATTGGATTATATTATATGTTGTACCACTGTATTGCACATCGTCGCGGGCAAGACCACCCGCATTTCATTGTATACTTGTATGCCGTGACAAATAAAACTCTTGACTTGACTATTACCAAAGACCGTAATATACAGTAGGAAGAGTGATATTAGCCGTGAAAATTAATAGGAGGCGATATTCTCACTGAAAATTCAACGCAGTTCATTAGCGAAACTTAAATATCAGGAATGTCAATTTCAATATTCTAAATGAAATATTTCTCAATTGTATGTAAAACGAATCAAATCCTTAGCCTAGCTTACCCTCATTGTTTGTAAATGTGAATTACCAGTATGCACCAAAAATAAAACAATAATTCCTTTTAAAGAGATCCGCTGAATAACCTGCAGGACTCGAGGCAGAACAGCAGCTGGCAGTTGCAAAAATCAATTACTAAGACCCTAACATGGCAAATCCATTGCTCATTCAAATAAGCCTACTCTCCTTGCCGATTTCTCGAGAATCACTCACCCACTCAACTTCACACTCAACACTGCACTTTCTTGGGTCCTCAGCAACACAACCGCCAAGTGTGAAGTCAGTCGGGTGAATGGTTCTCGAGAAAATCGAAGGACAGACATACAAAGATTCCTTCCGTTAAATCCAGTTTAACATCCTGTGTGTGTTAACACACATAGCGAGTTAACGAAAGGCACTTAACTGGGAGGAGATGCGTTGAGGAGCCCCCAAATGAGTAGACCTCTGCACCTGCAGTGAAGGAGAAGATTAATGGATGGAGGACGAAGTTGGAGGATGCAATTAAGCCAACGTTGTAGAAACACACGCACGTTGCAACACACGCAGCTGGAGACTTATGCCCAGGAAAGGTCCGCCATCTTGACTGTGGGCTCCTATTCTAAAGCCCAGGTATGTCTCCATGACCTCACCATGTACCTATGGGAAACTGGAAGAGAGCTGGGGAAGGCGCCTGTGGGGTTGGTTGTCAGAAATTTCCCAACATGGTCGTTTGCCCACAGCTGCGCCCAATCATATCAATTAGTCAAATAATGTCCTGGAGGAGTGATGCTACATTTCTCAAAATGGCCCTCAAGCTGTGTAAACTCTCCAACAGGAGCCTGGAAGACAGAGGGGTCCTTTCCTGCCCCGTTGATTTGAAGATCGATCGAACCTGGGACACAGGAACGGCTGCAGAGTGGCAGTAAAACTCGTCAACCATATCATTGGGCTCAGGCATGGGCGGAGGGCTAGGTAGGAGAATACAGGTGACCTGAGGCAGAGCAGGGAGGGCTGCCAGAATTCAGCGAAGGGAAACTTTCCTCTTTGTCAAAGTCGGGGAGTCGTGACAGGGACCGTGGAGCACAGAGCTGCAGACGAAGTGGATGGAGAACGACGGTGTCCTCCTGGTGAACCTAGCGGACGAAGGCGGAGCGATGCGTCACCAGTTCTTCACCAGGGAGAGCGGTACAGCTAGGGCCCTCACAGTGTGAGACTTGCCGAGGCACCTGAAGCGAAAGACGTGGGCAGGAGTGGGAAGGTGGCCCTGAAAAGGGCTGTTGGGTTGGAGCAACAAATTACTTATTAATTTATAGAAGTAAAAGGTGCGGGCGGTCAGGTGGCGTAGCGGAGATTGTGCTCGTCACCAATGCAAGAGGCTGCGGTCTCGACTCCCGGAGAGTCAGCATTGCCTTGGCTCGGGCTGATCGCTATACTAACTCGTTAAAAAAAAGATTTTATTGTCTTTTTTTCCCCCTCCTTCTTTTTTTCGATTTTTCTCCCATCCCACTGTTAGTTGTTATGCCAATTCCCAACCCCCTTCCTGGTTGTTGCGCACTTTCCCCTACTGTTGGTCCGAGAGGCCGGAGACTGTCACATGCTTTCCTCCGACGCATGTGCAGCCAGCCAGCAGCCAGCCTGGCCTTGCAGATTCTCACTGGGAGAGTGTAACGTGTGGGAGGCCGCACTACCTCTCACCAAATCCTACCTTCGCTGAGCAGGCGCCCCGACCGAACTGTAGGGGTCGCTGTCCACAATGCCCAGGACCCACCCACGGCTCCCCTCCCCCTAACTCAGCCAAACGAGTTAGTATAGCGATCAGCCCGAGCCAAGGCAATGCTGACTCTCCGGGAGTCGAGACCGCAGCCTCTTGCATTGGTGACGAGCACAATCTCCGCTACGCCACCTGACCGCCCGCACCTTTTACTTCTATAAATTAATAAGTAATTTGTTGCTCCAACCCAACAGCCCTTTTCAGGGCCACCTTCCCACTCCTGCCCACGTCTTTCGCTTCAGGTGCCTCGGCAAGTCTCACACTGTGAGGGCCCTAGCTGTACCGCTCTCCCTGGTGAAGAACTGGTGACGCATCGCTCCGCCTTCGTCCGCTAGGTTCACCAGGAGGACACCGTCGTTCTCCATCCACTTCATCTGCAGCTCTGTGCTCCACGGTCCCTGTCACGACTCCCCGACTTTGACAAAGAGGAAAGTTTCCCTTCGCTGAATTCTGGCAGCCCTCCCTGCTCTGCCTCAGGTCACCTGCATTCTCCTACCTAGCCCTCCGCCCATGCCTGAGCCCAATGATATGGTTGACGAGTTTTACTGCCACTCTGCAGCCGTTCCTGTGTCCCAGGTTCGATCGATCTTCAAATCAACGGGGCAGGAAAGGACCCCTCTGTCTTCCAGGCTCCTGTTGGAGAGTTTACACAGCTTGAGGGCCATTTTGAGAAATGCAGCATCACTCCTCCAGGACATTATTTGACTAATTGATATGATTGGGCGCAGCTGTGGGCAAACGACCATGTTGGGAAATTTCTGACAACCAACCCCACAGGCGCCTTCCCCAGCTCTCTTCCAGTTTCCCATAGGTACATGGTGAGGTCATGGAGACATACCTGGGCTTTAGAATAGGAGCCCACAGTCAAGATGGCGGACCATTCCTGGGCGTAAGTCTCCAGCAGCGTGTGTTGCACATACTCCCTTCTACAACGTTGGCTTAATTGCATCCTCCAACTTCATCCTCCATCCATTAATCTTCTCCTTCACTGCAGGTGCAGAGGTCTACTCATTTGGGGGCTCCTCAACGCAATGCATCTCCTCCCAGTTAAGTGCCTTTCGTTAACTCGCTGTGTGTTAACACACACAGGATGTTAAACTGGAAACAGCAAGTCACTGATAGAAGTTTTCTCTCCAGGTGTTTGGCTCTACAGAACTGACCAGTCATGGACAGAATCGACAGATTTGTCCTACACAGAGATTTTTCACGAATGCACCACAACTGTCTGCCTTCTGCCTGGTGTATTCTGTTGGACCGACAATCCTGTGGTGGTTGCGGTCTATACCTCAGGGCAGCAGCATACAGCCTTTTTTTTATTTCGTTGATTTTCTCTTTTCCCCACTCCCTGGCTGTCCCCGCACATTTGTCCCTTTCCTGTTTCCCCCAGTCCTGTAATTGTTTTTGTTTAGCTTAGGTAAGACATTGTGACAAGGTGGTTTATTTTAGTTCCTAGTGTGTTTCCCTTCCCCTTTCTTCTGGCTGCTACGGCCACATTGGGTTCCTTGTCACCAGGCTGTGTTCAGGCCATCAGCAAGCAGTCCAAAATTAGGAGATTTCCTACCCCCTATTTTGTTTTCCGCACATTGTAATACAATTTCCAAATAAAGATTTACCTCTGTTACATCTGTTGTCTTGCTGTGTTATTGTGTTGGGAACATATGGAAACTTGTCTTATTATGCACTTATGAAGAAGTCTTTATTTGTCATGTAGATGAACACACACATGTGAGATGGGCAACACACAGGAACACACACACACACACACACATGCATTGGGTCGCTGATGAAATGTCTCTCTGCACTTGACCCATCCCGTCGCCTTTCCCCCCAAGGGCAGCCGAGAGCAGACATGGGTTGCAGCGTGGGGCCGCGCCCGGGGACCAATCCATGTGCTCCTGTCCATCTTCGTCAGGGACGTGACAGCGTTAGCGATCTGTTCTGCATGTTTTTCCATTGGGTTTATTTCTGTAGGAGGGGAAACCCCTGCAAGCACGGGGAGAACATGCAAACTCCACACAGAAAGTCAGCCATTCTCTTCTGTCTCATCGTCAGTTTGGATATATACGGCTGGTGCATTTTTACGCTCTGAGGACTGGTGACCATCTGTGGGTTATAACCTATTCTGTCTGGGTTTCTCTTAGCTTTCTTCTTTACTGGTCAGCCATTCTCTTCTGCCTTTCATCAGTTTGGAGACATGGACCCTCAGCCCTCTGAGTGTTTTGTTGTTATAACCTATTTTTCCAGGATCTTCATGTTTTTTTCTCTTAGCTCCTTCCCTTTGGCTATTCTTTTTAGATTTTGTCAGTGGTACTAGTTTAGTCTTGTCTCCTTTCTTGGTCCTTTTAGGGCCAACAGGGGGGTTCATGGATCAGGGCTACACTATCGCTTTGCCTATTAGTCCAATAAGCGAAGCAAGATGCGGAGCCCGCATGAAATATAACGATAGTTATGAAGTATAGCTCTAAATGGCTGCATTTACACAGCGCTTCTATCCAAAGCGCTTTACAATTTTGTTCTTCCCATTTTTATCCATTCACTCACACATTCACACACCGACAGCAGAGGCGACCATGTAAGGTGCCAACCTGCTCATCAGGAGCAGTTAGGGGTTAAGTGTCTTGCTCGCCTCAAGGACACTTCGACATGCTGTCCAGGAAGAAAGGGAATTGAATTGGTTTCTGGAAGGAACTACGGGAGAAAGAATGTTTGCTCCAGCCCCTGCTTATATACTAGGTTTCTGGAAGGAACTACGGGAGGAAGAATGCATGCTCCAGCCCCTGCTTATATATACTAGCTTGGGGGGCATAGTGTCACAGGTCGAGGAAACAGAATGTTTCCCACACAGTAACACGACAGGACAACTGGGCCCTATTCCCCGTACCTGGTTCAACTAAGTCGAACAAAAGTCCCATTATCCAGATTCAATTAACCCGATGTTTGAATCCAGGCTTTCCCTGTTCCTCGAACGCTGATTTAATCTCGTTAATTCTAACCATGATACTCAGGATAATTGCGCGCGGCCACCTCACCTGAAAAGACAGCAGGTGTCGATCGCAGAAATCCTGATTTTCTAACGGCATTGATTGATTGATTGATAGATTGATTGAAAACTTTATTAACAGATTGCAGAATGGGTACACAAGTTAAATGCATAATCTATAGGCTAATTTTAAGTCGCTCATTACCCCAATCAATCAGATTATATTTCTTTAAATGTGCCTGCTGGCAGTAGGTTTAATGGAATGAATAATCGAATGAGATCTTGCTAGCGAAAATAATTAGTTAAACTCTTTCAGAATAAGTAGACAAAAACAAGCCCAAAGAGTATAGATATTGATACGAATTAATAGATACTTATGAGGATATCTGTACTGTATGTGCTTAGGTATCATGTACTATATAAATACATGGTTCCCAAAGTTTTCAAGGCGCGACCCCCGAAATAACGTGTCAGAGAGGCTTGGAGGCTTGCAGTTTCAATATTAATCAGGTTTTAATCTTTTTCGGACATCATCCATACATGCATTGAATTTATTAACCTTTGGTTTATACCAGTGACACCAGTCATGTTAATCACCTTCTTGTTCATCATCAGATAACAGTGCTTGAACAGATAAATGCATTTTCTCAAATTCATTCATCAAAACGTCAAAGGCTTGCAATTGCTCATTCATTTTCTCAAGTCACGTCCACGTCATCAAATCCGTCAAACAGCGCATCTCCTCAAACATTTAAATCCCAGTTACAATATCACAATAACGTGTGAGTGACAGTGATACAATTCAACAATCTACATATTCAGATTCGTCATAATTCACATCCACAATCCACGCATGAAGACGCTTCAATTTATGTTGAATGAAACACAATCCGGGCACTCTGTTAAGCAAATACATCCACAGCCAAGAATATGAAACAAATAAGAGCCAAACGCCCATTTCATTCATTAAAAACATCCTGCGGGATTCACATTTGCAATGCTCGACGTTATTAAAATAACCACATAGTGTGTATATCGTGACTCGCGAGCGCCGTATATATGACGTGCATTATTTAGGACAAAGTAAATCCAAAGGCTGAATATGATTTATTATCAGCATTTTAGGTATATTATTTTACATTTCAAAAGCCCCCTCTAGAAAAACGAAGCACAAAAACATAATTCAGAATGGTATAATGGGATCTATCTAGACTGTGAGGATTATTTCAGGAAGGGAGCTGGCATTTCTTTGCGAGGGCGTGGCCAGGTTATCGAGCTAACTGAACTAAACCCTGCCCTCGACCAGGTTAAAACTTTTTGATCTGTTGCCATAGTGATTTAGAAAATCGCACATCGGGGAACCGAAATGTCTAGTTTAAGTCAAGTTATCCTGAAAATTATCCGGCTAACTCAGTTAGCCAGGTACGAGGAACAGGGCAGGTAGGTAGTTTTATTTAGACAATAAACATATACAGATCACAGAGTATTGCTTTGTCAGGGATAGAAATGAAAAGTCCAGGACTTATTTCCATCGTTGTCCCTGGAGTCAAGGATGCTTGGTTCATACACACACCTCACAGGGCCGCAGCAGCCTTGTCATCATCAAACAAACCTGTTGTTTTTATCTGTTGATTATGATGATGATAAAACAACATGCTTGTTTGATGATGATGATGAAAACAAAAGGCTTGTTTGATGATGATGAAAAAGAAATCTGCTTGTTTGATGATGACAAAAACAATAACAACAACAGGCTTATTTCATGATAATGATGATTGTAACTGAGGGCCTGAGGGGTTACAAAACCCTGACTGTATTAAAGATTGTGATAGATTAAACCACTGCTATGTATGTACTTTAATTACTGGCCGACAGTACATCGAATATATGGTGGACTGGACACTCATAATAACACGGCATTGACAAAGAAATAGTATTTGAGGGTATTTATTATTATGCAACAATAGGTTACAGAATGAGAATTAGGGTTGCGCTTGTATGGCGAAGAATAAGCATAAAGTCAGTCAGTAGCATAAGTCACTGGGAATAGAATGATTCCTACGATGGGTACTAGGCTGACGCCACCTGGCGTATAATAGCAATTATAGAGGGCAACGCTGGTACCGTCTGATCAATTGAAGAAGAAGGGGATTCACGTACAGAAGCCAGTCCTTGTAATCCAAAGCTCAGCAACAAAAGCAATAACTGTAATCCAATTGCACGATAGCAACGATGATAGCCAGCTAGCCTCGGTCCATGAGGCCAGCCCGAATGTAAATCCTCACGAGGTTAAATCCCAAACGACAGTGGAGATTAACGATGCTCTTTTCCGGGTAATACGTTCCACAATCAATATAATCCAACCAGTAATGGTTCTGCAATCGCCGCCGCCGGTTCTCCTGTGCACATGTCCAGCAGGTTCTCCGACTAGGCCTCCTCGTGTGCTGGCACCAATGTATTTAGTCCACGCGCACTGGCTAAGGTCCACTAGCTAAAACGAACGAACCTCTGGGTAATGCTACACACGAACGAACTGTGGTTGGCACGATATACAATAAATTAACGACTATTTACTTCACATTAAACTAAGTCGAACTTGACGTTACTGCATTAATCTGACACTTTACTATTCAATTCGCACATGGTTCTCAACGCTCTGTTAGACGCACTGCTGCTCACTTCACTACACATTGAATCGGGATGAACTTGATGAACAGCTACTGTTCGCACCTGCCGCAGCATATATACTTAAGTGGTTATCTAGTCCCGAACCTCAGTTCTCGTCTCGAATCAATACGCTGTCTCCGGGCATGTTACGACATGCCCGGGCTCGTCTTTGAACCTGACTTTGGGGGCTTGCGGTCTGGCGCCGAGGGCGTTATCCAATAAGGAGAGCGAATAATACTATGATTCGAACGCAGGCTTAAAGGGATATACCGTGTATATATAAATAATATACAATGTATATAAAACAATAAATGTAGATTCTCAACTTTAATCTGGCCCTTCACAACAGCCGCCTCCTAATTAGTCCGCACCTAATTAGTTAAGGGAGACAGATTAATAGTCCAGTCAACTGCTCAATATCTGTTGTGAGGAGTAGGGCAATCTACAAAGTCAGTGGGTCATGGTCGTCATCAGGGGAGTCAGGGATCTCCGGCAACTCTATCAGCCTCGCCACAGGTCGGGTGTAAGTCCGCCCTTGGACAATAACTTCTGCCGCTCTGACCTTCCCGTCGGCACCAGTGATCACTTTGCTTACGCGGCCAGCCGGACACATAGCTCGGGGTAGTGACTGGTCTATGATCATAACGACTGTGTCCACTTTTAAGTTGTCCCTGTCCTTTACCCACTTCTGACGGGCTTGGAGGGACGGTAGGTAGTGGAGGAGGAAACTGTTCCAAAACTGGTCAGCCAATACTTGACTCTATCTCCACATTCTTCGGCCGTTCGCTTCTTCAGGTCTGTACACCGCCTGTGGAAGGGCAGGGTCCAGCCGCCCCATCAAGAGAGTGTTTGGGGTGACTGGGTCGACGTCTGCTACATCACTTGAGACGTACCCGAGGGGCTTTGAGTTCAATACGCCCTCGATCTCCGTGAGGACTGTCGTGAGGACTTCTTCCGCCACGGTCTGGGCCCCAAGCACGGCGTACAGAGCTGTCTTTATAGAACAGACTTCTCTTTCCCAGGTTCCCCCGAAATGAGGGGCGTTCGGGGGGTTGAACTGGAATTCGATCTGAGAGGGAGCGAGGCGGGTCTTAAGTTCTGGGCCCATGGCCTGGAAGCTCTCTCTCAGTTCTCTTTCTCCGCCTTTGAAGTTTGTCCCTTGATCAGACAACAATGCAGACGGTTTCCCTTTTCTTGCTATAAATCTCCGGAGGGACATGAGGAATGAATCCGTACTCATGGTCTGAAGGAGTTCTATATGCACTGCTCGGGTGGTCATGCACTTGTATACAATGCCCCACCTCTTCTCTGTCCCTCTTCCTTTCTTGACGTAGAGCGGGCCGAAGCAGTCCACGCCCGTGGAGTGAAAGGGCTTCTCGCCGAGTCGGAGGCGGCAGGGAGGCAGGTCGGCCATCATAGGTATACTGGGCTGTGCTCGCCACTTGCGACAGTCTAGACAAGTCCGTTGGAAGCGACGTACTGCTTCTCTTCCTTGCAGTATCCAGTAACGGCGTCGGATCTCAGCGAAGACTCTCTCTGCCCCAGCGTGGTGCACATCCTCGTCGTACTTCTTTATGATAAGCTCGGTGACCTTGTGTCGACTGTTGAGGACGATAGGATACTTCCGTCGCAGACGACCACCAACCCTGATGAGGTTATGGGTGTCGAGCTCGGGGGCCAAGGGGAGCAGTCGGCTGTCTGAAGGGATTGGCTTTGTTCCCTGCAGGCAGTCTAGCTCATCTGGGAATGAGTCTCTTTGGGCTCGCTGTAGCAGAAGGAGTTCTGCCTCTGCGTAGTTCGATGCGTTAATGTCTGTAGTGGGGGGAACCTCAGGGTGGTGCCACAAGAATGTCTTTATCTGCGCACTCAAAGGTTAAGCAGTCGTCTATGTTAGGGTCAGTGGGGGCTGGGACGTGCGTCAGCCCACAGAACATAGATTTCTTGATCTCTGCCTCCTCTTGACTAGCCTCCCGTGGTGTGGGGGTAGGCCACTCCTCCTCCGGGAGCTTGAGGAACTCAGGACCGTCACTGTAAATATTGGGACGTGTGAGGTCATCTAGAGACATCCCCCGTGTGATGACATCGGCTGGGTTCTGT
Organism: Notolepis coatsorum; assembly: GCF_963971535.1. Taxonomy (NCBI): domain Eukaryota; kingdom Metazoa; phylum Chordata; class Actinopteri; order Aulopiformes; family Paralepididae; genus Notolepis; species Notolepis coatsorum. The sequence continues at coordinate 76,860,179 of NC_140182.1, forward strand.
TTGGTGTCAACGTACCTCCAGCACGCTGATCCTACCAGGTCTTGAATCTCGGTGACTCTGACTCCCACGAAGACTTTGTATCTGCAAGAATCGGACTGGATCCATGTGAGTACAGTCATGGAGTCTGACCACAAGATTGTCTTTTGCACCGTTATGGTGAGTTCACGTTGTATCAGCGTGGCGATTTGCGGGCCTACCAGAGCTGCGCAGAGCTCTAGACGCGGGATCGATTGTTGCTTGCGGGGGGCTATTCTTGAGCGAGCCGGGACGAAAGCTGTGTGTACTTCTCCTCCCTCCTCTCGGGCTCGCAAGTAAGCCACCGAACCGTAGGCTACTTCCGAGGCGTCACTGAAGACGTGCAGATCCATCTGGCACGTCTCCAGCCGCACTGTGGGTGGGAAGTAGCTCCGGCGAATGTTCACATTTTGGAGCGAGCTGAGTTCCCTCTCCCACTCTCTCCAGGTGGAAGCTAGGTGGTCGGGTATGGGGTCGTCCCAGCCCTGTTCCTTGTCCCACAGTTCTCGCACGAGCATCTTCGCCCGAGTGGTGTAAGGTAGGATACACCCCAGCGGGTCGTATTGGCTTGCGAGTGTTCTGTATACGCTCCGTCAAGTGGTTGGTAGAGGGGTCGACCTTCCCTGCTCCTGGGTCAGGGGTGTGTGCTTATAATGGAGCGAGTCTGTTTTGAAGCGCCAGACGAGGCCCAATGTCATTTCCTGTGCTTCACCTGGGGTGGTCGCCATCCAGGTCTCGCTGCTTGCTGCCTTTGTCTCTGGGGAGAGGCTGCGAAGTACTTGAGGGTCACTGCTGGCCCACTGCCTAAGGTCGAAGCCGCCTTTGATCAGGGAGGCTCGGAGCTTAAGTAGGATGGCTTCGGCTTCTTCTGGCATCGCAACGCTTTGTAGACAGTTGTCCACGTAGAAACTCCTCTCTACGCTTTGTCTGACCTCCTCGTCAGCTTCAGGGTCTTCTGTCACGTGTTTTTGTAGTGCGAACGTAGCACAGCATGGGCTGCATGTGGTGCCGAAGGGGAGGACCTCCCATTGATAGATGGAGGGTTGCTCATCGTTGATCCTCTCTCTCCATAGGAACCGCAGCAGGGGCTTGTCCTCCTCCATCAGTCGCACCTGCAGGAACATCCCTTTGATGTCGCCGCTGATGGCCACCTTGTCTTGGCGGAAACGTAGTAGTACGCCGAGGAGGGAGGGGCCGAGTGTCGGGCCGGGCAAGAGCAATTTATTCAGGTTCTGTAGTCCGATCTGGTAGCTGCAGTTGAATACAATGCGGTTCTTGCCGTTGTGGTGGACCTTGTGGTGGGGCACGTACCAGGATTCAGTCGTCTGGTCTGCCTCTTGATTGTCAATTTTCTTGATATGTCCCGCTGTGATCAGTTTGTCGATCTCAGCGCGGTATACAGTGGCTTGAGTGGGGTCCTTGGCTAGACGCCGCTCGGTGTTCAGTAGATAGCGTTCTGTCGCTTCTTTTGAGGCGTGGAGGGTGGGCATCCCCTCTCGCCTCAAGAGTGGAGTTGCGTATCTCATCACTCCGTCGACCTCGACCCTCTTTGTCTTCTGCTCGAGGAGAGCTATGGCATACGTGTCTTCCTTTGAACTAACTAGTTTCTTTTCGTTCTTAAAGGGCATCGAGTCTAATGTCCATAGTCTCTCGACGTGCTGCAAGAGGGTGGTGTCGTCTTCGCTTATCCTCGTGTAGAGGCAGCGGGTGGCTGTCGGTCGGTTGGAAGACCCGGAGAGGGGGCCTTGTAGTGTCCAACCCAGGCGGGTCTTGACCGCTGCTGGACAGCCTCTGGGCCCGATGTGGACCTGGTCCGTTGGGACGATGAGGTGTGCGTGGTCGGATCCTATGAGCAGGGTCGGGGTGGCGCCGTTGATGGGCGGTATAGGTAGTTGACGTAGGTGCACGTATTTCTCCGTCAGCTGTGTGATGGGGTAGGTATAACGTGACAGACCTATGTCGTGGCTTGTGAAGGCGTTAGTGATGCTATACCGCTTCTCGGGCTGCTCGACCGCTGCTATTGTGAATGAGACGTTTTCACCCTTTATAGTCTTTAGGTCTCGCCTAATGGTACGGATTGTCATTGTTTCTTCGGTACCCCGCAGGCCTAACTGGGCTGCGGCGGAAGCGAGGAGGAGAGTCTTTTCCGACCCATCATCTAGGACGGCGTAAGTGTCCATGACCTTGTCCTCGTAGCTTAGGAGCACTCGGACCACCTTCAAGAGCACTCTGGAGCTCCCGCTCTTCGCAGGGTCTATATACATGACATTTACTCTCGAGCTGCTTTGTGGTACGGGTCTCCTCTTGTTGCTGTCGTGTAGGACCTCCAGGTGGGCGCCGTCGCACTTGCTGCATCTTTTCTTCAAGCGGCACTCAGCTGCCATATGGCTGCGCGCGCAGCGGAAGCAGCGGCGGTTCGCTTTGATCCACTGACTCACTTCGTCAGCAGTCAGCTTCTTGAAGGTGTCACATTGAGACAGCCAATGTTCATTTTCACAGTACTGGCAGGCAATCTTCCACTTTCCCTTCACGTGGGAGGTGTTCTTGTGCTGCGGCACTGACTCGGCCTGGTGCATAACTGTCATTGAACCTCCGCGGTCCATCTCTAGGGCTAGAGCCACTCCACACGAATGTGTCCAATCGTAGACTGGAGGAATCGTAGAGGAAATCAGCCAGGTCTAGGAGGGATGGTTCTGGGCCGTTGGGGTCACGGTGGTCTTTCTGCCGCCGAAAACGCTCTTGACGGGCTGGAGGGAGCTTCTCCAGTATCCGCTCCACGTTAGAATTTGCATACAGTTCATATCTCCCCTTCTCCTTTTGGGACCCCAGCATCCCCACGAGGGATTGTACCTTGATAGAGAGGTCATCTAGTGCTCTATTGTCTTTGGCTGGGGGGAGGCGGTCGATATCTCGTATTTCTTGGATCACGTAATCCCATATGCGTCCATAGCGCGCGTCGAGGGCCACCAGAGCATCTGAGTAGGGGTTTCTTGAGTTCGAATATGCCAGCGCTATGTTATGCGCTCTGGGCACCTTGAGATGCTTGAGGAGGATGGCATATTTATAAGACTCGTCGTGGACATCGGACATTATAGTCTCTAAACACATGCGTAATTCTGTGTACTGTGCTCTGTCCTCGCGCGTAAAGTCTGGGAACGTCTGTGTTCCAAGGTAAGACGCCATGGATGGCTGGGACACTGATGAGCGTAGGGGGAGAGGCCTCCTGGGCGAGTCTCCCCGTACGGGTGGTCGTGGGTTAGTGCTGGGTGGGTACCAGAGGCCGGGCCCCCAGGTGCTGCTCCTCGGTGCTGACTGTACATCAAACTTACCCATGAGTTGGGTCGGGGGTTTGTAGCGCAGTGACTCGGGGCTGAGGTCGGGGCTGTACTGGGCCTCCTGGTCCAAAGTAGGTTCGTGCTGGTGGGCTTGATGTCCCTCCTCTTCCTCCGCTAGGTCTTGGAGTCTTCTAGTTAGTCTCTCGGCGACGTAGGCCGGTTCTTCCCGTTGGCTGGGTCCCGTATAGACCGGTCGGGGAGGGGGCTCGGCGACGTAGGCAGGTTCTTCCTGTTGGCCGGGTCCCATGTAGATTTGTCGGGTAGGGGAAGGTGCCCTAGACCCGTGTCGTGATGATCTCCGGGAGCTCCGTGTGGAGGGGGGGGGGGGGGTCACCCTCGCGATCAATTGTTCTATCATCTGCGCCTGCAGACGGTCGCGCTCCGCTTCGCGCTGTGCATTGGCGTGTTCTCGCTGGATGTTCTCTTCAGTCTGGAGGCGCCTCTCCTCCAGTCTGATGCGTTCGTGCTCACTCTGTTGTTGCGCTTGGAGGCGCTCTCGAGGTACTCTTCTCTTGGTTGCGCGCCGAGGTCTGTCTCGGGTGCGCGCTCTTGGGTCTCTTGCGCTCCGGGGTCTATCCCGGTGGCGCTTTCTTTATCCTGGGGCGCTCCGGGGTCTATCCCGGTGGCGCTGTCTTGAGGTATAGTCACGTCATGTCCCGCTTGGTCCCCCCCGTGAGCTAAGTCAGTTTCGTTTGAACCCACTGGGGTCTCTACTGGTGGGGCCGACAAGTCGATAGGATTGGGCATGCTTAAACTATCAGTTTTATCCTTACTTAACGTCTTTTTAGGTAAGCTAGGAGGTAAAACTAAAGCGTAGTCCTCCAGGTATGGAGGTGGCTGACGTTTGCGCCGAGGGCGCTCTAATTTGGGAGAGCCGTCTGGAGAGTGTCCACCGCTGGCCATATCAATATTAATATGATATTTAAGACTACTGATACCCTCCGGCTCGAAGGACCAATTGTAACTGAGGGGTTACAAAACCCTGACTGTATTAAAGATTGTGATAGATTAAACCACTGCTATGTATGTACTTTAATTACTGGCCAGACAGTACATCGAATATATGGTGGACACTCATAATAACACGGCATTGACAAAGAAATAGTATTTGAGGGTATTTATTATTATGCAACAATAGGTTACAGAATGAGAATTAGGGTCGCGCTTGTATGGCGAAGAATAAGCATAAAGTCAGTCAGTAGCATAAGTCACTGGGAATAGAATGATTCCTACGATGGGTACTAGGCTGACGCCACCTGGCGTATAATAGCAATTATAGAGGGCAACGCTGGTACCGCCTGGAGACACTGGGTTCCTTCCAGAGTTGTAAGGTCTGGAGGATAGAGGAATGTTCGGATACTCAGTCTGATCAATTGAAGAAGAAGGGGATTCACGTACAGAAGCCAGTCCTTGTAATCCAAAGCTCAGCAACAAAAGCAATAACTGTAATCCAATTGCACGATAGCAACGATGATAGCCAGCTAGCCTCGGTCCATGAGGCCAGCCCGAATGTAAATCTTCACGAGGTTAAATCCCAAACGACAGTGGAGATTAACGATGCTCTTCTCCGGGTAATACGTTCCACAATCAATATAATCCAACCAGTAATGGTTCTGCAATCGCCGCCGCCGGTTCTCCTGTGCATATGTCCAGCAGGTTCTCCAACTAGGCCTCCTCGTGTGCTGGCACCAATGTATTTAGTCCACGCGCACTGGCTAAGGTCCACTAGCTAAAACGAACGAACCTCTGGGTAATGCTACACACGAACGAACTGTGGTTGGCACGATATACAATAAATTAACAACTATTTACTTCACATTAAACTAAGTCGAACTTGACGTTACTGCCTAAATCTGACACTTTACTATTCAATTCGCACATGGTTCTCAACGCTCTGTTAGACGCACTGCTGCTCACTTCACTACACGTTGAATCGGGATGAACTTGATGAACAGCTACTGTTCGCACCTGCCGCAGCATATATACTTAAGTGGTTATCTAGTCCCGAACCTCAGTTCTCGTCTCGAATCAATACGCTGTCTCCAAGCATGTTACGACATGCCCGGGCTCGTCTTTGAACCTGACTTTGGGGGCTTGCGGTCTGGCGCCGAGGGCGTTATCCAATAAGGAGAGCGAATATTACTATGATTCGAACGCAGGCTTAAAGGGATATACCGTGTATATATAAATAATATACAATGTATATAAAACAATAAATGTAGATTCTCAACTTTAATCTGGCCCTTCACAACAATGATGATGATTGAAAAAACAACTCGCTTGTTTGATGATGATCAAGAATCAAGAATCAATAATCAAGAGGTTTATTTGTCACATATACCAGGGCATACAGTGAAATGCGGGTGGTCATGCCTGCATCGATTGTGCAATAATACAATAATAAAATAGACATATATGTTTTCTATATAAAAAAAACAGGTAAGACACAAGATGTGCATGATAAAAATAGACATGCTAAGTACCTGAGAAACTGGTTCCTATGTACACTACTATACAATATACAATTTAACTATTTTAACTCCGTCATTATTATACTTAATGTATCTAAACTATACTATACAATACCTCATTCCTTTAAAGTGACTTTTCCATTATTTAAAGTGACATTTTGTTTAAAGTGATTGTAGCGGTTGCAGCATGAGTGTTGTGTGTGTGTGCGTGTGCGTGTGTGTGTGCGTGTGTGTGTGTGTGTGTGTGTGTGTGTGTGTGTGTGTGTGTGTGTGTGTGTGTGTGTGTGTGTGTGTGTGTGTGTGTGTGTGTGTGTGTGTGTGTGTGTGTGTGTGTGTGTGTGTGTGTGTGCTCATGTGTACTTGTGAGTGGAGAGTTCAGTGTTCAGTGTTCTGATGGCCTGGGGGAAGAAGCTGAGCCGGAGTCTCTCTGTTCTAGTAGCGTGTGTACGTAGGCACTTGCCTGACTGCAGCAGCTTGAACAGGCTGTTGTTGGGGTGGTGGGGGTCTTTCATTATTCTGCAGGCTCTGGATTTGCACCTCCTGTTATATAAGTCCTGCAGGGGTGGTAGTGCAATACCCGTAGTACGCTCTGCTGAGCGCACCACTCTGGAGTGCCTTCCTGTCCTGTGCTGTGCTGTTTCCAAACCAGGCAGTGATGTTTCCAGTCAGAATGCTCTCTACAGCCCCGGAATAGAAGGAGTGGAGTATCTTCCCCGATACGCTGAACTTCCTTAACTGTCTCAGGTGATAGATGCGCTGTTTCGCCTTTTTAACCACATAATGTGTCAGGTCCTCTGTGATGTGGACTCCCAGGTACTTGAAACTGCTCACCCTGTCCACGATAGCCCTGTTTATCCACAGTGGCGTGTGTATCCCCTGCTGTATTCTCCTAAAATCCACGATCAGCTCTTTGGTTTGTTCAGGAGTAGGCTGTTATCCTGGCACCAGCGTGCCAGTTCATCAACCTCCTCCCGATAGGCCTTCTCGTCATTGTTAGAGATCAGCCCCACCACCACTGTGTCGTCCGCAAACTTCACTATGGAGTTGGAGCTGAACCTGGCCACACAGTCATGTGTGTACAGTGAATACAGCAGGGTGATGATGTAAAAAAACAACTTGCTTGTTTGATGATGATGATGATGATGATGATGATGATGATGATGATGATGATGATGATGATGTTGATGATGATGATGATGACAAAAACAACAGATGATGACCACCACAACCATGCTGATGATAACAAAAACAATCAGTTGTTGAATGATGATGATGAAAAAAAAAACTTGCTTGTTTGATGATGATGATGATGATGATGCTGATGATGAAAAAAAAACTTGCTTGTTTTATGATGATGATGATGATGATGATGTAAAAAACAACTTGCTTGTTTGATGATGATGATGACAAAAACAACCAGCTTGTTTGAGTGTCCAGAGTGTCTCCGCCTAGAACGCCCTCCAGTGGACACAGATATATATTTGTTATATTTGTTAGACAGTTACTAACAATCCTACACAGAGCCTCTACCTTCAACACTCCCACTTTTTAGCATACTGGCTGACTTCTTGGAAAAACATTTTTACAAGGGAAATAATATAATTACAAAAACATCAACAGAACATGGCAGTCAATATCTACACACCAAACATGGCCTTTGCAAATCTCTTCAATTTCAATTTGGAGGCAGGTTTCGTCATTGCATCTGCTACCATGTCGTCCGTGGGACAATACATCAGTGTCATCCTTTCTTCTCTGATGACAGATCTAATGAAATTATATTTTATATCAACATGTTTACATCTCTGCCGACACACAGGGTTTCTAGAAATCGCAATGGTTCCCTGGTTGTCCTCATAAACAACAGTCTTCTTGTATACATAGGTATCCATCCCTTCGAGTAGTTGTTCCAGGTAGATACACTCCTGTATGGTCATAGCTAGAGCCATATATTCGGCTTCACAAGTTGATAAAGCCACGGTGGGCTGTTTCTTTGTTTTCCACGAAACCAATGAGCTGTTTGGGTTCAAACTCACACAATATCCGGTGGTACTCCTTCTATCTGTGGTGTCAGCTGCCCAGTCTGCATCACTGTAGGCTTTAAGCCCTAGGCCCTCGCTGCTCTTTCTGAAACACAGTTGTCTGTCGGCTGTACCTTTAAGATAACGAAAAACATGTTTTACCGTAATCCAGTGCTCCTCTGTGGGATCAGCAAAATGCTGTGACAACTTACTCACTACAAAACATAGGTCAGGGCGAGTACATGTCGTCAAATAGATGAGGCTACCCACTGCTTCCCTGTACATTTTTACATCTGTCAGTTTCTGAGCATCCTCCTGGTAGTCCAGTTTTTGATCACATGGTGTATCCCTTGTCCTACATTCCTGCATGTCAAAACGTTTCAGAATCTTTTCCACATATCTCCTCTGGGATACTGTTACACAATTGGCAGACTGCTCAAAATCCATACCTAGAAAGTGTTTTAACCTCCCAAGGTCTTTCATCTTAAATCTATTGGAGAGCATCTCTTTCACCTGAGCTAGGCTCCTGGTGTTGTCCGCTGCTATGATCAAATCGTCTACCCAGATGACGATGATCACTTTCCCTGACTCCTTTGATTCCCTCGAGTAAACACAGGGGTCTACTGGGTTCTGTAGGAAGTGATCTTTGATAAGGCATGTATGAAGCATCTCGTTCCAATTTCGCCCAGACTGTTTTAGGCCGTAAATGGATTTTTCCAGCTTACACACTAACTTCTCTCCTTCCTTTTCGTAACCCTCGGGTTGTTCCATATAGATCTCCCTATCTATGGGTGCGTGCAGATAGGCTGTCTTCACATCCATCTGATGTAGAATCAGATTGTCCTCAGCTGCTTTCTGAACCACTACCCTTACACTGGTCAGATTGGCTGTGGGGGAGAATGTTTCACCATAGTCTATCCCCTCCCTCTGACTGAAACCCTTAGCTACAAACCTAGCTTTGTATTTATCGTGGCCTTCAATTCCCTCCTTGATTGAATACACCCATTTTCCTCCCACTGTCTGTCTGCCCTCCGGTAATTTTGAGTCCATCCTTACCCACTCCATCATCTCCTGGTTCCCCGCTGCAGCGGCAAAAGATCTCGCCAAGCTGCAGCGGGTGATTCGCTCCGCGGAGAGGGTGATCGGCTGTCCCCTGCCCTCCCTCAGGTCCCTGCACGACTCCAGGGCGCTGAAGAGGGCGAGGAAGATCATGGCCGACCCATCCCACCCCGGTCACAGCCTCTTCACCCTGCTCCCCTCTGGGAGAAGGCTGAGGATCCCAAAGGCTGTGAAAGCTCGTCACAGACTGAGCTTCTTCCCCTCAGCCGCCAGGCTGATCAATGCCTCAGGTCCCCCCCCCCTCTGCCCCCAAGTGACACTGGCACAATGACACTGACTGCACTGCACTAGTCCGTACTGGAACTCTGCACTCTTCACTTTATATATATATATGTATTTTATTGATTAATCCTCCACTGCACTGTTTCGTTTCTTGTCATGTGTCTGTGTTGGTGTTGTTTACTGTGAAAAAAGAAAAGAAAATGCATAGACTGTATTGCTGCAACAATTACCAATGTGTTTTTACACAAATGGCTCAATAAAGGAATCTGAATCTGAATCTGAATTTGGTAAGAGTGAAGGTGTGGTTGTCCTCTAGGGACCTCATCTCCTCGTCCATCGCTCTCTCCCATTTACTTGCTTCAGGGGACATTATGGCCTCTTTAAAGGTCTGTGGGACCCCACTGACTACCCTGTAGCAGTAATCAACGGTGATGGGTGTACTGTCCTCCTCGTCACTCCCTTTCCGAGCATAGTCTGTCAGATACTTTGGGGGTCTGTGTTCCCTCGAGGGGTACCTCCCACTGCTTGGGGCACTCGGCGCCACCCTCGGGTGCTCCTCGTCACCGCCCTCTGGGGGTGGCTGACTGTCTGCCTGCACGCCCGTGCCAAGTACACTGGGCTGATGTGTCTCGGTTTCTACACACCTTACTCTGGAGTCCAGCTCTGGCTCCTCTGTCTGTGTCTCGCCCTCACATGTTGTCTTTGTGACAAACTTGACTAGCCTGTGTTTCTGCACTATCCCTTTACCGGGATAATAAACCAGGAAAGCGGGGCTTCCCTTGTCGTGCCCTACAAAGAGCCCTTTCACACACCTGGACTCTAGCTTTCCTCTGTCCTGCAGGTACGCATAACACTCTGATCCAAAACGGTGCATTCTGGCTAGACTACACTTCTTTCCTGTCAGTGCTGTATATGGGGTGGTGCCCGTGTGCTTATTGAAGCACCTGTTTCTGGTGTAGGCGGCTTCTTGTACCGCATAGTGCCATAGGCTCTTAGGTAAGTTACTGCCTACTAGTTTACACCTAGCCATCTCGAAAAGGGTGCGCCATTCTCTCTCTGCCACTCCGTTCTGGTGTGGGGAGTATGGACATGACGTCTCGTGTCTTATCCTGTTCTTCCTCAACAGTGATTGAAACTCTCCGTTTGTGAATTCGGTCCCGTTGTCGGACGTCAAACATCTTACTGTACCATAAGGGGCTATGTCCGCCAGGAATTTTTCCGTGGCCTGGAGTGTGTCAAACAAACACTGCCCCTGTGTACACGTCTGTAAAAGACTGTACATATCTATAGCCTCCTATGGACTCGTTCCTTACTGGACCGGCAAGGTCTGTGTTAACCAATGCAAGTGGTACTTTTACTTTTTCTGTGGGATTCCTGTTTCTCGATTGAGCAAACTTCCCCTTTATGCACATGACACATTCTTTATCAGGTCTACGCTTATCGCCTTCAATGTGCATGCCTTCTGTCACCGTTTGCAGTTTCAGTAAATCCTCTTAATTACAATTACCCATAATCTCATGCCATGTCTGAATATCGTGGCTGACGGTTACTTTACACATATTATTGTCATTACACTTTTTTTTTTTTTTTTTTTTTAACTTCATTTTTTTAGCGTTTATCGCTTTTCTGGTCAAGCATGACCGACAGTTGTAGGGTGAAACGGGAGAGAGAGCAGGGGAAGACATTCGGCAAATGACGGCGAGTCCGGGAATCAAACTCGGAGTCAACCAGATCCGTGACGCAGCACGGTATTCCGCGACGCAGCGCGGTACATGGTGTGCTACTGGAGCACCCCTCATTACACTCTGTTTTCAGGTAATACATTCTCTGATACACGTCTATGTCAAATTGTATACCATTTGGCTCTACAAGAAAATGTTTACCTTCCATGAAGGACACTCTGGCCCCGTTCGCAGTAGCAGCTATTACAGAGAATAGTCCTTGTGGGAACGATGGCACATAGAGAGCGTTCCTTAACGTCACTGTACGCCGACGCCCCCCGCTGTCCGTGAGGTATACCTGTGCGTCCCCTCTCCCTCTCGCCAACCCGTGGATGCGCCTTCCGTCTGCCAGCTCCATGCTGTGTCCCTCTGGGCGGAAGGTTCTGTCAAAGTTCTTGAACAGACTCCTGTCGTTGATGACGTGGGACGACGCACCTGTGTCCACGATCAGTCCCTTCCTTTGGGCCTGTTGCAGCTGCGTTGGCCTAGTAACGTACGCCGTCTGTGCCCTGGGGATGAAGTCCTCTCGTTCCGCTACTCTCCAGTCGTCGCCTCGATCCGTCTCACGCCGACCATCGCCGCCATCTTGTCCATGTGCGTGTCGCGCGCCCTGGTCGCGTTTCATCATGCACGCTCTGCTTGCGTGCCGCGGCGATCTGCAGGGGCCACACCAGACAGTCCTTGTGCAGTTACTTCTCCAATGGCCTTTCTCTCCACATCGCCAACACGCCTGCTCCGTCGTGGTCCTGGTCCTCTCCCTTGGCGTCGCTCGGACCTTTAGCGCCCTCTCTCTCGCCTCCGCGGTGGCTGGTTGGGTATCTTCTGAGGCCTCGAAGTTCCTTAGCTTAGCCTTGAACTGTCCCAACGTCATGTCCGTTGAACCGTGTGTTACCATAACGGTTTGTACAGCTCCGGTAGTCCTCTCATTATCATCGCTATCATTAGCCCATCGCTTGGTGCTTCTCCGGCACCCCTCAATGACGTCGTGATTCGCTCCGCTCTGTTGACGTATTCGGTCACAGTCTCGGTTGGTCCCTTCCTCAGGGTCGTCAGTGCTATGTAGAGGGCCATGCCTCGGGGTCTTCCTCGCCCGATGAAATGCTCTCTCAGTACCGCCAGGCTTTCTCTGCCTCTGTCTTTAGTGTCGCGGAATATCAGCCCCAGGCTGGTGTCGTCGAGCATCGGCGCTAACTCACAGTACGCGCTGGCATTCCGTTGGTCGTCCAGGGCTTGCTTTTCCGCGGTCAGTTCTCCCGTGGGGGCCGTCAGGATCGTCTCCTTCAGCCCTGTACCGTGCATGTAGCATAGCATGCGCTCGTCCCAGAGTTCATAGTTCTCTGCTTTTCCATTGAATGGTGGCCCTTTGTTCCTCCCTCTCGCCGCCATGCGTTCCAAGGTGGGGTTCTCCCCCTCGCCTCCGCCGTGCCCAGCGGGCACCACACGCTCCGAGGCGGGGTTCTCCCCCTCGCCTCCGCCGTGCTCAGCATGCTCCGTCTCCCTCGGCGCCGCCTCCTCTGGGCTCTTGGTCGCTGCCTTCCAGCGACTCCCGGCTGCTGCCTTCTTGGCTCTCCTGTGGGTCTTCTTGGCTTTCATCCTCTTCGTTAATGGTATGCTTAGCTTTTACTCTTGTTGGCCTAGCGACTAGCTACACGGTGCTCCCGGTGCTATCCTAGCCTATAACTTCAGCTAAGCTTACTACAGTACCTCCACTATTTCGCCCCGGCGTTATCTGGGCCCATAACCTGTTAACAGAATCCGGCTATAGGGCGACAATAATGTGGTCAAGAGGCATGTTTTCCAGTCTTTAGCCTTTAACTGGCTTGGTTTGTTTATTCACATGGTGGAAGCATTAACACATGAGTCCTCTCTTACTGAGAGACTGGGGGGAGAGAAAGAAGGGGGAGATACTCGCCACCTGGTAGTATTCCAGAGTGTCTCCGCCTAGAACGCCCTCCAGTGGACACAGATATATATGCAGTTAGACAGTTACTAACAATCCTACACAGAGCCTCTACCTTCAACAACCTGTCGTAGCCTATTGACCACATGTAACAAGGGATTCAAAGAACAATTGGATACGAACCAAATGATACAGGAAGCTCTCTTTTCTTGCCCATTAGTTTAAACCGTGTCCTGGTTACCGACCGACCGGGCATTCTGGGCTAATGCCCCAGGGCTCCAGATTGTTGCACCATCTCACCCATTTCACTTGCAACATGTGCTCATGCAAGCAGGATTTCCCAATATACTGTTTACAGTACAAATGTACCAATGTTATCTGATATGCTTTATCAAAAGGCCCTAGAAATTAGTATCCCAGAGCGGTTTTTGGAAAGATTCTCTTCCTAGAGGAGCACACCCCTGGACCCTCTGGTTCTGTTAGTGTTCTGTTAGTGGGTGTACAGTGCCCCCCCACCCACCCAACCACCTCCAATGTACAGTCCCCCCCCCCACCCCATCACAAACAGTGCTGTATTTGCACATCTGGTATGTCATAAATGTATAGATGTAGCAGTACTGTCTATCTGTATGTCGTGTGTGTCATATATGTTATGATGAATTGAAAATGGGGGACCCTGATGTAAACAAGACGAAAGTCTTTCTCTGGTCTGCATCCCCTTAACAATTGTATGTATTGAGCTGTACTGTACTGTACCCATTCTGCAATCTGTTAATAAAGTTTTCAATCAATCAATAAATCAATTAGTCCTCTGGTAGTATAACCTGGCCATGGTTTAAACCTGTACTGTTAGTCCTCTGGCATAGCAGCGTACATTTAATCTCTGGGACCTTGTGAAAAAGTGATTGAAGAAGACTGGGATACAAAATGCACTGTACATCAAATGATACAGGAAGCTTCTTTTGTCATAAACACAAACATTTAAACCTATAGCAGCATAAAATGAATCTGTATAATATATATATATATATTCTTACCATATATATCTATCCACTGTCTGTACATACCTGCATATAATCCTTTTTACATATCTGTAGATACTATATATATATCTGTATCTGTACATATCCCTTACCTACTCTTAGTTATGCTGCTGGCCAGTATGACTACTAGACCATAGTGTCTGTACATATTAATACTACAACTCTGTACATACATGCATCTGATTAACACTATTACTCAGTATATTTTATACCCAGTTTAATCACCTGTACAATGTATATTACTATTGCATTTGACTGTACATTTTTTTATCAGCTTTCACCAGGACTATAATTGGATAAATTATGAGATATATAATAAAAGATAGATTAAAATAAATATACAGTATATATCATTGATTGATTGAAAACTTTATTAACAGATTGCAGAATGGGTACAATACAGTACGGCTCAATACACACAATTGTTAAGGGGATGCAGACCAGAGAAAGACTTTCGTCTTGTTTACATCAGGGTCCCCCATTTTCAATTCATCATAACATATATGACACACACGACATACAGATAGACAGTACTGCTACATCTATACATTTATGACATACCAGATGTGCAAATACAGCACTGTTTGTGATGGGGTGGGGGGGGGGGACTGTACATTGGAGGTGGTTGGGTGGGTGGGGGGGCACTGTACACCCACTAACAGAACACTAACAGAACCAGAGGGTCCAGGGGTGTGCTCCTCTAGGAAGAGAATCTTTCCAAAAACCGCTCTGGGATACTAATTTCTAGGGCCTTTTGATAAAGCATATCAGATAACATCAGGGTCCCCCATTTTCAATTCATGATATTTATGATATCAGATACAGTACTGTTTCTACAAGATATTTATGACATACAAGACATACAAATATACAGTACTGAGAAAGAGATCATAAAAAATATATACATTCGGAGGGGAAGAAACTGTACATTGGAGGGGGTTGGGTGGGTGGATGGGGGGGTGGACATATAATGGGGCAGACACCCGTATTCACTATGAATTGAAAATGGGGGACCCTGATGTAACAAGACAAACGTCTTTATCTGGTCTGCATCCCCTTAACAATTGTGTGTATTGAGCCGTACTGTATTGTACCCATTCTGCAATCTGTTAAATAAAGTTTTCATTCATTCATTCAGCCCGTACGTGCTCTTTGAGAGCTGTTTTGAAGGAGGGTAGGGATTCACATTATTTTACGGCTGTGGGTAGGGCGTTCACATTTCACATATAAAACTGTAACGTCGGAATCGCGACAGTCACTTTTATTTTGACACTTCCTGTCCATGTCAGACCGGAGGTAGAACACTTATTTAAACTGGCTTCACACACTGGACCCGATCCATAGGTCGCTGCTGGCGCATCCTTCAACTGCACCCTGATGCGTGTTGGGTTGGCACTGGCAGAGCCTGGGGAGCCTACAGAGGGGAACGACACAGGAGTCTATTATTGCTGATGTGCCCCGATGATCCACATTTACCCTCCTCAGATGACCATTTGCCCCATCAAAAATAGCACCATATAACAAGAACGGTGAGTACTTTATTATAACCAATCAATATGACATATATGGTATTCCTGGACTTTCACCATGTCCCCGAAGCAGTCGATGCATGCACATGATGATAGTCCATTAATAGTCGCATTGTTTACATTTGCCTAGTTTACATTATACTCTATAGCAAGTAGCAACACATGTAGCTTAGAGGCAAAGCATCCACGTAATCCACGATGCTTCTCTTGCTGTCTGTCTGGTAAACGTGGACACCCTGTTCTTCTGTTGTATGTCTTTTGGGAAAGCGAGGGCAGGGATAGGGCTATATGGAGAGATAGTTACTGGTGAAAACGTACAGTAGCCTCTTAGTATGTACAGTATATATGTGTATAGCGATCCGACTGGATGGTATTTAAATGTTACTCATCCATCCCAGCAGTGTCATGCCCAGACACTGTGTGGCATGTAGGGCCACACACACACGCACACATAGTCTGTGTGTGCCAAAGAGACAGACATAGCTTGAGATGGGATGGCCCTCTTATTATCGTTGTGTATTTTCGATGATAAGAATGAAACTGGTTGAGTCACCCCTAGTATTTGTTGACTGGCGAGGCAAGGCAGCATGTTTCCTTGTTGTGTCTTTGTCTGAGGCTGCCAGGGACAACCCAGACTGTTGTTCTCCCATATGACCAGCTGATGGTGCTTTTGTCTAGTCTCAGGGGAGACACCCATATTGGATCTCCAGAAGAGCCGTGGCCATGTGGCCTTGAGAAATCCAGCGATTCGGTCAGGCTTTTTCTTCCCTCTCTCTCTTTTCATTACCTCTCCCCCCTCTCTCTGTTCCATCTAAATTATAGCTTAATTTATCTCTCCTCTCTCTGTTCCATCCTATAGCTTGCCCCCCCCCTCTCTCTCTCTCTCTCTCTCTCTCTCTCTTCCATCCTATAGCTCTCTCTCTCTTCCATCCTATAGCTCTCTCTCTCTCTCTCTCTCTCTCTCTCTCTCTCTCTCTCTCTCTCTCTCTCTCTCTCTCTCTCTCTCTCTCTCTCTCTCTCTGCTGGAGGTAGGAAAATCAGTGATGAAATAAGATTTGGTAACAGTTCACCAGGCGGGGCACATGGGAGTATGTGTTGAGAAGGTTTTTATGTGCGCTCTCTGTCATAGTACGTTTATTCACTTTGTGTTCAATCTCCCTTCACCTCCTTCATGGCTTCGTTTGAATGATCGTTATCACAACGCTGCTGGATGACTGATGGTGTCATCAGACCCTATCATGAGGGCAACAGAACATTGTTGACCTGAGAACATTTAAGTTGTTACCTGATGTAACCATTATATAATTATGTATATCCATATGTGTCTAAATATACACATATAATCCTTCTATATACCTACTTTACTTATACACCTGCATATAACCCATAACTGTATGATTACAGCATACAGTAACGCTGTATATACCGTATATATATATTTATTCGTACTGTGTATATATATTGATAGATAGATAGATCCACATCTGCCTGTACATACCCGCACAATATTTTTTACATATCTATACTATATCTATATGTGTACATATCCCTTACCTACTCATACTAGTTACACTGCTGGCCAGTGTGACTTACTACCATAGTGTCTTCATACCTGTATCACTACATATCAATACTACAACTCTGTACATACATCTGATTAGCACTAATACTCAGTAATACTAATTTAATATATTATATACCCAGTTGTATTACCTGTACATTGTGTATTACTATTGCACTTTACTGTTACATTTGCACTCTGGTTGGATGCCAGACTTATTTTTGTTGTGCCGCATAATGACAATACATTTTAATTGAATCTAATAATTAGGCTACTGATTTTAAAAGGCAGGGATCACAGCCTACACATGTTACTATTTTGTAAGAAAAGGTCTTCAGATAGAGCTGATAACCTCAATAACGTTCTGTAGCGAGATATGTGCCATTTTTTTAACTGGTGGATGTCTGATTTTTTTATTTTTTAAACATAAACATAAACATAACAACAAATTAGACACACAAGCATTAACAGTAAACATCCAATGAAATCACCATTTGAGTCATTATAAATGTAGTTTACGAGATACCTAATACTTGCTATCTAATACCCTACATACATATGCTCTTGCTCGCTCACCCCCCCGGACCCCCACTTGGATAATCCATCCATTTTCTTTCATTTCTAACCAGGCACTACACTTCATATGCTAGCTTTTATTCTCTCCACCACTTCTAACCAGATTGCAATGTTGGTTTCACTGACACCTAAAATTCTTGCTGTATATATTTCTAGATAAATCACATCGAGATAGGTAAGAACCCATACCTTCCGACAAATTTTTTCCGGTTGAATCCATCGTGATGCTATCAGCTTTTTAGCAGCTGTGAGACCGGATAAAACTAGTCTCTTTAGCTGTATAGGGGCTCCATACTGAAAAACATCATTCAACAGCAATACAGAGGGATGTACAGGTATGTTCAAAGATAAGAATACTGATAATTGCTGGGTCACTTCTTTCCAAAATATCTTAACCGGTGGGCAATCCCAATACATGTGCATGAATGTACCCTCATCCCCATTTGTACATAAGGAACATAGGGAGTCTTGTTTAAGTCCCATTCTGTTCAATCTTATAGGAGTCAGGTATGTCCTATGAATATAATTAAGATTAATTTGTTGATGGTCCGGGTTACGTGACGCAATTCGAACGTTTGCCCAGACTTCTTGCCAATCAAAATCTATTTCCAAGTCTGGTATATCCCTCCTCCAGAC
Source organism: Notolepis coatsorum (assembly GCF_963971535.1). Lineage (NCBI taxonomy): Eukaryota > Metazoa > Chordata > Actinopteri > Aulopiformes > Paralepididae > Notolepis > Notolepis coatsorum. Next base: position 76,878,328 of record NC_140182.1, read on the forward strand.
TGAGTCTGGATGTCTGATTTTAAAGGTTACTCTTCAGTGCAAAACAAACACTGGTATTTGTTAATTTTAAGGCCCTTATTGGTAAGGTAACTCCTTATACTAAATCATTATTGGAATGGCATTTTGGAAACTATGGTTATGGAACCTGTTCTAGTGACTGGGTCCCCTGAGTTTGCTCAGAACAGAGTAATTCTGCATTTTGCTATGATGCCCCTCTAGCTCATGGAATGAACTCCTCTGTTGCAGAGTGTAAAACCTTGATCTCCAACCGTTGTCAATCAAGTTGTAAGTGTTTTAATTTATTTGTTATCCTTGCTTTTTCCCCATCTTATTGTTATGATTTTGTATTATGTGTGATTTTATATACTTTTTTTATTTTTATTTTTTTTATTATTTCTGTATACACTAGATGTGACTGTAAATGAGGGAACCCCCTGTTGCCTTTTCGAGTTTAAATAAAGGTTTGAAATTAAATTAAAGTTCCTTGTTAGATATGGGTTCTGTGTATGCCTGCTGGAATGATGTGTTTTTCTTGTACAGCGTGGTCTTCATGTTGACGTTCTCACCCTCCTGGCCATTTTGCGCCATTTCCTTCCTCTTCTGTTTGACAGATGCTCGATGGACTCAGGCGGAGGCATGCCTCTCGCCCCTCCCCCCGGCCCCTGTCACTCAACTTCACCACCTTCTCTGCCCCTCCCCCCAGCCCGGACATGGAGAGCAGCGGCCATCCAATCAGGAGGTGAGGATCGGTTCCTAGGATTAACATTCAAAACAGAGCAGCCCAGAAAACCGTATTAAATATTTATCAGTGTATTCATGATAAAACAGCCATATCCCTCGTCCCTAAAGGTTTCATTAACTACTGGGTATTTCTTTAACACTTGACCTAATGATAACGCGCTCTTGTGGAATATTTGATTGGCACACGCGTGTGTGAGCGAGCGCCCATGCCTTTTTATTTGCCTATTCAGAAGTGGCTCCATGATTGTGTGTTTGTTTGTGTGTCTGTAGGTGTTGAAGGGGTATATTGTTCATTTCCTTGCTGTCAGCAGACAGTTTCTGAACTGTGTGGGTTTGAACACATCGTTGCTTGTTCTTGCTTAGAAGCTTTTTAATTTTTTTACCTGGCCCCACTGAAACAAGCATTAACTCATTGACCGCCGGCAATTAGACGGAGCCCTGCTCTAGCACTGCCACGCTTTAAAAGGAATGCATCACCTTGTTTGTAGAGCTATAACTATATTCTTCTATATTATAGCTATGGATACAATACTATGGCCCATTTGACATCACCTATCTATCGTTCAATATGTGAAAAAGAACACATTTTTCCATCCATACGTTTTCCTGTGTTATACCGTGGTGAATATAAGTATGGTTTTAGAGCGGTCTAGGGTAATTCCCGAAATGCTGAGTTATAGCCTTATACGTCAATTTACGTTTGTGTAAAATATGCATGTAGTTAAATTGACTGGCGCGTTGCACCGAATACTACGGTACCCTGTTGTGTGTGACGTTACCAAGAGAAGCCTCGCTTTCAGTGCTTTGTGGGCGTCGCTACTGCGCTCACAGACAACAGATGAGGAAGCGGACAGATCCTCATCCGACCAGCATTGATTCTGCTCACAATGCGAAAATGTACATTACAGATGAACTGCAGAGAAAATTCTGAATTTACCGTCCCAGTCGAGACTACTTGGAAGCAGAGTGCAAGTTGCAACGTGTGCAAAGCTTGACCATATGTTTCTGTGTCTAATAAAGGTGCTGGCGATCTCAAAGCTCACATGGACACAGAAAAACATCACAAACAAAGCTGTGCGAGGCAAGAGTTTGATGGCATTGACCGAATTGATTGATTGAAGTATGCAGCTATACAGAGAGAGAAAGAAAATAATTTAAAACTATTTTGATGCCTCAAAATGATGTTTTGGTTTGATAAGATGCTTGTTATGATACAATCATTCTAAGGATTATGTGTGTAATAAATTAGTTTTGTACACTAATTGCAAGCTATGCAAATGTTACAAATGCGAAACTGCACAGTGCACTTTTAAATTAGTATCTTTGTGAGGTTACTGTTTTATAATTTACATTACATTGAAAAGATACAAAGATATATTTTTTAACGCTGGATTTTCTAATACAGAAGAGAAGAGGTATTATTTAGAACATTACTTCATATTTTTCTTGTTATTTATTTTGTCCAGTAAGACTTGAAAATATATATTATTTTGTCATAGGTTGATTTACTTATTTTCTTGAGATTTGTCAGATAGATTACTTTAGACATAATACAGCATGTTGAGTAACTTTGGTTATAGAGAGATATTATTTTGTTATAAAATAATATAAACAATAATTGTATATCCATACAGAGGAGGCATACTTTAAATATATTAAAATGATAAGGCATCTTTGAGTAAACTTCGAGTATCATTAAGTAACTTGAGGCTGAAGGCAGAGTGTCCTCTTTAAAAAGAAATCACAATATGGTCACCCTTGAAGTCGCATGATAATTCAGTTAATAAAATAATGACGAGTCAGCCTCCTAAAAAGACAAAAGTTAGTGACATGACTCACACTGCCGCCGCCAACCCAGCCAAAGTAAGGACTTTGCTCTGTATCATTAATCAATGGTCAAATAAATATTTGATTAAGGAATATAATATGCCTTTTGTATTATTTCTGTGTATCAGCAAAATGTATAGATTTTTATGTTAGACATTGAGGTAAATTAAGATTCTCAGATTTTTTCCGCTAACCAACTAACCGGTTAATCGGCAGGTGACGTATGTTGCTCAGTAGTTGCTGATGTCTGCTCAGGAGGTTTGAGTGTTTGCTCAGACCGAAAAAAATTTAAAGGGAACATTGGTCTCCGCCCTCCCGGACCGACGGTAGGGGGTAGAGTGTGCAACGACCAGGAAGGGGATTGGGAATTGGCATAACGACTAACATTGGGATGGGAGAAAAACGGAAAAAAGAAGGAGGAAAAAGATCATAAAAAAAAGGCATACTGAGAACCCGAGAGTACAGTACCGGCCAGATCCTGCTAGGTGGCAGTATCGCCCACCCTTTGAAACCCTGTTCCAGACTGTGTGTCACATCTAATCTCGTCCAGGCGGAGAATTTTGGTCCAGGCAAGTCTAGCGGTTCACCTGATCACATTGGAACGCGTCCATGGTCCACTACTAATAAATGTAAAAACAAGACATCTACAGACAGTAATGAAATAGATATGAAAATAGTAAAAAATTTCATTATTGGGATTTCAAAACCACTCACGCACATCTGCAATTTATCATTCAAAACTGGTCGATTTCCGAATAAAATGAAAATAGCAAAAGTCATACCTCTGTTCAAGACTGGAGATAAACACCACTTCACAAATTATAGGCCTGTTTCTCTACTTCCTCAGTTTTCAAAAATATTAGAAAAACTCTTCAACAACAGATTAGATAAATTCATTGATAAACATAATTTACTCACCGATAGCCAGTATGGATTCAGAACACACCGGTCAACATCACTAGCGTTAATAGAACTCATTGAAAAAATCACAAATTCCATAGATCAAAAAAAACATGTAGCTGGAGTATTCATTGACCTAAAAAAAGCATTTGATACTATTAATCATGATATATTAATCAGGAAATTGGAGAGATATGGGATCAGGGGGGTAGTATTGGACTGGGTAAGAAGCTATCTAAATAAAAGACAACAATTTGTGACAATGAGAGATTATAAATCTGAATGTTTGGACATTGCTTGTGGTGTCCCCCAGGGGTCAGTGTTGGGTCCAAAACTGTTCATCTTGTACATTAACGAGATATGTAAAGTATCCAATATATTTAAATGTATTTTATTTGCGGATGACACTAATCTTTTTTTTTCTGGTGAGAATGTCCAGCAGCTTTTAGAGGTCATCACATCTGAAATGAAGAAATTGAAGGAATGGTTTGATAGAAACAAATTATCATTGAACTTGAGCAAAACTAAAATTATGTTGTTTGGAAACTGTAGATTGGATACTCAGGTACAAGTTAAAATAAATGATGTGATTATTGAAAGAGTTTATGAAAATAAATTCCTAGGTGTAATAATAGACTATAAAATCTGTTGGAAACCTCACATAAAACATGTCCAATCTAAACTCTCACGAAGCATTTCAGTCATGAGTAAAGTAAAGCACTTCCTGGATAGAAAATCACTCTACATTCTCTACTGTTCACTAGTTTTACCATATTTAAATTACTGTGCTGAAGTCTGGGGAAACAATTATAAGTCTACACTACAACCACTTTTTATACTCCAAAAAAGGGCCATAAGGATAGTTCACATTGCAGGTTATCGTGATCACACTAACATATTGTTTCTGGAGTCAAAGACATTGAAGTTAAATGATCTTGTGGAATTTAAAACGGCACAATTAATGTATAAAGCAAAAAGTCATGCACTTCCAAGAAACATTCAAGAATTGTTCTTTGATAGGGAGGGGGGTTATAATCTGAGGGGAGAACACAATTTAAAGGTGCTAAACGTACGCACTAACATGAGAAAACACTGCATCTCAATATGTGGAGTGAAACTGTGGAACAGTCTTAATGTGGTGTTAAAGCAATGTCCAAACATGAGACAATTCAAACTGATGTATAAGGAAATTATGTTCACAAGGTACAGGGATGAAGAAGGGACTTGATATTCACAGGTGTTTACATTTTTATTTTGTTTCTATTTTATTTTATTTTATACATATATAGTTTTTGTTTTTGTTTTGCATATATATATATATATATATTTTTTTTTCTTTTCTTTTCTTTTCTTTCTTTTTTATGTTTAAAATAGTACACTCATTTGAGTAGTGGAAAAGGGGTAGGATTAAATAAGTGTATACTTCTTCCTACTCCTTTTCGAACATGCAGATTGAGTTGTTTTTCTTTTTTGTTATTGTTTGTTGTATTCATTGCATGTTCGAAATAAAGACTTAAAAAAAAAAAAAAAAAAAAAAAAAAAATGGCCCCTCAATGCATGTGTTGTGCCAGATTATGTCAGGGACCTGATGGACATCAATACTGGAAATCGCGATCAGACAATTGGAATATTCTTTTTGGAATAACCCTGATCAAAAGTAAGGACTATCTGACGTCAATTCCACCTTGATCCTACAATGATTTCATATAGATCCAGTCGGGTGCACGATATTGATTTTTTTACCCCGATATCGATATCGATAACTTTCTGCTCCTCAAGGTCGATACCGATACCGATAACCGATAATATATATATATTTAATATATATAATATAATATATATATATATAAAAAATATCCCTTACCTACTTTTACTAGTTACGCTGCTGGCCAGTATGACTTATTACCACAGTGTCTTTATACCTGTATCACTGTATATATTAATACTACAACTCTGTACATACATCTGATTAGCACTATTACTCAGTAGTACTTTATATATTTTATATATGTTTAATTACCAGTTTAATCACCTGTACATTGTACATTACTATTGCACTTTACTGTTACATTTGCACTCTGGTTGGATGCCAAACCTCTTTCCGTACTGTAGAAGAAGAAAAAAACATCTGAAAAAGTTTTAGTTGACCCCCTGAGGGCGCAGTCCCACTGTTTTGAATCGGAGGTTGAATTAAATGTTATTATACCACACGTCCTCAGCTGTGTTGATCAGGGTAGCGCAGGAAAAGGGTCCCTTATTGTTCTGTATTGTGTCACTCTTTTCCTGTCCCTGTTTATGTTGTCAGAGGACAAGACTACTTCCTGGTAAAACATGACTGTGTTTATATATAGTGACAAGAACAACAAAACACTCAACTTGCATCAGTCCATTTTTCTCCACAATTCCTCTTGCATCTGTTGTGCATAGTGATTTAGTTTGTGTCAATGCCCTGTATTGTGTTGAGAGAGGGAGAGAGGGAGAAAGAGGGAGGGAAAGAGAGAGAAAGAGAGGAGGGAGGGAGAGAGAGGAGGAGGAAGGCATGCAGCACCAGTAGATGTAGTATTGTGTTCTTGTCTTCTGAGAACCCAGTGGTGACACTACGGCCCACCTTTCACAGCTTAGCTCCTCCCATTCCTCTCTTTTAACACTATATCTCTCTCGCCATGCTTCACTCTGTCCTACTTCCCTCTACACTTCCCCTGCCACTGGGCTCTCTCTCTCTCTCTGTTCTCTCTTTCTTTCTTTCTTTCTTTCTTTCTTTCTTTCTCTCTCTCTCTCTCTCTCTCTCTCTCTCTCTTTCCCTCTATCTCTCATACACGCACACATGCATACATACATGCTGCTCCTGCTCTCACATCCTCCCCTCCAGCTATCTTTTTCCTGCTCCAGCCTCCTGTGTATGTCTGCGTCTGGCCTGACCTCTTTTCTTCTGCCCAGTACTTAGTACACTCTCTCTCTCTCCCCCCTCCCCCCCCCCCTCTCTCTCTCTCCATTTCGGTTATGAGGACTCTGCACAGGCTGAAATTGATGAGCTCCCCCAGCCTCAGTGAGCTGGGGAAGGGCGAGAAAGGTTCTCCAGAGGAGAGGGGGGAGAGACAGAAGAGAGCCGGGGCGAATGCCACCTGGAACAGGTATGTATTATTTAAGACCCCAGTCTCACTCCTGCGGTTTGACACGTTTCAGAGCAGAGCTAGATTGATGTGAGATTTTCTTTTTTTTGTTTGTTCCGAAAGACATTTTGATATTTTCGGAGCTTACATTTTACAATATCCAATATATCTGCTTACCGGTATATATATATATATTTTTTTCTTTTTAAGAATAGACATTTCCTTGCAAATATCTCCTATTTTCTCATTTGGAATAGATCTGTAAAGACCTCAAACAAACAAATAATACTTTTTTTTCATCTCAAACAAATAAACAGCCTTGTGTTTATTTTCTACTGATGCTGTTGTGGGCCGGTAGACTATTTTCCTCAGCACAGTCCACGCTGTTCTTCACACTGGATTTACCCGCAGATCCGGCTGGTTAGCCAAGAAACGAACGCAAAGTCAATTGGGCCGTCCTCCCGTCTACCCTGGAAATAAACACTGGAGCCTACTTTGGCTGCACTGTGGAGTAGGCTGCATTTCAGCGTTTATTTCAGGGCTTGTGTAGACCGGACCGTGGCCCCATTACTCTGCTTTTGTGGCTAACTAGCCAGAGCTGTGGGTGTCCAGTCTAAAGAACAACATGGATTGTACTGAGAAAGAACTCTACTGATCAATAACATTATTGGTAAGTAGGAAATAGGACTATGGTTCCAACATTTCTCAACATGTATTTTAAACACAGACAGAGAATAGGCATGTTTTATCTTCCCTCCGTATCAAGACTCAAGCTTTACATTTCAAATCATTTAGGTTTAATTGTTGATATTTCTTTGTTATGTTTTACTCTTTTCTGTATTTATTAAATTTTTTATTGTGTGTGTGTAAAGAGACATTGGGTACTTAGAAAAGCCCTATATACATTTAATGTATTATTATTATTGTCATAATATCAGAATGCTATTTTAACCCAGTCACAGGGTTATGCATTTATTTTGCTATTGTTGAGGGGAATTCTATAGGTGCTTCATTGGCGCCTCAGTTTTGACCAATGAAGATGTAGTTACGTGATGCGGACATTGTAGTCTGTTGTTTGCTGACGATCACATTCTATTGGATGAAATTTGTATTTATGCCCCCAAGTGCAAGATGGGTTGGCAAAATGTATATTCTTTACACAAAGAAAATTCCATCGCTGTCAAATATGTGTCGGTACATAGCTTTTCAACGATACTTCCAGGGACATTAAGTCATTTTCAAAGTCATTTTCACTTCACTGGATCTCCAGAAATTGTTAGCCTTTGTAATGTATATGAGTGTTCACGTATGTGTCTGGCATTGCAGCATCCACAACGCTGTCATTTCCGTCTTCCAGAAGAAAGGCCTGGCAGACAATGAACTCTATGTCCTCAATGAGGGTGTCCGGTGGGTAACATTTACACTAAATACAAACACACACACACACTCACTCTCTGAGCGCACGCACGCACGCACGCACGCACGCACACACACACACACACACACACACACACACACACACACACACACACACACACACAAGCCTGGTTTTAAGGCGACGTCGCCTGCTTATCTTTGGATAGAAAAAATATATATATATATACATACAGTTATCTCGATGAACTCTTACTTTTTTTTTTTTTTTACATTTAATTATCTAGCTGAGGCTTTTATCCAAAGCCACTTACAAGTTACAACAAGTCAGCAGGAAGGGTACAACTCTGGCAGCTAAAGAAAAGTGATATTGTTCATCAAACAGTGTCGAACTTGAGTGCTACAGTCTTGAGTGCATAGTAGTATAGACATATTAGTATAGTAGGTAGTAATATAGACATATTAGCATAGTAGGTAGTAATATAGACATATTAGCATAGTAGGTAGTAATATAGACATATTAGCATAGTAGGTAGTAATATAGACATATTAGCATAGTAGGTAGTAGAGGTGGGGGAAAAATCGATACGTAGTAGTATCGCGATACTTTGCGTGGCGATACTGTATCGATACAGGGACGCCAAGTATCGATATTTAATTCATAAAAAAATAAAGATTTTTTTTTTGTATAAGGAAGTTGCATTGTTCATTTCAATACCTGTAATAGTACAGTAGTCCACACACACACATGTGCATTCAGTTAAGTTGGAATATGACTGTAATACAAACAGTTCAGTTTGTCAGGTACATGCAACACAGATTAGTGTTTACATCTGTCTGCTTGAGAAAATACCATGTTCTGCAATAAAAATTATTGAAGTGAGATGAACAGACTGAACTTTATTTTATTAGATAAAACATGTTGACAAAGTTTTACTTTGCAGTTGAAAAAAGGTAATAAATTAAATTTGATCAAAAAATAAATTAAAAAAATTCGCAATACTATCGTATCGTGACACAAGTATCGCGATACTATCGTATTGTGAGGTCTCTGGCGATTCCCACCCCTAGTAGGTAGTATACATAATTAGCATTGTATGTAGTAATATAGGCACATTAGATTACTTAGTAGTAAGTAAGTAAAGTGCATAAACACTGGAGCCTACTTTGGCTGCACTGTGGAGTAGGCTGCATTTCAGCGTTTATTTCAGGGCTTGTGTAGACCGGACCGTGGCCCCATTACTCTGCTTTTGTGGCTAACTAGCCAGAGCTGTGGGTGTCCAGTCTAAAGAACAACATGGATTGTACTGAGAAAGAACTCTACTGATCAATAACATTATTGGTAAGTAGGAAATAGGACTATGGTTCCAACATTTCTCAACATGTATTTTAAACACAGACAGAGAATAGGCATGTTTTATCTTCCCTCCGTATCAAGACTCAAGCTTTACATTTCAAATCATTTAGGTTTAATTGTTGATATTTCTTTGTTATGTTTTACTCTTTTCTGTATTTATTAAATTTTTTATTGTGTGTGTGTAAAGAGACATTGGGTACTTAGAAAAGCCCTATATACATTTAATGTATTATTATTATTGTCATAATATCAGAATGCTATTTTAAAACAGGTTAGTCATTTCTTTATTATTTTCTTTTTCAGATATTGATAGAAGAAGTGTGTTTTTAGTCAACAGCGGAAATTGGGCGGGTTTCGGTTCTCCTGACACACACACACACATGCAGCACTTATGGCCATCATCATACAAATGAAACATGAAAAGTATATAAATGAGTGAGTGAGTGGATGAGTTGACCACCAGCGGCAGCGCGTCGTGGGAAAAATCATCCGTCTTTACTTTCGCCTGTTGATGTCATCTCCTTGTTAAAATGAGAGCATATCCTGTGTACATAGTCGCGACTAATGTCTGTTTTCTTCCTCAATGAGCTTGTTTGTGTATGCATACTTGTGGTGCTGGGAGTCATGTGGTCAGACCAGATACCTCATTATCTCTCTAGACCAGACATTAGACCCATCACTTCTATCACATCAGCTTCTATTATAGCTCTGTAAACACATTACCACATAACCGGCCCACGTAGGGTAAAAATCCATGTGGAGGTCAGAGGACCTGTGTAAATTACAGGTTCCAGTTTTATTTGCATGTTATTTTTTTCACTGCATGAGAAGAGAGATCATCTGCTTGAATTATATGCACCGCTGTGGGTAGATTTGTGTTTATTCTGATGTTTAAACTGCACATAATTACATAGTAACATGCAAGTAATTCGTGGCAGAATGTAAACAGCTTTCATTTAATTGCAGCGACGCAGAAAGTAGACATTTCCTTCCAGGACGGGTTATTTGGGTTATTTGTCAGTGATGCTTATTTAATTATTGGTCACTTAGTGTTGAATGGCGTCTTTTTCTCGTGTGGGGTAATGAGGTAACCATTTCAGGCTGATACAGGCTACATTTACATCTGAAAAGTGAACAAACTGTGTTTTCTCTTCAGGCATCTATTGAAAACCGAGGTGGGGTCCTTCTTTACAGAATATCTTCAGGTAAATGAGACAATATTGATAAATAATGGTGTAATAAAGTTCAAGTTTCAATTTCAAGTTTTGTATTATTTGTCACATATAAGGTACATGTACATGACAGTGAAATGCTTGGTTCTGTATGACCCTCCTGAGATTGTGCTTCATACAGTAAAAATGAAAAGAATAAAGACCAAACACTATACAAAATATACAATATACAAAACTAAAGTACAAAATGCAAACAAAATGCAAAAATTACAGATGTAGTGCAAATCTTTTAGTAATAAATAGATCAAATAGATAAAATATAGTGTAGTGTTGTAGTATATTACTTACCCGTTAGCTGCTGCATTTACATTTACATTTTGTCATTTAGCTGACGCTTTTATCCAAAGCGACTTACAAGCTGCTGCAACTATACAAGCAGCAGAACACATCAGGTACCTACAGTATATATTAGGCGATATGTAATATAGTACGGCCACTATTTGCAGTGCTTGTGATGATTTAACAATACCTTCAATGTCATTTGTAATAATATTCATTTGAATCCTGGTGTCTTACAGAATCAGCTGCTGACAAAGGGCATGGTCATCCTACGGGACAAAATAAGGTTCTACGAAGGTACGCTTGTTGAGACACAGAATCAGAAAGTGTCAGAAGTGAGATAAAAACTCCACCTGAACCTGTATGTTTCTGTATGCTCCTCCTCCTCTGCGGTCCTTACAGGCCAGAAGTTACTGGACTCGCTGGCGGAAACCTGGGACTTCTTCCTTTGCGATGTTCTCTCAATGCTGCAGGCTATCTTTCACCCAATTCAGGTAGCGCTCTGCTCGACTAACCACTCTCTGTGTTTTTGTCTGGCCAACCTGCATTATTCAACCTCAGAATTAAAATAAAGAAAGAAACCATACAGGAATCTGTCTGGGCAACATCGGTGCAGAGTTTCACCGTACATGCTGACACACATGGTGCACAAACAATATAACCTCACATTCAGCGCATTAGGTACAGCACCAGACACACGATAGAGACATATCACTCGACATATTCCTTCACTGCCATGTACATCAATATTTCAGTAGCGTGGCATCAGTGCTGCTGCAGCCGTGAGGTATATTATGTGTCCTGCGTGGCCCAAGCAGAGTCCATGCTCCTTCCTCGCCGCAAGGTATCTTTCATTTTCTTTCATTTTTAATAGCTGTATCTCTCCCTCCTCATCTCTCCCTCCTCATCCCTCCCTCTTCCTCCCTCCTCATCCCTCCCTCCTCGTCTCTCCCTCTTCGTCCCTCCTCATCCCTCCCTCCTCGTCTCTCCTCGTCTCTCCCTCTTCGTCCCTCCTCATCCCTCCCTCCTCCTCCCATCTCTGTCCAGGGGAAGGAGCCCTCTGTCAGACAGCTGGCTCTGCTTCACTTCCGCAACACCATCGTCCTGAGTGTGAAGCTGGAGGACGCCTTGTCTCGGCCGCGGGCTCGTGTCCCGCCTTCCATCACTCAGATGCTGCTCATCCTACAGGTACATATGTATATATATACAAGTATGTGTGTACATGCACACACACACACATGTAGGACGCTTGCTTGATATATACAAATGTGTGTACGTACACACACACACACACACACATATACTGTATAGGATGCTTGCTTGACAAGTATGTGTGCGCGGAGCCGCGGACACACACATGTAGGATGCGCGCATGTTCATTCGCTCGCTCACTCACTCACTCACTCACTCATGGTAAATGTTAAATGGACTGCATTTATATAGCGCTTTACAACTTATACCTCACATTCACCCATTCACTCACACACCGACGGCGGAGGCAACCATGCAAGGTGCCAACCTGCTCAGCGGGAGCAGTTAGGGGGTTGCTCAAGGACACTTCGACACACTGCCGGGAGGAGCCGGAATCAAACCAGGAACCTTTTTGATTGACCAGACGACAACTCTACCTCCTGAGCCACTGTCGCCCCCACTCACTCACTCACTCACTCACTCACTCACTCATCTAGCTTGTTTGGTCACTCATTCACTCACGGTTTCCTCTGTGTGTGTAGGGGGTCCATGAGTCTCGGGGTGTGAATGAGGAATATTTGAGACTGGAGTCACTGGTTCAGAAGGTGGTGTCTCCCTACCTGGGCACCCATGGCCTCTGCTCTGGAGGCAGCAGCGAGGCCCACTGCTGTGTTCTGGGTAAGACATGAACCGTACGATGTCCTGTTGTCCCATGACGTTTAAACAGTGCCACAACCTTTATTTAACCAGGCAGGTCAATGGAAATAAATCAGATGTATATACAGAGTTGTAGTATAATAAATAAAGACAGTATGACTACTACTGGCCAGCAGCGTACTAGTAACAGTAGAATATGTACAGATAGAAATATAGTAAAGGACTATGTGCAGGTAAGTAGAGACAGGTGAGGATAGGTATATATGCAGTGAGAATAAATATATATATATGGTATATACAGCATTATTGTACAGACAGACTCATTTGTTTACATTTACATTTCATATTCACCGTGTAAATTTGTATGTTTGTTGTGTTCAAGATAAATAAAGATCAAATCAAATAGAGTACAAACTTAATACTTTTGTCTTTTCTCCTTCCCCCGCCTCGCTGGTGTCTTGCAGAGAAGCGTTTACAGTGGTGCTGGCCCAAGCCCGTGGACCAGTCGTCTAAGAACCCGGTGGTTCGCTCCAAGAGCTACAACATCCCTCTGCTGCTCACCCCGGTGGCAGAGTACGACCCGGACGCCAGCTCCGTGGGCAGCGGAGGGATCCGGCGGCACTCCGCCTGCGAGATCATATCCTGTCTGGAGGAGCAGGGACTAGCCTACGCCGACCTGGCCTCCGGATCCGACCTGTCCACCTCGTCCTCCAACAGGCTTTGTGTGGGCCCTCAGTTCAATGGTAAAAGCGACCATTTTTAATAGTAATGCTCAGATTAAGTCACCTGCACCTTTGTTTACACCGTTTATTTTTCTCATATTCTTATATTCAGATCAAATTTTATATTTTGATTGATAAAAATTATATAATCAAATATATAAAAAATTATATTGTTTACACTGTTTTTTTTCTTCTTATATTTTCATATTCAGATCTAATTGTATTGCCTATATTTATGTATTTCTACTATTACCCTGCCCATACCTGTATTGCATTTTGTTTTCATTTTGTACTTTAGTTTGTATATTGCATATTATTTTGTATAGTGTTTGGTCTTTATTCGTTTTACTTTTTTTACTGTATGAAGCACAATCTCAGGGGGCTCATGCAGAACCAAGCATTGCACTGTAATGTACATGTACCTTATATGATGTTACAAATAAAACAAAACTTGGCCTCTCTTTGACAGGTATGGTACAAGGAGGAGCCAGTGCCATGGACCTGCGTCCTCCCTCTCCCTCCCTCCACCCCCTCCGCTCATCAGGACCCCTCCACGGGACCGACGCCACCACCACACTGACGGACCTGAGCAAGGGGGTGTCCTCCACACCTCCGAGCAGATCCTCCAGCCCTGAAACCATAATCGGACAAGTATTAGACGCTGCAGACTCGGATTCGGACGGCATATTTATTGATTTTCCACCCCGCTCCTCCGAGTCCATGGGATACGGCCGGGAGAGCAGGCAGAGCACTGTTTAGTCAAGTCATTTAACTTTTGGGGATGTACGTTAAGGTGATCTTAAAACTGTGTTTGGTGAGGGGTAACAGTGTCCTTAGTAAAGTTCAGATTCCATAACTAGCTAAGTGCACTCCATACCTCACTCTTGCGAGATGCCTCTCTTTGGTCGGCGTTCATATAGACCACTGCACTTCCGCGTTAGATGGAGCTTGTGAGGGGAGGGGGGAAAGAGAGGGGATACAATTAATGAATGGTGATTAGAGCCTTAGCTAGCTGTAGCTACAACCACTTACGTCAAGGCTCTAATCAATCAACATTAATTCATTGTATTGCACTCCCTCCGCTCTCTCCCATGAGCTAAAAAAACTGGTTGCAGTGGTCTATGGGGGAAAGAATGTCAACGTTGCTCACTTGTCTGATCTGAGGTCTGCCTCTTGGGGGTTTCACGTATTTCCTTTGTGTGTATTTATTCCAAGTCCCACGACAGATTTGTATTTATTATTTTGTATTATTTTTTACCCTGTTGTGTCTATTGATGTTGAATATCGAACACATCCACACGGCGTTCCATTCTAAATATGGTACCATGTCTTATAAAAAAGAAAAAGTGGACCTTTGAATTGTTTTCATCTACAGTGCTCATCAAAGTTTAATACAAAAGTATCTTTTTTAGAGCAAACATGAATGTGATTACATTTGCTTCATCTGCTTGTCCGTATTAGGCTTACTATAACAGGAGTTTACTTACTCTTCAACATACTAAATTTAATACTGATGATTTGTACTATTTGATTGTTTACATTTACATTTGATTTGACAAAGACATTTTTTTTAATTTAATGTTGTCACATGCACTGTATTTTGAAATGCCATTACCATGTACATAAACGTGTGTTGTCATTTTTCTAGGACAGCTAGAAATAGTGAAGTGAGCCTTTAACTTAAACTGAATTGTGATTTTGATAAGGGCTTTTTAACTGAAGCTTTTTCCAATGATGTTTTTATCTCGAATGTTTTGTACTTTTTTGGACAATCTGATATCTATGATGTTTTTATTTAACTTTCATTAATTTGTTATACTAGATCAATAACATTTAAATAAATAAATTTGAATAGCATGTAATGGATGCTCTCTTTATTTCTCTCTATCCATCTCCTCCCCTTCTCTCTAGTTTAGAAATCTGCAGCGAAAAGGCTGACATATAAGCCAAATGTACAAGGATCCTTCTGTTACAACCAATCGTTGTGAAGGAGGGGAGGATCTAAAACTGCTGCAGCCGGAAGATAAACAATACTCAGTGAAAGCTCCGTTAAACCAGCCACAGTGTTATGTCTAATACTTTCCTATGCCTTTCAAAATAAAAGTCACTCGCGGGTGTCAATTTTGTCTAACGGGCCAAAACAAATATTGGACCGGAAGTGACTACACGCTATTATCGGTAGCTTCACGCAGTCAAATAGCAAAGGCTGGTGCTCCTCGTTACCTTGTTAAACCATACAGTGACATGTCTTGACGTTTAATTTAATCGTCGATAGCCAATCATTTCGTTTACAGACTTGTCTTGGAAGATTCGGCACATCCCGTCAGCGTGGTAAGAAGTGTTATAACGTTACATTATGGTTTGGCTGGGCAGCTAACTGACGTTAGCCTAGAATGATGAAGCATCCATGGTGCTGCTTCCATACGTTAATGTTAGCTAAAGTAAGGTTCACAACATGTCGGTGACGCTGCCTCGCCGCACATATTACAAGATCTAACGCCACGAGGCCTCTCGAGTTCGTCTCAGTACTTATTATCGATGATGTACAACTAACGCAATAAGGCTTATTGTGGTATGGCTCGAGTCGTATGTATGTCATATGATATGTGGTAGACTTGATTGATTGAATGGGTACAATACAGCTCAATACACAATTGTTAAGGGGATGCAGACCAGAGAAAAAAGACTGTCGTCTTGTTTACATCAGGGTCCCCCATTTTCAATTCATCATAACAGACATACACGACATACAGAGACAGTACTGCTACATCTATACATTTATGACATACCAGATTTGCAAATACAGTACCGTTTGTGATATAAAAAGTCTAAAAAAGAGAGTATATACATTTGACATAGAAGCTGTACATTGGAGGTGGTTGGGTAGGTGGGGTGGGTGGGAGAAACTGTACAAGCAAAACTGTACATTGGAATATTGACGAAACATACTTGGTTCCAAGAGGAGGGTCTCGTTAGGTGATTTACTGTACATTGGAGGGGGTTGGGGTAGGACATTTACAGGGGCCAGTTTCGAATTGCAGTCTCCCGTAGGTGTTCTTTGAGAGTGGTTTTGAAAGTGGGTAGTGATTCACATTCCTTACATAATTGATGTGATTATATGTGTTCTCTATTGGTATGCTGTCTTCTACTGAACATGTTTCTGAGAACAAGTTGGCTTTTGTTTTCAGGCTGCTCCCCCTCAGGTTCTCAGGGTGTGCGTGTAGACATTTGGTGTCTGCAAGTCCTGTAGATGAAAATGTCCCTGGCACAGCGAGTCCTCCTCTCCTGGATCTTCACCCTCATCTTCCTCATCATGCTGGTCCTCAAGCTGGATTCCAAGATCCAGTGGAACTGGTTCCTCATCTTCCTTCCCGTGTGGACTTTTGACACCATCCTCATTCTCATCCTGGTGGTGAAGATGGCGGGCCGATGTAAGCCTGGGTACGACCCGCGGGAAGGTCAGCAGCACCTGAGGAGGAGGATATGGTACCTGATGGCCTTGCTGCTGAAGCTGGGCTTCTGTCTGACACTGTGCGCCCGTCTGGAGAAGCTCCTGGACATTTGGCTCAGTGTGGTCTTTGTTCCACTCTGGGCTCTGCTGGTCGGGGCGTTGGTAGAACTGGGATACAACGTGTTTCACTACAGGAGGGATTGAACTGGATCCGACTGCTATTGGTCTATTAGAGTCTAAAGGCTACTATCTGTCTCATTCCCACAAGGTGAATTGAAGGTGTGAGACGAAGAATCTTGACTCTGCAAGAGAAAGAACTTTTTAATGCACACGCTTCTTGCTGCAGGAGGGATAGACCTTTTCTAACTCGACATTATATGCATTCTAGGCCCCTCTGTATTTCCTGTTGCAAGTGTTTACTACGGTTGCCGACAGGAAATAAAAGGGGGCCAAAGCTGTTCCCCTAGCAACGGAACAGCAACAGGATACTTCTGAAAAGGTCTATAGCATTGTGCAATAATGTTGGGACTTGGGTTGAATGAAAGATTTCCTAATTCCTTTACGATTTGTCATGGACAAGCTTATCATAGCCTACCTGTTTAATGAGGCACTGAAAGGAACATGGTTTTCGGACTAGGCCCTATCCTACCATGTGTGATTTTAACTTTATAAAAGCATTACAGATGACTGCTCTGGCCTATTCATATGCTCATCCATGACCATGTACGTGTCCAGGATTGCATTCTGAGCTTGTAAGAAACAGGATGATAATCAGTATCTCGATGCATGAAATAATCACCCATAACGCAACTAATTAAGTTTTAGAACTCACATACGCCATTGTGAAATGTAGAATCCCCCATTACAGCTGACTCTGAAACCTGACCCCGGCTGACCCTAAACCTTATATTAACTGCATTAAAGAATTGTATCCACGGATCAGCAGGTCTTGTGTGCCATTGACCATGGTAACAGGGTGGGAACCAAACCTGAGCCTGACACAAGAGTAAAATGGCCACCAGGTGAATATGGTCAATTGAAGCATATGGTGTATGGTCATGAAATTACGGTTAAGGGAATTGCTCAACATAACTGTATTCTACTTATTATTTTTGTGAAGGTTTACGGAAGCTGAATTAATTTGTTACTGGAATACTGTACTGTTGCTATATTCATATGTGGTGTTAATTATACCCATGGGTAATTTCAGCGTGACTGGGCCAGAGATGGATCAGAATGTCTTCTCTCAGACCAGTTGAGCGTTTATTGTGGAATACCCTCCCGTCACTGACACGATTTGACAGCAAATATACAACTACCATAATAACCCACTTAGTGATCCATGAAACCTCCTTTGCACTACTGTATGTAAATATGTATTTGTGTGCCTGCAATTCGTGTCCTTATGTGCATTATGTAAATAAAGAGTTTACGTCCTTGGAATGAAGTTGGAGTGATCTTAACATCTGATTAGCAGTAGAGGACCAAATTACAGAACAAACACAAACTTGTTGCACTGGCAGCTAATCCACATTATTCTATTACATAATCGTCTGAGACGATATCTACATTGCCATCAGTCTCCAGTTCCACCCAGTCACCAGGGTGTGCCTCAAGGCTCTGTGCATGGCCCCATCCTCTTCATTTACATTGAAGTTTCTACATCTACATACTCCCCCTTGGCCAAATGATCCGTTACCATGGTCTGAGCTTTCACTCCTATGCTGTTGACAGACAAACAGCTGTATCTCATCACCACCATCTGCTCGTACCCCCCTCAGTCCCTTGTCAACTGCCTACATGGAATAAAACTCTGGATGTCATCAAACCTCAAGCTCAACATCAACAAGACAGAGCTCATGGTTGTGGTTCCCAATGTGCTGCTCCAGAAGGTTAGAGATCTACTGGACGTGGATGGCTGCTCCATCTCGAAGTCTGAAACCTGGATGTATTCTACACTCTCCTTTTAGTCTCACATCAAGTCGGTCACAAAAACCACATTCTTTCACCTCAAAAACATCTCCAGACTCCGGTCTTCACTCACTGACTCGGTGGCAGAGACCCTCATCCATGCCTTCATCACCTCCCACCTTGACTACTGTAATGTAGCCCTGTCTGGTTACCCAGCAACACCCTGGACAGACTCCTTGACTACTGTAATGGAGTCCTGTCTGGTTACCCAGCAACACCCTGGACAGGCTCCTTGACTACTGTAATGGAGTCCTGTCTGGAGTATCCAGCAACAGCCTGGACAGATTCCAGTATGTGCTGAACTCGGCTGCAGAGTTCTCCTGCATGAGCTCTGGCAGCACATCACCCCCACCCTCATCTACCTCCACTGGCTCCTGGTTAAGTCCTGTATCTCATAAGATACTCATCCTTACCTACAAATCCCTCCATGCCCCCAGTTCGTATCCGACCACCTCCACGCCCCCCAGTACCTATCTGGCCTCCTCCATCCCTACACCCCCCCAGGGGCTGCGATCCTCATAGATCTGCTCTCCACCCCCCCACACACCAGTTTACAAACTTTTGGGGGCAGAGCCTTCAGCATGGCGCTCCCCACCCTCTGGATCTCTCCCAGCTGAGATCCGCTCTGCCACATCCTTACTCATTTAAGACGGCCCTGAAAACCCACCTGTTCACAAAGGCCTATGACCTCAAGTAATTTCCCTATCCTTTGTTATTACTATTTATTTAGCTCATGCCTCGTCTTTTCTGTTGCTTTGTAAAGCGTCCTTGGGTTTCTTGAAAGGTGCTGTATAAATCCAAGCTATTATTATTGGTATATGTTTATCTACAAAGTGCTCCTAAATGACCAATTTATATTACTTGACTACGAGATTTCAGGAGTTTATCAGGAGTTCATCAAACCTGCTCTCAGGATTGGATTATACTATTATTTTCCTTAGGTCAATTTCAAATTCCGAAAGACTGCTTTTAGATTTTGTGCTCCGGACTCATGGAATAACCTACAAGGCACTTTGAATATCGACTCCCTGGTGACATTCGAACATTTTGTTGGAACGTAATCGTTATAACCAATGTTAATATTTGTCCGTTTTATAAAAATGTCTGCCCATTGTAATGTCGGCATTATTGAAAATGAGGGTCCACCCTCAATAATCTCTGAGATCTAAATAAAGGTTGAATGAATGAAATATCATTGCAAACATCTTGGTAACCAAATGGGTGATTGTAATCAAACAGGTGAATGTCATTACATGTCAACCATGGCCAATGAGCTGTGCTCATCGCATTGCAGAGGGTACATCGAGGAAAGTCACCAAAGTTGTCACTCGTCATATTGAACATTGCAGTAAGACACATTTGCAGTTACAATTTGGGGCGTATTTCCATCGAACACTCCACCAGTGCAATCTGAGCATGCTCTATATACCCTCATCTCCTATTGGATGGCTGACTGGTGACTTAGCCTAGTCAGGTTTTAAGCTGTGGGTATCAAACAGGAGGAAACATTTCATGCAAAGTATTCTGTATGACAAATAAAGAAACTTGAACTTGAGGAAAGACTAAACTTCAGAACTGACATTATTTTACTGTCTATTCATTACAGGTTTTTAAACTGTGGGTATCAAACAGGAAGAACGACTGTAAACGGTCATTCAGAACTGCACTATTGCTTTATTTTGCTTTTATTACGGACCTATTTTGAAATTGATCAAACTATAAACAGAGGCGTATTGGGATGTTAGATCCTAATGTGAAGAACTACATGATTTAATGTTCTATTTTGATGCTCGTTTTATACTTATTTTACATCTGCACTTCATGCATTGCTCTTGATATGCCAATTTGTGCTCATTTTATGCCAGTCTTTTTTTTGCTACTGTGAAGCACTTTGAGCTGCAATTCTTGTATGAAAATAAAGTTTATTATTATTATAAGCCTTGCATATTGGTAGGAAATGCATTCAAGAGAATACCATTAACAGCGAGTGCGAAAGAGACATTAACGTTAGCCACAACAACCAGGCACCAAATTCAATAATACGAACCATTTATTGACAGGTTCCGATCAGAGTATAAATCACACTACCAAGTCTTATCTTAGGAAATAAAATGTATTTACAACAGAATTCTCACATACGTTGGTTTCAAATAAAAACAGACAGTAAATGATATAAATAAGTTCTATGGAAAATAAAACTCGTCTTACAAAAAATATATGCAATTTCTGTATACATTTTCTCACATAGGTGCTAATACATCTATACTGTACAGGTTTAAGTACATACCGTTATCATTTACAGCCCTGTGAGTCAAACAAATAAAAAAACCAGTCTGAAAACAACCACTTAATCCAATTGTCTTTAAGCGTTAAAGTCAAATTATGAACCAGATAAACGAAAGCAAATATGAGTGAAGAGAAGATCCCGTTTAGATATTTCATGACTTTTCCAAATGATGAATCAGGGGTTAATTGTCCTCGGCGCAGGGAGGGGGATGGTTGTTTTCAGATTGGCTAGTCGAGTACCTAAAATAGGAGCTTTAAGAGCGTTGCTAAGTAGTACACAGGCACTGACACAAGGGTCACATAACAGATTTTATATAGAGCCTACGTACATTCGCTAACAAACGTGAAGTGAGCTACTTACCGTAGCTTACATTCTTACCCGGGGCCCTGTTCAAATACCTGGGGAGCGCGTCCTTGTCTCTTTTCAGAGCATCGCCTATTAGTTAAACAGCTGTGTTTTTGTTCTTAAGCAAAGTAACGGAATGCATCTGTATTTCGATGGGTTGTTTAAGAAAAAATAAAAACGGTAACATTTTGAAGGATGCATTTTCAGAATATTTGAACGGAGCCTCTGCGTAAGTTGTACAGTAGAAAGACTATATATCTAGACATTCATATCAAGAAGTCCTTCTGTGTTTGTGGTGTGTGTGGCTTCAGAGGGTGTTTCACAGAAAGCTGCCGAGTGTCCTGTACAGGCAGCGTGGGTTTAGTCTGCGCCGTGTCCTTTACTTTTGGTCCTTTGGGGGACGCTATTGTCCTGCCGTCAGACCCGGGCTTAGAAGAGGCGGTGCCTCGAGAGTCACTGTGGTGCTGGGTCTTAGGCCTACTGTCCGTGAAGGAGGGGGGCAGGGGTTGGTGAGCGTCCATTGGCTTAAAAAGGTCAAAGGTGATGAGCGTCCGTGGGGGCTTATGTTCCTGGGCCGGCGTTGATTTCTTCCGCTCCTCCTTGTGGCTGACGTCTCTCTCGCGCTTCCCGTCCTTCTTCGCATGGGCAGAGGAGGAGACGTGCTTCGGGGGGACGACCTTCCCCTCCTCCCGTCCTGACTTGGCTTGTTGCTGCGACGCCTGCATGGACGAAGGGTTGCTCTCCTTTCCCTCCCTGTGTCCACTCTTCTCTTTCTTCCCATGCGATGGCTTATGTCTGTGAGCGCTCGCCTCTCTAGTCTCCTCTCTGTCCGGCCTCACGTGGGAAGGCGTCTGCGCGCCGCTGCTTCTATCCTTCTCGTGCTCCTTCTCTCTCTTGAGCGGAGGTTGTTGCGTCTTGGAGGCTCCGTCAGACTCCCTCACCCCCCTCTCCTCCCTGTGAGCGGCTGGAGTTTTACTGCCCTCCCTCGGCCTCTCCTCGTCCTCCTTCTTCCTCACCAGTGGCGACGGCTGCGTCGACGAACTGCCCTCTCTCCCGCTCTCCGCCTTTGCTTTCTCCCTCTCCTTCATCCTGTCCCTGTCCTTATCCCGGTCTCTCCCCCTGTCCTTCTTGTCCCTGTCCCTCTCCTTCCCCCTGTCCTTGTCCTTCTCCCTCTCTTTCCCCTTTTCCTTGTCGTCCTTCTCTCGGTCCTTCCCCCGTCCCTTCTCCCTCTCCTTCTTGATTGGCAGCGGCGTAGAAACTGCCGTATTGCCATCTTTAACCCTCTCTCTCTCTTTCAGACAGTCGCCCGGTGGACTAGTTTTCTGCTGCTGCTTCTCTTTCTCCTTCAGACCGTCGCCCGGTGGAGTGGTCTTCTGCTGCTTCTCTTTCTCCTTCAGACCGTCGCCCGGTGGAGTGGTCTTCTGCTGCTTCTCTTTCTCCTTCTCCTTCAGACTGTCACCTGGCAGAGTGGTCTTCTGCTGAATCTCTTTCTCTTTCTCATTCAGACTGTCACCTGGCAGAGTGGTCTTCTGCTGAATCTCTTTCTCTTTCTCCTTCAGACTGTCATCTGGCAGAGTGGTCTTCTGCTGATTCTCTTTCTCCTTCAGACTGTCACCTGGCGGAGTGGTCTTCTGCTGATTCTCTTTCTCCTTCAGACTGTCACCTGGCGGAGTGGTCTTGTGCTGATTCTCTTTCTCCTTCAGACTGTCACCTGGCGGAGTGGTCTTCTGCTGATTCTCTTTCTCCTTCAGACTGTCACCTGGCGGAGTGGTCTTGTGCTGATTCTCCTTCTCCTTCAGACTGTCACCTGGCGGAGTGGTCTTCTGCTGATTCTCTTTCTCCTCCTTCAGACTGTCACCTGGCGGAGTGGTCTTCTGCTGCTTCTCTTTCTCCTTCAGACCGTCGCCCGGTGGAGTGGTCTTCTGCTGCTTCTCTTTCAGACCGTCGCCCGGCGGAGTGGGCTTCTGCTTCTTCTCTTTCAGACCCTCAACTGGCAGAGTAGTCTTCTGCTGCTGCTTCTCTTTCAGACAGTCGCCCAGTGGAGTCGTCTTCTGCTGCTTCTCTTTCAGACGGTCGCCCAGTGGAGTCGTCTTCTGCTGCTGCTTCTCTTTCAGACGGTCGCCCAGTGGAGTCGTCTTCTGCTGCTGCTTCTCTTTCAGACGGTCGCCCAGTGGAGTCGTCTTCTGCTGCCTCTCTTTCAGACGGTCGCCCAGTGGAGTCGTCTTCTGCTGCTGCTTCTCTTTCAGACGGTCGCCCAGTGGAGTGGTCTGCTGCTGCTTCTCTTTCAGACGGTCACCCAGTGGAGTGGTCTTCTGCTGCTGCTTCTCTTTCAGACGGTCGCCCAGTGGAGTGGTCTTCTGCTGCTTCTCTTTCAGACGGTCGCCCAGTGGAGTGGTCTTCTGCTGCTGCTGCTTCTCTTTCAGACGGTCGCCCAGTGGAGTGGTCTTCTGCTGCCTCTCTTTCTCCCTCAGACCGTCACCTGGCAGAGTGGGCTTCTGACGCTTCTCTTCTTCCACATCGCTCTCTCTCCTAATCTGCTGCAGTGCCCTGGAGGGTGTGCCGCTTTCTCTAGCCCCTTCGCGCTCGCCCCTCTGTGGAGTCCGATAGATGTCTGCAGTGCAGTCTCCTCTGTCCTTCCCCTCCACGGGCCCCGTCAGGGTGTCTGTTGGGACCGGTGTACCTCCGTCTCTCTCACGTTTAATCCAAGGCACCGACTCTGTAGGCGAGGAGTCCGACTCTGACTCTGTCTCAGTCTCCATTCTCCCCTCCATCTCTTCTTCCTTCTCTGACTCCATCTCCTCTTCCTTCTCCGATTCCATCTCCTCTTCCTCCTCTTTGCAAACCCGAGTCGGTCCTTGCGAGGACAACCCCTCCCCTTCCTCTTCGCTCTCGGCCTCCACCTTAATCGGCGTCCATGTGAGAGTATCACACCTTTTAGTTCCCTCTTCCTCCTCCATGCTATCATCCTCCTCCTCCTCTATAATTTGAAGTAGCGTCTGCGGAGGTGTACAGGCTTCCTCCTCTTCCTTCACCACCTCCTCCTCGTCCTCCTGCTCTCCCTGGTGGTACTGTCGGAGACGGATGTGCCAGGCCAGGCTGCAGACGGCGGAAACGGTCTTGAACTGGTGGACCACGCCCCGGGGGATGAAGTAGATGTCGTCGTGGTAGAGTTGGATGCGGGCGTAGCGGATCCCTTCCCTGCGGAGCTGGTTCAGCTTGGCGTCGTCAATCCACTGTACACACTGCGGGGGAACAGAGGGGATCACAGTCACTTAACACATTCCCTGCCACGCTTATATCCATCAATGTTTGATCACTGCCACCAGTCTAAGCCTATGGAGATGTTTACCTTCTTTGCAGGGCTATAACTTTTTAAATTGTATTGCTAAATTGACATTACTATGGCCCATTCAACATCGATTATCTATCGTTCAGGATGTAGGAACGTTTTACTTTTTCATTCACAGGTTCATACGAAAATACAGTCTAGAACAGCGGTTCTCAACAGGGGTTCCGCGGCACCCTAGGGTGCCGCAGAGAGCTGCCAGGGGTGCCTTGAGATTTATTTAAAAAAAAGAAATGTATCACTAAAGTGCTATCTGTTGCAGCTGCACTGTTTTCCATGAAAATACCATATTTGGATAAGTTTGACAATTTCTCAAAATCTGAAAATCATTATTTAATAAAACACAGAAAAGGATCACCTTGGATAAAAAAAAACTTTACAGACAACATTGAGACAAAGCTTCCTGACACATTTCCATCCAAACTCTTGGAAGAACTCATTGAAATCTCATCTGATACCACCTGGAGAGCTAGTTTCAGAGTGTGGTGCTGAGTACCAAGTATCTCATGATGCAGCAGTTAAGGTGTTGATACCATTCAGCACCACATATCTGTGTGAAGCTGGCTTTTCATCCATGACAGCTCTGAAAACAAAATATAGGGCCAAGTTGAGCCTTGAGGATGACATGCGTGTTGCCAAAGATCTCTCCACGTATTGACGGTATTATTAGCCAGCAGCAGCAGACCTCGCATTGAGCTAGAAATGTCCACTGAGTGAACAAGTGCTTATTTTCTGTATTTATTTATATTTTTTGAGAAATGGTAATTTGGTGATCCTTTTCTGTATTTAAAAAAATACATGATTTTCTGTTTTTGAGAAATGGTCAAACTTATCCAAATATGCTATTTTTATGGAAAAGTGTGCCGCTGCAACAGATAGCACTTTAGTGATCCTTTTCTGTATTTAAAAAAAAATACATGATTTTCAGTTTTTGAGAAATGGTCACACTTATCCAAATATGCTATTTTTATGGAAAAGTGTGCCGCTGCAACAGATAGCACTTTAGTGATAATTTTCTGTAAAAAAATATGCTATTTGATTTACTACTACAAGCAGTGTAATGTCAACCGTACTAAGCCATTTAGACCTGAAACACCCGTTAATAATGCATTATATAGCCTGCATATACACACAAATGTGTTTCCCGGTTTCTTAAATAAACATTATTTTGAAAGCAAGCACTTTTGTCATCATTGTAGCAAAAAAGACAGGACCGGAAAAGTCTTTATCGTATGTAGGGGTGCCCTGGAATATTTTATTGAACACAGGGGTGCCTTGGCAGCAGAAAGGTTGAGAACCCCTGGTCTAGAATATAAATATGTTTTTATCGTTTTCTGCAGTAATTCCTAGAACGTGAGATATAGGCATAAATGCATATCGCTGCTGTCGGGACAAAACCTCATAACTCCATTTTTTGAATATTTTTTTTATTATATAAATCAACTCAGTAGATCATCCTCCATATGTGTGTGTGGGTTTTACAAAGTTTAAACAATGGGAAAGCATTAAACCGATCATCTGTCTAAACCTCCTAACTCTATTCACCCTCAAATCTGTGTTAGTTTTTTTCATCTGCTGAAAAGTTGGGTTTTTGTCCCGACAGCAGCGATATGTAGATTATCAAATGCCGTTTGTTGGCGTTACACGCTATATTAAAAATTTCAACTGTACATGATCCTAAACGTTATGACTGATCATGTGCGGGTGAACGGGGGGAGGGGGTGGGGTAGTTTATAATTCCGTGATCATCGGTAAATGCTTTATGTAGTATGGGTGATATTGATCAGAGCAGTTTGCATGGATAATAATAAACAAACGCGCTGAAAATTACGTCAGCGTCCTCTTACCGTTGGCCGGTGAGACTGGAGCAAAAAGATCCCACTTATTTGACGCCGATCGAGTCCATCCATTTCCGGTTTGTATAATAATAATACACGCCCAAATCATGTCGATTATTGAGTTATGGCAGCGATCCATATACACGGTGTGTGGCTAGAGTCCCGCAACAATATGCGAGTGCCGGACACATTTCAGAGACGCACCGAGGTCGACTCGTCCAGTCGACCATTTCCGGTTTGGCAACTCGCCGATCATCCACCAGGGGGCAGTATTGAAGCGTTGCAGAGTTGTGCCGAGTCCCACTGCATCAGACCAGGCTCCGTGAGGGAATTATGAATAACATGGCGAAGAAATGAAATATGATCTCAATAACGTCGTACGCCGTGGAATGGCAGAATTAGCATGAACTTGAATCATGTTGTACGACGTTTTTGGCGCAGGATGTGTTAATATTAACAACAGGGTTCCCACTATAAAGGGTTCTGTATCATAGTGGATCCGCTCGGCGTCACTCATGCACTATCTCGCATACGTGCACGCGCACTGAATAAAATTCCACAATGTGCCTTTATCCCAGTATTCGTCTGACCACACCCCTCGTTAGCTTACCTACATAAGCAGGTGTGTGGTCACCTGCTCTCCTCCTTTTTCGCTTTCACCACAAGGCGTGCCTCGGTAGATCCCCACTTGACGTGATGTGATAGTAGGAGAAGAGTTGGAAAACAAGAGATACGTTGACATCATATCTTTATTTTCTCTCTCACTATATTCGAGAAAATACGGCGATATTGTCTTCGTACTGGAGTGTCTGGAAGATGATCATTCTAAAAAACCTCCACCGGTTTTCGTATTGGGAGTTCGCGCCGCTACATGCCTTCCAACTGCAGTCCTTGCTGTGGCTGGTTGCGGTAAAAGCACAGCTGGACTGTAGGACGCGCCGCTGTTGTGAGAAGCGGTGGGTTCCAGGTTGGTGAGTAATGTTTTGCTTGCGAGCTCCACTTGTCTGTTAGTGCTATGGGGGCTAGCTGACAATGTTTACGAACGCCGGCCCCAGATTAGGGTCTTTTGTTCAGCCTCTTAGGCAACGGCGGAAGACCTTGTATAGTTAACTAGTGGGCCACGACCAATAACACTGGTGATCGCTGTGTTTTCTGGACGAGTGGATGTTTCTCTGTCACCGTGAGGCCCCGTCTTTCATATACAAATGAGTATTCCCTCACGAGGAAATATGGGCATGGATGTTCGTTAGCGGAAGATCTGTGTTCAAGTCAGCTACAGCCCAGATGGGAATTGTGCTGGCTCCGTCGGGTGTTGGTAAAATCACCGTTGTAAACTGTGTTAACATCTTGTTTCTCTTTTCTCTTAAAAAGTGAGGAGGGTTTCAGAACGGCGGCCTGTCTGAGTGTCTTGTTGTATCGTTGTGTACGAGTTCCGGTGGTAGCTAATTAGCTTGCGTGCTAGTTGTGGCCTACTGTGTTAGCCAGTCAGCTGTTAGCTGCGGCGCTAGCTCGCTGTGTTTACCAAGCCTGTTGTGCTAGGCTAGGTAACGTTAGCTTGCTGCTATCGGCCGAGAGCGGCCGTTGGCTTAATGCTACACTGTTGAACGTGCTGTGACGATAACATGTTTTTAACACTCTTGACTACGACGTCATCTTTGACAGAGGATGTTCGCCGAACCTGCCCTGAGCCAGGCCGGCGAGGACTGCGTCAACAAGGAGCACCGTAGCGGCGGGTTGGAGCAGCGAGCTGCCCGTGTCGTCAAACACAGGAGGCTGTGTTTACTTCGGTGCCATGTTAGAGACTGCAAATTGCTTGATCTGCGCTCCTGGTAGGCAAGGTCCTGACCAGACCTTGAACACTTCTTCTTGCTTTCCCTTCTAAATGTTTTGTAAATAACGATGTATCACAAAACGAGTGTTGCTGCACTACATTTAGGATACGATGCGAGTTATGTGTGAATTGTCTTGTCACTGGTATTTAGCTTCTCCATGCAAATCGGGTTGTTTGTTACAGATGTGAAAATGATCTGGTTTGTTGTGTTGAGAAACATCATGTGTGTTTATGTACTGTGTACTCACAACTAAGGGGGTTAAACTAACCTATAAAGCTATGCTTAGTGACATGAGTAAAGAATGATTCTTTTCTCAGCCTGTAATGACAATGAACAGTGTGTTCACATATTAACAGGTTTACCTGTTTAACTGGCCGTATTAAGGGTAAAGTAGGAGGGTTGTGTTTCCGCCCGGTTTCTCTGGGGACTTCTTCATCCTCCTCTCAGACATGTTGTTACACTATATTGTGTCACTGTGTGGTAGGGATACGATGTAACCCTTAGCTTGATTGCTGAGGTTGTGCTAAAACTGCTTGAGGAACTTTATTTTCCTAAAAGAAAAGATTGTTTGGTCGCTTTTCGTGTGTGCTTAGCAAGGCCTGTGGCCGATACTAATCGAGAATTATGTATTCTCTCATTATGAAAAACGGCGTTCCTCTGTAGAGTGTTTTTGCCATTTTTTGTAGGTGATAATGGGTTGTGTGTGTCGTGTGACCTACAACTGGGTTGGGCTGGCCACAGAAGCACATGTGTAAGTTTGGTACCGGGGCTCTTGGAGGGCCCTCTCTATTCTGTGTTTTTTCCTTAGTAAAAATCAGATAGCAGGTTAGCACATGCGCTGTGTGAAGCTGTTAGACGCTTCATGGAGCTGACTATGACTGCGTCACTTTTTTTTTGTCATTACATCGTATCATGGGTGTGGGGTCGTAAAGGGGTGAACTGGTAACCTTTCCTCCCCATTTTTTCTGTTGGTCAGGGGTAAACCCACCTGTCCTTTAAGGTTCCTGTCACGTTGCGGTTCGGCACGTTACAGGGTGAGGGGGGGGGGGGGGGGGGGAGGGAGTTTCCTGGTCCCACGCCCTGGAATATTGGGCGTGTGCACCGCAGAAATCCCCCCGCCATAGAGTACGTCACTGTGCGCGTCTCTCTTGGTAGGACTTCCGTGTGCTGTTCAGGTCCATATGATGGATCTGTTTCGGGGGGTGGTCAGGGCTCCTCCTCACGAAGCTCCTATTCGGGCCTTCTGTGAGTTGGGACTCTCCTTCCATGTGAGGGAGCCTCCTCAGTAGGGATGCACCGAAAATTCGGCTACCGAAAATGGTTAAAAAGGCTCTTTCGGCCGAAAGGGTTTTAGCACCGAAAATATATGACCGAAAGTCAAATAACGTGTTGTTGTGATGACGTCATCAAAACGCGACTACAGACATACCGGTAGCATGCGCAACATGTAACGTGAGCAGCTTGGCAGCTCTTCCTGCATTCTACAGCCTGTGATAACTAACTCCTCTTGGGAGTAGGGATGCCCCCCGAAACCCGGTTCTAAACTAAATTAGAAAAAACCGGAGTATTGATCAGCTCCGACGTTAACGGTACTGCTATCAGTAGTCTAGGAGCGGATTAGCTACGGAGCTAACAGTGTACCATCCATCTGCTACGCAACGGTGGCAGCAACAGTGGACACTGAGTAATGTTAACGTTATGACAAGTTCATACTACACTACACGTATAACGTTAACGTTACTCCGTTTAAATGAAGTGTTTAATTAGCAGCAATCTGTTGTTTAAACCGGAAATGGAAATGCGAGGACAGGAAGTCGTCATCAATCGTTGTAGTCTTTTAGTCTTAACAGTCTGGAATTAATGTATGCATTCAAAAGTGCTGAATAAATGTTTTATGGGCCCATAATAGTGATTATTAATATTATTTAAGTTAAGTTTAGCCATAATCATGTCTTTTGCCATAATCAGGTAGCTAAAAAAAAAAAAAAAAAAAATCATGTATATATTTATATTAATCATTTTCGGCCTTTCTGCATTCGGTTTTCGGCCAACTGTTTCCTATTTTCTGTATCGGTTTCGGCCAAGAATTTCCCATTCGGTGCATCCCTACTCCTCAGAGTACAGAGCCTCCTCCTCAGATTGATAAGGTGAGTGGAACCTCGAGAAGGAGTCCTACTCTATTGTGTGTGTATTCGATTCAATTCGATTATTGAGTGTGTATGGGTTCAGTGCCTCCTCCCCGGAGAGCCCTACAACCAAACTTTTACATGGCTCAAGGTGCAATATATTCTTTTCAATCTGTACAGCTCGCGTGGGAAGTCTCTCTGGGGATTTCCGTCTCCTCTCTATGGGAGGGTGGTGGAATGTAAAGATGTAAACAATTTTACCCCCGGCTGTGTAGACTGGGATACATACTGTTGGTGCTTCCTTCTTTTCTATTAAAAAGAGTTGGAGTTAGGAAGTTTCACACCCCTCTCGTCATTCCCCTGGGCGCCTTGGGGATTCAATGACAGGTCTAAATAGCCTGTTCATTGATGTGGTTGTGTCCCGACGCACGCATAGTGCTAGCTCGGGGTGTTCTGTAATCAGGCGACTGACTGGCACGCCTTGGTTGCTTGGGGTTAAAACGGCGTTTTTATAAAGCAACTGGGATGGAGGTTTTTCCTCTTCCGACGACCTGTTTTGGTTGTCGACGGATTCTCGTTCATATCTGGGGGATGATGACGGAATGGATCTGAACATATGTAGAGGGGTCTCACACCCTGGGGGTGGGCCACTGGGCGCGGTTCGCCCCGAACGTCTGGGTGGCGCCTTCTTTTCATGTTTAAGATCAACACGCATATCTGCCCCTTCTCCTGGAGTAGGCATGTCGGCGTGGTTAGGGCACAGGACTGGTTCTGGTCACGCTGGTCCGGATCAGTTAAACCCGTTGTCCGCCGGGGATGCAGATCTGCTGTTCTGGTACCCTGGGACTTGGGCTTTTTTCAGGGGGGAAAATGCCAGGTCGGTCCGGGTGTCACGGGGTTAAGCGCTATGGAGACCCTGGTTGGGTACATTTGTACTCAGCACTGTCGTAATGGCTTACGGCCATGCCAACCTGTACACGCTCGATCTCGTCAGATCTCGGCCACTACACAGGTTGGTCCTGGTTAGTACTTGGTTGGGAGACTGCGTGGGAATACCAAGTACGGTGTGCTTGGGGCTGGTTCTCAATTTTTTTCACTCCTCTCTCACGCATGGCGAAGAGGGGCCTGTTGGGGTGGTCTTTGACCTCCTCTGGTGACCCTGTGCTTCCCGTATCGCCGGGCCCGGTCCGAAGTAATGTTTCGTCGACCCGTATGCCTGGGATAACCCTTTTTTGAAAACTGAAACACTTGTACTGCGGTATAGCCTGTGTATACCCGCAGGTGTGTTTTGGAGTTTTTTTCTTGAGGGGTTATGGAACAACCACCGCATTGGGTAACGACAAGGTGGTTGATTCCCTGGTGTGTTGGAGCAGTGTCGACTCCCGGGTTACCCGGTTGAGGGTGCCCCTGCACGTTCATGACGTCTGCCAATCGTGTCAGCCTTCTCTGCCTCAACCCCTCTGGGTGGGTTTTTTTTTTAATGGAGGCTTGGTCATGCAACAACGCCAGCATACGCCCCTTCCGCCGGGGCGGCTGTTTTCAGCTGACTCCTTTGGCGCCTGTCTCGTCCGCAGTCTCCAGGCTCGGGTTAACAGCCTGTTGCCTGGTTTTTTCCCCGGTGCGCTGCCTGCTTCCGTTGGTTAACCTTTTTTGTGTGCTTACGGCCATGCTGACTGCCTGTTCTGCAGGGTCAGTGTGCCAGGCGGTGTACTGTTGGGGGGACAGGGCCCGCTCGGCTGAGGGGCCTTTGTCCGGATACGCTGGCGATGTGGGGGGCGGGGACACTAAGTGCCCACCTGGTGGGGTCTTGATGCTGGCATCATGGACCTCTCCGGGCCCCCGTTCCAGGGGGTCCAGTCCCTTTGGTGGGTCTGGGCCTTCCTTCGCGCTCCGCTGCTATGGCCTTGCCACGGGGTTGGGTTTGCCCTTGACCCCGTGATTCTGGGGGCAGTAACGAGGTTGTTCCCTCCGTTCGTTCCCGGGTGGCATGCGGGTTGTGCGTGTGTGTAGTCGTGGGGTCAGGCTGTGCGTTGAGTTGCTTGAGTGCCTCTTCGCACGGTCGGGTCCGTCGCCCTCCCGGGAAACCTCCAATAGGGGGGGTGCTCTCCATTAGGGGGGGTCGGGGGGGCTCGGCCCTCCCTGTTCTGATGGTTGTGGGGGGCCTTCAGCGGGGTGTATTTGTCGGCCGGTGGCTCCGCTCGGCCTCCCTATGTGCATGAGTGACGCCGAGCGGATCCACTATGATACAGAACGATAGGTTATGATAGGTTATGACTATAAAGGTACATTGTGGAATTTTATTCAGTGCGCGTGCACGTATGCGAGATAGTGCATGAGTGACGCCGAGCGTCACCACTATTAACAGAACTTGGTTATAGTCATAACCTATCGTTAAAATTCTATTACTTTTGCATGACTTTTCACAGTGGCTCCACAACCAAAACCTTCCATCACTGAGTGAGTGCGTCCGACTCCCACCTAAACCGTTTATACTGCCTATTTTTACTGTTCTACTGTACTATAATTTGTATTTCATGTATTTATTTATGGATTTTGCTATTACCCTGCCCATACCTATAACCCCCTGCCCCCTCCTGTAACCCCCTCCCCCCTCCTGCTATGATGCCTGAATTTCCCCAAGGGGATCAATAAAGGAATATCTTATTTTAAACATAATGCTCCAAGACACTGCATAGTCTTAATAAACCACATGATTTCACACGATAAAGTTAGCACTGTTTACAGACCACCAAGGAACAAGCTTATCACAAATAGAGTAAATAGAACACATACATAAACGCCTCGATAAACTCATAGAAATTAGCCAGATGTGTGCGATTCCTCGATATTCATTGATTTAGTTGACAAAATCTCCCTGTATGGAAAAAGAGGCTTTTCAAAATGTCATATTTCAGACAATTCAGGAACCGTGGGAACTCTGTAACTGAGCGATTAATGTTTCTGTAGAATAAAAAAATAAGTGACCATAGCTCAGCGTAGGAAGGTCCGATCGAGGTCCATATCTGAGGAGGTGCCAGGCTGTTGTGGCTGTGTGTGGTTCTTCCACACGCTACTGTTCATTAAATTAATAAATTGTAAAATTGCCAATATGTCTAGTTTCTTCCTCGTTACTGATAGGCTTCAATCATCCAATCCACCAAACACCAAACAATAGTCAATAGCAACAGCAGAATAAGCGGTTTGAATAAGATTCGTCACATTTTTCATGGGCGCAACCCACATACTCAGCTGTGCTGCACATCCCACAAATGCATGTTCCTTACAAATGGGGCACCATTTAAAAAACATAAATAAACAGGCTTTCCAACGGTATAAAATGTATTGCCAAGAAGCATCATTACAACAGAGAAATAATCTACCAAACACAAATTTCCAAAATTTATGTTTATTTATTAAACATTATTTAGTCCATATCGTTCCTCACATTCATATTCTGAATAGGAACGTGAGAGGGAAGCGTGAGGTGAATCACCAGTTCAAGTGACAGTGCAACGACACTCGAGAATGAGAAATGCGCTGAAATACATATAATAATTGGATTTTGGGGGGGGACCAAATCACAGATTTGGCCAATGGGTATCGGATCGGTATCGGGACTGAAAAAGTCGGATCGGTGCATCCCTAATCTATTTATTACTAAAAGATTTGCACTACATCTCTACCTCATTTTAGCATTTTGTACTTTAGTTTTGTGTTTTGTATATTTTGTATTATGTTTGATCTTTATACTTTTTACTGTATGAAGCACAATCTCAGGAGGCTCATACAGAACCAAGCATTTCACTGTAATGTACATGTACCTTATACTGTATGCGACATAAAACAAAACTTGAAATTATATTGTATGAGCCCTCTTTAGCCTGCACACCCAATCTCCATCATCAACTGGCATTTCCATCAAATCCAATTAAATCCTGGATAATTTCACGTGAATGCTGCTTTTTCCCCACATCAAAGTGATGGTCTTTATACCGTGGATCAGTCGCGATAGCCCTCTTAGATATTGGAGGACCAATCAAGGCCTCTTTCCTGAGCTGGCACAGATGGCGCAGGTACTTGTCTGCCCGTCCACAATCACAGACATTGAGAGACGGTTTAGCGCTGCATCTCATGTCACTGATGAGAAAAGGAACCGACTTTCTTGTGAGAAAGCAGAGAAGCTTCCGTTTCTAAAGAAGAACTCGTCAATTTCCTGAAGTAGAAAGTAGGCCTATTGTAAAAAGGGCCATTATTCCTTTGTTGTTAGTTTATCCAGATGCAATTTTTTTTTATAATACAGACAGATGTTATCACAATAGCTTTTTAACCTGTTCCACCCGACGGGACCGGATCTGGTCCCAAAACGGCATCTGGTCATAAATCTATATTTTTCAGAGTGTTGCATATTTTTTGCGATTTTTTTTATCAAACGTTTTCAAGTATTAACATCACTAACATGTCACAAAAGCATGTAGAATGTATATTATCATCAATACGTTAGTTTAGCAATAGGTTAAAAGTGCCATTAGATAGTTTTAACTTCTCGATTTGCTGAAGTCTATTGCAAGACTGCGACCATTTTGAACATTTTGAATCATGGGAATTGTAGTTTCTTTGCTGCCATTTTGTCGAGGGTATGCATAGCTTTGGATCAGCGTTGGAATTATTCCGAACTACACTTCCTGGTAGTTTCTGTGGGGGTTCAAAGTTCAGCGTTCTGAATGAATTATTTCAATAACTGTTATTATTCGGGATAATAAGCCACAAAAGGTAAAGTTTTTGACAAATATTGAAACGCAGTTAGTTACTCCTCCCTATTGTTAGCATGTAGCAACAATTAGATCTGAAATTAGTTTAGAAATGGTTGCACTGTGGTGAAAATAAAAAGGTACAGTAGATATCATTATCTGTTCTTATGCACGCCTGGTGATACTAAATCCAAATTGAACTCAGGCATTTGAAAGATAATATATGTATATATATATATATATATATATATATATATATATATATATATATATATATAATGTGAGAATTGGCTATAATAAGGTAATTTATAAGCATCATATTCTATATAATAATATTTCAAATTGCATTGGTCCGGATGGGAGAATTCAGTACTGTATCTACAGAACCTTCGGTTTAATCATCTTCCCTTTATTAATTTCCTTAGATTTTTTTTTTATTATTATTATTATCTTTTTTACACATGATCTCAAGAGGGTACTGCACGAGATCAGTGGCAGTTTTTTAAGTTTGGTCATTATTATCATGGTGTTATTCACTGTCAAATATGCAAAGAAAAATCACAATTCATATTCTCCTTTGTTTCATCACAATTTAAGCAAGCCTAGTAATAGACACAATATTTCTGACACTGTGAATACATTCCCTGAGGTCCATAGATGTCCCTAGATACCAAGAATATGCAAATGGCCCTTGTAGAAGTGGAGCAATATTCCATTTACCTAGGTATATATTTTAGGCGAAAATATTCCACGGGTGGAACAGGTTAAATGCCTAATATATTCAGGGAAAGAATTTGCTCAAAGATTGGCAAATAAAAGTTATTTGACTTCTAAATTATTTTCAGTTATTGTGCTTCTTTGTGTATAATGTCTGGTGGAAAGGACAACGTTCAATAGACTAATAAAAGTTCTCATCACCATGTTTTGCTATTTA
Organism: Notolepis coatsorum; assembly: GCF_963971535.1. Lineage (NCBI taxonomy): Eukaryota > Metazoa > Chordata > Actinopteri > Aulopiformes > Paralepididae > Notolepis > Notolepis coatsorum. The sequence goes on from NC_140182.1 coordinate 76,914,596, forward strand.
ATTGTGTCATTGAAAATAAATCTACATACATTTACATTTATATTTAAGTTCCATGTGGATAATCTTGCCTCCAAGCTGCGGCAGGAAATTGGTTTCCTGTACAGAAACAGATCCAGCTTTCCTCTGATTAGTAGGAAAATAATTGTTGCATCAGTCTTTAACAGTTTTGGACTATGGTGATATAGGCATGCTGCAACATCAACTCTTAACACTTTGGTGACCACAGTCTTGCGCTGATTTATACCTCAGAGGACAGAGGTTTGTTTACAAACCGATGTACTTTCTAAGAGCTACCGGTATATATATAATTTATAGTATTGCTATCTGTCCATTCTCATTGTCACTTGAGTGCATAAACCGTGCCTTCATAATGGCTTAAAGAAAATAAAAATCCATCGGTTGGTTGTCATTTTATAGCGTCGTGAATATAAGGTATATCGCACTTTGTCTCGTCTTTTTTCCAGGAAGCTAGATAATAGGCTAAACGTTGGCGCCGTTATATCAAACGCCATTTCTGCTGTATATATACGAATGAAATAAAACAAACTGCGTAGCATCCGCACTATTACAGAGCATGTATGGATGAAATGGGGGCGGCGGGGAACGCCGATTAGTATTATTGATTAGCAATACAGTGTGCATTCAGGTAGCCAATGTCAGTGATCGATCACGTTAGGTTTTAAAACAATGTCCAATCCAGCTGTAATTTGGGGGAATAGTATCCTACCGTCAGGCGATGTGATCGCCGGCAGCATTTCGTCATTAGTCATCGGAATCTGGTAGATCGATATGTCCATTGGCTAATCATAAATCCCATTATTCCAGGCTGAAATATGCGATCGGTAACGTGATCAAAGATGGAGGGTGTTCGTTTGGAACCGAGGCTCGTATGATCCGCCCACAGACAGTGAAAAGATTTTTTTCCTCAAATGCCCTCAATGATACTGCAGTGGAGCGATGGCGCCCCTAAGAGGATCTGGCCGGTATTGCATGTTTCGAAAATCAAATATGTGGGTAGGTCATGCATGTCGATCGCGGATGTTAATAGTGTTATAAATATGGAATAAAACAATAACAACTCGCCACGAGTTAACTCGTGGCTCTGGTCCACAACTCATGGAATCGAATCACGAGTAACTCGTGGACGGTCCCTATAGTGTTAAACCTCTGGACTCTGTTTATTTTTAAAGCCCTTATTGGTAAGCAACCTGTTTATATCTTATTTTTAAAGCCCTTATTGGTAAGCAACCTGTTTATATCTTTTCACTGTTAAGAGTGGAATATTGGAAACTATTCGACCCAATCTAATGACTGGATGGTTCTTAGGGTCCCTCAAGTATGTTCTGATCTAGCTTTTAGCTATGAGGCCGCTAACTCTTATAATGTCCTCCAAATATAGGCAAATAAAGGATATTGGCAAATAAAGTGTTTCCTCATTGCCAAAGAAAACTTTTACAGGCATATGGCGTTTGGAGTAAATTTTGGACCCTGCTTATAGCATTGAATAAATACATATTTTATACCTTCTCAAAGTGAATTGAAGGCTTTTTAATACATTTGAAGACTTTTTATGAACCTGTGGCCACCCTGTATTATAACTAGTGATGCACAATATATCGGCCGCCGATATAATATCGTTTTTTTTACACATCGGTATCGGTCCGATATCAAGATAGGGCCGATATGGGCCGATATTAAAAAAATATCTAAAAAAAAAGATGTTTTAAATATTTTTTTTTCTTTTTACATGTTTTGGCCTTAAATAGTTTCAAAATATCAGTCATTTCTGAAACTAAGTTACAAAAGTATATAAAAAAAAATAATAAATTTGGAAAATAGCTCTTTATTTGATCATCATAAAAAAGTGTTTTCTATACAGAGATATCGACATTGGTAAATATCGGTATCGGCCAGAACAGCAATATTAATATCGGTTATCGGTCACAATTTTCACATCAGTGCATCACTAATTCTAACATTGGATTAATGTTCTTGACGCAGCTAAAGTTACTAGCGAGGATACGTTTCATGCTGTTTGCGGTCGGCGTGGTCTCCACGTCATCAGCGGAGATGTTGCAGGAAGGTTCTGTGCTAGGGATGGGCACGAGTTCATTCTTTTTTCACATTACTGCTCAATTGCACAACCCTTTTTATTCTAATTAGTGTATATACTCTACCACATCGTGCACAATTGTACAGCCCTGGCCTGTTTTATTTTATAATTATATAATATTCTATTGTACTTCTATTTTAATTTAGTTTATATTCCATTTTATCTCATTATTTTATTCTACCGTAATTGTCTGTCGGTTAATGTTGCACCAAATCAAAGTATTTGTATGTGTAAACTACTTTGCAAATAAAGACCTTTCGGATTCCGATTTCCGAGTACCGGTAATGTTTTCCCAGATTGAGTACTCGCATGAATTACTCGAATAGTGCTTGAGTAATTGTTTAGGGAAATCTATTTTTAGAACTCATCTTAAAGAGCATGGCAGCAGCACGATATTGCGCAGAGTTACACACTACAGATTTTATTACGTCTCACTCCGCAGACATAACAATGCACAGCAATATATCTGATGCTTAAAGCTTATTGTCGGTCAAAACAGTCAGTTACCATTTGTAATAATTACCTCTACTTTGTCTGCAGCAGGTCTCTCTGCCCATGGAACAGCATGTCTGTATAATACTAGTCTATGATCACAATGTATGTTTCCATAGCTATGCAGATGACACACAACTGTACATCTCTGGTGAATCCAACGATGCTGCAGCCATAACTCCATTAGTGCCCGTCTTTTAGCAATAAATAAATGGAAGAGCAATAATTTCTTAAAATTAAACGAGGACAAAACTGAAATCCTACTAGTCTGCCCTATAACAAAAAGAGAAATGCTGCTGAATAAAATGGGAAAATTTAGTCCTTGGATTAAACCTGGATTAAATACTTATGTATTGGTGTTAGGGCTGTCTTAAATACTTTGAAGCTTCGTTCGATGGGCATGGGATTCGAATATGAAAATAAATGTCGATTATGTCGCAAAATCAACTCTGCCTCTCTTTGTTAATTACAACAAGCAATGCTGTTTGTTATTAAAGATGAGGTCGGACTCGGCACTGACAGATTTGTGATTTTGCTGCTTTTATAAAGCCTCAAATGACGGCTTACAATATTTCATGAAAGCAAAGTGTTTAGTTTGTCTAAGATTTAAACTTTACAGCACTGACAAAGTTGAACAAAGTGATGTACAAGTCCCACAACAACAAAAAAAAAATTTTTATTTAATTTTTAATTTTTTCTTTTTAAATGTATCTCGAAGCTTCGAATTAAAATCTAATGTCGGCCCCGAAGCTTCGAATAAAAAAAAAATCCAATGTCTAGTTTTATGTCCCACATAAACAAGATGGCAAAAATATCATTCTTCCACCTTAGAAACATAGCTAAAGTACGACCGTTTATAAATCAAAAGGGCACTGAAAGATTTATCCATGCCTTTATTTCAAGTTAACTTGATTACTGTAATGCACTCTTTACTGGCCTCCTGAAAAAGACCACAGAGACTTCAGCTAGTTTAAAACTCTGCAGCTAGGCCATTAACTAGAACCAACAGGAGAGAGCACATCAGTCCAGTGTTAGCTACTCTGCAGCTAGGCTATTAACTAGAACCAACAGGAGAGAGCACATCAGTCCAGTGTTAGCCACTCTGCTGCTAGGCTATTAACTAGAACCAACAGGAGAGAGCACATCAGTCCAGTGTTAGCCACTCTGCAGCTAGGCTATTAACTAGAACCAACAGGAGAGAGCACATCAGTCCAGTGTTAGCCACTCTGCAGCTAGGCTATTAACTAGAACCAACAGGAGAGAGCACATCAGTCCAGTGTTAGCCACTCTGCAGCTAGGCTATTAACTAGAACCAAGAGGAGAGAGCACATCAGTCCAGTGTTAGCCACTCTATTAACTAGAACCAACAGGAGAGAGCACATCAGTCCAGTGTTAGCCACTCTGCAGCTAGGCTATTAACTAGAACCAACAGGAGAGAGCACATCAGTCCAGTGTTAGCTACTCTGCAGCTAGGCTATTAACTAGAACCAACAGGAGAGAGCACATCAGTCCAGTGTTAGCTACTCTGCAGCTAGGCTATTAACTAGAACCAACAGGAGAGAGCACATCAGTCCAGTGTTAGCCACTCTGCAGCTAGGCTATTAACTAGAACCAACAGGAGAGAGCACATCAGTCCAGTGTTAGCCACTCTGCAGCTAGGCTATTAACTAGAACCAAGAGGAGAGAGCATTAGATTAGATTTTTTAGATTAGATTTATGCTGCCATTTATTTTCAACATTACTTTCATTATGTCTATTTTATGGAACTTGTATGTCTATTGTACTGCTGTAAAGCACTTTGGGCTGCAATTATAGTATGAAAGGTAGAGTTGTTCCGATACCGATACCAGTATCGGAAATGCCGCCGATACTGCCTAAAATGCTGGTACCGGTATCGGCGAGTACCCTCTAATGTTGCGCTCCGATACCATGACGTAATTTATCAACAACACTGCGGACGTTGGGCTCTGTAGATACTTTATATACTCATACTTCGCTGGGTGAGCATTATAAAACAAACGTGTGCTTAATCGACCGTGAATTAAAGTGTCAATTGCCATTAACAGCAGAGCAGATATACTTTCTTAAAATGCCATTGTCCCGACAGCGCTGTTGACGGGGAGCTCTGATGAGTTCGCTTGGTGGCTGGTGTTATTAGCATTGAACAGCTAACCGAAAGCTAGCTTTGACGTTACCTTGGCTAAAGTTGGGGCTATTCACATAATCCAGCAATAATGGCTGCAGATCTGCAAGCAAAGTACAGCAAATTGGCAAAGGAGTATTCCAAGTTAAATCACAATGTCACCGGCAGTAACGTTACAGTCTTTCCATCAGCGTTTCCGTTAGCCGGTAATTACCGGTATTTGACCGGCAAAATCTGTTGAAGTCCGACATATTTAATCTCTCCGGTCATAGTGTCCGGTGAAAATAGTTCCCTCTGGGCACAGTTTGATTATTTGAATTGTATTTGGATGGGCTGGAGTTGGGTGGCCTATGCGATGAACGAAACAATCATTGCGTTTGTTGTCGTTGCTTCGCTCAGCGAGAGCTTGCTGCTGGATTTGCGGAAGGCATGCAGTTGCAGACCCACAGAACCCACCAGCTTTGCTGGCACAGTGCGGTCCCCAGACCTGGAAAGCTGCTCTGCGGGTCTGCAGCTGGATGCTTCTTGCAAACTAACTGCGACCGGCTCGCGCTGATAACAGCTTTCATTGTTGGACCGGCTGCTTGGTGGAGCAACGATGAAACGAATGTAATGAATCGTTCGTCGCATGGGCTATTTAATTTTGGCCTGTTTTGGTACGGTTCGGGTGGTCAAGTTGTGCTTGGAGGGAGTTGTTTTCACCGGACATTATGACCAGCACCAAGTCGTTGGGAGGTGGAGATATACATCACGCAAACCCACGATAATGTTGCCGTCTCTCTCTGCAAAATGTCTCAGTTCTTCGCTTGATATAATTAATACAAATGTCCAATATAACGGAATTCGTTAGCTCATAAAAATGTGATAATAACAGACTGCTGTTTAGTGTCGGACCGACTGCCCACATACGCGGTCTATTTTATTTCAAGTCAGCAGCAGCACGGAGTATCGAGGGACTTATTTTATTTGGAATATATTATGACTGTATACGCAAAAGTAGCCTATAGTTTTAAGTAATAATATTATAAATCTACATGCCTTGAGGATGACATTCTTTATTCAATTGTTTTAAAGCTCAATAAACTATGACCGGAATTAATCTCATTTGTCCGGTAGATTGAAATCTTGCAGGTCACGGAGACCGGCAACAATTTTTTCTAACGGAAACCCTGCTTTCCATATAGCGGTAGCTCATGCTAGCTAACATAGCTCACGGTAACGTTGTCATTGCACAATTGCACGTCGCGTACATAATTAATGACATGTTGCGGACAGCCATATCGGCGACAATGTTTAGCTTTTAGTGCCAAATGATAAGAGTCTGAGGCGGAGTCTCAAAAGAGAATGTTGAATATTTATTGTGCAAAAATCACAACAACAGAGCCTCTGGTACTAAACGGAGCCTTCTTGTGGAAGCAAGTGCAGGAACGAATAATGTCCGTGTGGAACTAATGTGCCAACAACCTTTCCGTGGGTGAACTCATTGAGATCGTTTTCAATTACTGATACTAATACTAATCTATACAATCACCTGTTGTTGAATAAATACCATTACTTTATAGTTATTACTAAAAAAACAGTATATATAAAACAGTAGCTGTATTAAAAAAAAAAACGTTTTATAATTTATATAATATTTTTTAATTTTTTTAATGTATGCACTGGTATCGGATAAGTATCGGTATCGGCCGATACCCAAAGCTTAGGTATCGGAATCGGATCGGAAAGGAAAAAATGGTATCGGAACATCTCTAATGAAAGGTGATACAAATACAGTTTAAAATTATTATAATACTAATGATACTACTACTAATAATAAAATAAGTGACACACTGCACATTGCATAGTAAAAAGCTCATTCAACCCCGGCAGTGGGCAGGCATGTGTATGAGACGAGCATGACCACCACAGTGTGTCATGGGACTTGTGCCCGCGTGTTGCCGTGCCTGCCAAAATTCCCACATCCCTCCGCATGCCTGCTCGCATGCCTGATCGCTGAGAAGGAATCGCTCTGACGCGGCAAACGCTTACCGCCCGTAAAGGCCATGAGTGCTGCCTAACAGCAGGCTTCACAGAAAGCTCCGTTTCTCACCTGAGACAGCGGAGGCTCGTGGAGGTCGAGCTGTAGCCGCATCACCACCTCGGGGAAGTCTCCGGCGTGGAAACACACCACGTCTTTGGTGACCCGCGCAGGAGCATCGCTGTAGTGGAGAGACACAGACGGGTTATTTTTTTTGTATTTTATTTTTTTATTATTTTTTAAACAAACACATAAACAAACATGACAACACATGATAAGATATACAAGCATTAATTGTCAGAGCACATCCAATGAGATCACATTTTAGTTAATTGTCTTATATAAGATATACCCCTAATACCTGTTATCTAAAAACCTACACACATATGCTCCAGCTCGAACCCCCCCCTCCCGGACCCCACCTTGGGAAGTACCTCCACTATCCCTCGCACCTAACCAGACACTACCATTATAAGCTAGCTTTTATTCTCTCCACCACTTCTAACCACATTGACATTTTGGATTCATTGAGACCCAGAATTCTTGCTGTAGATATTTCTTGATAAATCACATCGAGATATGTAAGAAACCAAACTTTCCGGCACATTTTTTCCGGTTGAAACCAGCGTGATGCGATCAGCTTTTTAGCTACTGTGATACCCGATAAAACCAATCTCTTTAGCTGTGGATTTACTGCAAACTCAAAAACATCATTCAATAGTAATACCGAGGGGTGTACAGGTATATTCCAAGATACAAGTTTTGATAGTTGTTGGGTCACATCTTTCCAGAATGCCTTAACTGGTGGGCAGTCCCAATACATGTGCATAAATGTCCCATCGTCCCCATTTGTACATTGGGAGCATTTGGAGTCTTGTTTAAGCCCCATTCTGCACAGTCTTATAGGAGTCAAGTATGTCCTGTGAATATAGTTAAGATTGATTTGTTGATGATCCGGGTTCCTTGATGTAAGTCGGACATTTGCCCAGGCTCCTTGCCAATCAAAGTCATTTTCCAGGTCTGGTATATCCCTCCTCCAGACAGAGTCTAGTTGGAGGGTTTCATACGAGGACGTTAGTAATTGGTGATAAAAATCTGAAACAAAACCTCTCGATGTCTCTCTTTCATAGAAGAATTTGTGGTATCTGTGGTGTTCAATTGGTATGTCTAACGGAACACAGTGAGACTTCAAACATAGCTGTAACTGTATGTAAAAAAGCCATGTGGACTTGGTGAGATTAAATTTTTTGCGTATTTCTTTATCACTACATAAACCCCGTTTGTTAAAAACATCCCCTAATGAGTGTATGCCTTGCTCTTCCCATATAGGCAATCTTATAGGTCGTTTTTCAATTAAGAGTGCATTGTTATTGAATAAGGGAGTATGATTGTGCCATTTATGTGAGTTAGGATTTTTTTTTTGTGATTCACGCTGTTACAAAGGGTCAGATTAAACCGAATATATATATTTATTGCCTGAGATCCCATGTATACTATTTGTATATCGTTTGATATCCCTTGTATATTCTTTGTACATATACACGGAATATCCCTTTACCTGGTACAGGACAGACCATAATATTCGTTCTCCTATTGGAAGCGATCCCCTAGGCGCCACGACCATACCCCCCAATGCCGAGTTCAAAGCCACCGCCAAGGCTTGTCTCAACATGCCCAGCTTTGCGCAGGAATACGAGACAGAAATGAGGTTGGCACTAGATTATTCACCGTACGTATAAATACGTCGCAGGTGGATACAGTAGTAGTCTTGTCTTATCCTAAAACATTCGTTCAACGTATCGTTCGTTCCTTACTAGTAAAGCCTTCATCACGAGTCAACGACCAAGTGAAGTGAGCAACCTTGCGCCGAAATAGAGCCTTGAGACCGCGTGCGAATTGATAGCTGAAGTGTCAGAGTTTAACACTGGATCGTCGAGTTCGACCTATTCTATTATTAAATAATAGTCTATTATGTATAGTGTATCGTGCGGCTACCGTTCTACAGTGACCAGCATTACCAACGTTTCATCGTACCGAGCTAGTGTGCTTATCCAGGCTGGGCGGCTTAACCTGGTGCCGTCATCCGAGGAGCCCTAGACGAGAACCGTGTGGATATGTACACTGGATAACCTACCCGACGACTACAGAGCCCTTTTCGGCTGGATTATATTTGCTTTGGTCCTGTAGCTGTTGGAGCGGAGAATCGTCTACACCCACTGTTGTGTGGGATTTACCCTGTGAGGAGCACCGTCGAGCCCGCCTCTAGTACTCTGAGGCTGGCTAGCTTTCCTCCATGCGGCACTGCATACCGGAGAATAGCTGTTGTTCGTCTACGGATTAAGGGATTATTGCACTGTCTCCTGTACCTGGAGTCTCCTTATTCCTCGTTGACCCAGACTTTCTGCTACCGACAAATCCTCTCCCCTGCTGGCTTACAACCGGAGGGACCCCTTTAGTATCTCCAGCTAATCTACTAGTGTACCATATATAATTCTTATGATACAGGTGGTATTAATTATCTCCTGCGTAATATGCTCATGGACTTACGCTCTTGACCTATTCATGCACATTCTTCGCCTTACAAGCGCAACTCTCAATCTTGATAAGTAATGTAAGATAATCTTCATGCTGCTAATAAATATTCTTCTAAACCGTATTTCTTGTGAAGCCGTGTTATTGTGGGTGTGTTCATCTCATATACCTGTACTGTATGGCCAGTAGTAATGTACATAACTCAGTAGTGGTTTAATGATACCATACTTATTCAATACAGTCAGGGAATTGTACCCCTCAGTTACAATTGGTCCTTCGAGCCGGATGGTAATTAGCGTAATATTAATATAATATTAATATTAACATGGCCAATGATGAACACTCCACAAACGGTTCTCCTAAGCTAGATCGCCCGGAGCGCAGACGGCAGCCACCTCGTTACCTAGAGGACTACGCTGCCAGTCTACTACCTAGCTTTATACAGATGTTAAACGCGGAAAAAGCGGATAGTAAAAGTATGTCAAACCCTACCGACCAGGCGACCCCGCCAGTAGAGACCCTAGTGGGATCTAACGTAACTGACCAAGCTCACGGGGGGGACCAGGAGGGACCTGACATGACTTTACCCCCCGCCAACGTCAACGAGGTAGTCCCCGGAGAGCTCCAGGATAAAGAAAGCCCTCCAGGGACGGAACCCGACCCACTACCAGAAGAGACGCACACCCAGGAGATGGACCTCCTCGGAGCGCGACAGGAGAACGGATCTCCAACGAGCACTGCCAGAAGCCGATCACCTCCGCCGGTGTCTTCCCCCAGCGAAGCGGACAAGATGCTGGCGCAGGCATTCATCGCCACCCTGGCAGCCTCCACCGAACGCGATCGACTTCAAGCGCAACAGACGAGCGAGCGCGAACAAGCTGCAGACCAACGAGAGCGCCTTCACGCGCAACTCCAAGCGCAAGCCCTCAGTGAATGCGAACATTCTGCAACCGAGCGAGAGCGCTTCCAGGCGCAACAAAGGAGTGAAGACGACCGCATAAGACTGGAGACCAGGGGAGCTCCAGTAGCTCACCACGTACCGCGAGTGCTATTTCAGCACCGTGGACAACCGTGCTCGTCACGGATCTGGGGCTGAGCGCGTTCGAATCCCGGACGGCAGCCGTGCCTTTCCCAGAGTGTCTTCCCCCCCATCTGAACCCTTTCAGCCTGCTTCTGTCGGTCGAACTTGACCAAGTATGAATGCGATGAAAAAGCGATAAACGCTAAAAGAACCAGCTGACTGGTCAAAGTTTAAAAAAAAAAAGACTGGAGACCAGACGCCTTCAGACGGAAGAGAACATTGAAAGAAGCCGCGCCGATGCACAGTGCGCCGCCGCCAATGCACAGCGCGACGCCGCCCATGCCAGCGCCAATGCACAGCGCGACGCCGCCAATGCCCAGCGCGAAGCAGTGCGCGACGCCGCCCATGCCCAGCGCGAGGCAGAGCGCGACCGGCTGCAGGCGCAGATGATGGATAAATTGATTGCCATGGCGACACCCCCTCTCTCCGCACGGAGCTCCCGGAGATCATCACGACAAGGGTCTAGGACACATTCCCCTACCCGACCAAGCGACCCGGGACCCCGCCAACAGGAGGATCCTGTCCACGTCTCCGAACCCCCTCCCCGGCCGGTCCATACGAGACCCAGCAACCGGGAAGAACCGGCCTACGTCGCCGAGAGACTGAACAGAAGACTCCAGGACCTAGCAGAGGAAGAGGAAGAGGAGGAATGTCAAGCCGACCAGCAGCAACGTACTCTGGACCAGGAGGCCCAGTACAGCCCCGACCAGCAGCAACGTACTCTGGACCAGGAGGCCCAGTACAGCCCAGACGTCAGCCCCGAGTCACTGCGCTACAAACCCCCGACTCAACTCACGGGTGAGTTTGACGCACCGCCAGCCCCGAGGAACAGCACCTGGGTACCCGGGCTTCGGTACCCACCAAGTACCAGCCCACGACGACACGTACGGGGAGACTCGCCCAGGAGGCCTCTCCCCCAACGCTCACCGATGTGCCAGCCATCCATGGCATCGTACCTTGGCACACCGACATTCCCGGATTTTACACGCGAGGACAGAGCACAGTACACGGAGCTACGGATGTGCTTAGAGACTATGCTGTCCGACGTCCCAGACGAGACGTACAAATATGCTATCCTCCTCAAGCACCTGAAGGTGCCCAGAGCGCATAATATAGCGCTGGCATATTCCAACTCAAGTACCCCATACACCGCGGCTCTAGTAGCCCTCGACCAACGTTATGGACGCATATGGGACTACGTGATACAAGAGATAAGAGACATCGACCGTCTCCCCCCAGCCAGAGACAACAGAGCATTAGATGACCTCTCTATCAAGGTACAGTGCCTGGTAGGGATGCTGGGGTACCAAAAGGAAAAAGGGATATACGAACTGTACGCTAACTCTAATGTAGAAAGGATATTAGAGAAGCTCCCTCCCGCCCGACAAGAGCGTTTTCGGCGGCAGAGAGACCACCGCGACCCCAACGGCCCAGAGGCATCCCTCCTAGACCTATCTGAGTTCCTCGCCAGGGAGGTCAGCAGCCTACGACTGGACACGTTCGTGTGGAGTGGACCAAGCCCAAGAGATGGACCTCGGGGATCAAATGATAACCGCCGGTCGGTGACCGTTATGCACCAAGCCGAATCAGTACCGCAGCACAAGAACCACAACACCCCCTCGACGAAAGAGGAGTGGAAGATTGAATGCCAGTACTGTGAAGGGGAACATCGGCTGTATCAATGCGACAAGTTCAAGAAGCTGACCACGGACGAGGTGAGTCAGTGGATAAAAGACCACCGCAGCCATATGGCAGCTGAGTGCCGTTTGAAGAAGAAGTGCGGCAGGTGCGGCGGCGCCCACTTGGAGGTCCTGCATGACATCAACAGGCGTCCGCCAGGACAACAAAGTGGGCCCGTCGCGGTAATGTACCAGGCCGAGGCGGTGGCACCAGTACCGAAGAGCCACCAGACCGCCCTCTACTGTATCTACTGCGACGGCGGACACTGGCTGGCACAGTGCGCCGAATATAAGACACTGAACCCCGCCAAAGTTGACCAGTGGCGTGAGGCGGCCCAGGCGGGCGCCGCTTACCGCGCAGCACTGTGCGGGGCCCACCAGAAGACCCAAGGCAACCGACCAACAGGAGTGCTCCATATAGACCAACATAGCGGGACCCCCGAGTGCTCATCAAAGTGGTCAGAGTGCTCCTGAGCTACGAGGACAAGGTCCTGGACACTTACGCCGTCCTGGACGATGGGTCTGAAAAGACTCTCCTCCTCGCTTCCGCCGCAGCCCAGTTGGGCCTGCGGGGTGCCAAAGGTACCATGACAATACGCACCATCAGAAGAGACCAGAAGACCATAAAGGGTGAAAAGGTCTCCTTCAAGATAGCAGCGGTGGACCAGCCCGAGAAGCAGTATAGTATTACCAACGTCTTCACCAGCCACGACATAGGCCTGTCTCAGTACACCTACCCCATCCCACAGCTGATGGCGAAGTATGTGCACCTACGTCAACTACCTATACCGCTTATCGACGGCGCCACACCGACCCTGCTCATCGGCTCCGACCACGCGGACCTCATTCTCCCAATTGAGGCGGCCCACATCGGACCCAAAGGATGCCCAGTCGCGGTTCAGACCCGACTGGGGTGGATGCTCCAGGGCCCCCTCTACGGACTTGACAGTCAACCCACGTCTACACGCTGCCTACACACAAAGGCGAGAGACACCGGCCACTCCCTCGTACAGCCCGTTGAGAGGCTATTGACATTAAGCGAGAGGCCTGTGAGAGAACCGTGGGCACAAGAGGAAGTTCGGAACTCCACCCCCCTCAGCTGCGCTCCAGACGTAGCTGACCTCGAACCCAGCACCCCAAGCGACTCCTTGATGGTGCGGCCGGAACCGGCCCCTCCTCAGACGGGGTACAGAGCAAACAAGAGAAACAGATGGAGGTGGAGGCACAGCCAAGCACAGATCAAAGCAGTCTCAGGCCCGCTTCCTCCTAACCCCCCTACCATCCCTTCCAGCTAGGGTGACCAGATGCAAAAAGTCCAAAAGCAGGACAACAGTAAGATTTTGGTGGGACAAAGTGGGACAGATAGATAATGTAATTTTTTTTATTAGAATAACTCGTCTTCACCGAATAGATAAAGGTTCAATCAAAATAAATACAAATTAAATACAGAATTATATCTCTCCACATTCATCTTGGCACTGGCAACCGGATTGTTACCACCTAACATCTGTTTTAAATATTCAAACTTTATCACTTGACAGGAATGTCTTGTGTTCGATCTTTTTATTTTGCTTCGAAAAGAGGGACATCCTCTCAATATGTGGGACGCGGTCTCAAATGGTGGGACAGTACAACCAAAAGGGGGACACCTGGTCACCCTACTTCCAGCCCGTCAGAAGCGGGTCAAGGACGGGGACAACTTAAAAGTGGACACAGTCGTCGTGATCATAGACCAGTCACTACCCCGAGCTGCGTGGCCGGGCCGGCCGCGTAAGCAAAGTGATCACTGGTGCCGACGGAAAGGTCAGAGCGGCAGAAGTGCTCGTCCAGGGGCGGACATACACCCGACCCGTGGCGAGGCTGATAGAGTTGCCAAGGCTCCCCGACTCGCTTAATGACGACCATGACCCACTGACTTTGTGAATTGCCCTACTCCTCACAACGGACATTGAGTAGTGGACAAGACGGTTAATCTGTCTCTGCTTATCTAATTAGGTGCGGACTAATTAGGAGGCGGCTGTTACAAAGGGTCAGATTAAACCGAATATATATATTTATTGCCTGAGATCCCATGTATACTATTTGTATATCGTTTGATATCCCTTGTATATTCTTTGTACATATACACGGAATATACCTTTACCTGGTACAGGACAGACCATAATATTCGTTCTCCTATTGGAAGCGATCCCCTAGGCGCCACGGCCATACCCCCCAATGCCGAGTTCAAAGCCACCGCCAAGGCTTGTCTCAACATGCCCAGCTTTGCGCAGGAATACGAGACAGAAATGAGGTTGGCACTAGATTATTCACTGTACGTATAAATACGTCGCAGGTGGATACAGTAGTAGTCTTGTCTTATCCTAAAACGTTCGTTCAACGTATCGTTCGTTCCTTACTAGTAAAGCCTTCATCACGAGTCAACGACCAAGTGAAGTGAGCAACCTTGCGCCGAAATAGAGCCTTGAGACCGCGTGCGAATTGATAGCTGAAGTGTCAGAGTTTTAACACTGGATCGTCGAGTTCGACCTATTCTATTATTAAATAATAGTCTATTATGTATAGTGTATCGTGCGGCTACCGTTCTACAGTGACCAGCATTACCAACGTTTCATCGTACCGAGCTAGTGTGCTTATCCAGGCTGGGCGGCTTAACCTGGTGCCGTCATCCGAGGAGCCCTAGACGAGAACCGTGTGGATATGTACACTGGATAACCTACCCGACGACTACAGAGCCCTTTTCGGCTGGATTATATTTGCTTTGGTCCTGTAGCTGTTGGAGCGGAGAATCGTCTACACCCACTGTTGTGTGGGATTTACCCTGTGAGGAGCACCGTCGAGCCCGCCTCTAGTACTCTGAGGCTGGCTAGCTTTCCTCCATGCGGCACTGCATACCGGAGAATAGCTGTTGTTCGTCTACGGATTAAGGGATTATTGCACTGTCTCCTGTACCTGGAGTCTCCTTATTACTCGTTGACCCAGACTTTCTGCTACCGACAAATCCTCTCCCCTGCTGGCTTACAACCGGAGGGACCCCTTTAGTATCTCCAGCTAATCTACTAGTGTACCATATATAATTCTTATGATACAGGTGGTATTAATTATCTCCTGCGTAATATGCTCATGGACTTACGCTCTTGACCTATTCATGCACATTCTTCGCCTTACAAGCGCAACTCTCAATCTTGATAAGTAATGTAAGATAATCTTACATTACAATATTTACAATATTCTTCTAAACCGTATTTCTTGTGAAGCCGTGTTATTGTGAGTGTGTTCATCTCATATACCTGTGTACTGTATGGCCAGTAGTAATGTACATAACTCAGTAGTGGTTTAATGATACCATACTTATTCAATACAGTCAGGGAATTGTACCCCTCAGTTACACACGCCATATCCGGATCGCATGAGTAATTATGGGGCCAAATTTCCGTTCACAGTGCTTGATTGGTAGTTTAGTGTATGCTATGTCCTTCAGTCTATGTGGGGCTACTATGTTTTCTTCTAATTTTCTCCAGGATACTAATGCTTGGAGGTCAAACCATGTTGTCAATGGTCTTAATGTGTACGCCTTAAAATATTGGAAAAAATCTGGAAATGCCATGCCACCATCTGCTTTATTTCTCTGTGCGGTGGATCTTTTTATACGTGGTGGTTTGTTATTCCAAATAAATTTGTATGTGGAGGAGTGTAATCTTTTCCAGTAACCCTCTGGAGGGGGTAACGGTAGCATTGAACTGAAGAAGTTGATTCTAGGTAGTACATCCATCTTAACTATTGATATCCGTGCTTGTACTGTGTTTTTAAGTTTTGCCCATCTATCAAGGTCGTCTTTGATTTTGTTTGGGATTTTTGTGTAATTGTGCTTCACCGTTTGTCCTATGGTGGGGAATATTTCCACTCCCAAGCATCTAAAATGTTTTACCATCGGTATCTCTCCTGGGAGGGTTATATCTTTTTTTGCAGGGGTGTTAAGTGGAAGGAAAGTCGACTTCGGCCAATTTATCTTAAATCCCGATAAATCACCAAAGTTCTCAATCAACTTGAGCAGATGAGGCAATGTGGTGTTGGGGTTTTGCATGAACAATATTACGTCGTCCGCATATAAACAAATTTTTTGTTGTGTGCCCTTGATTACGATTGGTTCTATGGATTGGGATTGTCTTATATATTGTGCTAAAGGCTCTAATGATAGATTGAATAGTCCGGGACTAAGAGGGCAACCCTGTCTGGCAGAGCGTGATACCGGAAAGATTTTGGAGATGATTGTGCCTGTTGTAATCATGGCCGATGGGTCTTTGTATAATACTTTAATCATATCAATGAATCCTTTTCCTAACCCCATCCTTTCTAATACTGCCCATAGATACGACCATTCCAGCCTGTCAAAGGCCTTCATAGCATCCAGGGACAGCATCGCCTTAGGTATGGTGTCGTCCTTGTCGGCATCTAGTACGTGCAGTATTCGTCTTATGTTATCAGTGATCAGGCGGCCTCTTATGAAGCCAGTTTGGTCCGGGTGAACTAAAGACGTCATATGCTTTTGTAATCTGATGGCTAATACCTTAGAGTACAGTTTGATATCGGTTCCGAGGAGGCTTAAAGGTCTATAACTACCGCACTCGTTGGGGTCTTTGTCTTTTTTAAGGAGGACTGTTATGAGTGCAATATTGTCATTCTTATGGAAGTTCCCCTCCTTGACTGAGTATAAGATCATATTTAGTAATAAGGGTCCAATTATGTCCCAACAAGAAAGGTACATTTCTGATGGGATACCGTCTCTTCCAGGAGCCTTACCACTTTGCATTGCGGTTATGGCCTTCTTGAGTTCCTCTAGTGTGATCGGTGTTTCTAACTGTTTAGCGTCATCCTCTGAAAGTTTAGGGAGAATAATTTGATTAAGATATGTGTCCATTTTGTTTTGATCGAAGGTCGTTTCTGATTTATATAAGTCGGAGTAGAATTCTTTGAATGTATCGTTTATTTTTACAGGGTCTGTTTCAAGTACTTGTTGTGCTCTAATGGTAGTTATATCTGCAAATTTTGCATTAATTCTTAATCGCATGGCTAATAGGTGACTAGGTTTAGAACCTTGGGAGTACTGCTGTTGTCTTGTGCTGCGTATTTGTATTTCCGATTGTTGTTTGTATATGGCATTGATCTCTATTTTTAGTACGTTAACTTGATTCTCTAGTCGAGTTGAGTTGTTGTATTTTAGAGAATTAAATAACGTTGAGTAAAGCGTTTCCAGCTCAGCCAGTTTTGTGCATCGATTCTTGCGCATTTTGGAGGAAAAGCTATCCGTGAAATCTTTGATCATTCCCTTTACCGACATCCATAATATTCTGGGGTCTTGCACAGAGTTTGCATTCTCCCGTTGGAATACTATAAGAGCTTCTTTGAGTTGTGTAATGAATTCCTTGTTATTAAGCAGCATCGAGTTAAATCGCCATCTTGGGGCTCGGGAGGATAGTATACCAAATGTACCTTTAAGGAGTAAATAACAGTGATCTGATTGGGTATCATTTCCACTTCATAATTATCAAATAGTCTCTGTGATGCAAAGACATAATCTATTCTGGATAATGTATTATGTCTCGCAGATCGACAAGAGTACTTTCGGGTCGTGGGATTAAGTAATCGCCATAAGTCATTTACACCTGTAATCTTCGACCAATCCTTTAATGCCTTAGATGAATTCTTTTGTTCGCTGGAAAAGGCGAGGTAAGATTTGTCCATCCTTGGGTTCCAGATGGCATTAAAATCCGCACCTATTATAAATGAGTAATCGGGAATGTCTAACATTGCATTGGTTAGTGTAGTGAAGAAATCCTCTTCGTACAAATTTGGGGCGTATACCGCTACCAACGCTATTTTCCTGTTCTTATGTACAATCTTAGCTATAGTTATCCGACCTTCTACATCAGACCATACTCCCTTTAGTACAATATTCAACTTACGTTTAACGACTATGGCTACACCCCGAGTTCTCGTACCAATAGAAGAGTGACTAATATTATGATATGTGTTGTCCGCTAATTTATCTATGTCTTTCTCTAGAATGTGCGTTTCGCTTAGCAGAGCAATGTCCACATGTTCTTTTTTCATCAGTGTGAGCACGCTTTTGCGTTTGAGTTGGTTATTTATTCCCCCGGTGTTCCATATCATTATATTCAAACTAGCCATAATCTATACATGTTGTAGTGTAATTTTTGGTAATGCTTCTGGAGTGCGAGGCAATAATAGATATACATCCCACTAGTGAGGTCCCGTTGAGAGCCGAGCTTAAAAACATACATATATACAAATAAAAATCCCCTTCCCTTCCCTCCCACCGAGAGTCGTACAGGATTGTGTTCCATGAACACAACCTTTGCGTATGACTCCCTCCCTTGCACCACCGGATATCCCAGAATGATCCAATTATCCTTAACATTCCTATGTATACCATAGGATCTAACACTCTAAATTCTACCATAAGTAGAATGTCGACTGTGGCTTGGCCACTTTCCCGTTAAATAAAAATTTAAATATGATAAAACTAAAAATAAAGACCAAAAATAAGCTTCAATTATCATGCCCTAATCGCCTCAATAAATCAGAGAAAACGGATGAAAGAAAACAAGTAAAAGGAAGAGAACATTAACTTAGATCTTAAAAGAGCTTTGCTATGCTTAAACATCTAAAGTATAAATTGGAGAAGTAGTGGAAATATTTCCAATTAATAAAAAGCAGTTTTTAAATACGTATATGCAGCATTTCCCCTGACCAGGGGTGGGCGATGATCCGTTGTGTAGAATGTTATTTCAGCCGGTCGCTGCTATGATGGTTCTGTGGTTCTGCAGCTAGATGCTGTTGATTATTCCCCCGAAGGGCTTCTGGTAGAATGTCTGGCCACGTATTGCTGTTATTCCAGAATGTTCCCTATATCAAAGAAAGCTTTAGATGTTCTAGATTATTCCAATATGTCGTTTTTACAGTGTTCGAATGTTCCAGTATGTTCTGGAGTGTTCCAATTTTGAATCCAATATGTCCGCAATAATAGAATCCCGACGGGGAAAGCATTCAATAACTCTGAGCTCGTAGGTCTCTCTGTCCCAAATCCTCGGTTCATTAAAGTTTATACTATATGGTGTCCATGCATAACAGAGATTAAAAGGCCATTTATACACTATCCTGCGTGTTGTGCAGACATGTATTTGGCTGCATCTTCAGGCGAGTTGAGGAAAACCCTTGCTCCTTGTTTATCGACAATGCGAAGTATTGCAGGGTATGTTAATAGGGGTCTGTATTTCTCCAGATAGAGTTGAGACATCACCGTCTTGAACTTGGCACGCAGGTCCACGACAATAATCTTCAAAGCAGTGTATTGGTATATCCTTGTATTTCAGATTGCCTTTCATCCTGTGAGTTTCACGAATATCATTTATTTTATTCTGACTTGGCGCAGGATAACCAATATCACTCTGGGCTTAGCGTTATTGTCATTGGATCGGGTCCCCAATCTGTAGCACTGTTCCACCTCTGGTACTTTAGGAAGGATCTCTGTTCCCAAGATTTTCTGTAATTCTGTGGCAAACTCTTCAGGGTGTGCACATCTCACCGACTCGTCCAGACCGACTATACGAATATTCAGCTTGCGTTTTTGATATTACATCTAGAATATTTTGGCTTTCTGTTCTTCATTGATTCGCTTAAGCTCCATCGTTATATCGCTGAGCTCCGTATTGAGTTCTTTGTAGTTTCCCTTCATCTCAGCAGTTAGGTTAACGTTGATATCATCTACTTCTTTGTAGATTCGAACGAATTTTTTTTGGTGGACTTCCATACCTGTTTCCAGAGCCTCGGTGCGTTTGATATGTGCGTCGGCGTCCGCTCTCAGCGCTTCTATTTAGCCTTCAATAGATTCTTTAATAGCATCTACTTTTTGGGTTATTGTCTTCTCCATTTCCTCCATTCTCCGGATGATATATTCGGTGTCCGCGGAGGTATTTGAAGGGGTTGAACTTGAAGCGGCCACTGTCAAGTCTATATTTTCTGCTGCTTGCCGCACGAATCCTGCTTCCTTAGGCGGGACCTCTGCGACGGTTTTGGTCTCGTTGTGTCTTTCCTTGTGTTTGGCATCTCGATTCTTTTGGTCAATATAGTTAGTTAATAATCTCAGTTGATATATGCGTCAAGTTTTAAACGCATTAATGGTTTATAAATATGTTTTTAAAACAAAAAAAAAACAAAAAAAAACGGGTGAGCAGCTGTGTCACATGCGACTTACTCCATTCTAACGCTAAACCGGAAGCCCAGACGGGTTATCAACACTTTTCTACAACATTTCTCCCCCCCCCCCCCCAATTATCTTTTTATTAGTATATATTTTTTGGTGAAACTCTTGGAACACACACACCTCTTAAAATACTCTTGAACACACACACACACCCTGCACCTTAATATGCACATCGACAATGATACAAGTAACAAATTCAATCAAATAAAAAACAAATACAATAAAATATGATAAAAATAAAACATCCATGGTCACACCACATCTCAGCACAAGCAGTCAAGCCACAAAACACTGAGGTTGGTGGATGGTCAGAGGTCCATGAGGGGTTTCAAAGTTCTAAGAAAGACGTCCTCCTTGTTGTCGAAGTATATGTACGCTGTTCCAGTTACAAAGTGTCATGGAGAGAATGTTTGGTCAAGGAGGTCAAGTGTTGGGAGGTCTTAGTTTGTTCCAGTTGAGCAGGATACATTTATTCTTTTAGCTACCGGTATATATATTATCCCAATTCTCTTCACATATATGGGATCTAATGTCTTGTCTAATTCAGTACCAAAGAGATTCCGTATCGGTGTAATGTCCAACGGAATTTCACTTTAGCAGTCAAGTCATGAACCTCTTTCTAAAAACGTTTTCTACAACATTTTGCACATATAGCATCCACAACTTTTCAAGGTCCTGAAAGAATTGTCAAATACCATTATAAGGTGTCCATGACCACATAGAAACCATGGTATTTGTGTGTGTGTTTGTGTAAAATCAGGGTATCTGCCGGTTTAAATAAGTTAAATTGAAGACCTTTTAAGCTCCCAGGCACCCAGAAAAGTGGCAATTCTTTTTTTACTTGAACTTGAGGACTGCATACTTTTCTTCGCAAAGCTTAGCTTTATACTTATAGCACATGCATGAGCCTGGTCTCTTTTGAAAGATAACGTTCTGAAGTTAAAGGGCGGCTGAGTGGCGCAGTGGGCAAGGCGCTCGCCACTAACGCAGGAGATGCTGGTATTGAGCCCAGCTCTCTGCGTTGCTACCGGCTTGGCCGGTCGTTCATACTAACACAATTGGCAGTGTTAGGGGTGGGAAAGCCGGTGGGTGGGGATTGGACGTTGTGGACAGCGACTCCTACAGGTCGGTTGGTGCGCCTGTACAGCAGAATCAGGAAGTATCGGGGGCAGCGTGAGCCTCCCACGCGTTACTCCTCGCCACTGAGAGATTGCGCTGTTCAGGTGAAAAGATGAGACGGCTGCCTCCTCATGTACCGGAGGGGACACGTGATGCAAGGCTTGGTCCTCACTGCAGCCGACCAGTGGGAGGCATAGTCTAGCAACGTTCGAGACAGGGGAGGGGAGAATTGAATGGAGAATTGGCGAGGCGAAATTGGGATGGGAGAAAAAGTGGATCCAAAAAAAAAACATTCTGAAGTTACTAATGCAAAAAAGGAAAATCACTTTTAGCGCTAATGTAATAGAGTAACATTTTTCTATAGTGGTTGCAAGATTCCATATTCCAATATTCCAGCATAGAGGTATAATCTGGGAAATACTGCGGTTCCATAGCCTGAAGTCTTATGTAGTACAGGTCCACATTTTATAAAAATCTGTTCAGAAATGAGTCTTTGAAAGACATCAGAGTAAAACAGACGACAAAAAAAAAGCGTTCTAAAATCCATTTCCTCTTCCACCGCTGTGTGTTCTGAAGTCTGATTCACTTCTCGTTGGTCAACTTTCACCTAGTTGCCTTATTCGCACACCCCCCCCCACTTCTCGTTGGAAAGGTAAACTTGTTGGCTACAACGCTGACCAATCATTTTCGCCATCAGTGGATGGTGGCAGTTCTGGAGCATCTGGAGTCCGGGGTGCCTGTTATTTTTCTACAATGGAGTTCGCCGATTTGCGAATCTGATTGGCCAGTGTCATTTCTGGTCATGTGACATGTACGCCCAATCGTGGGACCGCAAGTTTCTACACTGGTTAGGCTTAGGCGCTCGTTCGAAGTCGGTTAAGGTTAGAGTTTGTCTTAGAGCATGGTGATAGAACGCCTGCCCTGATTCCGACGGTTAAGCTTAGGCACTCTTTCGAAGTTGGTTAAGGTTAGAGTTTGTCTTAGAGCATGGCGATAGAATGCCAGGTGCTTTGCAGGCTGTTCGACGCGGAAATG
Organism: Notolepis coatsorum; assembly: GCF_963971535.1. Classification (NCBI taxonomy): domain Eukaryota; kingdom Metazoa; phylum Chordata; class Actinopteri; order Aulopiformes; family Paralepididae; genus Notolepis; species Notolepis coatsorum. The sequence goes on from NC_140182.1 coordinate 76,937,094, forward strand.
GGCAAAGACACAGCTCGTCACGCTATTGGGCGCACATGTCACATGACCAGAAACGTGAGTGGCCAATCAGATTCGCAAATCGCCGAACTCCGTTGTAGAAAATATAGACGCGTCCGGGGTGGTCATCCGACACGTGGCGCATAAAAAGACGCTCGCCTGACATATCGGCATGTAACTCGAGAACCAAGGCACGGATTTGGTCGAGTGAGGTGGCGTTCAAATGGCAACAAATAGATCTTTCGAACAGTATATTATATAATTTGTTCTGCGAAAAATACAGCCCGAAGCCGCTAGACGCTCGCAAAGTGCCGTGACTTGAGCACAAGTGCGACCACGTATACATAATCCCGGTGCACGTTATGTGGTTAAATACATTTACATTTAGTAATTTAGCTGACGCTTTTATCCAATGCGACTTTCAGGTTCTGTACAACAAGTCAGCAGGGAGGGTACAACTCTTTCAGCTGAGTAACAATGTTCATCAAACAGTGTTGAAACATGGGTGCTGCAGTGTTGAATGCATAGTAGTAGAGACATATTAGTATAGTAGGTACTCTGTAGTAATATAGGCATGGAAGATTATTTAGTGGAAAAGTGCATGATAGTTATAAAAAAAAAAAAAAAAAAAAAAAAAAAACACATAGAAACACTGAACTGGCGGCTGCACTTGCACGCTAAGTAAAATTTCCCTGCGTTCCATACAAGCTCTCGCCAGAAGCACCAAGCTCCTGGTAGCCCCGCAAAAAGTAGAATACCTGTGCAAATACTTTAATAATTTCTAATACCCCGCAGATACCCTGAAAATGATAAGAGAAAGATGTCACAGTGAACGTACCCCTCCCCACAGCGTACGGCCTTCAGCACGCCCACGGCAGCAGTAGTCTGCCGCTCGAATCCCTGCCCGATGTGGTCGGCGTGGGCTCGAGTCCGGTCCTCGAACAGCATCTCCCTGGGCTCGCTGGCTCTCGGTAGGTACTGCAGGTTCTTTATCTCATTGGTAGACCTGCACGACATTCGGCAAAACAGAAACAAAACATTGAAACATGTAAGAAACTAAAATGAAACCAATATAACGATACACAACTCATAGCATCCGCTTTGGATCATTGGACCACTTTAACAGCCGGACTCACCGTTTTCTCTTGAAGGGTGACTTGGGCATGTCTGCCAGGGGGATCATCTGCTCTCCAGGTCGGACCCACATGATCGGCCCGTCGTCACTTTCAGTCGGGCTCTGCAGCCGCAGGCTGGAAAACGTGCCCCATGGGAGAGTTCTCTGCACATAGAGACAAATATGTAGTCAGAAATTAACATGTAGTCAAACACACATGGGAGTTTTCTGCACAGTCAGAAATGAACATGTAGTCAACACATGGGAGAGTTTTCTACACGGAATCAAATATGTAGTCAGAAATGAACATGTAGTCAAACACACATGGAAGAGTCTGCTGCACATAAGAGCTAAATATGTAGTAGGGATGGGTAACGAATCCGGTACTTTTAAGGGTATCAACCGAATCACGTCGGTACTACCGAGTACCGATTCACGTGAGATCCACCGGTGCCAGGCCATGTGAGCGGCGCGGCGCGGGGCGCGGAGCGGGCCGTTTTGACGTGAGCGAGGAGTGGGTTTTAAAATGGGTCGGCGCGACGACCGGAGCGAGAGTTCTCCTCCGCTCCAAGCCGCTCAGGTCCGCTCCTCAGTGCGCACAGCACTGGTCTGGGAGGCGTCTACCAGACCAGACCACTAGGCACCGGTCCACAATGCACCTGTCCTCAGTGTCCGACCCGTCCTGTAAACAGAATTGTGCTTACAAGAAATCCCACAACGTGAAAGCATGGCCGTGTTTGCTAAGTATTTTAAAAAACTAATAGAGAATAAGTTCCAATGTATCGTGAAAACAACTAACGATGATGGTGAGGAGACAGAATGTGCAGACCATATTACCGTCGGAAGAGATTCTTCTTGGAATCTAAAGAGACACATTGGGAGGAAGCATGACCACATATTTCGCGAACATAATGAGAAGAAATCCAAAGGTTTGTTGTCATTATTAGCCATTTTGAAATTGGTAGCCTTATTACAGCTTAATGTATTGTAGACCTAATATAAAGCATGCATTTATTATTTGTTTTAGATGCCCAGACGCAGCAGCAACAAAAAGAGAAACAGTGTGAGCATCTGCACAATTTCCTCACTGGAAAAAAGGCACCTAACGTGACACGTGAAAGAAAAAGGGAGCTGGATGAAGCGTTTTTTTAAATGATATCTATGGATTACGACCCCCTAAGTAAAGGAGAACGTGAAGGTATGAGACATTTTGCCGGCATGGCCCAACCAGGTTACACCCCGCCCTGCTACAATACTGTCCGGGACACACTTATGCCACATGCCATACAAGAGATGGAAGTCAAACTACGAGAGCTCATAGGAATGGGTGAAGGGTTCGTTCTTGCATCTGATATTTGGACAAGTAGAAGAGGCCACAGTTTCCTTGCTATTGTGGCAAGTTTTATCGACGGGACGTTCAAGGGCCACACGGTTCTGTTAGGCTGTGAGCAAATAACAGGGTCTCACACTGCAGATCGCATATATCAAAAGTATGAAAGTGTGCTGAAAAATTGGAACATTCATCAACGCGTGATTCGTGTGGTGACAGACAGTGCCAGCAACATGGTCAAGGCATTTAACATCCTGCCTGACGCTGAAGGAGAAGAGGAGAAAGATGATGATGATGATGAAGTGGCACTGGTGGTGGAGGAAGGAGAGGAAATAGCGGAGGAGGAACCTGCGCTCTCGCAAAACCAAGTGGACGTGGTCACTAATACTGTAGAGGCTATGGTAAACCAGTACTTCACCGTATCAAGTTTACACCTGCGATGCCCAATTCATCTGCTTCAGTTAGCTATCAAAGACGCAGTTAACAAGCATGATGATATCAATCGCCTGCTAGTTAAAGTGGGAAAGCTAGTGAAAAGTGTGCGTAAGAGTTGTCTGAACACAGAGGAAACTGACTCTCTGGGTGTACGACCCACCACTGCTTGCCCGACGCGATGGAGTAGCCAGCTGCGCATGGTGGAGTCTGTCCTAAAGCTATTAAAAAAAGATGCATTGTGGCAGAGCAAACTTAAAACTACTGCCGCTATTCTCACACTTAATGACGTGCGTCGGCTCAATCACCTTGTTGAAGTATTGTCACCGCTGGCTGACCTCACAGACAACATGCAACGGGAGCTTGGGAATTTGGGCATGATTCTCCCGGCTGTAGGCGAGCTCAAATCCCTGCTCGTCAACAACAACGCTGCCCTTCCATTAGGAATAGCTTCTTTCGCGGAAACACTGTCCAATAACGTGTCCACTCGCTTCAGAATGTACTATGATGATAAACACCTCCTCTTCGTGTCGCTGTTAGATCCTCGTTTCAAAACAGAGTGGATAATCTGTGATGAGTTGGTTTGTAATAAACTTGGAGAAATACGCGAGCTCCTCGTCAAAGAAACAGAGGAGATGACCGCAGCAGTCGCTGGTGCTGGAGAGGCAGCAGGTCAACCCGAGTCAGACGGCGGAGAATCTGACGTGCCCGAAGAAATCAAGAGGCCTCGTATATTTGGATCATACTTCTCAGAGAATCAGCCCACGGGAGGAGGCAATGCGAAAACTGAAGTTGAAATCTACCTCTCGTCCCCAAGATCAAACCCTGATGATGTCAAAGATGTCATTGCATTTTGGAAACAAAATTCCAAGTCCCTTCCACGCCTGAGTAAAGTTGCCCGCAAAGTGTTCAGTATTCCCAGTGGCTCTGCGAGCGCAGAGAGGGTGTTTTCCGCTGCTGGTTTGATGTCAAGAAATCACTGCATGAGCTTGAAGCCTCAGACATTGGCTAAACTCGTGTTCTTGAAAGTGAACTCAAAGATAATGTAGCTGCCGTGGCACTGCATGGCAGATATAGGCACATGAGCATTGTTTTATTTAGTTTAAAATGCACAAAGTGACAAAAACGAATAGCCTATAATATCCTACTTTATTGCAAAATGCAATAGGCCTGCCTAAAGTTAATGGCCATTATTTTTTATTTCATACATAAGAATGTAGCACTCTGTTTTAGATTTTATACATTTATATAAATGTAGCATATCCAACAGCACTTTTATATTGGTTGATTGTATTCGAGTTTTTCAAAGGCTATAGGGAACTTGCACATTGAGTATTTCGTTTGTGTTTTACTGTGAGACACTTTGTAGACAGTTATGTCGAGTTATATTTTTATTTTCATAGGCATATTAGCTATGTGATTTCCTGAGTTCGTTTGATAACAAGCCTGTTGCATTAATTGTCTTCAGTGGCTAAGCCAAGGCCTTAGGCCTATTACGGCCTCCTCTGAGGCTCATGTCATACGCGTAATTTTGTATCCGTCTTATGCTGCCCTGGCTGTCAGTGATTATGTTCTACCTCAGATTGATTGGTTGATTTAATACTTTATTAATAGTATGCAAAAAGGTATAGGCCTACAGTGTAATTCAATTAGCTACGTCGGATAATACAAGGTATATGCCGAGGGCTGTGCATAATTCGTTTTTTTTGTGGTTCTTCCGTCACTGCGTTGAATGTCTTGGTGGTGCCCTGCCCATAAAAAAAATACCATATTCGGTTGATACATTTAAACTGGGTCTGTTTTCATTATTCTATGATATTTTAAATAACGAAATCAAGAATTTACGCATGCTCCAAAAAAATCGGATTTCCTGAAGGCCTTCGAAACGAAGGCCTTCAGGAAATCGGATGTGTTTAATTAGCCAATTTCAGGAAAACAGCACTTTCTTTTATTTCCCCCGCTGTAATTTTTTTCTCTGCTGAGCGGGGTGGAGCGAGGAGCGCTTGATGCCAAAATGAAGTTGAGCGCTGGCGGCGCGCTGAGCGATGTGGCGGCGGGATCAACATGAGCAATTAGCGGAGAGGACCAAGCTTTAAAGAGCGAAGAGCGGATTTCTCACCCGCGCCGATCCGCTCACATGGTCTGACCGGTGCCACAGTTCGGTACTGAAAAAAATAAAGTGAACGGTACCCAACCCTAATATGTAGTCAGAAATTAACATGCAGAACAGCAGAAAGTAATCCACACATGCACCAGCGACATACTGACATGTGCACTACTGCACGCAGATAGAACCACACTCACCTCCAGAAAGGGAGAGTCCTGGAGCATGCTGATGAACTCAGGGAAGTAGTCTCCGACCTCCTCGTCCACGGCCCCCACCAGGCTGACCTGCCGCATGGCACCGGCCCGGTAGGTTCCCTGGGAATATGACCGCTTCACCTGCAGCGTGGGACCAGAGGAGACGGCTCAGACACGCCCCAACATTTCCATGACCAAATTTAGCACGATTTCTGTGGTGCCACTGCATTAAACTAATTAAAATATGGATTGAACGTTACCTAGAATTGCAAAAGTAATGTTTGTGTACCTTGATAGTCGCTCAACAAGGTAGACATTACATTTACATTTTAAGCATTTAGCACACTTATCCAGAGTTGTTGAAAACACAATTTGGCCAGTAGTAAAGTTCCCAGCTCATTTTAGGATTTACCAGGGCTATCCATGTTAAATTATATTATCTATTAATTAGATCATGATGGATTCAGTCGAAGCCTGTCTATTTGCTTTGTCTAATTGGCTTGCAGTGTGTTTTGTTTAGGGGTGTTATTTATAAGTTATTGGACCCCAGGAAGAATAGCTGCTGCTATGCAAAAGCTAATGGGGTAAAACAAAAACTAAACATTTTACATTTAGCTACCACTTTTATCCAAAGAGACTTACAAATTGTGTACAAACAAACAGTCAGCAGGAGCCTCTATTCTACTGAAGAGAAATGGACAGAAATACAAATTAATTTCAAACTACAGAGAAATCCAACTTGTTGCATTTTGGGCAATAATGAAATGTCACCATTTCAATGGCATCATTAAACTGTATGTCTTTTGCTTTTGTTCAATCTTTCTTGCAATCAAGCTGAGAGCACATCCCTTCAACACATCATTAGACAGACCATGGATAATAGCTACGGAAGCCCTAACAGGCCGTACATTCATATATTTTATTTGCTCCGTTTTCCTGTGATAACGAGTTAATTTAATTTGTTTGTAAACAAAAAGTGTTCAGTCAATATACTGTACATATACAATACAGAGTAAAAAAAAAAGTAACAGTAGTACAATACAGTATACAGTACAATGCAGAAATGGGATGAGGTACAACTTAAAGGAAAACTCCAACATTTTGGGAAATTAGCTTATTTGCCATCTACCCTGGAGTTAGACAAGAAGATACATACCTTTTTCTTCTCTGTGCATGCAGTAGGAGTAGGAAGACGTTGGGAACTAGGCTAATGGAGGAACCTACTTCCAGTGACTGACGCTAAGCTAGGCTAACGGTGCGCGTCTTCCTACTCCTACTGCATGCACAGAGAAGAAAAAAGGTATGCATCTTCTTGTCTAACTCCAGGGTAGATGGCAAATAAGCTAATTTCCCAAAATGTTGGAGTTTTCCTTTAATGTTGACGCCGACTGCCGCTTCCCCCTCCTCAGAGTCAACTGACTGAGCTCCAGTGATCGCTGCATTTTCCTGGGTCGCTGCATTGTTGCTTTATAAACAACAAAAGTTGTTTAATAAAAGCTGCACATGTAACAGAAAACTAGTTAGTCGCCACCCCCCCCCCCCCCCCCCCCACTCTCACTAATAAAAAATATAAAATAAAAAAGCTGCTTTTTCTTTGATGCTTCCAACACCTGGAATGGACTGACTCTGAAGCTTCTTTTGCTGCATTTAAAAAGTATGATCTCCGACCACTGTGTGTCGACTTGTAACCGTCTTAGCTGATTTTTATTGTTTATTCTTATTTATTGTGTCTAGATATGTGTAACGGTTGTGACATTGTCACTAGGGCTGCAACGATTAGTCGACATAATCGACAATGTCGATTATAAAAAATCGTCAACGAGAATTTTTTTTTTTCTTTTTTTTTGTGCACTACCTATCTTTGTGAGAGTGGCTTCTCAGGGTTCCAGACAACATCATAACATGATGATCCCATAGCAAATTTTGGACAGTGAAAACATTGTTCCCCTGCAGGAGATGATGATCAGACTAGACACACAATACATTACACACGCACTCCTCTCACTCACACACAGCGATTAGAGTAAGACACACACGCATACACACTCCTCTCACTCACACACAGCGATCAGAGTAAGACACACACACATTCACACTCCTCTCTCTCACACACAGCGATCAGAGTAAGACACACACACATTCACACTCCTCTCACTCACACACAGCGATCAGAGTAAGACACACACACATACACAAATTACACAGTACACACCTCTCACTCACACAGCGATCAGAGTAAGACACACACACAAATTACACAGTACACACCAGGGTTTCCGTTAGAAAAAATTGTTGCCGGTCTCCGTGACCTGCAAGATTTCAATCTACCGGACAAATGAGATTAATTCCGGTCATAGTTTATTGAGTTTTAAAACAATTGATAGGCAGGCTATATAAAGAATGTCATCCTCAAGGCATGTAGATTTATAATATTATTACTTAAAACTAGGCTACTTTTGCGTATACAGTCATTAATTAATATATTCCAAATAAAATAAGTCCCTCAATACTCCGTGCTGCTGCTGACTTGAAATAAAATAGACCGCGTATCTGTGGGCAGTCGGTCCGACACTAAACAGCAGTCTGTTATAATCACATTTTTATGAGCTAACGAATTCCGTTATATTGGACATTTGTATTAATTATATCAAGCGAAGAACTGAGAAAGCAGAGAGACGGCAACATTATCGTGGTTTGCGTGACTCTCTCCACCTCGCAACAACTTATTTGCAAAGAGTATGGCGCTGCAGAGAAGCTGATTTAGCTGTTATTGGCTCTTTTCTGGGAACCGCACAGCAGCGCCCCCCACCCAACATTGGCTGAAAATGGCTGAATTGGAGTACTGCTGGAATACTGCATTGTGCTGTTGCCTCTCTGGCTCTGCAGCTTCACATGCACTCGCACACCCAGCACTAAGCTCTCGCTGACGACGTCGTTGTCATTATTAGAAGCAACGAGGAAACAAATGTAATGATCGTTTCGTTCATCGCATAGGCTATTTAATTTTAGCCTATTTTAATACAATTCAAATAATCAAATTGTGCTTAGACTCAGGGAATTATTTTCACCGGACATTAAGACCGGAGATATTAAATATGTCGGACTTAAACAGATTTTGGCGGTCAAATACCGGTAATTACCGGCTAACGGAAACGCTGGTACACACACTCCTCTCACTCACACAGCGATCAGAGTAAGACACACACACATACACACACACACACAGACTCCTCTCACACACAGCAAACAAAAGTTATTTAAAGTACACTTTTAATTTATTTATCTTGTTATGAGTGATTGCTGTATTGTTCTTCAAATACATTTTCATTTAAAGTGGCTTAAAGATCCAAATTCAAATGTTTCATGAGTCATTATTTTAATTTGCTATGGGATCATCATGTTATGATGTTGTTGTTTGGTCCTGACAAGAGTCTCAAAGTCTGGGGTGATGGTAGACAAGCAACTCTGAGGTCATGCTCAATGTCCAATCTGTTCCTCTGCTCTGTCTTCAGCTGGACCAGAGCTGAGGAGCCACTTTCACAAAGATAGGTAATTTATAATAAAAAAAAAAAAAAAAAAAATTGTTGTTGTTTACATTGGTTTTTCGATTAGTCGACTAATCGAAAAAATTATCGGCAGATTAGTCGACTACCAAATTAGTCATTAGTTGCAGCCCTAATTGTCACCTTAAACTCCGATGCCCCGAGAGGGTTTAGCACAGACAGCTACAGCACAGACCGCTATACCAAGGTGTATTCACTGCTTTGTAACGTGTCTGTGTCTTTTTAGGATGAGAGTGAGTTTAACCCATAGCACCGCTACTCGCCCCAGTCACTTCACAACATCGGAAGTCCATCGTGACTACGCTTCGTGGTACCATCCGTTACACTCACCCTCCTTAAACTCACTCCACTCCACCCAAGGTATCCGGGTCAGTCGGCACCAATGTAACGGTTGTCATATAGTCACCTCAAACTTCGATGCCCGAGGGAGTTTCGAACCAGTCTCCCACGCCGCAGGCAACAGCACAGACCGCTATACCAAGAGGTGAATTCACTGCTTTGTAATGTGTCTATGTGTCTTTTGAGGGTGAGAGTGAGTTTAACCCATAGCACCACTACTCACTTCAGTCACTTCACAACATCGGAAGTCCATCGTGACTGCGCTTTGCGGTACCATCCGTTACATATGTATGAAATTGCTGATAAACTGTCTTTTTTTCCTGTAAACTCATAGTCACTTTTTAAACATTACACCATATTTGATCAATTTATTCTTAAAAGATTTGCACTACCTCTTCTACCTCATGTTTGTATTTTAGTTTTGTGTATTGTATATTCTGTATAGTGTTTGGTCTGTATTCTTTAACTTTTTACTGTATGAAGCACAATTTCAGGGGGGGTCATACAGAACCAAGCACTTCACTGTAGTGACAAATAAAACAAAACTTGTCTCACGGGTTGAAATAAAGGTTTGAAATTAAATAGTTATTTATTCTGAGTTGCAGTGTTCAACGGTAGGCATGATTATGTTATCTAGTTCTAGATTTCCATCAATGCCTCTGAAAGCTCAGGAGAGACGAGCTACAGTGTCACTGATTGGTTCACGATGACTAATGTTGCTTTCAAAGCAAGCCTGCCAACAATAGAGCTTGGGAACCTGAAGTCAGGTAACGTCTTCTGGGAATTATCCGAGGTGAATCCGCCATGTTGGCCTGTACAGTTGTTTGTATAACATTACAATGCACCATTGCAAATCATGAGACAGCCTCGCTCCCTTTCTCTCGCTCTCTCTCCAGCTTTGTTGACATGTGTGATTATATATAGCCAGCTATTATTAATAGCGACACTACAGTGCTTGGCTTTTTAAGTCTTTGGGCGCCAAAAACGAGTATACTCGCTGGATCCTTTGATCTTTTTCCTTTGATCCCTGTTCTAAACACTCGCTCGGAGCTGCCTGGGTCTCCCTGGCACAGCTGCCTACGTTCGAATTGCAATGACGATCAAATCCCACCAGGTGGCAGTATCGCCTACCTTTTGAACTGGGGATATCAGTTGTCTTCCAGTTCTGAGTTACCTCTGGCTGCTTCCGCCTCAGATTGGATCAGGACATAGCAATCGGTGGAAGATTTTGTGCCTCAGACCTATTCTTTACCGTATGGTAGCCATGCCCAATATACACGAGTAATTGCGATCGCAATGGGACGACTAGGATTTATTCATTTTAGAGTACCTTCTGACTGAGGTAAGGTCCATCTTAGGTAACCTGCTGGTGTTTTTTTAACCTAAAACATGCTTCTGTACCGATCACAGTGTCGTATTTTACCGGACCTAAAACATGCTTTTGGTAACGATCGCAGTTTCGAGTTACCTATCCCTCTCTGTCTCAAACAAAATGCTTAACACTTTGAGTGCCGGGACACGTCTTCTCACGTCTTTGCTGGCCATGCTAAAGTTGCCGGGGGACGCTGTACAGCGTCCTTATATCAATATTTCAAAAATCTGCGATCGGATTCATAATGTCCCTCCGCTGGCCTGAGATCCACCAGCAGGACCCACTGAGCTCTCTGGCGGTTCAGGAGCGCCATCTGGTGGCCGATCGGCGCAACCGCTTAACAGGAAGCGCAGTAGAGGTTTTGCTGGTCGGCCATATTACTTCCGGGCACTCGGTATAGGTTCCGGCACTCTAGCTCGTCACACTACATAGCGATCGATTGCCAATAACTCGATAAACAACATGATTTGGACGTATATACCATTATACAAGCTGGAGATGGACCGGGTAATAATATATCCCATAATGATAAAATTTCTACTCGACGATGATCGCCCAACGGCGCGCGGAGACTGGGGTGAGTTTCAGCGTGTAACGTTACCGTCTTCGATAATAACTGATATTATCAACATTTGACCCACATTAGATGATTGGTATAACGCTGCCCACGGAATTATAAACGCCCCCTCGCCCATCCGGTCAACATCAGATGACGTGTAGTAACTTCTAGAAGTACGTCTAGTTGGAATTTTTTATATCGCGCTGATTGCCATCAAACTGTATTTCATCATCAATATCAGACCTGGGCATTGTACGGCCCGCGGGCCGGATCCGGCCCGCGGGATGATTCTGACCGGCCCGCGACTGATTACATGATAATAAAAAAAAATAAAAAAAAAATAAAAAAAAAAATTTTTTTTTGAATATTTTTTTTTTTTTTTTTTTTTACCTTTTTTTTCTTCATGTCAACGTTCACACGCACAGTATACGCTTAGGAGACATGCTCAGAAGATGTTGGTTCTCTTTGGATCCACCTACATATGTGAACAGACATTCTCAGTCATGACGTTTACCAAGTCCAGGTACAGATCCTCTCTCACTGATGAACATCTGGCAGCTGTGCTTCGCATCTCCACCTCAGACATGCAACCTGACTTTGATGGACTTGTTAAAGCTCAACAGAGACTGGATTTCTCACACTGAATGAAAAAAAAGAACTGATGAACACTAAAATGTGGAAATATAACAAGTGAAATGTGACACTTGATCTTTTTTTTTCTTTTTTTTGCACAGTTCTGAAAACATTAAATGTTTAAAGTAATGTAAAGTAAAAAAGGCTACAAAACTGGGACACTTTTCTTTACACAGTTCAGTGAAATGTCTTGTTTATTTTTGCTATAAGATGATGTGATGTCTTTAGAAAGCTAAGAAAATCCTTGTTTCAATAGTATATGAAACTCAAAATGCCCTTTGTTATTAATGTTTCACATTTTGTTTATCATTTTGGAAATAAATTCTATTTGAATAAATTATATTTTTGAAAGCTAACCTCACCTTTTAATTGCCAAATAATAACATACACTCTTACCAGGGGTCAAAACAATGCCATTTACTGCTTTTTATATAGAAATAAAATGTATATTATGCATAATTGAGTTTGGAATTTTGGCCCGGCCCCCCAACATATTTTCAGTTGCTCATTCGGCCCCCCGGGAAAAATAATTGCCCACCCCTGATCAATATAATGCATTTGGGGCTATATATCACGTTCTGGAGAAAGCTGCAGAAAGAGATGAAAACATACTTATACATTAGACCATACTTTACTATGAATATGTGAATGAAAAAGTTTAACGTTGCTACACAATGAACAATACATATAGGACTTTGAATGGGCCCTAATAATGGCAATGTAGCAATAGAATTTAAAAAGTTATAGCCCTGCAAAGAAGGGGACTTTCTCCATAGACAAATAGCGCTGGCAATCTATGGTATATCATTAATTTAACCTTAGGCAACCAAAGTGTTAACAATATGAACAAGATTTCAAATTAAAAACACCAACTATAGCTAGGGATGGGTACCGAATTCGGTACTTTTGAGGTACCGAACCGAAACACGTCGGTACTACCGAGTATCGAATCAAGTGAGAAACCAAAAAAGAAAATTATAAAAAATAAAAAATAAATTTTTACTTTTTTTTTCTTCATGTCAACGTTCACACGCACAATATATGCTTACCTAGGATTTGACTTGATTCAACAACAAAGCAGTCGGAGCAATGACAAGCCGAAAACTGTCGAAATTGTAGTTGAAGTTTGGATTTTTTTTTTACGACTGATGTAGGTAAATTAAATGTCTTGAGACTAAAGTACCGAAAAAAGGTACTGTTGGGTACCGGTATCGATTCACAGGTACCGGTTCAAATGTGAAAGGTACCCATCCCTAACTATAGCACAATAATGCAGGGGAAGAAAAACATGTAACCGTAGACGATGTCTAGAGATCTCTCACTGTCAGACAGAGCCAACAGCCTCCACAAACTCCCATTTCAAAGCATTATTAAATAAAAAGCTGACCTATTTAACAAACTATGACCACTTAATTATTGTTTCATATACAGGCTAAAGCACTGAGAAGAAGCACAGATTATATATTAATGTACAACTTTGCAGTCGTGTCAATCTCCCCACATCACATACACGCCAAGGCACGCCTCCCCTCAGTCCCTGTTGCGTGTAGCTTTATGCCAAGCAAGCAGTGCAAAAACTTACCGTAGTGGCATGCAGTAATGCGCCTTTCATTTTCCGCCGCCCAGCGCCCAGGTCGCGCGGAAATAGGCTGTCTATTGCCATTCTCTTTGACAAACTCTAACCTTAACCAGCTCCTTAACAACGCCTAAACTTAACCGTTCTAACCTTAACCAACTCCGAAACAATGCCTAACCTTAACCATAGAAATTATATTGCCATTCTCTTTGACAAACTCTAACCTTAACCAGCTCCTTAACAGCGCCTAAACTTAACCGTTCTAACCTTAACCAACTCCGAAACAATGCCTAACCTTAACCGGCGAAAGAATACACGTTAAAAAAAAATCACGTTAAAAAATATTTTCGATGGGATTCGAACTCGCCAGCAAACAAGCCATAGGATCCACAGCCATGTGTCCTTGCCAATTGAGCTAGTGCCAGATAGTGAATAAGAGGCGGTGACTTATATATATTGAGCTCCAACCAAGGCGGGATCTCATGCGCATGCGCGGGCACCTCGCGCGAGCACGCCGGCGCACGCACGCACCTGAGCGAGCACGCCGCCGCCGGTGCACGCACGGTAGCATTTGTCTGAAAAGAAGGGCGCTTTACCGCACTAGCGTGCGGTGACGAATGCGGAAGCATTTTTGCACTGCTTGCTTGGCATTAACGTACAGGCGTCCCTGTTGGAGAAGCTTACTCGCAAACTGACTCAAACCGTGCAGAGACAAACGCCTTGTGTGTCGCGTGCTTGGTCAAGAATGTAAGATAACGATTACAATGATTAAGATAATGAAAGAGAACGAGGATAACACGGATATAAAGTGTAACTATCCGCCACCTGTAAGTGTTCATTTAACCATCAACAGTAAGAGGGTGAACTGTGCAGAACATACTTAAGTCTACGTAGGGCTAAGAGTAAGACACCTTTGTTTGATTGTTAGTTTTATCACGGCCGGCCGGCATGGTGCTGCACCCATCCATTTGTAAATGTAAACACAAGGTTTGAGTGACTTGAAAGTTCAAAAGGGCTCAAAAGAATAAGCACTCAAGCTGCACACCAGATAAGCAGAAACACCTTGGAGGCATCCAAGATTCTGACAATCTGAGGGAAGCAGCGGTTGCGATTGGAGGATCAAGAAAAGAGGGCGGGGCTTGAGAGGAGGGGGAAAAGGTGTCAGTATCTAGTGATTACAGATTCAAATTTATGGGAGTGGCTGAACTGAGTAGATACAACGGTAGACGTTTATGAACGCATAGAAATCCTTCACGCAAATACACCAAGATGGTTTAGTGCTTACAATCCCTCACTCTGTGGATCTACATGATCTCATTACTAGACAAAACGGAATCTTGTTAAGATCTTTCTTGTTTACATTGAATTATTTAGCCGACGCTTTTATCCAAAGCGACTTACAAGTTCTGTACGACAGGTCAGCAGGAAGGGTACAACTCTTTCAGCTGAGTAACAATGTGCTGAAGCTTGGGTGCTGCAGTGTTTAGTGCATTGTGTGTTTTAGTCTTCTTCCTCAGTGCTCTTTCAAGCTTCCTACTCAAAAGCAAAAGAGAAACCAACAGCAACACACACACTCTCAGGTTTCTCAACTAAAAGACATTGAGAGATCAATTTCTCATCAAAAGAAGCTGAATGAAATATACAGAAATGTGTAAAAGTGACAATATATTACTACGGCCGAGTATCACTGAAGTCACACTGTCAATGAACTTGAAGTCACACTGGAGATCTAGCTGGCAAATATGGCTGAAAACGTGACGTTCAAAGTGAAATGGACGAGTATTATGCTGTTTTGTTATGTATTATTAAGTTACAAAGGTGGCCTAATTATTTACATTTAGTCATTTAGCTGACTTTTTTATTTCTCCACGTGGTAAATACACAGGTCACAACATGTTTACAGGAACGTTTTGGAGTGTATTTCGTGACTGTAGGGAACTTCAGGGTAACAGTCTGACCCACTTCCAGTGATGAAGCTAAGCTACGCTAACGGTGCAGGTGTTCCCTAAGCCTAATGCATGCAGATAGACAAAAAAGGTATGCATCTTCTTGTCTAACTCCAGGGAAGATGTTAAATAAGCTAATTTCCCAAAATGTTGGAGTTTTCCTTTAAAATTGCTCCTGATGAGCAGGTTGGCACCTTGCATGGTTGCCTCCGCCGTCGGTGTGTGAATGTGTGAGTGAATGGGTGAATGTGAGGAACAAAATTGTAAAGTGCTTTTTGATAAAAGCGCTATATAAATGCACCATTTACGTCAACATTACTGCTGTGAAGCACTTTGGGCTGGGATTCTTGTATGAAAGGTGCTATAGAAATAAAGAGTATTATCACTGCACTAGTTCTACCACCTTCTCATCTTTGAGCTACACATCTATAGTAAATATGAAAATATGGATATACATAAAAAGGAATACACAATGTCTCCTACACTGGTATGCCTTTAAACCAGGCATGTAGTTTAACTCATTCAATGCCATAGCCACGCCCCATCTCTACTATCTAGCACCAGCTTTCTATTGCCTATTTTCACGATGCGTCACAATGTTTGCAGAGCTATATCTATATTCTATATTATATTATAGCTATGGAGAAAATAGTCCGGCTCATTTGACAAGACACTATTTGTAGTGAAATATGTAAAAAAGAGTTAATTTTTTATTTGTATTATTGTATAGTTTCAGAGTGATCCGGGCTAATTCCTGGAAGCTGAGTTATGGAGCGCTATGTGCATTTTGCGAAAGTCGTTTGCGTTTCTCGCCTGGACAGGATATTATTTCCAAATCAAAAAGTTATGTTTTATCATGAAGGCGTTTTTTGATGCTCTGATCGTCAGCAACGGCATACGTTTTGAATACTACATACGCTGATCATTGCGATCGATGTGAAATCATTGCTGGATCAAAGTAGGATTGATGTCATTGTCATATAGTCCTTACCTTTGATAGGAGGTATTGCAAAAAGAATATTCCAATTGTCTGATCGCGATTTCCAGTATTGATGTCCATCGGGTCCCCGACATGAAATGGCACAAAATATGCATCAAGTGTGCTGAACGCGTTCCAAGGTGCTCGGATGAAGCGTTTCACTTGCCTGGGTCCAAATTCTCCGCCCGGACCATATAAAATGTAACACACAGTGTGAAATAAGGTTTCAAAGGGTGGGTGATAGGGGTGGAACGGTTCACAAAATCTACGGTTCGGTTCATATCACGGTTTTGGTGTTCGGTTCGATATGTTTTTTTATTTACGCTCCAAAAATACCATACATCAGCATAAGATATATAGCCTAAAAATAATCCAACTTTTCAGTTATTCTCAAGGTTGCCAAAAAAAACATAGGAGCAGTATTTCTAAGCCTGATTTAATACCCAAACTGTATGAGGGTTTAATATATACCCATTGCCCAAAAGCAATTAAAATCATCTGTTGCATTTAGTCTTCAAAAGTGTCTGCCCTTGTGCAACAGGGGAAGGGTACAATTCTGGCAGCTAAGGGTAAGTGATAGTCTCCGTGTTAAACTTGAGTGTTACAGTCTTGAGTGCATAGTAGTAAAGACATATTAGAATGAATGAATGAATGAATGAAAAGTTTATTTCTTGGACATGTTATTCTTCTTATTTCTTCAAACAACTCAGTGTCTTGATCCGTAAGACCAAACAATCATAACAACAAATTAAAAAAATCCTTAAAGGAAAAAAACATTTAAAAAAAGAAGAAAAAACAGGAATTATAAACAAAAGAGCATTGTGTTTGGTTAGCAGACATGTCCAAAAAAAGGAGTAGAGGGAAGCTTAGCTATTGATCCCTACCCCCTTACATTTGTATTTGTTCTTCCATTAATATTAGGGATGCCCCGATCACGTTTTTTGCCACCGATACCGATCACCGATCGTCGTGAGCCATATCGGCCGATACCGATCCGATACGATTGTTTGATTAAAAAGAAATTAAAAATTATTTTATATAATTTTTTTTTTATAAAATATATATATTATATAATTAGACTTGTACTTGTATTATCTGCGAGACATCGCCACCACGCAACAAGTCAAAATGCTCGCTATCTGCAAACAGCTCCACTGTCTGTGTGTACTCTAGTAGCCTCCAGCTCCAAAAAGGATTCTCCGGCGCTGCAGCGGGACCCTATTGGTAACGTTACTGTGCTTTGGTCATTTCACATTCAGCAAGCCCTCAGCTCGAATACGCATTAAATCAATGTTATAAGACATTGATATCAAGAGCTATCTGTAGCTACTGCTAGCCGGCTAGATGACGTTAAGACAGAACTTTAGTTCAATGGGACATTTCGTTTTGAACAGTAAACTAACGTCAGCTAACGCAAGCTAACGGAGGTATGAACATGGACTACTAGACTTTCTGGATCATTTGTTGATATCAGGAGCTATCGGTAGCTAGCAGGCTAAATACCGTTAGACAATGCCTACTAAACGTGAATAGTTGACTGGGTAATTTTGTTTAAACAGTAACGATAGCTAGGTAGCTAACGTTAGCGCAGGTCGAATGCACTACAGACTCGAGCAGAGGAGCCGCCTCTCAGTCCTCTTTGTTTACAAACTCTACACGGGGGCGGGCGGAGCTAGGGAGGAGGAGCAGCGGCAGTTTGCAGGTTGTGTGTGTCTGAGACAGACAGCGAGTGAGAGCTTCGCTTGATCGGTTTCCGCGATCGGCGAATATGACTCATTATCGGAATTCACAGATTGCATATTTATACTGAGTATCGGCCGATAACGATCGGTGGCCGATCGATCGGGGCATCCCTAATTAATATTACTAGAATTTACTAGAGAATAATAAAACAAATTATTATTAGCATAGTAGGTATTAATAGAGGCAAGGAGGATTAATTATTAGTGGCAAAGTGAATACTAGTAAAAGACCGTATGAAGGTTAGTTGTTTTCTTTTCTTCAGATATTGATTGAAGAAGTGTGTTTTAAGTCCATGGCGAGTAACACTGTTGCTAGGCTACAAGTCACTGAGTCCCATGTTGAAGTAACATTTTTGTTCACAGGTGTTTTGTTTGTTTAAATGAGCAATTGATTCTTTTGCAACACATAATGGCAAACTGTATTTTTAAATTGACCGATAAATGTATGGATATCACTAAAAAGGTTATCTAGATTTAAAAAACATTTTGTGTATAAATTGTGTATGACAGAATTTAGGATCAACTCAAGCCAGAGCACATAAACGATGCCTCTTAACAGGTCTAGTTAAGGCCCTCTGCTTTGGAAGCAAGATAAGTTAAAACTATCACAAACATATCAAAGATCAACTTTAGGCCTCATTCTTTAGCTTCAGGGTTTAGATGACAAGTTTCTAGAACCGCTTGAAGCGAAGAGACAAAACGAATGCAACCCACAGACGTGTGGTAATGTGAGATGTTGAAATACTTGAAAAGTTAAGTATCCGACAACAGTAGCATCGGGTTAGTTCAGTTAGCAGCCGACTGAAGAAATAAATGTATATAACACTATCAACAAAAACCACAGGCTTTTAAGTATAGCAGTGTAGCTCCAAGACAAGTGAACTTTTTAGGGATTATATTACAGTGTGTGGTAGGTAGGGATGGGTACCAAATTCGGTACTTTTGAGGTACCGAACCGAAACAAGTCTGTACTACCGAGTATCAATTTAAGTGAGATACATAAAAAAAAAAAAAAAAAAACATTCCCCCCCCCCCTTTTTTTACCTTTTTTCTTTTCATGTCAACGTTCACACGCACAATATATGCTTACCTAGGATTTGACTTGATTCAACAACAAAGCAGTCGGAGCAATGGCAAGCCGAAAACTGTCGAAATTGTAGTTACCGTAATTCCTCTAATAGTAACCCCGGCTTGTATTTGTTTCAACTGTAGCGGGTACCAGGCTTGTATTAGGAGGAGGCCTGTATAAGAGGGAGGCCTATATTTCAAATTTTCAAACGGATCATATTCATAATGAATAAATCAACATTTTGTGTCAGTTTGAACCCAGTAAAATGTACTGGGTTCATTTATTGAAACCAAGTACTGTATGAAATAGTAAACAGTGCAATTACAGGTGGTCACTGGTCATTTCAACGTTTTCAAAGTGAAATCAAGTAACTAGCTCAGTATGCAGCTCAGTATATTAGTAACCCGGCTTGTATTAGGAGGCCGGCTTATAATTGCTTAGCTCAAGAGCGCACCCGGCCATTAATAGAGACCCGGCTTGTATTTGAGACCCGGTTACTATTAGAGGAATTACGGTATTTGAAGTTTGGATTTTTTTTTCACGACTGAGGTAGGTAAATTAAATTTCTTGAGACTAAAGTACCGAAAAAAGGTACCGTTGGGTACCGGTATCGATTCACAGGTACCGGTACCGTATCGGTTCAAATGTGAAAGGTACCCATCCCTAGTGGTAGGACAATGCAAACGCACAACTCCAGCTTCATTCTTCACTCTTCATTTGAGGCAGCCTCAAAAGAACAGCCTCAAAAGAACAGCTTCAGAAGAACAGCCTGAAAAGAACAGCTTCAAAAGAACAGCCTTCTACTATTACCCTGCCCATAGCTATACCTCCCCCATGACGCCGGAACTTCCCCAACGGAATCAATATCTTATCTAAATCTAAAAAGGTACAGTGCAGTACATTTCACACCATGGGTTGATAGTAATTCCATATATAGTTCAGGAACTGTTGGTGTAAGAACCCTGCTTTTTGTTGTGAACTGAGAAAGATCATAGTTCCTGGACCCCGTTTTGAAGGGTAGTGTTTTAGCTCTCGTCTCGGGGCAGGGCCTCTCCCGGCACAGAGGAACCGTGCGAGTGTGCAGTGAAGTTCATGGTCTCAGACCTAAGTGTGCTCAGCTGTGCTCTGCTGGGTACAGTGCTGGAGAGACAGACATACCAGTGGAGTCAACCTCGTATTCTAGTTGAAATACCTGCACTAAAAACATGTTCCCCAGTGTTCCCCCCCCCAAGTTACATCAATATTGTGCTGTCAGAACAGTCTCGTGTTTGTAGGTTAAGTATCTAAAGTTCGCTATTGTCCATTTTAGCACTCATCTTGCCATCAACCAGGAAATGCTTAATCAATCTAGTGTGATCTATGCATGAAGACGATTTTTCAGCTGATCTCACTCTTAGTTACAACAAGGTTGTATAAGTTAAGCAGTGTTGTTGTGTTTATATGTGAAGTGACGTTATTTCCTAAGTTGGCTATTTGGCTAAACTGGAAGGCAGCCAGGCTTTCTCACTGCAGCCTCTGTCCTTCTCCAGGGCAAGGCAGAGAATGCAGCGGTACGAATGCAAACAGGGAAAAAAGCCCTGAAGGTAGGGCTGGGCGATATGGCCTCTAAATGATATTGCGATATTTTTGGCCATATCACGATACACGATATATATCGCGATATTTTGACATTTCCTCTAAAGCACTTAAAAATGCTTGATTTAACCATTTGATGCATACAGTCACACCAATATGATTATAATAAGTCCCTGCAACATATGTTTGCATTATTAAACCATGAAGATGCTTTAAAAAAAATAATAAAATGAAAATGTACTAAGAGTAGTCTACTGACACACATAAAAAAATGTATTTACATCTAAGACAATTTATATAAAAATAAATTGTGTGCCTAAGACTTTTGCACAGTACTGTGTTTTCTATCCACTTTAGCCAAACACACACACACATACCGGTATATATATATATATATATATATATATATATATATATACACACACTACTGTGAGACAATAATAATCACACACAAAGGGATAATGGCTTATAGCAGACTTAATGATTTTAGAATATTTCAGATAATGAAATTAAATGTTTATATCATCAACTATCCAGTTAGTATTTATACTGTAACGTTTGGCTACTGAATGTAGAGAGCAAGCGAGAGAGAGCGAGAGAGAGAACGCGTGAGAGCCAGCCCCCCCCTCGGGTTTTGTTCTAGGTTTGCGTTTTGATCGTCTAAGCTGCCGTAGGTGATGATGTCACACTCAAATGTAAACAGTAAAAGTTTAACACACGGAGATGGAAACTGGATGATAAAGAAACTAATAACCAATAAATATGAAGTTATGTTTAAACTTCTGTTGTCAAGCGTTGTCAATATAACCCACCCCCTTTCCTCACGAATGGAACTATCGTTGTGGAGTCCGCTTTGAGCGTTTTCCAGGGTTAGCAGCTAACGCTAGTTAGCTTAGCGTAGTCATCATGCATAACTTGGTTAGCAGCTAACGTTAGCCCATTGCTCGTGTCAATTAAATTGCATGTCATTAAAAGGTCCACGCTGGGGGGCTCCAGTAGCTCACCGCATATCTCGGCGCTATTTCTGCGTCGGGGAAAACCGTGTTGAGTCACGGATCTGGTGGACTCGAGTTCAATTCCCGGACCCGCCGTCATTTACCAGAATGTCTTCCCCTGAACTATATCCCGTTTCACCCTGTATCTGTCGGTCATGCTTGACCAGAAAAGCGATAAACGCTAAAAAATTAAGTTAAAAAAAAAAATCCACGCTGGTCTGTCTAATGAAATTACAATTGCATGTAATTTAAGGTCCGCGCTGGTCATGTGTCTATAATGAAATGAGGACAGCTCTGCGCTAAAGCAAGTCTCATCTCAGCCGCAACGTGACAACATATACTCGATGTTCACGATATAGTAATTTACTACATCTCATGTAGAACAAGCCGCGATACATCGAGTATACTCGATATATCGCCCAGCCCTACCTGAAGGTATGTTGTCCTCAGGGAGCTCCCCAGTGGGTAGTTCCTCTCAGGGAGTCCCCAGAACTGCTTGGTCCAAAACTGCCTTTAGACCGCCTAGTAGGGATGCCCCGATCGATCGCTCATGTAGATAGCCTGTGTAGCAGACTACAACGACGACTGCACTTTCTACGTCGCCTTACAATTCATGGTGTAGATAAAAAAAATTACCGGTATGTTACTTTTCTACCAATCTGTATTAGAGAGTCTCATCAGATACGGTATTACAGGTTGGTTTGGTAACCTGTCTGTACAACTAGAGCTGCCGCGGTATTGATGTTTTCCTTACCGCACAAATTTGCGAAATATTTCCTACCGCTGCGGTTTGAATGCATTTTTTTTGTACCGGTAGTCTACTCTTTATAGCATATAGCCTGCCTCTAGTCTAAATGTCTATCTTTAGAGGATTACTTTGCAGCATGAATATTGTTTGGGATTCGGCAAGCACGCATTCGTTAAAAGTGAAACACGGATTCGAAGTATCCCCTCTGTGTCGCAGGCAGGGGTGGTAGCGGCGCGCCCGCCGGTTACCCCCCACCCTTTCTTCTTCTTCTTATTATTATAACGTTACTACTTATGATTACAAAGGCATTCGTTTTGTGGCATTACGTTATATAGTTACACGTTCGTATTTACCGGACCATAGCAAGGCAAGCGTTACTCAATTCATATCTCAGTTCCTTTCTTTGCTCAGAGCGTGCAGAGTTGTACCCATTCTGCGGTCTGTTAATAAAGTTTTCAATCAGACAAGTGTATAGAACGAAGGGCTTTTATTATAACATTTCGTTGCAGTAAAATCATTATGCCTCGTTCCCTGAGGAGCGACGGTACGTCGGTAATCCACTCCGGTCTCCGGTGGGAGCTAACGTATATTAGCCGTGTTGTGACTGTGAGCTCTGATCAATGGCTGAGATTCAGGAAGTAAAAGCACTGCAATCCAATCAGTGGTCTGCAATGTTTCACATGACTTTTCTGGTACCCAATAGGGTCGCTTGGAACCTCGATAGAGGAGTAGGGTATATCTGCAGAGCCGCAAGCCCAACGAGAGAAGGGTACTTTATTATTATAAAAAAAAAAACAGCCGTGACGCGGTATTCAGCCTACTCTTGCGGTGGGCGTGATGTAACAGCGATACCGCGGTAATGCGGTAATCTCGGCAGCTCTATGTACAACTAAAGTCCAAACTGGTCCGTCTGATGCAGACAGCATGGAAGATCATAGGGGTGAAAGGTCACCCATACCTGCAGTCTATTTTTGAACAGGCTACTCTAAGGCAAGCCAATAGAATTGTCTCGGACCCCTCCCATGTTTTACATGCCGAGTATGAGCTACTGCCCTCTGGGAGGAGGAGAGTTCCACGCTCTAGACTAAATAGGTTTAAAAACTCCTTTATTCCGATCTCAGGTAAACTTTTAAATAGTGCCAGATAAATGGCAATTATCGAATAACTGATATTTGGTTGTTATATTATAGATATTCGATAACCGATAGGTATACTATTCTAATGCGGTGTTGCCAGACATCCTGCTGTGCAGGTAGTTACTTTACTGTATCTTTTACATTGTTTATCTCCTCTGTGCAGGAGTCGGTTGTGTTGCGTCATGTTTGTATGTATGCGTCTGTGGCTGTAGTGTGGGTGTAAGCCCAAGACAAATTTACCAGCTGATGATGGGACAATAAAGTGACTCTTGGTATCGGCTAGGGGTGGGACGATACATCGATCCAGATCGATACATCGATGTAATTATCAACAATCGAATCGGATCGATGCGATGTAATAAGATCGATTCATATCGATACTCTTATTTTGAAAATCCTGTGGCGAGTCTCATATCCGCCCAAGAACAACAGCAGTAGCTCCGTGTGTGTAGATGTTACAGCATAGCATTCTCCCTTTCTGTGTGTGTGTGTGTGTGTGTGCGCGCGTCTTTGGAAAGACCAGATGAGGTCAGAGGAGTTTGATGTTTAAATGTTATTTAAACATAAACAATATAATACATAATAAATGTAGGCCTATACATGATCATGCAACATCAACAAATTGTTGTAGGAACGGTTTGGGAGAGGGAGGTTGTGAGTTTTGAGTTCCAAAAAATGTAGCTTAAAGTTTAAAGCTCAATATATAAAAACGTGGCACTTTACAGTGAACAGGAGGTCTATTTGTATTAAAAACAATAGATTGATTTTCCTTTAAATGTCTGGAAGAGCTCAAAAATACAAATGTCAAATGATATTTTCATTACCTTTTTTTTGTTGATCTAAATGTTACTGATTGTGTTAAATGGGCATATGATATCATCTCATATCGATCGCAGGCACCTGAATCTAATCGTATCGTATTGTATCGTGAGAGACTTTGTGATATCGGCAAATATCGTATCGTTGTCCAAAGAATCGATATCGTATCGTATCATGATGAAACTGGTGATTCCCACCCCTAGTATCGGCCGATATTCAGTATAAATATGAGATTGGGGAATTCCGATAATGCTTTCTAGTCGCCGATTGCGAAAACCGATTGATGACGCGAAAAACATGAGCCAATTCTCAGCGGAGTTGGTGTCATTGTTGCATCCTAAAACATGTCGGCGGTGTGGAACTATTACAAAGTGTCAGACAGATGCAACAAATGCCATCTGCAATGTATGCCAGGATAAAATACCTCATGGGGGAAGCAATGTAAAAAGTTTCAACACAACAAATTTAATAAGACACTTGAAGTCCCATCACCCAGGAGAATGGAGAGTTCGTTAAGCTTACCGCGGAGTAAAAAGAAAAAGGCAGATTAAAAACAAAAACGGCCGCTGACACAAACCACTTTAGAGAGCACCCGTGCGTATAACCATGATAGTCAGAAGGCTAAGGCGATAACAAGAAAAGTCATGAAATTGTTAGGGTTGGACGAGATGGACTACTCTCTCACATTGAGCGAACCCCGGTACACTCGTGACTCTCCCAGCTCGCTGAAGAGACAACAAGCATTCCGTGAAGACCCGCCCTACTCTGCCTCTGATTCGCAGACTGTGGGTGGGGGAATGTGATTGGACCAAAGCAGAGTAGACAGACACACACACAGACAGTGGAGCAGTCGACATGCAAAGACGCTGCTTGCATTAGAGATAGCGGAGAATTTTGACTCGTTGCGACGACGACTCGCAGATAATATTATATGAAAAGTATAATTTGCTCAGAGTCCAGAGACAGTTGTGGTTCGGTCCGGATCTGGACCGGAGTCCGGACTTTGAGAATGCCTGTGTTAGACCTACAGTAGAATACTGCCAGCTTCTATAACAAAACCAAAAACGATCTGTATCGGCAGTGTATCGGCCGATATGGCTCATAGACGATCGGTATCGGTAGCAAAAAACAATGGCAAAAGTGGCCCAAGTCTTGCTCATAAAATATGTTTTTTTTTCACAACAGTGAAAATTCAAAATCAGATTTGGCCATTTGGGCCATTCATGTAGTCCTAAATCAGATACAGGTCAGATTTTTTTGCAATGTGACCTCAGTCTGAACAGTCATGTGACTTACATGTGACCGTTACGTCACTCTAGATTGACATTTGTCACAATTTCTTTTACGTCCATCTTCTTTATTGTTTGTTTGCATCAGTTCAGGAGCAGTGACCGGTTCACACTGGAATCTGATATTGGCCACATTTAAAAAGAAATCTGATCTGAGCAATAACGCAGAATGAGCACTTAGGCTTGCAGTGTGAATGTAGCCTAAATCACACACAGAAACAGACACATAAAAGATAACTGGTAATGGGCTTCATTGCTAGTGGACAACGTGGTGGTGGCTGACGGGCTAATCCTCTCTCCAAACCAGACATGGTAACATCGGAGCATTGCTTTTGTTGACCCTGGCTCTCTTCCACTCTGCTTTCCCTTCAAACTCCTAACCTCTCTACGCTGCAGACGACTTAAAGCTACAGTATGTAAGATTGTCGATGACTTGGAATGAGGACCATGTAGACATAACCACACACACACCCAGTCTACTGTGAGCAATTTACACTGAGTAGTGTAGCAGCAGTGCAGAGATAGACAGCAGAAGTGACATTCCGTCTACTATTTTTGCATTTTGCATTTCAAACGGTTTGCATTTTACCTCATTGTTTGGACTTTATTATTTTTTACTGTATGAAGCACATTCTCAGGGGGCTCATGCAGAACAAAGCATTTGACTGTAATGTACATGTACTTTATACGTGACAAATAAAACAAACTTGAACTTGACATAATGTTGGGAGGAATTTGGTCATTGAAAACATTGGGGTCAACAACACTCTCCAGAGTGAAAAGGTCATGATATTATTGGTTGAAATTGGTTTGTGCAAACGTACACGTCATAGGCACACATCATATTTGGTTTTACAGTAAGGATTTTGATATAAGAATATAGATTTTTTGTATTATTTATTTTTGACATATTACTAAGTAAGTAGGTGCACAATATGACTGGAGAAGTGATCTAAAATGACAAAGAATACTTGAAATTTAAGATATTTTTAACCAGGGGGCAGGACCAGTGAAATATAATTTCTGTGGTCTATTACGCTTAGGTTTCACAGTAAGGCGCCCCCTTCTAATCAGAGATGTTCAAATGGGAATTTTGTTGGAATAAGCACCTTTAGTGGTTGTGTCATGGTTCTCATCCAACACACAGTCCAACAATGAGGACCATGTAGATTCAACCACAAACTCCTGTGCTTATTCCAATGAAAGTTATGTTTTTACTTGTGAGATAATCAAACAAGTGAGCTAGCTGGCTGCTGTATTGTGTACATTACAGTGAAATACTCAAATAGAAAACACAATATATTTACTGTATAATAACAGTGAATTGATTTACCCAAAATGGGATGAAATTAAAGAGATAACAGAAAATAGGCAACAACAAAACAACAAGTCTGCATCCTGCCTTCGCTCCCTGTCCTCTTCCACCTCCTTGGCCTCTTCCTCCACCTCCTTGTCCTGCTCCACCTTGGCCTCTTCTTCCTCCTCCTCCTCCTCCCTGTCCTCTTCCACCTCCACCCCCTTCTTCTCCTTGTCCTCTTCCTCCTTGTCCTCTACATCCTCCTGGCCCTGCTCCTCCTTGGCCTCTTTCTCCTCCTCCCCGGCCTCCACCTCATTGTCCTCTTCCTACTCCTCCTCTCCCTCCTCTTACTCCCACTCCACTTGCTGCTCACCTCTCTCTTCAATGTTGCCACCATCCATTTTTTTCCAAACAAACCAGGAGCTCATCTGTGACTAGGGCTGCAACAATTAGTCGACATAATCGACAACGTCGATTATAAAAAAATCGTAGATGAGGAATTGTTGCGTCGATTAGTCTTTAAATTTTTAATTCTTTTTGGCACTACCTATCTTTGTGAAAGTGGCTTCTCAGCTCTGGTCCAGCTGAAGACTTCTTAGCTTAACATAACAGACCGACAGTAAGTTTGGGGGAACTAATGGGATAACTGGGGATGTTGTTTGGTCCTGACAAGAGTCTCAAAGTCTGGGGTGATGGTAGACAAAGCAACTCTGAGGTCATGCTCAATGTCCAATCTGTTCCTCTGCTCTGTCTTCAGCTGGACCAGAGCTGAGAAGCCACTTTCACAAAGATAGGTAGTGCAAAAAAAAAATATTATAGAAAAGAAAAAATCGAAAAAATAATCGACAGATTAGTCGACTACCAAAATAGTCATTAGTTGCAGCCCTATCTGTGACCCTGCAAATTTCTGATTGCAAATTGCACAATAGCCTTTGGAGTTTAGAAATGTGATTGGCAGTGTGTTCTGTGTGAACACCAAGAGAGGGAATTCAAGAAGAGTGTCCAGTGTGGTGAAAAATGTGTGGTTTGGAATTGGAATCAGACTCTAAAGCATAAAATGTGTTTTGGAGTTTAGCAGAATTGATTTAGCAGTTGGTAAATGAGTTACAGGTTGTGCACGTTGTGTCTGATGTTACAAATAATGTGTTTAAGCAATTGAGAAAAACTAACAACCTGTACCCAGCATGCCATTCAGTGGTGTAACAGTTAATAGGGTCCCAACTAAATACACTACACAGTGTAGGTCCCGGTAAAAACAAGGTAAAATATATAAAGAAATATCGTTACGAAACAATATTTGCATAAACTACTTTATAATTTAACGACAATCGATGCCCATCCCTACCCACTACAGATACATTTTTTGGAATCTACGTTCACCGTGAAGACATGCAAGTAAAAGCCTTTCAGTCAGGAATTCCGGGCAATGCGAGATGAGGAATGGAACTATTTACATTTTTGGGTGAAGTATTCCTTTAACACAATGGCCGCCAAGAACGAGTTAACTCGTTATAGCCCACCAATTGTTTGCCACCAAACAACGAGTATACTCGTTATTATGATCGTTATTTCTTTTATTCGCTATTTCCATTCATAATTCATCCTGCTATGGTGTAGGACTGTGTTGCACTCTGTCTGAGACCGCAACGGTGCGATACCGCTGCCTAACGCCTTGCGGACGCTATTGCACTCCATTTGAAACGATGTGGTTTGTTTTCCTGGCCGAGCTGCAGCGTGCAGACGGAGTCTAAACACTCCAGCAAGGCAAGCGCTCATAACAATGCATCGACAAAGCTCCACCGCCCGCTACGGTTGGGCATCGTTTGGATTTGAACGATTCCGGTTTTGATTCAGATTCTCCATATCGATTCCTGTTCTGAACGATTCTCGATTCAGATTCTTTGAGGTGCATGTCACAGCTTATTTCGCAGGAGAATTTTTCTTTTTTTTGAAAACTTTAACTTTTTTTCATACTATTCACATTTTCAGTTGACTTGATAGTTTAATTTGGTTGCTGTACTGTAACTAGGGTATTAACCCTTTCTCCGCCGATGACGTGTTAACACGTCATTCTCCGCCATGCGTAATCTGCCAATGACGCCGTAAGGTGTCTTTGAGATCAATATTTCATATTTTCGTCATGGTATTCATATGTCACTCACGGAGTCTTGGGTGATGCTGTCTGGGCCATCACAACTCTGCAACGCTTCAATACCGCCACCTCGTGGCCGATCGACGAGTTGCCAAACCGGAAGTGGCCGGAAGTGCTTGGTCCGTCCCCTATTTTCGTCTGGCCACTCGCTTAGCGTCCCAGGACTCAATACAGACACCGTCGATATGAATCTTTGCCATAACTCAATAATCAACATGTTTTGGACGTGTATAGTAATATACAAACCGGAAATGGATCGCATCGATCAACATCCCATAATAGTGATCTTTTTGCTCCAGTGTGATCGCCCAACGGTAAGAGGAGACTGACGTGAGTTTCAACGTTTTTCTTTACCATTTTCGATACAAACTGCTCTGATCAATATATCACCCATACTACATGAATCATTTAACATTGAATTATAAACGACCACCCCCCCCCCCCCCTCCGGTCACCCGCAGATGACCAGTCATGACGTTTAGGACCATGTACAGTTGAAATTTTTAATATAACGTTGATCGGTATCAAACTGCATTTGATCATCTAATATATGCATTTATGGCTATATCTCACGTTCTATGAAATACAGCAGAAAACGATAAAAACATATTTATACTCTAGACAGTATTTTAGTATGAATGTGTGAATGAAAAAGTAAAACGTTCCTACATCCTGAACGATAGATAATTGATGTTGAATGGGCCATAGTAATGTCAATTTAGCAATACAATTTAAAAAGTTATAGCCCTGCAAAAATAGGTGAACATCTCCATAGACAAATAGCGCTGGCAGAGAGGATACAAGGATGGATATAAGCTCCGGCAGAGAATGGGTTAATTAACAAAGTAAAAAAAAAAACGGAACCGGAAGTTAGGAACCGGTTCCTAATTAGAACCGGTTTTCGCTGCCCAACCCTACCGCCCGCCCGTTCATTTTCTTTGGTGGTAAACGTGGGACACACTACCACGACCAGTATTTGGAATGGCTATCAGATAATTGGATTATTCTTTTTGCAGTACATCATAGACAAGGTCAGGACTATATTATATTATCAATCTTGCGTTGATCCGATAATTTTGTTCCCCGTGATCGCAGCCTGTGTGTGTGTGTGTGCCGTTGGCTGCGATCAAAGCATACATCCATA
The DNA here is from genome assembly GCF_963971535.1 of Notolepis coatsorum. Classification (NCBI taxonomy): domain Eukaryota; kingdom Metazoa; phylum Chordata; class Actinopteri; order Aulopiformes; family Paralepididae; genus Notolepis; species Notolepis coatsorum. Next base: position 76,967,201 of record NC_140182.1, read on the forward strand.
GCTACGGTATTATAGGGCTGGGGGATATGGCAAAAAACCATATCGCGATAACGATATGATAATGTTATCATATCACTCGATATCGATAATTATCGAAATTGTTATAAGTATATATAAAAATAAAAATAAAATTTAAACAGATGTATGTTTATTTTGCAGCAATTCTTTGTCGTTGCCACCATCTTTAGTGTTACATCCCCTCACACTCCAGTTCTCTGGCTGCAGCTGGTTTAAAAGCAAAAGTAAACCGGCTTCTCTGCTGGCTGTGGCTCCAGGGGAGTTGAACAGTTCTGGCTCTGCTAGTTTATTTTCGATCTTTTTTGGCGCTTTTTTGGTGGACAAACCACCGCACATGTGCACCGTGACTCGTGACTGGAGTCTAGCTCTGCTAGCACACATAGCATACTGTGTACAGACGGTTTCAAACTGTATTTTAAATTAGAAAGCAAACAAAATAAATGGACAAGAGAAAAATAAATCTCAATTTGGTCAAAGCCATTACTTTAAGTTGCAGGCAAGAAAGACAAGTCTGTCCACTGTCCATGGTAAAATATATATATATATCGATATATATTTTTTTTGATATTCGATATGGATTATTAAAATATATCGCGATATTTATCGTTATATTGCCCAGCCCGTGGCACTCAATGTGTTAAGAATCTTGACTCCATCACACAGGACCTCACGCTCCCTCCACAACTCCTTTCAACCATTCCCATAAGGACGCAGCTACAAAGAACATCTACGAATGACAGACAAGTCTACCACCGGCACAGCTGGCAAGTCTTAGTAAAATACTGTACAACTATGGAAAATATAAAGAGACCACATCAGAATTGTCAGTTTCAGGTATGATTCTGTCAAATATATCTTTTGATATAATTTTTAGGGCTGTCTTAAATACTTCGAAGCTTTGTTCGATGGCACAAGCTTCGAACATACATTTTTTATTTATTTTTGCCTCCAAAATCTTGCGCCTCCATTACAATGAAACGAAAGTAAGCTGCGCCTCGACTCCACCTCTCTACAACAAGCATGTGGAGATTATCTGTGTTGAAAACAACAAGGACATGTGCAGCAGACATGTCGACGAAGAAGTCATCAGACGTGTGGTTACACTTTAAAATATGCAAAGACAATGCCCAAAAAGCCGAGTGCCAGATATGCCAGAAGAAAATGGCATATCACAGCTCTACAACAACTTTGTCAAATCACCTAAAAAACGCATGTATCGTTGTACACGACGGCGACGCCACACAAAACATTAATAAGGCTATGACCTATGCTGCTATGACTAATGTGTTACCAAGTTGGCTAATTTAATTGTAATCATCTGCTTTTGTAGGTGCATTGTCTGATATAATTATAAATTAAATATAATATAATAGTTTGCTTGATAGACGAAGGTTGCAACATAATTATGTAATGTCATGTCGTTGGCTGTGAGAGCAGCCCCACTGCACCCAGGCAGCGCAGCCGAGTGAAACGAAAGGGGCTACTTAATTAATTAATCCAATCCACTTTATTTATAGAGCACATTTAAAAACAACAACGTTTACCAAAGTGCTGTACAAGTACAACATAAGATAAAAGAAATAATTTATTATAATTAATATTATTATTATTTTGTTTTTTTTTCCCCCTCAAAGCTTCGAATTAAAATCGAAGCTCGGGCCCGAAGCTTCGATTGCCAAAAAAAGCTTCGAAGGTCAGCCCTAAAATGTACATATTCAAGGCAAGCTCACACAAAATCCACAACCGAAAAAAAGGAATTGGCTGAAGCACATGCTTATTTTTGTCTATCCTTTACAAATTCTTAAAAACGAAATATATTTTAATATAAGAAAGAAAAACTTATGCTGCAAGTCAAGATATCATTTCAAATGTTTGATGTTTTACTCAAAACTGTACTCCTGAATTATTTTAACCTTTAAGGCTTTTTATTAAAACAAATTTAAATCTCCCCTGAGAAGTACACAACTTCAACAAGTCACTAAGGCTGTTCCATAATTTAACTCCCAAAATTGAAACATCTATCTAGCTTTTACATTAGTTCTTACCTTTTTACATGTTTTAAGAATACATATTTAAGAATACATAACCCTTAAATTATACTTTCCTTCTCTTGGTTGAAAGAGACATTGAAACTGGTAGGCTTTTACTCTTAGCACGAAAAATTCTTTCCAAGGTTTTTATGTACACCATATCTACAAATTTGTATGTGCAGGACTTTATGAATAATGGATTTGTCGATTCAAGGTAACTAGCTTTGTTTATTATTCTAATAGCTCTTTTCTGTAGTTTAATAGGATGTATATTTGTTTTATAAACATTCCCACAGACCTCAACACAATATGACATGTTTGTTTTCACAACAAAGTGAAAAATACAATATATGCAAACATTTCTGATTTAACAGCTCCCTTGTTTTGATTGATTGATTTGATTGTGTTGACGTCTGTCTGCTTGAGAAAATCCCATTTGCTGCAATAAAAATGATTGCAGTGAGATGCACAGACAAAAAAAAAATTTTTATTAGATAAAACATGTTGACAGTTTTACTTTGCAGTTTGAAAAAGGTAATACATTGCAATATTAATATCGCAATACTCAGCATATCGCAATATATTTTGAGTCGCAATACTATCGTATCGTGACTTATGTATCATAATATCGTATCGTGAGGCCTCTGGTGATTGTGATTCCCACTCCTAATACCTTCGGTCCCTTATCTATCCGTTCATTGACGTACCAATGTAGCTGTAGCCTTATTTAGCGCATCTCGCAAACATCCTTTTACAGGTCAGGCCCGGTCCTCCGAGCTCCTCTCCAGTCCAGCTTTTCCAGTCCAATATTTCCGAATCCTCCTCTATTGTTGTGTAACATGGCGTGTCGCCTCTAGAGCTTCTTCCTCTCCTTCACGTGAAGTTCAAACTAAGTGAAAGTGAAACCTAAAAATAGCTGCTGTCCGCATGTTCAGTTTATAATGTTTTATAATGATTTACACGCTTGATAACACGCTTAGCACCCTTGGTCGCGCTACTGAAACAGTAAAGGAAAGAGGGATAATAGCTAGGTTTATGAAGTACTTAGAAAGAACAGAAGGGAGCAGGGAATGTGTGTATGTGTGGGCATGTTTGTGTGTGCGTGTTTGAGTGTGCATGTTTGTGTGTGCACTGCCCACACTCAGTGTTGGAGCCGCTCAGAAGAATATGTGTATGTGTGTGTATGCATGTGTGTGTGTGTGTGCGCTGCCCGCAGTCAGTGGCAAAGCCACTCCGTCACAGTATTTCACAAATTCGTGTTTTTCTTTATGTGGGCACCGATATGCTAAAAATGACTACGTAAATAATTTTTTTTTTTTTTTTTTTTTTTTTTTTTTTTAAGCATAGGTGGGCAAGTAATGTGAATGCCTGAACACCCAGTAACACCGGTATCACGACTACCGTGACAAGCCTATTATACATGGAATAATGCAAACAGGGTTATATACACATAAATAAATAAATAATAAATATAACAATGTCTTTGCTTAGGAAGGGTTGACCAATCAATATCTTGTGGAGCAACCCGGATTCTTTACCAGAACTTTGATGTGGTGGTCATTTCATATTTTTTTCAGAGCGGTATACGTCTCCCTGCTGTACCAGGATGGATCCGAGCACCACAGACAGGGGAGGGTCTGCAGCCAGGGTTAGTACGAGACCATCTCGGTCAGAGTAGTGATGACTGGCTGCATTAATTATGTCAGACAGGTTGTGTAAGTGTAGACATGGTCTACCGGTCCACCTTCAGGATGTGTTCAAATTAGAATCCAGAGCGATTGTAAATAGTATCAACTCAAGTAAGTCATAAAATGCATGAAAAGTGACACAAGACACAACTAGGCTAACAAAAACAAAAACGACGTGTTATGTGTTAATGTTTGGTCAAGCTAATGATAATATTCAGAAAGCAACATTGTTTCATCAATACACTGAAGTTAACAAAGTACTGCATCAATCACTGAAGACTGGAGGTAAAGTAGACCTCTGCATAACTGTAGACTGGAGGTAAAGTAGACCTGCATAACTGTAGACTGGAGGTAAAGTAGACCTCTGCATATCTGTAGATAAAGTAGACCTGTGCATAACTGTAGACTGAAGGTAAAGTAGACCTCTAGTCTGCATATCTGTAAACTGGGGGTAAAGTAGACCTCTGCATATCTGTAGACTGGGGGTAAAGTAGACCTCTGCATAACTGTAGACTGGAGGTAAAGTAGACCTCTGCATAACTGTAGACTGGAGGTAAAGTAGACCTCTGCATAACTGTAGACTGGAGGTAAAGTAGACCTCTAGTCTGCATATCTGTAGACTGGAGGTAAAGTAGACCTCTGCATAACTGTAGACTGGAGGTAAAGTAGACCTCTGCATATCTGTAGACTGGGGGTAAAGTAGACCTCTGCATATCTGTAGACTGGGGTGGGTAAAGTAGACCTCTGCATAACTGTAGACTGGAGGTAAAGTTAAAGTAGACCCCCAGGTTTCAACAGAATGCACTGTGATGAACACATAGATTGCGTACACCCAATATGCAGGCACATGACTTTGGTAAAATCATCAGCTCTGACTGATGTACTTTGAGGGGCCAGACACACAGACTGTGGAATGGTTTATAAAATGCACGGTTCAGCTCCTATCACAGTTTTGGGGTCACGGTTTCCAGTTCAGTGGTTCGGCGGGGGGAGAAGAAAATACCATTGCCACGTCCATAAGTATTTGGCAGAAAGAAAGTTTTGCGTTCAATATGCTAGCCAAGAGGATAAGGAACACATAGTCAATATTTGTCAATTCGGAGTGACCTTCATTAGCAACACTTTCTTTTATTTTTTTTTGTATAAACCTCACTCCCTTTTAATGTAGTGGGCGTTCACAGTCGGGTAACGTCGCTCTGGAGTTCCATCCCTCTGCAGAATTACAGAGTATATAGTAATAGTGGCCGTTGGATAATTCTTTGACAACTCTTCCTCAATTCCCTTGGTGATGAAGTGACTACGAGAGGGAATATTAACATTGTGACTTGAGCGTTCATGCACTGAAATAACAAACCATCCGTGACTGTACTACGCTGCACATAGTTTGCTATAAACAACCCCAAGGCTTTGGATATTGATTTTTGGAACCGTCTTAAATCTGCATGGAGAGGTTGTTTAGTGTAAATACTTGGGGCGAAGAAGTCACTCTCGCCTCCCCCGAAATTATTCTGGACTGGGGTGACACCGACCAACTCATTCTGTTAAATATGTAGCGACACTAGAGCCTCAGCACTGCACAGGGATCGAACACAGTCGCTGCTTTATTCATCACCATCATAGACAAAACTAAATCTGTATTGCACCCCAATCAGCAGACATAAACGCTGCTGGAGAATAATCTGTGATGACTTCAGCTTGTCCCAAGCAAGGTGGCCAGTGCAGTGGTCAGTCAGTTTGTGTGGGAAATGGCAATTACCAGACAAACTTACCGTAAGTAAATGAGTATTCCCTAATTTCAGTGTCGTACGACATTGAGTGCAAATTGCCAGTGTTGTCCCTACACAACAATGCTGCCAGTTCTACAAACAAAAGCACACTTCATGAGTGATGTATTACAAAGTGACCCAGACAGTTTGCATCACGTGCCCCGAACTGTTTGGATGTTTTACAGGAAATGTTCCATCCCTTACAAAGACGGTACAGACTGACAAACAGGCAGACAAACTAAACGGCTGTGCTGTACAAATTCTGCCATGCCCACAACAATGATGATTCTAAATAAGAAAAAGAAAAGACACCACAATTTGCATCTTTGCACACGTGTCTGACTGTATTGGTCGGTTGTTATTGTAATCTTTTTAAGCTGTGATTTTACGGGTGCATGTCAAAAGGCTACATTTAGTCATTTTGCTGACGTTTTTATCCAAAGTTGTGTACAACAAGTCAGCAGGAAGGGTACAACTCTGGCAGCTAAGGGTAAGTAAGAGTGTTTGTCAAACAGTCTCGAACTTGGGTGCATAGTAGTATAGACAATTCCCTAGGGTTCAAAAGAAATCCGCCGGCCACAGAGCCTTTGTCTACCTCGCTCCCTACCTGTGGAACAAATTACCTGCCGTCGTCAGGCAGGGGCGCCTGCTCTGTAGAAGCTTTTAAATCCCTGCTTAAGACCCATCTTTTCTCTCTCTCCTTCAACCTACCCTGATCTCACCTGGTCGGGGACTGACCCTTAGATTAATCTATCTAGTTTAGTTAGGATGTCTATTTGCTCCCATGTCTGCAGACATGGGAGAACCTTTTTAACCTCTGTCTCCGTCTCAACCGGTCCCATGGAACAGCTTCATATCGCCTTCTGTCTGGCCTGCAGTGCTGAACCTTCTGAGTGGCTTCTCCTGCCCCCCGGGGCATACGGCCCTGAGCTATTGTCTTATATCTCATCATGTATCTATACGCCTGCAGTAGTTCTATCTATTACTCAATTTCACAATTTTCTTATATACTATGATTCTACTGTCACCATGCATGCATATGCTCACCAGTTACTAAGTAACTAGTTACTCTAATCAGATTACTTTTTTCAGTAAATAGTAATCTAATTTGCTACTTTTTACAAGCCAGTAATCTGATTACAGTTACTTTTCCAAATGGCTGTGCGTTACTATTTAGTTACTATCTCATAATGCTGATAAGAGAGCCAGGGGTACAGTCAGCTAGACCGGAGATGGGACGTGCGCTCGCGCACGCACACAGCCACACACACGTGAGAATAACAAACTATAATACCATGTTTTATATTACACAACGGTTTTACAATTTTTTTTAAAATTAAAATTATATTATATAAATTTTCTATTTTATTTAGTTTGGGAACCACTGTCCTAGAGTGCCTGAGCAGTGGACAGATGTGACCTTATATGGCCTGATGGCTGATGACGTCTCATGATGACCTGTCTGAGCAGCCAATCATGGTTTATGACATTATGCATTTTCAATAAATCATTATAAAAAAAATAAAAAATAAATGTTGTCATTCTTATGTTGTGGCAGCAGCAGGGGGGACGGCGACGACTTAGTAACCGTAATAATCAAGTAATCAGTCAAGTAACTAGATTACTTTTTAAAGGAGTAATCAGTAATCAGATAATTTTTTACAAGTAATCTGTGGCATCACTGATGCTCACTACATGTATTTATTGCTCCATCTCCGCCCACTACAAACATGGGAACTCTCTAACCCCTCCCCCCCCCCCCCCCCCGCCATCTCTCTGAGTGGTTGTCTCGTAGTGCTGACCAAGGTGGTGGATGTCTCGGGGTCTTGGCCAAGATTGCAGTGACTGTTCTACGTGCACCACCGAGGCCATGGATCAGCTTCTTACCGTCTTCTGTCCGTGGTCTGTCAACGTGGTTTAGACATGGAGTTCATTGCTGGGTTAAGTACTTCTATTCTATTCACATAATATGCTTACTACATATATCTATTCTATTCACATAATATGCTTACCACTTGTATCTATTGCTATGTCCGCCCATCACAATCACACAAACTGTCTAACGCCTGTCCTCAGTGTCTCCCTGTGAGTGGCTGTCTCGGAGTGATGATCGGAGTGTTGGACGTCCCGTGATGATGACCGGGAGGATGCGACCCTCTCTGCGCCGCCCCTTTGCCTTAAATAGATCCGCTATCAGCTCTATCTTTAATCTTTCAAAACATTCAGTTGCTATCGCATGCACTTATCTGTGTTTCACCACACATGAGTGCATGCTTACCAACTGTTCGCCTGTTTTACTGCAACACTACTATCACCGACATCTAAGAAGGGAGATCCCCCCTTGAATGGCCCTTCTAAGGTTTCTCTCCTCCACATTGCCTGTGGTGCATTTTTCCCTATTGCTAGGTTTTAGTGAGTTTTTCCTTACCTTCGCGTGGGGTATGTCTGGAAGTGTTGCATTTATTTTGGATTTATTTTAAATTCTTTGGACTTTATGGTGTTTTTGTTTTGTTCTTGACTTATTGGGATGTTTCTTCTTGACGTGTCCGGCCCATGGGGACATTAACGTGTGTTGTCGGGCCTTACAAATACATTTGATTTGATTAGGTTAGTCAGCGTTTTTCTTCAGATATTGATTGACGAAGTGTGTTTTAAGTCGACGGCGGAAAATTGGGCGGGTTTCGGTTTTGGGTCGCTTTTTCTATAATTCAACATGAGACTCAGTGTCTTGTAGCCTAACACTGTTGCTAGGCTATATACAGGGATTAAAGCAAAAAATAATCTCCTGACTGAACTTTTTTTCAGGCCAAGTCATATTCTTATTTTAACCTCCACTGTTTTATTTTTTTTTAATAGCGTTAGCGTTTTAAGGGTGCCTACTTGTTTCGGTTTCGTCGATAATGCAATGTACAGTTACACCCCCCGCCCCCACCCCACCCACCCACCTCCAATGTACAGCCCCCCCCCCCCTCCACCCAACCTACCCAACCTCCTCCAATGTAGTTTCTTCATCAAATGTATATACTCTTTTTTTTAGACTCTTATTGTATCACAAACAATACTGTATTTGTAAATCTGGTATGTCATAAATGTATAGATGTAGCAGTATTGTCTATCTGTATGTCATGTGTGTCATATGTTATGATGAATTGAAAATGGGGGACCCTGATGTAAACAAGATGAAAGTCTTTCTCTGGTCTGCATCCCCTTAACACTTTGAGCGCCACTCACGGCTTTATTCGGGTTTACGACCAGACCGTTGAATGCCACGTCACGGCTATTCTCGGGTTATTTATATATTTTTATTAGCGATCTGAAATCATATTGCATCACGTGCGGATTTCTGACTCCACATTTTACTTCTCACTGATGCAGCCGGGGTCTACCAGAGTTCATTCTGGAGCCTCTGAGCCACGGCGAATATGGGTTATACTGTACACACGATAGATCAATACATTTATCGATTTTTTCGAATGGCGATCGGAAATTGGAATAAACCATTTGGATACCATCTGACCTCAGGTAAGGAATCTATGTTATCAGTGTTAGGATAATCAGACTACCGGTAGTTTTCACAGAGATATAAGCGTTTATGTGATATAGCTGTTTTGACTAGGGATGCAGCACCGATATGAAAATTTGCCGCCGATACCGATTGTTCAACAAACACAAGCGGCCGATACCGATATTTGTGGCAAATCTTTTTTTAATTCTTTTTTTTTTTTGGTAAATTTTTTTTTTTTTTAATATATATATATATTTTTATGAAACTACTGTATATTTGTGTTACAAATTGTGCTCACCGATATGAACATAGGCCTCTTTACTTACTTAAAAAAAGGAAACATCAAGAAATAGCACTATCTCTCTCCCAGTATGTTCTGCAGGGCTGCAGCTAGCTACTAGTTCTCCCAGTATGGTCTACCGGCTGGGCTGCAGCTGGATACTATTGTCTCAACCAGAGTCTCAACCAATGACATTTTGATTGACAGTCAGTTCTGCCAATTACGTCACACACCGCTTGCACCCGCCTCTGCTGTTACCACCAATCGGCAAGCGCGTATACATTTTTTACTTCCGCTTTTGTCCGCCATTGATTTTGACAAGAGGTTTTCTAGAACAACAACAACAACGGCCCGGCGCTGCCGGCGTTTAGCTTTTAACACTTTGAGCGCCACACCTGGTTTTCCTTTTTACCGGCTGAATGCCACCATCGGCGCCAATGTTAACGTTAATATCGCCTAATCTATGTTTTAAATTATGGCTATGTGTCTAATCTGCCCATTGCATTATCAAAGACTATTTTCCAGTCAGTGCTGTCAAGGCAGATTGTTTTTTTATCGCGTCGTTTCCGTTTCAGAGCAGTTAGAAAAGCCCCCGTTTTGATATAAAAAAACAGCTCATTCTGGAGCATTCTATGAAAATCGTCTTTTAGTGGAATATTCCACAACGTTGATATTCGTCTGCCTTTATATGAATCGTTTTCAAATAAACGCTAGATGATCAATATTATACGTGCACGCAAGCACATTACGGCCGCGCGCGGATAATCGCCTCGTTGATTTCCTCTCGGACTTTTACAGTGAAACCAAAAGAAGACATTTCACAAAACAGCCTATATCTTCATCAAACTTACTCTGATTATCCTAACACTGATAACATAGAGTCCTTACCTGACATCAGATGGTATCCAAGGTATATTCCAATTCCTGATCACCATTCGAAAAAATCGATACGTGTATGGATCCAACGCGATACTGTAGAACTCCATGATCAGCGGGGATCTGAGGTTCCAGAATGAACTGTGGTAACCCCGGCTGGATCAGTGGACTGGAAAATGTGGAGTACCGGATTTTTTTCCCCATTCATTTTCATTGAGTCCATTCCAAAATCACTTATGTCATCTGGGAGACGACAGGGGGGCGCTTTTTTCCACAGTGATCGCCGGCGCCGCTCGGCTATACTCGGGTAGGCTCGGGTGATGCAATAATTTTTCAGATCGCAAAAAAAAAAAAAAAAAGCCGAGAAATCTCGTGAGTGGCATTCAACGTCACTATTAAAAACCTGAGATATCTCGTGAGTGGCACTCAAAGTGTTAATGAGGCATAATGATTTTACTGCAACGATTGTTATAATAAAACAAAGCCTTTCTATACACGAGTCTGATTGAAAACTTTATTAACAGATTGCAGAATGGGTAAAACTCAGGGCTCTATGAGCAATGGAAGGAACTGAGCTAGTATGAACGCGGGCTTGCTATGTTCGGGTAAATAATATGCTGATGTTATTGAACGTGTAACACTAACTATATAACGTTAATGCCACAAAACGAATGCCTTGTTAATCATAAGTACGGTACTACGGTAGTAACTTTGATGCAGTAGCTTGTGTGTGTGCGTGTGGGGGACTGGGGACCGTTGTGGAGGTCGCGAGTGAACTTTTTTTGTCTTTTGACGCTACACAAATTGATGGATATTTATCGGCTACTGCCATCGGCACATTCAAGCTTATCGGCCGATAGGCCGATTGCAGTCAACAAGGCACTTATCGGCCGATACCGATACCCGACCGATACATCAGTGCACCCCTAGTTTTGACTGTAAAAGCTATCAGGAAATGAGAGCAGCTATTATCAGCGCGCGGCACGAACGTGCGTGCGCACACATAATCTATCGATCATCTAGCGTTTATTTGAAAACGATTCATAAATAGGCCGACAAATGACAACGTTCTGGAATATTCCAGTAAAAGGCGATTATCATAGGCATGGGTTGTTTTTCCCCGGAAAACGGGTGATTTTCAAAATGCTATCAAACAGAAATGAAGCGATAAAAATACAATCTAATCTGCCTTGCCAATGTTGACTGGAAAATGAGTCTTTGATAAGCAATGGGCAGATTAGACACATAGCCATAATTTAAAACATAGATTAGGCGATATTAAGTTCGTTAACATTGGGAGTGGACCGTGGCATTCAAGGGGGTAAAAAGGAAAACACGGCGTGGCGCTCTAAGTGTTAACAATTGTGTGTATTGAGCCATACTGTACTGTACCCATTCTGCAATCTGTTAATAAAGTTTTCAATCAAACAAATGTATAGAAAAGCTTTTATTATAACCATATAACAAAAAATTATATTATTGTTTATGAAAATGTTTTAGCCCTATGCTTGACTATTATTTTAGGCATGGCAACAAATAAAATAATAATAAAATGAATAAATAAAATATTAAATAAATAAATAGGCTACACGTCTCTCTTTTTGTGTTACAAATTGTGCTCACCGATATGAACATAGGCCTCTTTACTTACTTATGGTACTTTATGGTATTCCACCATGCCATGTGTGTTTTTATTTTATAATGCTCATGACATGAGTCATGATTATTGATGAAGTCTGAGTCGTACAATACTCACTGCCTTTCATAACCTAACAGACTAACTTGTCTTGCTCAAGACTTGTTTATGGGTTTTAATAAGAGAGCACTGTATCTCTCTCAACCAAATCAATGCATGGTAGACAGCAACAGAACAATTTTGATTGACAAGTCGATTCTGCCAATTACGTCACCGCTTGCACCCACCTCTGCTGTTCTTACCACCAATCGGCAAGCGCTTATTCGTTTTTTACTTCCGGGAAGTCCGCCATTGATTTACACAAGAGAATCAATAACAAACGTACCGGAGCTAATAACAGGAGTACCAAACGAGGCATGGTGATTTTACTGCAACGAATGTTATAATAAAAGCTTTTCTATACATTTGTCTGATTGAAAACTTTATTAACAGATTGCAGAATAGGTACAATTCAGTATGGGCTCTTTGAGCAAAGGAAGGAACTGAGCTATGAATGACCAACAACAATGCTATGGTCGGGTAAATACGCTGATGTTATTGAACGTGTAACTATAACGTTAATGCCACAAAACGAATGCCTTTGTTAATCATAAGTAACTTTGATGCAGTAGCATGTGTGTGGGGGCGGGTTGTGCAGGTCGCTTGACTGAAACTTTTTTCTACTATTAGCGTAATCCTGTCTCTCGAGTCGCTGCGTGCGTCCTGCCATTATTGCTCGCCATGACTGCTTGGCGTGGCCGCGTCGGAAAAAATGCCCTTTTTCATGATATTTGACGCCCGATTGGCTCAATTTAGTTTCAATCTGTATGGATCTACAAATCATATTATACCAGGTAGCCAATTGACGGGAAATCCGTCAGACTCCGAATCAAATGGACGGAACTCCGAATCAAATGGACGGAACTCCGAATCAAATGGACGGAATTCCGTCTCAAGACGGAACGCTTTAATGCCTGTATATAATATAATATAATATAGGCAAGGAAGATTACTTAGTAGCAAAGTGCATAATAGTAAAAGAAATGTTTTTAAATAGTAATTTTTTCCCCCTACAACTTTCTACGATGTGATGATTTCTTCTGAAATGTGAAAGAAATCCAACACCCAAACCTTCTCACCTGAGAGTAGAAGTTGACCATGGTCGTCGTCTCGATGTCCTTCTTCCCCAGCACCTCCATCTTGACTGGCGCGCTGGGGAACTTGTAGGAGAAGTAGTCCAGGAAGTCGGGCAGGTAGGAGGCGGCGCCGTGGATGATCCCCATCACGTAGCGCGCCGCCATCGCCTCGTCCTCGCTGAACGCCAGCGTGACGAACTCCTGGGCGAAGCGCTGCATCTCGGCTTCTGAGAGGCCGGACAGCTGGTCAGTATAGGCGTGCGCCACGGAGGCCCCGCCGTTGGCCTGCTGCTCCACATGGATCAGGCGCCCGAACTCCAAGCCGGGGAGGCCCGGTGAGGCCGTGCAGCGGAGAGGGGAGGCAAAGCCCATGGAGGAGGGGCCGGAAGCGGTGGTGAGGGGAGAGTACGGGACATCCTGGTGGGGAGCCGGGGTCTGCAGTAAGCCGCCGCTGCTGTTCCCGTTGATCTTGCTGAGGAAGTCGGGCAGGTCCAGAGACACGCCGGAGCACACCGTCTGGCTGGAGCGGTGGTACATCTTGGGCCGGCTGCGTCTCTCCTTCTCCCGCTCGCCGTCTTTGTGCTTCTTTTTCTTCTTCTTCTTCAGCTTCTTCAGGAGGAGCTCTTCCTCCGAGAGGGCTTTGGGCTTCTTCAGGAGGAGCTCTTCCTCCGAGAGGGCTTTGGGCTTCTTCAGGAGGAGCTCTTCCTCCGAGAGGGCTTTGGGCTTCTTCAGGAGGAGCTCTTCCTCCGAGAGGGCTTTGGGCTTCTTCAGGAGGAGCTCTTCCTCCGAGAGGGCTTTGGGCTTCTTTAGGAGGAGCTCTTCCTCCGAGAGGGCTTTGGGCTTCTTCAGGAGGAGCTCTTCCTCCGAGAGGGCTTTGGGCTTCTTCAGGAGGAGCTCTTCCTCCGAGAGGGCTTTGGGCTTCTTCAGGAGGAGCTCTTCCTCCGAGAGGGCTTTGGGCTTCTTCAGGAGGAGCTCTTCCTCCGAGAGGGCTTTGGGCTTCTCATTCGACTCTGCAGGAGAGAGAGAGAGAGAGAGAGAGAGAGAGAGAGAGAGAGAGAGAGAGAGAGAGAGAGAGAGAGAGAGAGAGAGAGAGAAACATAAATGGTAAGTGGACTGCATTTATATAGCGCTTTTTTATCCAAAGCGCTTTACATTTTATACCTCACATTGGCCCATTCACACACTGACGGCAGAGGCAACCATGCAAGGTGCAAACCTGCTCATCAGGAGCAGTTAGGCGTTACGTGTCTTGGAAACATGTTTGTTACCAGTTGTGCATCATTTCATATAGGTCCTGTAAAGGTTGGCTAGACACAAAATGCAAACTTAAATTCAAATAAAAAATATGATTATTTATTTTTAAAATCAGTGTATAGAAGATGGTTAATGGATAAGTGTTGTGCTACATGAACAAGCCAGAAGACATGCACTGGACAACAACATCTCTCTTTATAGTAGTTTGTTTAATTGTTTGTAAAGCAGCCTGACTCCACCCTTACCTTTCTGGGGACAAGTCACCTCTCCGTTTTCTCTAGCCATGTCATTCACAGGTGGTGTTGTGTGATTCTCCCACTGCTTCTCTTTATCCCTCTCCCTCTTCTTATCCCTCTCCTTGTCCTTAACGCGGTGATCTGGGGAGGCGTCAGCAACGCAGAATGAAGAGTGAAAACCAAGCTACATCCACAACAGCAACGATAACGGATAAGCAAACATTGGCACGTGTACATCACCATCTGGGCCTAATAAATAACGGGCCCTAGAAAATATTAACAAAATAACGTCATAATTAGTTGAATTGCAGTATTCTAATATCGTTACATGCACATGTCATTTTCCCAATACGCTAAATTGAGTGGATGTTCAATCACGTTCCACTATGGCAGGGATCTGTTGTGTTGCTGCCTCTCACCTCGCTGGAACATTTTCACGTCACCGTTCTCCGTCTTTGTATTATGGCCAGGGCTCACTTTCTCCACGGCAACGGGCGAACTCTGCGTCTGGACGTGTTTCTCCTTCTCCCTGTGTCGTTTCTCCTTAGTCTTCTTGACTTTGTGCGGGGAGGCGAGAAAGTTGCTGATCTTGAAGATTTTCCGAGCGGGAGCCGCCGCGGCGGCGGAGTTGCTCGCCTTGGCCGGGCCGAAACTCCATTTCGCTGGGCTTCCATAACTCTGCTTCCCGTTGTGTCTCTCCGCTGCGCAGAGCTCCCCGTTCACTTTCCTGTGTTTCAGGCTCTTCTCCTCGACGCGGACCTTCTTGGCGGGCGGCGAGTAAATGTCGCCGGAAGACTGCGGTCGACTCTCCGGTGGCCGTTTGGGCACCAGGGGTTTAGGGGAATTTGTTTTGCTATTTGCTGCGAAATGCATGGAGTCCACGGACTCGGCCATCTTGGAAGTTTCTATTTTTTACGGTCATACGTAACTGGCGCGTGAGAGACAGGGAGGGGCGGGGCCTCGCGCTGTACGTTGGGCGTGAGAGACAGGGAGGGGCGGGGCCTCGCGCTGTACGTCGAGCGGGGAGCAGTCAGACGCAGGATGGGGGAGGGATGGGGGAGAGCAGGCCCAGTAAACACGGTTGTTTACAACGGTGTAGAATAGCGGGAAATACTGTCATTGGGATTTTACACTTGATGAGGCTTTGTGGCTCGTGCACTAGTAACATGGCAGGCACGCCTCCCTCATTGGCCACCGCGACCGTGCATCGCTCAAATGAGATGGTCGTTAATACCGCTAGATAAATCCGCGAAAATGGATCTAATTATTACTGCAACGGAAACGTGGAGGAAATATAATTGTTGTAGAGAATTTCAGGTTTATTTGTGATTTATTTGTCTAAAGTAGCAACCGAACATAATTGTGTTGCCTTTTGATGAGCCACACACGGCCCAGGCAACAATTACATTTAAAATGTGTTTGTATTATTATTATTATTATTATTATTATTATTATTATTATTATTATTATTATTATTATTATTACTATTGTTATGTAATCCTTTCACTTCAATATGGAAAACTCAAAATTCAATTCAGCTTTTCTATTGAGAATGTTCTAAGGGGGTTTAATCACATGACAGCAGCGGCGGCACATATTGTTCCAGAAGTAGTGTTCTTGACCACTGCACCACCTCTGGACGCCACAAGTTCAATTCTCATAATTTGATACACCGTTTGGTGATGTAATCAATGCACTATATAACGAGGCACTTCTAAAATGTGCCACTGGGTGGTAGTAGAGCGATACATTCGTCGAGTGATCATTTCTCTAGATATCTTTCATGTGCATCTCCACACAGCTGTCATAGGACTCTTGTAGAAGAAAAAAACAGCCATAAATGTTATTTGATGAGAAATTACTCATTTTATTGCACAATTGAATACCCATCAGACACCTGGATCATGACAAGAGGCTTTTATTTATTGTTCAATATTTTCACTCCTCCCAAGCCATGAGCTTGTTCCATTTTCACTATTGTGTAATCAAGAGTCAAATACAACAGCTAAACCTTATCAGTTTGTCTCTGTGTTTTGACATAAAATAAACAAATCCACATGAAGAAGCGGGGAAAGTGTCTCTCCCTCTCTTTTCTCTGTCTCTTTCTCTCCCTCTGTCTCTTTCTCTCTCTGTCTGTGTCTCTCTATCTTTGTCTCTCTCTTCTCTCTAAACCATTCACTCTGTGGATCGTTCTCCTTTTTTAGTCTTAATCTGACAGAGGGGTTGTAGACTGAGGTATGGAGTACTCAGGGTGTTCAGTGGCTTACTTAAAAATGACACTTGTTTGTTTTGCACGACCTGAATTGTATGCGAGGTGTGTTACACTGAGCGTTGCCATGGAGACGATAATACAGTTTGCATAATACAGTTTGCATTAGAAGGCCAGTTATTTTTGTTTTCCCATGGCGTCATGGCGTGGAACAGTATTCCAAGGAAGAGGCGTCAGCAGACGGTACTCGGAAGACAACTACAGTATTCTGGAGACAAAGAGAAGATGCCAAAACCAAATAGCTCCTGTTTATATATATCCATATCTCTGAATATACCTGCATATAATCCTTCTATATACCTACATAGTTATATAACCCATAGGCGGCGGGTAATGAAGGCTAGGGTAGGCTAGGCCTACCCAAAATGTTATGCTGGGAATTTTGAAATGTATATATAATATATGTGCGCAGCTGCAGCAGCACAGGCTACAGCGCAGCATTATATATGCTATGAATTGCTGCGGTCAGGCAAGCGATACCGGAGTCTCATGGCAAGCACAGAGAGACTCAGAAGGAGCTTCTATCCCGGCCCAGGAGTTCAAAACTTTTAATCCCTATCTGATCCGATCAGATTTTTAAATGCCATTTTTTGTGATCCAGGATCAGACAAATCGGCCAGATTTTGTCCTGGTATTTCAAAGCAATCCAGGATAGGATCACCCTGATCCAGATTCAGACTTTTCAAGATGACTAGATCATGAATATCAGTGCTTTAATCCTACCGATCTCCATCTAGTGGGTATGAACAAAAAGGATGACAAGGACCACATTGCAGAGACATCTATAATATCTAATTATATTGTTAAATACATAAAGGACATAAAATCACAATGGAATTGTAATAAAAAAAAATACTCCCACTAGGGTAACAACAAAAAAACATTCATTCAAAGGCAGCTGATAATCCAGGCATGCTTTGAGGGGCTGAATTCTATATATGGTTTCAGTTTGCTGAAGGTGATGAGTGATGACAGATGATGGACTAAAAATAAATAAAAAATTAAGATATTTATTCTTTAATCTAAATTACATTTATGATTGACAATCTTTGTTGTGATACTTTTATGAGCATAAACATGTATGTCAACAGCATTTGGTTGAAAACAAAATAGGCCACCACAAATGTGATAAAAGATAAAAAATTTAATTGATTTGCCATGAAGGCTAACATTTTTTATTATTTCAGTTAACAAACTTTGCCATCTTATTTATATTGACATTTATTTTTAAATAAATTGTATAGTACATTTTGCTCTGGTAATCCACTGGAAATCCACCCCTCTGGTGGGATCAAGATAATCCAGTTTTTTGGGATCAAACTGATCCCAATCCTGTGTTGTCGGTTTGAACTACCCATATCAAAGTGATCCTAATCCTGTTTTTTGGTTTTGAACTACCCAAAATCCAAATCTGATCCAATCAGGGATTAAAAGTTTTGAACTCCTGGGCCCAGGCCATCAGGATGCTCAATGACAATAACACTATGTAACAAACCATCAAATACACTCACAGCACACACATCCACACGTACACACTCACTTTAAATAAACACCTCACTGTAGCACCCACTTTACAAACTTTTGACACTTTAACACACTTTATATTTATTGGCAAAGAGATTGCACTAAAACTCATACCTCACTGCACCTCATTGCACCACCACAAGCTAAATTGTACCTCATCTGCATCCAGTTCTGCATTGTACTATACTGTATATTGTATTGTAATTGTACTCAATTACCTTCTCTACTCTGCATTGTATATAATGAACATTTTTGTTTTGTTTACGACATACTTGAATTTCTATTTTATACTTATTTCATACATATATTTTATCTAGCACACTCTCAGGAGCAAAACAGAAAGAAGCATTTCATACAAAAGTATTCTGTATTTCTGTATGACAACTAATAAAGAAACTTGAACTTGATATAGGCTGTGTGTTGTGCTGCAGCCCGCTGGCTGGCCAAGGTGTCAACGGCCAAGTAACCTCGTTCCCAGTTTTATCTCCGTGAGGTGTCAATAGGCTAGGTGGCAACGTTTTAACATTCCAAGTACAGGCAGTAACCAATCACGCGTAGGCTCAGGTTAAATAATGTAGCCAATCACATGATCATCCTGATCCCGCAGAAAGGCATACTTTATTTTTTGTTTCGTGGAAACTTTTTAGAACTACTGTACACTTTATATTTATTGATAAAGGATTTGCACTACAACTCGTACACCTACTGTGAATTGTACCTAAATTGCACCTCGTCCCATTTCTCCATTTCTGCCTTGCACTATATAGTATTGTATATTAGTACACTGCACAGTATTGTATATTGTATGGTAACTACGTCTATTCTGCATCGAACATTGTACATATGTCTAAACTGAACACTGTGACCTCTTTTTTTTACTTCTAATTTTACTATGTTTATTTCATACTTATCTTGTCTTGCACAGTCTCTGGAGCGCAACAGTAAGAAGCATTTTGTACAAAAGTATTCTGTACTTCTGTATGACAACTATTAAAGAAACTTGAAACTTGAAACTTGAATGTACATTGTTTTCAAAGCATGATGAGATCCAAATGACGAAAAACGTTCCCTTCATTGCTGTCAGCACCGCAACTTTTATTTTTAGAGCATTAACTCTTTGGAATGGCCTGCCTCGGAACCTCTGCTGCATTTACAGTAGATTCACTTTTAAAAAGAATCTTACATTGTTTTTAAATTGTTTTTAACACTGTAAATGTAATTTTAGCTATCTTAATTGTTACAGTAGGCTCATTATGCATTGTGTGTATACTGACTTTTAATAATTTTGTTTTTGTAATAGTGATTGTTTTGTATGTTTTCTTGTGATTCAAATTGTGAACGGTCTTTCTCAGCAATGAGGCGCACATCACATCCGAAACTGGCTAAGACCAACAATGCGCCAGAAGAGACAGGCAACTCTGAGAGTCTGCTTCACATTGATAAAGTGATCTCACACTCACAGACAAAGTTAAAGCAGAAAAGATTATTGGTGCCAAGACGAAACGTTGCATTTTGCTGCATTAATCCTCTTACTCGGAAACATGTGGGCCATTTTTAGGACGATTTGCCCACCGGCACTTTGGCGACCCCTAGTGGCTCGGGTGTGCATATTTTGTAATACAATATATATATCGAATTGAAGGCTTATTTGTTGCCTGTCGATAGCGACAAAATCAGACAAAATCCGTTCAGCGGTTCTCGAGTTACATGCCGGTATTTGAGGCTTGTGCAAAGTACACGGTATTGCGCAAAATACCACTCCCGACTCTTGGGGCTCTAGTTCCGTCAATCATTTGGCGATCTCGAAAATTATTGTGGAGGGTTGTAAGCAATGAGTGTGGCTTTCCAATGATACCCCATCTGGGGATGTAGGATCTAGGTGAAAAACTAACGAGCGAAAACAGGAAGAGAAAAACAGCCGAATTAATTTAAGTCTATGAGAAAACTGAGTTTTTCTTTTGTACACAGTTAACCAGAATCACTCATAATCACTCATTTCTGAATGGATCTTTATGAAATTTGGACATGTACTACATAAGGCTATGGCTCCGTCTGGATTATTAAGCCTCCAGACATTCTGGGGAAATACTACCTCTGGACTACTAACTACTACAGAAAAACTTGAGTAACAAGTTTTTCTACAACTCAAGTTCAGACCTATGTTACTCTATTTCATTAGCACTAAAAGTGAATGTCATCTTTCAAAAGAGACCAGGCTCATGCATGTGCTATAAGTATAAAGTATGTTGTTTTGGTTTGCAAAAAAAGTATGCAGTCACAAACTAAAACTGAAATAGCCACTTTTGGGGGCGCAGGTTTTAAGGTAAGACAATGGTTAATCTATTATTGGATGCCTTCATTTGAACACTTAATTTGCACTATATATTAAATGAGTGGGGCTCGCATAGCCAGTGGGTGTGTATTGACAAAAAAGGAAAAAAATAGAAATTTTGTCTGGAAATAGCCTCCCCTAATGTTCGGCTGACCCGCCGCCTATGCCCATATGTATGATAGCATGTACAATAATCTGAAATGAAAGAAAGATATAAAAAAAAAAAAAAAAAAACCTTCTTACTGTCTTCTACTACATGCACTCTTCCACTAAATAATCTTCCTTGCCTATATTACTACCTACTACTATAGTAATATGTCTCTACTATGCACACAACACTGCAGCACCCAAGTTTCAACACTGTTTGATGAACATTGTTACTCAGCTGAAAGAGTTGTACCCTTCCTGCTGTGTACAGAACTTGTAAGTGTTAGCTAAATGTAAATGTATACATTTATATATTTGCCACGTACATATATGCATATCTGTCTGAATACACCTGCATATAACCCATATCTCTGTATGATAGCATGTAGTGCTGTATATATATATATATATATATATATATATATATATATATATATATATATATATATATATATATATATATATATATATATATATACATTTATATTTACAGCATATATATATTATATATATCCATATCGGTCTGAATATACCTGGATATAATCGTTCTATATACATACTTATACACCTGCATATAACCCATATAACTCTGTATGATAGCATGTACAATAATGCTGTAGTGTTTAAGATGCACATTCAGTCCTATTATTGGCAGGTGATCCCATCACACAACTTGAGCATGAATTAAATCAGTGTGGAGGTCCCTCTGGATATATTGTGAAAAAAAACACTAAAATGCCTTTATGCACATTTGTTTAGAGGAAAGAAAATAAAAACACATTTCTCCGTGCACCTGCAGGGGGGTAACTGCAGCTTTTGTTTGGTATTATTAACTGTGTGCACGACTGCGTCTCGCGGTCATCCACGCCCACCTCAATGGCAGCAAAGACTGCCCCGGGTCCTAGGTGACACGACCCCAAACAAGCCGTTCCCACGTTAGGCACGTTTTCTTTCTGCCGTATCCTTCATCGGCACAATGATTCCTGACTAGAAGTTTCAAACAACATCTTAATAAGACCCAGGCTCTTGGAACAGATACAACATGACCTGATGTTATCTGTTGTTGGTGGCGTGTAGGAAATCCAGCCCAGATGTGAGGGAGCCGCGCTCCTTTTCAGCTTTTTTATAATAGAAAAATCACTATCAGTTTGCTGGCAGATGATAAACGTTCTCACATATGGCAAAGGAATGTATCGGTTACTGTATATTAAGGAAACTGTCTGGAGGCAATGCATGCAAGTGTGAAACTGACAGTGCATGTGTGTGTGTGTGTGTGTGTGCGTGTGACAGAGAGAGAATGAGACAGAGCGAGAGAGAGAGAGATATGGAGCCACTGAACGAGTCAATAGTAGGAATACTGTACAAGTCGCTTAATGCCCTCGGTGTGAGGGCTGTGGGTGTGGGTGTGTGTGTGTGTGTGTGTGTGGGTCACAAGCAGATAACAGGGACTCTTAAAGTTATCCGTGAAACGAACAACCACTAGACTGCTTACGCAGATATTTTAGGAGAGGGAAAAAATTAAACAACACAAAACATCCAACATCCAACATTCCTCAGAGAGAAATTAAGAAAATAAAGAGTCCCAAAAACAGGACTACTCTCGATAAAGAGGTATAGTATAAAAGTAAATAAGCCACAAGGGCACCTCCTAATAACGGAGTTTATATTGAAAAAAGTAAAACAATAAACCTGCACTAAGGGAGTTTATGTATAGAATAAAGCGAGTAGTCTAAACTAAGAATGACTACCATAAGAGCTAAACTCTAAATCAGAGATCAGACTAAACTTCAATATAATGAGCGTGACCAAAAGAACAGCCAACACTAGGAAATGAATTAGCAGTTGACACTGCGAGATCCAAACTTAAATAGACTCAAGGCATGGCCATAGGCACAGCTGCACTGGATCAGGTGCAATCAAGCCCACACACCTGCCGACCCATGAGGCAATCAACCACAGGGACCGGGATTGACAGCTATCCCTCACAGAAAGGTGAAATAAAGCAAAAATAGACAGCTGTCCCTCTCACAGAAAGGTGAAATAAAGCAAAACCATGACACAGTCAGAGTGTGGTATTACACAGAGAGAGAGAGCAGGCATGACGTCTTCCATAGACAGACAGATCCACGCCAGCTGGAAACGGGACACTTATGCACATAGCAGACATCGCGGACGACAACAATAGCTCCACTGCCCGACGTGAAAAGGCCAGCCCAGGCAGGCAGGCAGCGACGTCGGGCTGATGGGTCAGATGTTTGTTCTAGTCTGTGTGGAAAATCAACCATGTTTACACAACGCTGGACAGAAAGTGGGCCAGGCCAGCTGAGGGAATTCATAACAGTGTTTTCAAAGAGGGCACCCTGAGGAGGAAAAAGGTCTTGCCCATAAATGGGTACAGCCAAACAGCCAGGGGGGTATTAACGGGCATAATAAAATAACCAGCTGCACTGTTGACCGTATTCACACGATTTGCTCTTATGTCACGCTCAGGTCGGGGCTCTTTTCACCCGAGGCGTGGGAACAGGGTGGAAAGGAACCCAACCTGAGCATGATATAAGAGCAAAAGTGCACCGTGTGAATACGATGGACCGTTATTCATAGAATGGCACAGATAGAGAATAAACTAGAATCAAACCCTCTCATATCGTATCATTACTGTAACCAATTCACTGTTGTAATTCGCCAGACAGCACCGGCCACAGATCCCTGTTTAAGGGCAATGTGTCGCATCCGAACAGCAACCATTTGTGGCCCAGCTGTGTTGTAAGTGATGTGCTTCCGACATAGTAAATCAGCGTGGCTGAGCACTCAAGCCTCTCTAGAGTGTAAACATCTCTCTCACACCATTCCCGAGTCCTGCCGCATTAGATGGCTTGTGGAAGGACACCACAGTCCTGGTTTCTGTCCTTGTCCAGTTAAATGTCAATAGCTGTAATAGAATAGTCGGAGACCGATAACAAGCCCTGGCTAATGTTATATAGTAACTGTGATAGATTATTAAGTATGTAGCTACCAACTGTCTGGTATGCAAGGATCATACTATATAGTTTGTCTTAAACATAAAGCTTATGGGAACCCTGGGAATCTAGCACTATCTTTCTCAACCTAGGGTTTGGGGCCCTCTGTGGGGTCTCCTGATATCAAAACAGAGTGGTTTGGTAAAATCATTGTTTTAAAATGTAAGAACATTAAACAAAATACAATAGCTGCTGCCAATGGGGGTTGTACTGACCTGACAGCGAGGAGTTTCACTGGGGGAACGTAACGCGTGCGGAGGTTCACGCTATTTCCCCCAGATCCCCTCCCTGCTGAACAGGCGCCCCGACCGACCAGTAGGAGTCACAGTTTACAACGACCAGGACACATACCCCACCGGCCTCCCACCTGCTAACACAGCCAATTGTGTTAGTAGGGACGACTGACCAAGCCGGAGGTACTGCTGACAGCTGGATTCGATCCCAGAGTCTCTGCAGTGGTAGGCGAGTGCTTAGTCGACTGCGCTACCCAGCCGCCCTGTTCTTGAATTATTGTGATGTTTCTTCTTGACTTGTTTAAAGAAGACTTGTCCAGCCCATGGGGACATTAACGTGTGATTGCGGGCTTTACAAATACATTTGATTTGAACCTTCCAATTACCAGACAACCTCTCTACCTCCTGAGCCACTGTCGCTCCATGAGTTGCCATTGACCAGCTTACAACAGCAGCTTGATCTCTGTCCTCTGAGGCATGACATCCTTCATTCTATAGGTCCCTAAACATTTGGATTAGGAAAACACACAATCTTCATGCATTTGAAATGTTGGGGTCACAGGGTCAATATGCTGCTGCCTGTCAAAAGAAAAAGGGTCAGTGACCTCTGACCTACTTTACCTAAAGGAAAATGGTAAATGGTGCATTTATATAGCGCTTTCATCCAAAGTGCTTTACAATTTATGCCTCACATTCACCCATTCCCTCACATATTCCCACACAGATGATAGATGTAATGGTGGAGGCAACCATGCAAGGTGGCAACCTGCTCATTGGGAGCAATTAGGGGGTTAAGTATCTTGCTCAAAGACACTTCCACACGAGTGGGAATCTAACCGGGTACCTTCCGATTACCAGACAACCGTTCTACCTCCTGAGCCACTATCGCTCCCAGATCAAAATAGGAATAGCAATGTTTTGAGATTAAAAACACTAAAATTGTCAAAGATTTGCCAATTTCGACAAGAAAATTCCACA
Organism: Notolepis coatsorum; assembly: GCF_963971535.1. Lineage (NCBI taxonomy): Eukaryota > Metazoa > Chordata > Actinopteri > Aulopiformes > Paralepididae > Notolepis > Notolepis coatsorum. Next base: position 76,992,165 of record NC_140182.1, read on the forward strand.
CTCGTCATATCACACAGAGGAACGACCTAACCGTTGGCCTGCAGGCGTGTGTTGTCTCCATCTGATCCTGTTCTGTCTCCTCAACCCATTTTCATCTCCACAAAAGTGAATCACTCTAAATCCACTTGTTAAACAAAATGTTTCCTTTGTCATTATTAAAAGACAGCCGAGAGATCTCTCAGCTGATGGATGATGTGTGTGTGGGGACGATGGATGATATGCCAGAAACTAGCATTGGGCAGTCCATCGCTGAGCCCGACATCATGATTCTGATTAAAGGGATATTTCACTTCAGTCTTACCTCTATGTACAAATAAGCTAGTGACCACTGCTGACCCTGTTGTCTGCTATCAACACCACCTGTCCTCCCAGGTGTCAGGCTCCTCATTCACTCCCATTCAATTTGGGGAGCTAGTCTAAATATTATACATCTGAGGTATAAAGAAACTACTGCTGTGATGATTTCAACAAAACAGACAATTCTGAGTCAAGGGTACAGTATGTGTTTGCTTTGGCATTTGATGTGTGTTTACTGATTTATGACCTTTGCAAAACCAAAGAAGATTCGGTCACTTTTTGTGTGTATCTTTTGCTGTGTATCTTTGTCCTGTATGGAATGCTAGGGGAGGTTACATGCTGCCTTGCTGGAAGAAAGATTCTAAACATTCTGTGAGAAGTTGACAAGTTGGTCAAAGTACACCTCAAGTGAGAAATTCCTATATGCATCATTTGAAAATGGCAACATTAGCTACAAAAAGTACATTACACAGAATATATTGCTTGTTTATAATTCAGAAGTATGATATTTAGACTCTGCCCTCAAAACTAATGGAAGTGAACAAGGAGCCTGACACCTGGGAGGAATGGTGGTGTTGACAGCGGATGACAGGGGAGAGCAATGGTCGCTAACTTACTTTGTAGATTACTTTGGATAGAGGTAAGACTGCTGAAACTTGACATATTGACACTTGAAATATCCCTTTAATGATGTAGCTTTTAGGCTCTAGGGAGGAAAAACTCCCTTTGTCTGTCTGTCCTAAGAATAGCTTGAATCTCACACCACCCTTCTCAATCCACAAGAGAGCTGGATCCCCTTTGTCACACCCTATGCCTGCCTGTCTACTCTCTCTCTATTATCGCTCTGATTACAGACGCGGAGTCAGGTGTGGGGAAGCTCTGGGAGCAGCTGATGGACATCTGTGTGCTGATTGTATGTGCCGTCCCACATATGGGACGTTTTTAGGACTATTTGCCCACCGGCACTTTGGCGACCCCTAGTGGCTCGGGTGTGCATATTTTGTAATACAATATATATATATATATTGAATTGAAGGCTTATTTGTTGCCTGTCGATAGCGACAAAATCCGACAAAATCCGTTCAGCGGTTCTCGAGTTACATGCCGGTATTTGAGGCTTGTGCAAAGTACACGGTATTGCGCAATATACCACTCCCGACTCTTGGTGCAGTAGTTCCGTCAATCTAGATCCAATCTCGAAAATGATTGTGGAGGGTTGTAGCCAATGAGTGTGGCTTTCCAATGATACCCCACGTGGGGATGTATGAATCTAAAAAACAAAAAAAAACGAACGAGCGAAAACAGGAAGAGAAAAACAGCCGAATGAATTGAAGTTTATGAGAAAACTCAGTTTTTCTTTTGTACACAGTTTACCTAAATCACTCCTAATCACTCATTTCTCAATGGATCTTTATAAAATTTGGACATGTACTACATAAGGCTTCAGGCTATGGGTCCGTATGGATTTCTAAGCCATACCACCTTCTGTGGAAATACTACCCCTGGACTACTTTAGGAAGAGACAGCAGGAGACACACACACCACTGAGGATAAACGGGGCTACCGTGGACAGGGTGAGCAGCTTCAAGTACCTGGGGGTCCACATCTCAGAGGACCTGACATGGACAACACACATAGACTCAGTCGTAAAAAAGGCGAAGCAGCGCCTCTACCACCTGAGACAGTTAAGGAAGTTCAGAGTATCTGGGAAGATACTCCAGTCCTTCTACTCTGGAGCTGTAGAGAGCATCTTGACAGGAAACATCACTGCCTGGTATGGCAACAGCACGGCACAGGACAAGAAGGCCCTACAGAGAGTGGTGCACTCAGCCGAGCGTACCACGGGTATTGCACTACCAACCCTGCAGGTCCTATACAACAAGAGGTGCAAATCCAGAGCCTGCAGGATAATGAAAGACCCTCATCACCCCAACAACAGCCTGTTCATGCTGCTGCAGTCAGGCAAACGCCTGTGAACACCAGTAACGAGGACAGAGAGACTTCGGCTCAGCTTCTTCCCCCAGGCCATCAGAGCCTTGAACTCTGAACTCTCCACGCACAAGCACACATGAGCACACACACAACACACACACTGTACACGCTCACACACTAGCAGCCACTTTAACATGAGCACACACACACTCATGCTGCACACGCTCACACTTATGGACACTTTACAGAAGGAAAGGTCACTTTAAGAATAGTATAGTAGAGCTTGAGATTGTATAATATAGCATTGTATAGCAGTGTACATAAAGACCCAGTGCCTCATCCGTAGCTAACAGTGTACTGCACTACCACAGGACCTAGCATGTCCTACCATGCTCTGTAAATAACTCATGTACAGATACCGATATGCCCTACTTTGTTTACTTGTTTATTGCACAATGTCGCTCTTGGTTGGATTCTTATTATATATTATTACTATTGTATTATGCACATCGTTGCGGGCAAGACCCCCCGCATTTCACTGTATACCTGTATGCCGTGACAAATAAAAACTCTTGTCTTGTCTTGTCTACTACAGAAAAACTTGAGTAACAGTAAAAAAGTATGCAGTCCTCAAAAACTAAAATGACCAGGAGACTCATTGCAGGTTAAGAAGTTTAGTATTACCCAGTCAGTCATAGTTCTTTGCTCATTCTAGTTAGTCGTATTTTCCGTGTTCATTGTCTCGTGTTCCTTACCCGTTCTGTCTCTCCTTTTCCCAGTCCCTCATCTGGCTCCCCGTGCTGTCTCTACTCCTGGACCCCTTGCCTGACCTCTGCCTGCCTGACGATTCTCCTTGCCTACACCCTGGACCATATGAGGAACTCGCTACCGTGCATGACCCACCGCCTTTCATTGTATACTTGTATGCCGTGACAAATAAAACTCTTGACTTGACTTGACTTGACTTGCCTGTCTGACAACCCTGCACCTTGCCTAAACTCCGGACCGTCTGAGGAACAGATCCCGTGTATGACCCCCCGCCTGGCTGGCTACCCCACTCCTTGCTCGAACCCCGAACTACTTGAGTATCCGATTCTGTATACGACTTCCCGCTTGTCTGACTACCCTGCCCCTTCTCTTAGCCCCTGGACAGTACGAGTATCCCTGTGGCTTTACCAAACACTGCTTGGACAATTATACAATAAAGTACCCGTCTTTTGGGTTATACCAAGTCCTGTCTGCTGTCTCTGTGTTTGCACATTGGGTTCACTAGTTCAGTCGTGACACTGTTCTCCACCTCCGTGTTCTCCCAGTTGGCCAGTGACAAACACTGCTCTCAACCAGCTCATTTAACCTACATGTACCTTGTTACTATGTGTTTCACCATTAACCCTATATTGATCATGAAGATCCGTCTATGACATAATCGATGATTCCGGTTCCACCACAGCTGTGAATGAGCTCAAATGTTTTTATCTTAAAGAAAATGTTTATTATAATTCTATTGCCTATATATTTATGTCTTTCTTCCATTACTCTGCCCAAACCTGTACCTCCCCTCCCCCCTCTCCTATGCTGCAAAAAATTATGAAAAATGATAGCACCTTTATAGTAGTAGACCATAACCCCCCCCCCCCAAGGCCCCCATCCCAAGACATCACTCGACTCTACAGTAGACACTAAAATAAACGTGCCAGCGAAAGGAGACAGAGAAATATGCACTAGGGTCATGTTTCACTGGCGACTACATAAGGCACCTTTAGGTAGTGGAATAGTCATCATAAATGGCCAAAAGAAAACCCAAGAATGTGAACCGAGGGTCACAGACATCATATGGTCTCCTCGCTCATGTCTCATTTCCTGTGAAGGACTGAAATCTACACCTCTGGTGTGAAGAAACCAAGGCTCATGGTGCGTACGTCATCCCGTGTGGAAGCCTCATATTGTTTTGTCCACTATCCGTGAGAAATGTATAAACTGTTCATCCAAATTATTATATGTTCATTTCTGTGCCAATTAGTATTGTGATTTTTGCACAATTGCACAGCCCTGCTACATATTCTATTCCAATGTATTTATATTTTAATTTAGTGTATACTCTACTACATCCTGCGCAATTGTACAGCCCTGTCCTATTATTATATTGTAATATATAATAAAATTCCAAGCTTACTTGGCAATAAAGACCTTTCTGATTCTGAAGAGATGGTGTAGTGGTTAGCGTAGCCTTAACCCCCAAAGGCCTTGTGTTCTATATTCGGTTGTATTGTCCATTCATAGACTTTCCCCCATTCCCCTTACCTTCCTCATGATAACTACTGTTTAAAGGAAGCCAATCAAATGCAAAAAAAAAACTGAATCCCTACAAGTACTCAAGTCTGTCTTTGTATTCGCATCCAGCAGCTCTCTGGCATACATATAACGTGTGATCCTACATTACTGGCTTTTATTACTCTCATAAGTAAACCACATGACAGATGAATGTGAAATATTAGGCCTACTGCACAATGTGTCTCTTGTGACAAACACCTGGCACCAGCCCAGGACCCACAATTGTGCTTCAAATGCGTATTTTGACGTGCCACATCTGTCACTCACATGTTTGTGGAGATATTGGTAGGAGGCATTTGAAACGCCTGCCAAAGCAACTGTCACACACATGCACATGCAAGCCGGTGCTATCGAAGGAGGGAAAACGTATGCTTATCATTACAACACGGAGTGAGAATGCGTTACGAATGGTCCTCATTAGATGTTTTCAGTAGTTTGAGGACAATGTGGAAAATAATAATAAGGAATAAATGCCCTTGTTACTTTTTCTTTTTTTTAAGCTTTCTCAGTTCATGATTTCTTACCAATTTAGCCCCTGCAACGGTTAACTCTGTGTTGACCTTCTGAAGTGAATGTGTCTTAGAATTAAGTTTAAGTTTGTTTATGTTTTCCTCATCTCTCCCCCATGACCTCAGACAGTGTCTCTCTCGTGCTTCTCTCTCTCTCTCTTTTTTCTCTCTTGTTTTTCTCTCCCCTGACAACTCTCCCCCCACCCCCCCCACCCCACCCTCCCCTCCTCCCAAATCCTGTCACGGCTCCTCGCAAACCGAGGTGGGTCCTCTTCTGCCTTCTCCCTCCTCTCTCCCCCTGCATTCTTAGACCTCGAGACAAGCGATGAGGCTAGCGGCGCTGTGCGTGTGCGGGACCCTGCTGGCCTTCTCAAAGCTGCCGAGGACCGCGGCCGGGCCAAAAGCACCAGGCATCTGCTCCGCCACGCTGAGACCGGCGGGACCGTGTGGACAGGGGCTAGACGAGGACGCGTGTCCCTACCGAGTGGACCTGCCGTCGCTCACCATCCATCTGCCGAGGCAACTCCGGGAGCTGGAGAAGATTGTGAAGGAGGTGCAGAGACTGAAGGACAACGTGGATCAGCTGAGGAGGGACTGCTCGGACTGCGGATTGAGGGAGAGAGGAGGACCCGGGGGGGAGAGGGAGAGCGAGAGCGGGAGAGAGGGGAAGGGCAAATGCGAGTGCGAGAGGGATGCGACGAAGGGGAGAGATGCCGAGGGACCCGAGGAGAGCGACAGGGACTTCGGGGGAGGGTGCAGGGAAGGGGAGAGGGTCAGCGAGGGGAGGAGGACCGCACAGGAGGGAGAGGAGGGGACCGACGTGGAGGAGGAGAGAGGGAGTAATAAATGGGAAAGAGAAAAGGAAGAAGATGAACAAATCACAAAAAAAGAAACGGAGAAAGAAAGAAATATTAAAAAAGAGGAATATAAAGATGGAAAAAATCTGAGAGAGGAGGAGGAGAATGAGGTGACAAGTCCTAAAGAAAATCAGATGGAAACGGAGATGGAGGGACTGGACCATCATCCACAGAGGGAGAAATCCGAGACAAAGTGGGACATGGAGAAGACAACCGAGAGAGGGGAGACAGCCAAGGATCACAGGCATACAGACGGAGACAGAGAGCAACGTGGAGAGGAGAGGGGAGGGCAGAGGGAGCGGGAAATAAAGACGGAGAGAGACGGTGAAAAAGTCAAGCAGACCGAGAGCTTTGGGAGGATGAAAAAAGAGCCTATAAAGAAGGGGATGGAGGAGGAAGAGGAGGAGGAGGAGGGGGAGGAGGGACGGGAGACGGAGGGAGAGAAAACAGTCCAGAGTGTGCAGAGGGACAGTGCGCTGAGCGAGACGACGGACGCGGTTTCACTTGGCCAGAGCCTTTTCTCCACCCTCAGCCCGGCCCCCGGGGACGACTCCAGGGGATCAGCTGGAGCTGTAATCTTTGCATCACCGGTTACACCTGCCTCTGGCTCTGGCTCATATTTCCCCACAGACATCATCAGCGGTGGATACCGTCTCAACCTTCCCACACAAACGAGCGCCGTCTCTCGGAAGAGCTTGTCTTTCATATCGAGCACGAGGGCCGGCCACGCGTTCAGCTCCGACCCCACTGAAAGGACGAGCTCATCTCGTCCGAGCCAGAGGAACGCCGGTTCTGGCGCCGCCAGTACCAGTCCAGGGCCCACATTGAATGGATCAGGCCCTGAAGTTAGGGTGCAGAGGCCCAGCCAACGAACAACAGGCCCTGACCCAGTGACTGCCTTTAAAACCACAAGTACGCCGTCCACCACAAGCCCATTAGCGAGCCATGGACAAAAGAAACCTAGTCCAAGCACTAGGACCACCTCCATGACCACCAGCCCAAGACTGGAGTTGAGCTCCAGCAGCAGCATTAGCTCAACTATTACATCCACCACTGATGCTAGTTTGAGGGTCGATGCCACTGCAAGCCCATGGGCCACAACGCTCAGCCCTTGGACCACCACAAAGAGAATCAACCCCAAATCTAAACCAGGTCAGAAACCCATTCCAGACAGAGAACCGAAACCTAGCAAAAAGCCTAAGTTTGATAAAAAGCCTAAAACTGACCAAAGGTTTAAACCTGGCCTAACACCTTCACCTGATCAAAACCCCAAATCTGACTATGACCCTACACCTGACTCAAACCCTCTACTTATTGGAAATACAAAACCTGGTCAAAAGAATACACCTCCTCGTCAGAAACCCAAACCTGACCTAAAGCCTAAACCTGACAAAAAGCCTAAGACAGGCCAATTTCCTAATCCTGGCAAAAAGCCTAAACCAGGTCAAATTCCTAAGCCTGGCAAAAAATCTATACCAAATCCTGATCAAACACATGTACCTGCTCAAAAGCCCACACTTGATAAAAGACCTATGCCTCCTCATCAAAAACCTACCACTGACCAAAGACCTGAAACCATCCAAAAAACGAATTCTGACCATAGGCCCAAATCTGACCAAGACCCTATACCTGACCAAGAATCTAAACCTGACCTAGACCCTATACCTGAACAAGAGCCTAAAACTGACCAAGGCTCAATGCCTGACCCAAAGCTAAAACCTGACCAAACTCATCTGTCTCCTCACCAAAAATCCAAACCAGACCTAAAGCCTAAACCTGACAAAAAGCCTAAACCAGGCCAAATTCCTGCACCTGACAAAAAGCCTAAACCAGGCCAGATTCCTATGCCTGGCAAAAAGCCTACACCAGATTATTTGTCTATAGCTGATGAAAAGCCTGAATTAGACCAAATAACTAAATATGACTCTACGACTGATAAAATGCATATACCTGCCCAAAAGCCCACACTTGATAAAAAGCCTATGCCTTCTCTTCAGAAACCTACAGTTGACCAAATACCTGAAACCATCCAAAAAACGAATTCTGACCTAGACCCTATACCTGACCAAGCATCTAAACCTGACCTAGACCCTATACCTGAACAAGAGCCTAAACCTGACCAAGACTCAATACCTGAACAAGAGCCTAAACCTGACCAAGACTCAACGCCTGAACAAGAGCCTAAATCTGACCATGGCTCAATGTCTGACCCAAAGCTAAAACCTGACCAAACTAATCTGTCTCCTCACCAAAAACCCAAACCTGACCTAAAGCCTAAATCTGGCCAAATTCTTAAGCCTGACAAAAAGCCTAAACCAGGCCAAATTCCTATGCCTGGAAAAAAGCCTACACCAAATCCATTGTATATAACTGATGAAAAACCTGAATTAGACCAAATAACTAAATATGACTCTACGACTGATCAAACACATATACCTGCCCAAAAGCCCACACTTGATAAAGGACCCATGCCTCCTCTTCAAAAAACTACAACTGATCAAAAACCTGAAACCATCCAAAAGCCTAATTCTGACCTTAGGCCCAAATCTGACCTAGACCATATACCTGACCAAGAGCCTAACTCTGACCAAGAGCCTAACTCTGACCAAACTCATCTGTCTCCTGGCAAAAAACCCAAACCTGACCTAAAGCCTAAACCTGACAAAAAGTCTAAACCAGGCCAAATTCCTATGCCTGGCAAAAAGCCTACACCAAATCCATTGTCTATAACTGATGACAAACCTGAATTAGACCAAATAACTAAATATGAATCTAGTACTGATCAAACACATATACCTGCCCAAAAGCCAACACTTGATAAAAAGCCCATGCTTCCTCTTCAAAAACCTACAACTGACCAAAAACCTGAAACCATCCAAAAAACGAATTCTGACCGTAGGCCCAAATCTGACCTAGACCCTATACCTGGCCAAGAATCTAAACCTGGTCTAGACCCTATACCTGACCAAGACTCAATGCCTGAACAAGAGCCTAAACCTGACCAAGACTCAACGCCTGAACAAGAGCCTAAATCTGACCATGGCTCAATGTCTGACCCAAAGCTAAAACCTGACCAAACTAATCTGTCTCCTCACCAAAAACCCAAACCTGACCTAAAGCCTAAACCTGGCCAAATTCTTAAGCCTGACAAAAAGCCTAAACCAGGCCAAATTCCTATGCCTGGCAAAAAGCCTACACCAAATCCATTGTATATAACTGATGAAAAACCTGAATTAGACCAAATAACTAAATATGACTCTATGACTGATCAAACACATATACCTGCCCAAAAGCCCACACTTGATAAAGGACCCATGCCTCCTCTTCAAAAAACTACAACTGATCAAAAACCTGAAACCATCCAAAAGCCTAATTCTGACCTTAGGCCCAAATCTGATCTAGACCATATACCTGACCAAGAGCCTAACTCTGACCAAGGCTCAATGCCTAACCCAAAACCTGACCAAGCTTATATGTCTCCTCACCAAAAACCCAAACCTGACCTAAAGCCTAATAAACCTGACAAAAAGCCTAATCCAGGCCAAATTCCTAATCCTGGCACAAAGCCTAAAGCAGGCCAAATTCATAATCCTGGCACAAAGGCTAAACCAGGCCATATTCTTAAACCTGACAAAAAGCTTAAACCAGGCCAAATTCCTACGCCTGGCAAAAAGCCTACACCAAATCCTTTGTCTATAACTGATGAAAAACCTGAATTAGCCCAAGACCCTATTCTACCCTATTCTGACCTAGACCCTATACCTGACCAAGCATCTAAACCTGACCTAGACCCTATACCTGACCAAGAATCTAAACCTGACCAAACTCATCTGTCTCCTGGCAAAAAACCCAAACCTGACCTAAAGCCTAAACCTGACAAAAAGCCTAAACCAGGCCAAATTCCTAAACCTGACAAAAAGCCTAAACCAGGCCAAATTCCTATGCCTGGCAAAAAGCCTACACCACATCCATTGTCTATAACTGATGACAAACCTGAATTAGACCAAATAACTAAATATGAATCTAGTACTGATCAAACACATATACCTGCCCAAAAGCCAACACTTGATAAAAAGCCCATGCCTCCTCTTCAAAAACCTACAACTGACCAAAAACCTGAAACCATCCAAAAAACTAATTCTGACCGTAGGCCCAAATCTGACCTAGACCCTATACCTGGCCAAGAATCTAAACCTGGTCTAGACCCTATACCTGACCAAGAATCTAAACCAGACCTAGACCCTATACCTGACCAAAAGCCAAAACCTGACAAAAAGTCTAAATCAGGCCAAATTCCTAAACCTGACAAAAAGCCTAAACCAGGCCAAATTCCTAAACCTGACAAAAAGCCTAAACCAGGCCAAATTCCTAAACCTGACAAAAAGCCTAAACCAGGCCAAATTCCTAAGCCTGACAAAAAGCCCATACCAAATCCTTTGTCTATAACTGATGAAAAACCTGAATTAGACCAAATAGACCCTATACCTGAACCAAAGCCAAAACCTGACCAGACTCATCTGTCTCCTCACCAAAATCCTGAACCCAGTCAAACAATACCAAATATAAGCCAAATGCCTTATTCTGACCTAATACCTATAACCCATTCAACACCTAGTCAAATGCCTAAACCTGGCTCAAGGTCTAAATTTGACCAAGATCCTGACACTGACCAAGAGCTTATATCTAACCAAAGGCCTACAATACACCCTAAACCTGAACAAAAGCCTGAGCATGAGCCAAAATCTATACCTAATAACACCAATCCAGAGCCAAACAAAACTCCTAACCCCAACCCCCCACCCAGACCAGCAACACCTAGACCTAACCAGAGACCATCACAGACTCTAGAGCCAAGGCTACCAACACCTAGACATAACCAGAGACCAACACAGACTATAGAGCCAAGACCAGCAACACCTAGACCTAACCAGAGACCAACACACACTCTAAAGCCAAGCACAAAGACCACAGCACCTTCTGCCTTTTCTTCAGTCAGCACCAGTACCATGGAGACCCACACCCTGAGCCCAAACACTTCAACAAGCTCCTTCCCTGGTCCGAAAACCAGCACCGGTACCACAAGGCCCCACACTCTGGGGCCAAAGACCCCCACTAGCTCATTCCCACAGCAGGCTGGTGGAATCCTTGGTCTGAAACCCAGCACCAGTACCATGGAGACCCACACCCTGAATCCAAAGACTTCAACAAGCTCCTTCCTGCAGCAGGCTGGTGGAATCCTTGATATGCAAACCACAACCAGCACCAGTACCATGGAGACCCACACCCTGAATCCAAAGACTTCAACAAGCTCCTTCCTGCCGCAGGCTGGTGGAATCCTTGATATGCAAACCACAACCAGCACCAGTACCATGGAGACCCACACCCTGAATCCAAAGACTTCAACAAGCTCCTTCCTGCAGCAGGCTGGTGGAATCCTTGATATGAAAACCACAACCAGCAACAGTACCATGGAGACCCACACCCTGAGTCCAAAGACTTCAACAAGCTCCTTCCTGCAGCAGGCTGGTGGAATCCCTGGTCTGAAAACCACAACCAGCCCCAGCAGAAAGATCACATCACATAGAAGTCCAAAAACAACTACACAAGCATCCGCAAGCTCAAAGACCACTACACCAGGCAAAATAATGACTCACGATTATGTATTAAGAGACAAAATAATCCCAAGCAAAAACAATGGTGATACCCATCATCCAAATAGTATTCCTCTCACCAGGCCACGATCCACAACAACAAGCCTACCATCTAGTCCAGTCACTAATAGTGACCTAAGCTTGCAGACCAAGATCAACCTCATTCTACGAGCCACAACACCTAGTCAAAGTGACTTTGACCAAGAGAAAATTAGCCAAAGCTCTGAGGTCAAACCTACCCCCCGTACTCTCAACTCCAGACCGAGCTCTGACGCCAGCTTGACCACCCCTGCCACTTCCAACTCTGACTCCCTGACTCCCAACCCCATACATGGCTCCTCAGCTCCTAGTGCACAGGAGTTGCGGGTGAAAACTAACCAGGTGCCCGCTACTCTGAACAACAGCCAGGGCATGAAAGAAAGCCAGTTCCCAACACGAATCTCCTCGAAGGGTAAGAGTTATTATTTGTAACTTATCTGAGTGAGAGTCAGTATGGATTTCGGTCCAATAGATCCACTGCTTCAGCTGTGACAGACAGTGGAGGACATAGTATTTTTATTGTGAATAAAGTTAAATATGTATTAGATAACAAAGCAATGCGAACATTGTACTGTGCACTCATATTGCCTTATCTTAATTACTGTGTGGAAGTATGGGGTAACACCTATACGAGTAATATAAAACCACTGTATCTCCTACAGAAGAGCAATATTATATATATATAATATTATATATCTAGCAATATTATTGTTATTATTATTACTATTATTATTATTATTATTATTATTATTATTATTATTATTATTATCATTATTATCATTATTATTATTATTATTATTATTATTATTATTATTATTATTATTATTATTATTATTATTATTATTATTATTATTATTATTATTATTATTATTATTATTATTATTATTATTATTATTATTATTATTATTCATGGTCATAATCATTATTATTATTGTTGTTATCATAATTATGGTAATGATTATTATTATTATTATTATTATTATTATTATTATTATTATTATTATTATTATTATTATTATTATTATTATTATTATTATTATTATTATTATTATTATTATTATTATTATTATTATATGGTATGAAGCTGTAAGGTGCACTTGAGCTGACCATTATGTTAAAATAAATATGAAGTTTGGAAGGGGGCAGGAAACATACGTTTTCTTCATCCTGCTCCTTTTCGGCCATGGGTGTATCATGTTAAAAAAATAGATGTTGGTGATATTGTGCAAAGATGAACTGTACCCCATGTATGAAACCAAATAAAATGAATGAATGAATAAGTCCTAATCATTCTTTCTTTATATAGGCTACGTCTACCAAATGGTAAATGGTAAATGGACTGCATTTATATAGCGCTTTACAACTTAAGTCTCACATTCACTCACATATTCACACATCGATGGGCAAGGCAACCATGCAAGGTGCCAACCTGCTCATCGGGAGCAGTTAGGGGGTTAAGTGTCTTGCTCAAGGACACTGCGACACACTGCTGCGAGGAGCCAGGAACCAATATGAGTTTTTTTGGCTCAGATATCGGTTTTGATAATTGGGGGCTTAAATGGCAAATAACTGGTATATCTGCGATTACGTTTTCCCCCTCCAAATCTCTGTTGGTTTTGCGCAGAAATTAATAACATACATAATTGACAGTAGTGTTATCTATCATAAACCCCACCCAATCCACTCCGACACGTTGTCGTAAATCCCACTCCACTCCCATACACATCAGATCTTGATCCCTTGGCCTATCTGAGATCAGCCCCTCTTCCCAGGAGTCTCATTCACACACACATGCATAAGGGAAGAAAAAAAAGAAAAAAGAAAAACAATAATCTAGGAAAAATACAATTCTGATTAAATTAAATAAATAAGGGGGGGTGTTCAGCTCAGTTATGTATGTTGATTTTATCTCAGTGAAATTGCAAACTTGCAGTTATTATAGTGATTATATTATGCTGTGTGTATATGGCAAATGGTAAATGGCTGCTTTTTTATATAGCGCTTTTATCCAAAGCGCTTTACAATTTGTTACTCACATTTTACCCATTCACTCACACATTCACACACCGACAGCGGAGGCAACCATGCAAGGTGCCAACCTGCTCATCGGGAGCAATTAGGGGTTAAGTGTCTTGCTCAAGGACACATCGACACGCTGCCCAGGAGGAGCGGGAATCTAACCGGGAACCTCCGGATTGCCAGACGACTGCTCTACCTCCTGAGTCACTGTCGCCCCATAAATCAGATGATGTCATGACAAAATAATATAATTACATTTATTTACATCAGGTTACTGACCTAGGTTGGCTAAATAATTCCCTTCTATTATTGGTGGCTACTGTTGAAATGTAGTTCAATAGATATTTTGTTTAAATCTTTTTTTCTTTAAAATGTTTTATCAAACTAGGCCTACATATTCATACAGTAGAGTAGACCAACATAATGTGCAAATAATATGATACACGTATAAAGTAGGCACCAATTTGAGGTAAGTGACAGAACAGACACTTGAATGAATGAATGAAAACTTTATTTAACAGATTGCAGAATGGGTACAATACAGTACGGCTCAATACACACAAGGGGATGCAGACATAGAAAGATGTTTGTCTTGTTTCCATCAGGGTCCCCCATTTTCAATTCATAGTGACATTTATGACATACACAACATACATGACACATCATGACATTTATGACATAGGGACATACAGGTATATAGTACTGTTACATTTGTGACATATA